>NC_090923.1:1480464457-1481089457 GCF_040938575.1 Ambystoma mexicanum | reverse complement strand
AGGAGGGGTGAATTAGCAGACCTCCCCCTTTCAGAAACAGAATCACTTGCATCATTTTAATCAATGAGGAAAAAATCAACTGTTTTTACATCCTCACAGATGACAATTCATTAGTGTGCCAAATCTGCTCTTTGCGAACAATGCAGGTTTACTAGCTTGTACTGAAAATGGGGCAAATTAGGCTCCTAAAGAGATTACACGCATATAGTAAATATGAAGGCCTTACTGAACAGATCTAAAACAAAGTTGAGATGGTAGGGCCAAGAAAGCCATTAAGACGTAGGATCATGGAAGAAGGGGTACACAGTTCCCTGGTTTGACTATTTGGGAATACGTTTTGTTTTTTCAGGCTCTAAAAATCCTTGGCCTTGCCCCAGTAGATTTGAGGGTTTGTTCTCTTTCACAAGAGATTCCGGGCCCCCAACTTTATTGTGCCAGTGAGAATGACCAGGTTACTCACCATAGTGACCACCTTACTCCTAGTCCATAGTCCCCTTTCCTCCATACTTATGGGGCATTCCTCCATCCTGTGGGCGGGACTGGAGCACTTTGTAAAAAGCATCACATTTTTCAAAGATTTGTCCTTCCTCTCTTTTTACGCAGGGTACCACACGCGGCCGTAACCCCGCCCTTCTTAGCTCCGCCCAGTGCATCGCCCAACAGTCCTTTTCTATCGCCAGGTCAGAGACCTTTAAGCAATAATAGAGGAACCTTATTAGAGGGGACGGTGGGTGGGCGTATGGAGGAAAGGGGACTATGAACTAGGAGTAAGGTGGTCACTACAGTGAGTAACCTGGTAATACTCCTACGTCCCCTCCCCTTTCCTCCATACTTATGGGAGATACCCAAGCACTCCTCACAGGAACTACGGGTGGATGGAAACCCCCTTACTGAAAAAGGTTTTTCAGCACAGCCTGCCCAAACTGAGCATCAGATCTGGAGCTCAAGTCCAAGAAGTAATGTTTACAAAAAGCCGATGGGGAGGCCCAAGTAGACGCTTTCGCAATGGTCTTCCAGGGGACATACTTTTGAAAGTCAACAGCGGCTGCCTTGCCCCGCTCCAGATGAGCATGAATCCTTTAAGAGGCTGCAGACCTTGTACAGTGTAAGACTCCATAATACAGGCAGCAATCCATCTGGAGATAGTAGCCTTGGAGGCCTGCTTTCCCTGCGGGTTCCCAAAGGTTACCAAAAGTTGAGAGGAACTCCTAAATTCAGAAGTTCTGTCTAGATAGAACTTAAGAGCTCTTCTAACATCCAGGCAATGCAGAACCCTATCAGCTTCCGAAGCCAGGTTTGGAAAAAAGACAGGCAGAGAGATTGACTGATTTAGATGGAAATCAGAAACCACCTTTGGCAAGAAAGAAGGATTCGTCCTAAGGAAATTTATCCTTATGGAAAACCAAGAAAGGATGCTCCACCAACAAAGCTTGGAGCTCACTCACTCGCCTTGCCGAGGTCACAGCGACCAAGAAAGCCACCTTCCATGAAAGGTACTTAAGATCTACCGTAGCGATTGGTTCAAAGGGCTTATGGCACAAGGCTGTAAGAACCACGTTCAGATCCCACGTCGGATGCGGTTTGCGAACAGGAGGAAAAAGACGCATAAGACCTGCAAAATGCTGTTTAATCACTGGGTTCGACAGTGAAAAAGAACACTGGTCCGTGGATAGGTAGGCGGCCACAGCCGAAAGATAAGTCCTGCATGACAGAACATGAATGCCTGACTGCAAGATGAGAGACGAAGGACAACACTGTCAATCGTAGCCACCCTGGGGTCCAGCTGTTTGGCTATGCACCAGTGACAGAACCAAAGCCACTTGCTCTTATACTGTGACCTCGTCGAAGGCTGGATTATGCGCATGTTGTCAGCAGACAGGTTGAAATGTTCTAAAGGTCTGAACTCAGGCACCATGTCGCCAAGCTGAACGATTGTGTGGAGGGGTGCCACAGCTGTCAATCTCTCTGGTGAAGCAGATCGGGGACCAACGGAAGCCTGATTGGTGCACACACCAACAGATGTTGAAGCTCTGAAAACCAGAACCTGGCCGGCCACCACGGAGCTAGGACCAGAAGAGAACTATTCACCATGTTCTTCAGCTTGAAAATCGTCCGATGAATCAGAGGGAGAGGTGGGAAAGCATAGGCCCTCATGTTGTGCCATGGAATCTCAAGAGCATCTCCCAGAGAGGAAGCTCCCAGCCCGTTTCTGGAGGCATACAGAGGAAGTTTCTTGTTTGCCGATGTCGCGAAGCGGTCCACTTGCGGAGTGCCCCAACACAGGAATATCTGCTTTCAATTCCCACTCCTAGCTGACCATTTTTTGCCGGCTGAGGGCATCTGCTGTGACGTTCAGCTGGCCCGGGATGTGCACTGCCACCAGCCAGACACCATTCAAAAATCCGAATGGCAAGAACCACAAGAGGAGGAGACTTGGTGCCCCCCTGCTTGTTGATGTAAAACATGGACACCACATTGTCCGTGCAGACACAAACCACTTTGTCGGCAATGACTGGCCTGAAGGCCTTGAGCGCCAGAAAAATCGCCAGAAGCCCCAGATGATTTATATGAAGGAACTTGTCTGATCCAATGTCGGATCCCAACCCAAAAGGGAAGAGTCAGTCGTGATCGTCACCATCGGAGCGGGGTCCTGGAAACCCGCCCCCACCGATAGGTTGCTGAGAGACGATCACCACACCAGGTCCGCTCTCATCAAAGCCAGAATCACTATTATCTTGGAGTCCGGATCCACAGCCTGACGCCAAGAACTCCGAAGAGCCATTTGCATCCGCCTCTTCTTGAGTCGAGCAAGGGGAAGAGCCAATACACAAGAGGCCATGAGGCCCAGAAGCCTCTGGAACCACCAGGCCGACATGCTCTCCCAACTGCGCAAACATCTGGCACGTGGCCAACAGATGTGCCATTCTGTCCCCGGTCAGGTAGACTCTGCAGTCGACCGTATTCCAACGAAAACCCAGGAATGTCAGGTCCTGAGAGACCATCATGGAAGATTTGTGCTAGTTCACCGACAGCCCAAGACGAAACAGGGGCTGGAGGAGAGACTGAAGATTGCTCGAGGCTTTCAGTGGACAAGGACTGTGCAGCAGCCAATCGTCCAAATACGGATACACATGTATACCCTGTAGCCGAAGATGAGCTGCGATAACCAACATCATCTTTGTAAAGACACGCAGTGCCGTGCTGAGGCCAAAAGGGAGCACTCGGAACTGGAAGTGCTCCTCCCCCACAGAAAACCGTAGGTATTTCCGATGCGGATTCCAGATCAGGATATGCATATACGCATCTGGGAGGTCCACCACGCTGAGCCAATCACCCTTCTGTAAAGAGGACTTTATCTGACCAGGCGTGATCATCTTGAATTTCTCTTGGGGTAGAGAGAGATTGAACTGGGGAAGGTCTAGGATGGTGCGCAGGCCAGCCTGGTTGGGTTTGGGCACCGTAAACAGTCGGGAATAGAAGCCCTCCCCTCGCTCCCCTAGAGGAACGGGTTCCACCTCCCTGAGATCCAGTGAATCTCTGCTCTGAGGGAGGGCGACGCTGACTGCTGCAAGGGAGGATTGATGGGTGGGGTAGGGGGAAGGGGCAAGCGGAAGCCCGCCCGAGCGACTGACAAGACCCACCGGTCCTCGGTGATGGTCTGCCACGCCTTCCAATGAGACGCAATGCGTCCTCCCACCGGGGTCTCGTGCGAGCGCAGAAAACCCTCATTTTGCTGGTTTGTCGGTGGCAGCACCACCTGAACCTGAGGAGGAGGCTGAGGAGCGGGAGAAAAACCGACTCCGCTGCTGTCTTTGGCGGGAGTTTCCCCGAAGGAGTGTCAACCCTGCAGGATTTCCGATCTAAAAAAACCCTGAAACCAGAGGAAGGCCGAGGGTTTGACAACGACCTCTGTGTCCTAAAAGGAGTTTTTTTAAAAAAACATTTCAATTTTATTGGTTTTGCTTGGTTTTGTAAAGGTTTGACAATCATGTACATGCAAATTCCATCGCTGAGTCGAAAAAAAGAATGTTCACAGCAAATAACATTTTCATATAAAGCGTGTAAAGTCTCTAGAAATCACATAATTAACCAATAACGTCAACAAAACCCACTCTCTTTACCCCGTCCCCCTCCCCCTTCACATATCGCCGTCCGGGGATTGAAAACAACTTTAAACATTGCCAATGAACCACTATTATACTCATGACATAGGGCAAGAAGGCGCAGCATAACCCACAACTCTGGCATAGCAGACTCCATCAGCCATTGACTAAATTGACACGAAACTCAACAGTGCTTTGCACACATTCTGTTCACATGACATATGTAGCACGAAATTCAGACCATGCATTCTCGACAGTCGTACGATCTCCGTGTAAGGCTGCAGTCAGGCATTCCATTCTGTAAATGCTCAGAGCAACACCCAGCCATTCAGTTTTGCTAGGGAGCGTGTCTCTTTTCCATACCATGGTAAGACAGGCTCGTGCAGCCACCAACATACCTTGTACCATTTTGGGTGCTTTCATGATCGTGTCCTCTGTTTCAATCAGGCCAAATCAAATCAGCAGTGGTCGTTTCTCTCTTTCATCATCATCTAAGTCCCTGATCCAGCTAAGAACCTCTGACCAGTAGGCTTGGACCACTGCACATCCCCACCACATATGCCAATAATCAGCCCGCTTCCCACAGCCCCTCCAGCAGTATGGGCTTACTCCTGGATACATTTTGGCAAGCCGGATTGGGTCATATTGCCATCTATACATTAACTTGACGGCATGTAGTTTATACTGGAAAGATATAGATGATTTTGCGGTTCGTCTGCATATTTGTAGCCATAACTATTGTGAGATTTGCCTGCCCATATCCGATTCCCATCTGCTTTTGGGTGTCAGGGAAGGTGTAATATCGACCTCAATCAATGCCAGGTACATTGCACTTATCAAACCTTTAGAGCCCGTGCATGTGTCAAGAATTCTTTCAAATGGGGTAAGGTCCCTCTGTAATTGTTCTTTCCATATCGGCCTTGTCATTACCCCTTGAGTCTCAGGTACAGGAAGACCGAGAGCGGGCCTATGCCGAGCGCCTCCTGAAGCTCCTGAATGGTTATAAAAGAGCCATTTCTCCGTAGTTGACCTGCCCTTTCTCGCCCCGCCTGGTACCAGGTCTCAAAGCTTCCTGGTTCCGGGATTGCATCTCGGATCCCGGGCGACCAAAGGTGACCCAGAGGAGAGGGCCATGTCGTAACTCCCACCATTTTCTTTCCTGGCTTCCATATTGTCCATATTGTACCTATAATGGGTTGAGATTTGACGCTATTACGTAATTGGGGCCCAGGCACCCATAGCCATTCACCCAAAATAAAGGGACGGAAGTGATAGTTATCGAGGGCTATCCACTGTGGTTCTAACTGCTGCCTGACATGTGGAACAAGGACCCGGAGTTGGGCCCCCCTATAATATGTTTCTGTGTCTGGAAGACCTACCCCTGCATTGTCTTTTCGAAGCTGGAGCAAGGATCTTGGGATTCTAGGCTTTTGGCTTTGCCACAGGAAGGCTAGTAGCGATTTTCTCGTGTCCGTGAAATATTCTGGGGGCATTTTGATGAGAAGCATTTGAAACAAATATAGTATCTTAGGGAGGATCACCATTTTTATGGCATTTAAACGGCCCAGCCAAGAGATGGTGAGCTTGGACCACCTTTGGATATCTTTTTGAAGGGCAAGTGACAATGGTGGGAAGTTGGCTTCATATAGGGATCCTAGGTCACGAGTAACATTAATGCCCAGGTATCGGAGCGTGGTGAGGCTGACTTTTACTCCTAGGGGGCAAAGCGTTCGGCCTCAGAGACTCTACTTTTGTCAATTGGGAGGAGGACAGATTTCCCAGTATTAATTTTCAGGCCGGCCAACTCACCATATTCTTCAATTATGCTGAGCGCGGCCGGGACCGAGTCTAAGGGGTCAGTTAAGTGTAATAAGATATCCTTCGGCATATAGGCCCAGTTTGTATTCTCGTTCACCTACTGTGATACCTTTAACTCTACTATCGTGTCTTAATTTTTGCGCTAATGGCTTGAGCGACATTACAAATAATATCGCTGACAGTGGGCAGCCCTGCCTCGTCCCCCTTTCCAGGGGAAACCATCGAGAATAACCTCCGTTCACCGTCACTGATGTTGTGGGGGAGGCGTACAGTGCTTTGATGGCGCGGCAGAGTTTTGGTCCTAACCCGTTCAAAACCAATACCTTTTCCAGAAAGTCCCATGACACCCTATCAAAGGCCTTCTCGGCATCTAACGACACAAGGGATGGGTCCCCTCCCATTCCCTGTGCCTCATGGAGTAAGTGAAGTGTTTTCCTCATAGTGTCCGTGCCCTGTCTTCCAAGAACGAAGCCTGTGTCGAAGATGTGGTTAAACAAGGATGCAAGAAAGGGGGCAATGAGAGTGGAGAATGTCTTATAAAAACCGGGCGTGAATCCGTCATCTCCTGGGGCTTTACCTGTCTTCAAGCGCTTTATAGCTTCTAGAACTTCCTCCTCTGTGACTGGCATATCTAGGGAAATCGGCCTCCGTGAGTGTGAGTGTGGGGATCCGCACCTACTTAAGGTATGTGTCTATGCTTCCCACGGGAGGAGGGGGGTCACACATATATAAATCTTCATAGAAGTAGGCAAATGCTTCTTGTATGCCCTCGGAGGATGTCACTGTCGTGTCTGTGAGGGTGCCATCTGTCCTTTCGATGAGGTCAACCCATCTCTCCGCCTTCTGTGCATGGAGACGAGCCGCCAGGAGGGCATCCGCTTTGTCGCCCTTCTCATAATATTTTTGTTTGAGGTATTGTAAGGTCTGGGCTGTTTTGCCCGCGATAAGTATTTTCAACTCCTCTCTGAGTTGTTTAGCTTCGGCAATATACTTGGGTCTTTCAGATGGGGAGGACTGTGCCAGGTTCTGAGCCTTACAGAGCTTTTCCCTGATGCCCTTCTCTATCAGGGCACGTTCTCTTTTTTTTGGGCCCCTTCCCTTATAAGCACCCCCCTCCAAGTTGCCTTGGCTGCCTCCCACATGGATGTCTTCCCTACCTCCCCAGTGTCATTAGTAGCGAAGAATTGCTCGATCCCGGTTTCCAAAGCTTCCTTGAAGACTGAGTCAGCCCATAAGGAGTTATTACATCTCCATTTGGTATTCCGGGGGCCAGATCGTTCCAGAATACATCCACCATAACCATATTGTGGTCCGTCCATGCAGAGGGGTATATAGTTGCCGCTTGCAATATGCGCAGGAGGCCATCGGAGAGGAAGATGTAATCGATACGCGTGAGCGTGTCGTGGGGGAGGGAGTGGAAAGTGAAGCCTCTGTCCGTCGGGTGCAAATGGTGCCAACTGTCAACGAGGCCATAAAGATTAAGGGTTAATTTAATGTCCGCCTCATTCCGCGTATTGGGTGGGTCTGCTACGTCGGCTCTAGTTTGTCTGTCCATTGAACTGTCCATCCACGTGTTAAAATCCCCACCGAGAACCAAGTGTCCCCTGGTCATGCCGAAAACCTTCTCAGTGATTTTGTGGAGAAACCTATTTTGCCCTTGGTTAGGCGCATAAAGCGTAGCAAGGGTGACTGTTGTGCCCCGTATGTTTCCCACAACTATGAGAGCCCTCCCCTCCCTGTCCATCTATGTCTCAAGAATTGTCATCCGGAGGCCTTTGCGAATTAGAATCCCTACTCCTGCCTTTTTTAAGATACTTGAGCTCCAAAAGGAGGGTCCGACCTCCCAAGCTGGGATCACTCTCGCCTCACCCTTTCGATATCACGTTTCCTGGAGGAATAGAATATCTATATTTGATCTCTTGAATTCCCTGGCCACCATGGATCTTTTTGTGGGAGAGTTCAAACCCTTGACATTAAGTGTGCAAATGCGTAACGTGTCATTATAGAATGTAGGTGCCCTCTTGAGCTTTGGGTGAGTATGTAAGCGGCCAGTTCGTCTGCTTCATGGCCTATGTCATGTTTGTTATTACAGTGTGTGGTTCATTTTCTTTGGAATGGGTCTCAGTTAGTCCTGCGGAGGTCAAGGGCTGACCTGTCCAGTACGTATAATGCCCCTTTATGTACCCATATTGTGTTTTTCCGCCCCTCAGGTCTGTGCTTTGACAAAATACGTGTTTCCCACCCGCCACACCCTCCCCTCCCCCTCCTTTCCCCCCTACGTTCGGCGCCCGACCCGTCCGGGTTAACATCACCCAGTCGGTCTCGGATGGAGACCGCGAAACAAGCGGTCCTTTCTTAGTATAAGCATATATAACAGTGAGCCGCCAACCAACCATGTGCTCGTAAATCAACATCAACAACTCAAAAGCAAGAATTCCGACCCCCACAAAGGCATCGTTCCAGCGTAAATATTACCTCATATCTCTTTCTGGGCACCCTAAACGTACAGGGTCAAGTTCACCATTCGTACGAAAGGATTAACACATTTGAGTCTAAAAGTGTGACCAAGGGGTCGGGCGCATCGTTGGTGTATGTTATACATGAACCCTCCCGTCTGACGCACCCTCACCACTTCTCTCCGCCTCGGGCAGTGCCCAAACGATCAGCTTCAACCGGATCACTCACCACAAGGTTCCTTTGCCCCAAGTGGCCTAGCATGCCAGTCTGGTGGCCATGTTAGTGTTCCATGTCCTGTGAATTGTTCATTCTCCGGAATTTCCTGGATCCCTGGATCCGCCTGCGCCGCGGGCCCTTAGTGTGCCATTCACCTTCCTCCCTCTTCGACTCTCCAAGGGAGGAGCCCTCCTCCTGGGTACCAGTTATGCAGTCTGCAATGTCCTTTTCCGAAACCAGTTTCACTGTTGAGCTCTCCCACTCAAAGGTGAGTGAGAACGGATAACCCCACCGATATTTGGTGCCTTTGTCCTTCAGCATCTTTGTAATCGGGGAGCATTTCTTCCTCATTGCGAGCGTAAGCGATGATAGGTCTTGATAAAGCGAGATGGTCACATCGCCCAGAGAAAGTAACAAAGCGTGTCTGGCTTTTTCTAAAATCCTGGCTCTGTCCGCATAGTTGTGAAACCTAGCTAGGACCGAACGCGGACCTCCTGGCCTGCCTCCAGATCAGTGGATGCAATCAATTTTGGGTTCATCCACTGACTCATCTTTGAAAAGGAGCTTCAGGATGGCGTGCAGGGTTTGTTTCAGGTCTGAGTCAGTTTCTCCTTCCTTTTCGGGGATGCCGAAGACACGTATGTTATTACGGCGTTCCCTGTTTTCAAGATCATCAACCTGTAGGCATATTGCCTCTTCCCTGTGTTCTACTTCTGCAATGCGGTGGTCCATCTCGGCTTCCAGCGATCAAGGAGGTTTGATTGTGTTCGACCTGTTCCAGCCTGTCCTCCATTTTGTCCATTCTTTGTGTAATTTTGTCGATTTTGCTGCCTATGTCTGCCCTCATGCTTCTCATCCCCGCGAGCAAATCAGCGACATCCGCCTTGGTTGCAGCGGCCTCAGAACCAACAGTCGACATCCTGAGCTCAATGCGGGACTTCGGGGTTTCGTGGGTTGGTGTAAACTTGTATTTTGCCAACCTGTCCTTAAGGTCCATGGACGGCGGGACCCCGGCGATGAGGTGGGCGGGTCTTAGCTATGCACCAGAAATCAGCCCTGCCAGAGCGGGCGCTTGAGAAGTATGTGCTTGTGTGCTTAACCTCCGTTTTCCAATGACAAAACGTGGCGAAAGCAGGATGTCGGGTGAGAATCCAATATCCAGTGGTCTCGTTCACACGCTTTAGTGACCTTCAATTCGTTCACTTTGAAATTGTTTGTTTAGATTATGGGGCGTCCTGTGTTGAGGGACATAAGGAAGATCCAGGGTGGGTTCCCAAGGAGAGGAGTCCCCATCCACGGTCCACGCACAGCCTCTTTAGGCAATCCTCAAGCGTGCGGCCTAGCCCAGGCCAGATGCTCAATGTACCCCGTTTCGGTAAGCCTCAGGATTTGAGTGGGGGCCGAGGAGGGCACACGCCCTGAGCAACCAGGGCCCAGCCCTCAGCCCACTGCTGCCTGGGGAAGCCTGCCCAGGGCCCCTTCCTGTACCTTCGGTGCCCAGAGCACTGCGGTTCTTTCCACCTATGCTGTGGTTCCGGCGCAGATCCTTCAGGCCCTGCGCGAGGCGGGGAGCGAGGGCAAAGCACTGGAGGGGAGGGCGGATCTTAACGGGCGCCTCAACGATCCCAGGCCTCACTCACCAGTCGACTCCTCAGCCGTGTTGGAATCCAGGAGAGGGCTCGGTGCACGCAGCGAGCAACAGGGGCAGCTCGAGCGAGCGGGGTGAGGAGAGGTGATGCCGTGTCGCAGCAGGGCAGAGATGTTTCACGGACCAAGGCAAACGTCGCACGGGATCCGGCGACCAGGTGGCCCTCGTCCGGGCCTCGCATTCACGGACCTGGGGGCCGCGGGACACTTAGACGGGCTCTGTGGGGGGAGATGTGCGTGTACTTTAGAGTGGGCCCCAGCAGCGATGTGGATTGCCGCGCTCTCCCCGGTGCCGTGCGTATCACGGCTCCGCGTGTGGTAGAGGCTCGCAGGCCCTCCCTGCCTTCATGCTGCGTGTCAACCAGGGGGAGTTTTCTCCACGATAAAGGCTCCGTTTCGCTTCGGGTTTTCTCCGGGTGGTGCCTGGACACTTCCGATGCTGGTTTTCATCGATGATGCAGCTGATAGGGGTCTGGTGGTGGGGGCTCAACCCACTTTTCGGGACCCTTGCGAGGAGCCTACACGGAGAGTGAAACCATCCGTGCGCCCCTTGGTGGCCGATATCCTAAAAGGAGGTTTAACCAGGACAGACAAGGACTTGGCGGTCCGAGTGCTGTCCTTGGTTTTGGTCAGCTCCACGTCAGTTGTAGAATGAAAGAGCTTCTTGCCATCGAAAGGCAAGTCCAAAACCTTATCCTGCACCTCCTTAGAGAACTTGGTGGCGTGGAGCCAAGCCTGACGAGAGGTGTCCACACCGAGCATGAGGCCTCGGGCCGAGGTGTCGACATGGTGTGCCGCAGCCTCCAAAAGAATCCTGCGCCAAGACTCTGGCATCTGACAACCCCGCTTTGAAATCTTCCAACTTTTCAGCGGGAATAAACTCCTCAAACTCCGACAGACCTTTGCACATTTTCATATTCTCCCCCGCTAAAACCAGTTCTGCATTGGCTTGACGCAGCTGCTGAGTTAGTGAAAATCTTCCTCCCAAGGGAAACAAGAAGCTTATCTTCCTTGGCCAGAACGTGAGTAGCCGTCGAAGAGGAGGATGACGCAGGTCTGGGTTGCAAAGTGACTGCAGCCACTACCATGGAGGAGGGGGGCGGACACGACACCAAGGCCACTTCCTCTGAAGAATGGAGCCTTTAGCGCGCGTCAATCTTCTTGTTGACAATCCAGAGTGTGGCTTCTCCCAAACTTTACGGACCTCGGCCAAAACATCCTTCTGCAAGAACAAGTCGGTACACTCCGAAGGAGATAAGGTGAACGCCCCCGAAAGCACGCCCTCCTGCAGAGCGGGTGCCTCAGGTACTGGAACATCTATCAGACACATGTCCAGCACCCGGTCATGAAAAGCTCTAACAGAGCGGGGCTGGTCTTCGCTGTCCTGATCTCCCTGTAGATCGTTCGACAGGTCCGGATCAGGTTGAGTCACATCAAGCACCACAACAGCCTTGTCCACTGGGGACAACAGAGGCGGGGGTGGAAGAGTAGGGGGAGGCCCAGCCGGTAAAGGCGGCGCCGGCAGAGGCACAGGAACCGCAGCCGCGACCGTCGGCACAGGCGGGCATATCTCCCTGAACAAGCATCGAAAGTACTCCTTCATGAGGTCGGAACGCATCCGTTTTTGAAACTTGCCGAAAAAGGCATCCTTCGCCGATGACTTAGACGTGATAGAAGGAGGCCTCTCATGAGGGGAGTAATTCCAGGGGCGTAAGGGAGAAGGTTGCCAAGAGGGCCCTTCCCCACTGTTGTCTACATAAATCAAGAGCGCGGATGCCGCCGGCAGCGAGACATTGTGCGGTAGAGGCATCCAAGCGTTCCAGGCATAAACTGGATGAAACGGATGTGCACAAGGAAACCGATATTCACATGAAAAAGTACCCCCTACTCCTAGGGCCGATGGCGTAGTTCTAAGGGTTGTATCCAAAATGGCCAACGTGGTCTTGGCGGGAACGGTCGCCATTTTGTCGGCACCTGAGGAGAACTGCAACACGTGTGGAAGTGAAGCAGGGGTCCCCAAAGGTGGGTCAGGGGTCTTCATTTTAGCCTTAACACAAGGAACCTCGGCCGAGCCAGTACTGTGTGGCCTAGAATGTTTCTGTGACATCGTAACAGCCAAACTAGCCTTCAAAGGAAGGACCTCAGCACTGCCGGTAACGGAGGGATTATGGTCTAAGACCTCACTCCGTGCCCCCTCAACAGAACTGGGGTGTCCGCAAGAGCGGGAACAATGAGGAACACACCTCACCTGCAAGACCTTAACCGGTCTCTCAGAACTGTTGGTCCCATTAGCCTCGAAATTACGTGCCTCAGAATCGTGTCCGGGGTAAAGCCTCCTCACGAGGGGCCTCGAACTTACCTTCGGTCTCAACAACCTCAACTGAGGTCTCAGGGCATACCCCGGTGATTTTACGGGAAGCTCCAAGTAAGGAGAACTCGAAGCAAGTTCCGGTACCCGATGCCTCAGTCGAACTGGCCCACAAACAGCCCCCACAGGAGGTGCCTCGTAATATGATCCGGTATCAATAGGCCCGTTACGGATGCCCCCGGAGAAAGCTCTGGTAGAATTATTAGGCCTGGAAGGCACCTCAGGGCTAGACCGGTAATGGAGCTTTTGATGCTCCTCCCGGACCTGGAAGACCCCGGGAAGGAGTCCGGGGTGCCCTAAAAAGTAAAGAACTCACTGGGCGTTTCTTTTTTTTTCGTCGATGAAAGTTTGAAAGTGTACCAGGGGAGTACATTGAAACACCTCCTCCCACCGCTCCAAACGACGTTGAAGCGCCCGGACCGAAAGGGAGTCGCAATAAAAGCACGAATCCCACCGGTGGTCCGGACCCAAACACTCTAAGAACAGAGGATGGGGATCTGCCCTAGCGAAGCGTCGCTGACAAGAACAACAATTAGAAAAGTCTATCTGAAACGGCATAGATGGACTACCACGCGACCGCTAAGCCAGAGCAAGAGAGGAGGAACTGGAAGGAAAAAAATCTTCCGAAGATGCAAGTGCGTCCAGTCCCAAGCGAGCAGAGAAAAGGACTGATGGGCGATGCACTGGGCGGAGCTAAGGAGGGCAGGGTTACGGCCACGTGCGGTACCCTGCGTAAAAAGAGAGGAAGGACACATTTTTGAAAAATGTGATGCTTTTTACAAAGTGCTCCGGTCCCGTCCCACAGGACGGAGGAATGTCCCATAAGTATGGAGGAAAGGGGACGAGACGTAGGAGTATTAATGGGCTGAAAGCTGTTACAGCTGCAAGATATGGGAGCAAACTGTAAGGTGATGGTAAAATCTAGCAGATTGTTGTGGAAGAAAACAGAACCCTGAGGTTCCTTCTCCATATTATGGGAAGCGTTTCCTGCCTATCAGTGAGAGAGGTGTTGGGGTAAGGACAATACACATATTGACATCCTGAAGTTCATACTCCCCCATGGTATGGGATCTGGGCAAAGCCGGGCCCCTCAGTGTATGGGAGTCATCAGCTATTAAGGAGAATTTAAGGTGCAGTATTTGCAGTGGGTGGAGGATTATACCTTAAAAGCAGCCTATGGAAACCCCAGGGTCCACGCTACACCACATATTAAGATGCTTTGTTACCTGGAAAAATATCTGGACTTCTTGAGATGAGGGAGTTGTACACCAAATTGAGGTTGGGGATTCTCTTTGTAATGGTCCATATTGGGAAATGGTTTCAGAGTACAACCTGTACTGTTCATGCACCTAGGAGTACTCAGGTCGCAAGACCAATATTGTATTATATTACACGTCAAAAACCCAACAGGCATCAGGGCGTGAGACATATACTCAAAAGACATAACTAATGAACCAGGAAGATGAAATATTCAAACAGGTAGGTTTTCAAAACTTTCCGGAACGATAACAAATTACTTTCCAAGCGCACAGCTGGGGGGAGATCATTCCAGACTGTAGCTGCCATATGAGAAAAGGCTTTACCATTTGCTCTCGCCATCTTGGGGCAGGGGCGGTTTAACACCATCAAATTGCTGGATCGCGATGCTTTATTCGGCTGGTAAACAGTTATCCTCTTTTTCAAGTAGAACTATAGATTACTTTGTGGACTAGGACAGACATCTTAAAGTGAATTATAGCCCCATTTAAAAGGTAATGAAGGGATTTGCGATAGCCAGCAGTGGGTTTGCCTCATGGTACTTGTTTTATGACATGAATGGCATCATTTTGCACCACTTGCAGTGTATGCATGTCGGTCTTGGATGCTCCGCCTGGCAAGGCACTGCAATAGTCCAGTCTCGATATACAAAAGTAACGCCAATCTACCTTCTATTTGTATGGTCCGGATTATACCAATAATTAAGACTGAGATGGATGAAAACAGTGTTAGTGGAGGTGTCAATTCATCATATTCAAGAGGCCATGGTGCGGGCTCAGTACACAGCAGCTTCCCCCAACTTCACCTTTGCAGTGGGAAGATATCGCTGGGGCTTGGAGAGACAGTGATTAATAGCTTGCATGGCAGTGCGAAGGGACTGCAAGGGTATAACGGTCTTGAGGCCACTTTGATAATGTTGTTCCATTTTTATTCAAGATCATTCAATCATTTATGATTTATTTTGTTGAATTGAACGTTGAAACACTTGTGTATAGGCGCGTTATAAATGCCAAATCATATCATATGATATCATATCAATGCTCTTAGGTCTATATTCTAAAAAAGTTTGTTGTTTTTGGTCTAGGACTCTTAACGACACACGCACACAAGAATTGCGTGAGCTATAGCAGTGAACTGAAACAGCAATTTGATAACCGTGGGCAACGTAAAGTTAAATGTGATATACATTCCAGATCCCAATTTGTATTTGGTGTTCTTCATCCCCACGTTTGAATAATAAGAGGCAAGAACAAACAAATGAAAAATCCAGCAACATACATTTACAGGAGGACAGGAACACTTGTGTGGCTTTAACCTTGGTGTTGCATGAAACAATTATGGTAAAAAGTAAGAAATGCCAAATAATCTAATTTAATTTTATTGCCACTCCATAATGATTCATCATCTTACATTGGTTTGTTTTCCAGAGTCCTCGATAAAGTGCACGATGCAAAGAAATGCCTTGTGTCGGCTGAATTGTAGATTTCCTTATTTGTATGCCATGGCAAGTGAATGGTCTCCCACAAACCAGCCACCCAGCACCAGGGAAAACCCCAAGTCTTACTGGGGCGTCCTCCCACCCCAACCTACAAAGTTATTGTATGGTTCTTGAACTGGCTTTTCAGTACATCTGTTGATTTCTCCCTGTAGGTATTCCTCTCTGTTCTGCTTTTCTCTTCATTTAATGTCCTGTGCACCTATCTTCACACGGCTCATTGCCTATTGTTTATAGTTCTATTGTAAGATGATGTCCTGGCGACTGTATGATCCGTGCACTCCCTAGCCGGTAAAATGGCTCTGTAAATCTGTAAAACGACCCTAACCAAGTATAGATGCAATATTATGTTGGTCGTAAACCAATCGCATCACATAACCAAAACCGTGAACACAAATTTGTCAGTATAACCATAGGGCGTCCATCTTGTATAACATTTGCCATTTTGCTTTTTTCCCTTTCTGTTAAACGCTTTTGCAAAACGTATAATGCTCTGGAAGCTCTGAAAGCTCATACATGGTACGAGGTCACAGCTTACATGTTGATAGATCGACCCAGACAGGGATGCCAGGCAGTGCAGAAATACATTGTTTTCCTCCCTCACTGAGTCCTTGAGAGCAAGCAGAAGCAGCATTTAATCAACGGCCCAGGTGCCGGCCTGTCTCACTACAGCTGTAGCAATAGGCAGTAAAAGCATGAATTATACTTTTCTAGCGGTCCCTCCTTCGTGGATTCTCCTTAGAATCGGCTGACCCTTAGTTCACGAATAGAAACTGGTAGATAATGTGCTTTGGAATTTGTCTCTCTCGCAAACACAGAATCCTTGGTGAACAAGTGCTTTGTGTTCTCAATAACAAAAAACTATGCCTGAAACTGTTGCTAAGTATAAGATAATGTGTCATATTTGTCATAATTGTCAATCATTGAACCCTAGCTCAGAAAGATACATTATGGGCGGTTCTGATGTGCCTTGAAGGCTGTTATTTTGTATATATGTAACTGTTTGTATGATGTTCGCTCTCTTGCGTCTCACGAGGTCTGGGTGACACACGTTGCGAGACGTTAGACCCAGTCTGCCGACTGAGCATATATTGCTGGTATATGGCGATTGTGCCTTGTCTTCATATGCGGAGGGTCTTCAGGGCCTAGCAGCTCAGCGGGTTAAATTCTCGTTATTGTGATCTGTGTTCGACCTGCAGGTCGCAGGTTCAAATCCCAGCAAGGCCAACTCAGCCTTTCATCTTTCAGAGATCGATAAATGAGCACCAATTTGCATTGGTAATAATAGTAATGTATGTAAATATGTCCTATGTAAAGTGCTTTAGACTAAAGAGCGATATAATAAAAAAAAATATTAAACCCATTGAAAGCAGATTGGCAATCAGGACCGGGCACTTCCACCCTGCGCCCATCAACACCCCAAGGTCTGCATCTGCCTTTCCCACTGTGCCACTAATGAACACCACACCAATGGATTCTTACAGAGCCTAGCACATTGATGCCATCAATAGTGACAGACAGGCCTTATGCAAGACCACTTATATTAAATAATACCTTTACAGAAGCCAAAGAGTTTGCTTCTGGTGGTACTTGTTTATAACAGGACTTTACTGCAAGGAAAGCAAAGCACACATCTGTCTTACTTGCATTACAAGAGAAACTCGTTTACATACATACTTAAGGCAAAATAACAGTGGCAGGTCCGATAAAACACACACACACACACACTGATGTTACTACATGATACGCTTTGTTTTACACTGATGAGCTCTTCACCCATATATCCTCATTTATATGTTAGACTATGAGTTCTAAGTAAGAGATGGTTTTCATATGATATGTTTCGGAATGATATTTCAGGATACTGTACCTTGTAATTCCTACTGATATATTGCCAATAAGCACCCCAGGCGGGGGAGCCAGCCAATCAGGTGGCTAGGAACGTGGCCTTGAGCCGCCGGTAAAAGCCTGCGTTCGAAGCCGCCTGACGCCCGGCTCTCCTTACCGCCATTGACCCCCCCCACCCTCCAGCCCCAATTCTTTTTCTTTATTAACCCGCTGCACCCCCACATATCTTATTTCAGCTAGGCAGCGCTTGCCACCGCAGCGCACCTTCCTCTCAGCTTCCCACGGCTGCCATGGAAAGGGAAGATCGGCTCCGAACGGAGCCCAGTCTTCCCTTTCCAAACTGGCCATGTTGGTCAAAGATTTTCCTTCCTACATCAGGACGTGCGCGGTGTCCCTTTGTAGGAAGGAAATTCCTCTTTTTTTTAGCACCCAAGTTGCCGCCCGGTGTTGCCCATGGAATGGGTACATAACGCCACATTATACATATCCTCATATGAAACTGGGAATTGCAATGCGTCGCAGATATGACTGACAAGCGTGCATGTTGATTTCACGTTGGCACTGTGCTTGTGGTTTAGTGATCGGCTTGTGGTGGTGCAAGGGGGATTCCAGGGTCCCAACAGGAACATAATCCTCCATTAGAATTCCCACCAGCAGATGGTCAGGTGCACTGGACTCCTCTGGCCAGGGAAAAGACTATTCAGGGACTCAGACTGGGGGGAAGGGGTGGGGCAGTTTTGTTTTGCTAGAGCCACAAGAGTCTTGGAGATTGATGATGTCCTGGGGAATGAGGCAGCATTATTCTCTGTAGGTGGCTATGTATTACCGCCATCACGTTTATATCCAATATAAAACATTTGTACTGCAATAACCCAGTGGTACAGACAAGAGGGCACACATTGAAGATATCTTTGACATATCTGACAATTGTAGACAGTTGGCCCAGGATACACTATTTATAATACCCATTTCCCCTTCTTGCGCTGCAACCCATAGAAACAGCTGAGTTCCATGGAAAAATGGATCCAGCTGTCAGAGTCACCGAAATAGGAGGCATCACTGCGCTGCATGATTTTCTATAGTCTTTTAAATGAGTAATCGCTGCCAGTAATTAAATAGCCACCAAATTCGGATTACTATTCACATGTAATGCTCTTCTTATTTTCATGCTTGCACAGACTATGGTTTTTCCGAAGGGCCCTCATCCACCACAGTGCTGTGAAGACATAACAATTGCAGTAGGCGCTATACAAATATAAATTAACATAACAGACAGATAACATTCAACAAATCTGAAGCATTTCAGATAATGAAATGCTACCATGCTACCTAACTTATTAGATCTACCCCTGTCCTTGCAACTCAACATGCAACAGGCTCATCATAGGATTGGTCCTCTATGCCCTTTAGCCAATGCTGAAATTCCTCAATAACTCTGATCTTTGCTTCTTTGGACTTCAAATATTTACAGATTATAATCAAAAAAGTTAATCTGATTAAACATGTTACCTGGAATGGGAATAATATATTCTTTTCTCAAGATGTTGCGAACTCTACTGCCGCTAGAAGAAAATGACTTCTTGCCTTAAGGCCAGCTTTGAAACAACTTAATGCCAGATAGGGAATGATTAATTCTAAATCCCTGAAAGTAACCTTTAAAGAACACACCACTTCTTTTTTTATTCCTGGAGACCTAAGACAATTTATTCAATCTCAAAGGGTGGATGAAATGGATACTGCTGGACCTTGACCAAGTAATGTACCACAAGGCCTTCTGAAAAATGTCTTCTTTGACTTTTAAATACAGCTGTGCGAGAGTGAGGCCTTGGTTGGCCTGATCTCACTAGGCGCCCCACCCTCATCATTGTTTTTTTTTTTTTTTAAATCAGAAACGTATTTTTTTTCTCAAGTGAAATACAACTTAATTGCTGCGCATTTCCACTGCGCTTGCTCACAGCCCCCCTGAATGAGCTGGCTACTTGCTACTGGGTAAATGAAGTTTGTTGAGTGTCTTTGTCTGCTGAAGTGCCTCACCATGCGGTGCCTTCAAGATGGCAGCTCAGGTGCTTGCATTTCCTGAGGCCGCTGGAGTGAGCTGCATCCCTTTGTTTCTGCTCTGCCTTTGGCTGGTGTTTAACCCTTCCTGGCCAACGGGGGAGCGGCAGGCTTTAGCCGGCCCCCTCCACCAAAGGCCCACTCCTAAGGCTCCCGTCTGTTCCCAGAACACTACATGAGACTATTGCCACAACCCGACCTTCCCTG
Source organism: Ambystoma mexicanum (assembly GCF_040938575.1). Taxonomy (NCBI): domain Eukaryota; kingdom Metazoa; phylum Chordata; class Amphibia; order Caudata; family Ambystomatidae; genus Ambystoma; species Ambystoma mexicanum. Next base: position 1,481,069,986 of record NC_090923.1, on the reverse strand, counting down.
AGGTTGCTACCTCACTCAGCATGGAGACTGGACTACCAAGACTCTTATCTCACTCACTATGGGTTAGTTCCCTCCGTCCGATTGCCCTTACTCCCTTCTGCGCTTGTTCTCACAGTTCTCCCTGGTATGCTCTCAAATGCACTTGTTTCTGCACTTACCTTTGACTTCTGATTCATACGTGGTTATATTCCTACTGTGCCTTAGCTTTTAACTTAGTAAGTTCAGACTTGTGTGTGTTTAGCATTTACCTTTGAAATTCAGACTTGGGTGTGTTTAGCATTTAACTTTGGCCATTGACTGATTGATTGTAACCTGTTCGCCCAATGACTGCTCCATACCGCTATACTTGCATACTCCTCCCATTGCCTCATCTCTCTACTCACCCATGGCGCTTTCTGTCTCTCCTATCCAATTGCTTCTCTATCAACTATGCTTCCCTTCTCACTAGGTCTGGTAAGAAGAAGTTTAAAAAGGATATCTTGGCCTCCAACCAAGGTCTCCCCATCGCTGATACCTATTCCAGTACCAATTCCAGACAGACCCTCACCGACATCGTCTTTGTCGTTCCTTTGCCAGATCTATGAACCACTCATATGATCTCTGTGCTCTGTCCCGTCTCCTCCTCTCCCATTAATGGTGTCACCCGCTGGGAGGTCCTCATGGATTCCTTCGACTCCTCCAGAGTCATCATTAATGTCTACCTAAATGGCAATGTCATGGTCCATGGCCCTCAGGCCAATCCGCCCCTCTTTGATAGGCGGTTCCCCCGCCTCATCAACTTCCTTTCATCACCGGCTGTCCCCTCCTCTTCTCCCTTGGCTACATTGCCCTCTCTTCCCCACCTCTGGATCCCTCCATGCCTCCGCAGGGCGTATCTCTGATTTGGACCCCTCCCTGGAAGGTCTGTAAGGCTGGCAACCTTCTTCATCTTGCTACTCTCAACACTCGCTCTGCGACATCTGCCAACTTTGACTGACATCTGCCACCTCTTGGAAGAACTTGACCTCGATGTCCTCGGTCTTACCAATACATGGTTCATGGCCAGCTCTGTCACAAGCTTTGACACTCTCCTCCCTGATGGTTACAAGATCCTCTCTGCGCCTGGATCCACCCGGCCCGGAGGGGGTGTAGCCCTGATCTTTCCTGAGTGGATTCCTGCATCCATCATTCCCACTCAGATTTACACCTCTTTCGAATGCCTTGTCTGCAGGCTCTCCTAGCCACTCTCTTACTGTTGCTACCCTCTACCGGTCCCCGGTCAAATCACAATTTCTCTGAGTGGTCAGACCTATCCTCCTCCCTCCTGGCCTCAGCCACTCAACTCCTCCTCCTTGGTGACCTCAACATCCATCTCGATTCTCCCTGTTCCTCATCTGTGCTCTATCGCGACCTCTGCAATTCACTGTCCCTTTCTATCCTCCCCTCTGGCCCGACTCACACTGCAGGACACACACTTGATGTCTTGATCTCCTCTGGCCTCTCCCTCTCTTCCCCTCTAACCACTCCTCTCTCCTGGAGTGATCTCTGCCTCCACTCCTCATCTCCCCCCACAAGCCAAGCCTACCCCAACACAGCCACCTACCTTCTCGGACATCCAGCCCATGAAGCGTGTGTCAGTTGAGGCTTTTGCTGCCACCTTAAACCCCCCCTCATCCTCTGGCTGACCCACACCCGGACACAGCCCTGTCCTTGCTCTACTCTTCTATCATTGATACTCTTGATGCTCTTGCCCCCAGTCATGAGGATCCTTTTGAAGTCCAATGCCAAGTGCAATTCCTGGTTTGAATCCGACCTAGCTACACTTAAACGCAAGTGTAGGGCGGCTGAGAGGAAATGGAGGGCTTCTTGTTCATCCTCTGACAAACTGGCCTGTCGCCTGCTCCAAAGGCAATACCCACTCTCTGTCTGCACCAAGAAGAGAGTCCACATTCAAGCCTGTGTCTCTGGGGCATCTAACAACTCGGCCAAACTCTCTAAAATCTGCAAGGAGCTGGCCAACCCTGTTGCAGTGCAGTCTCTACCCCTCCTCTTGCCGCTCAGGCTCTTTGGCAATGCCCTTGCTTCTCACTTTACCTCATAAACCCAGGACATCCTGTCCACCCTCTCCTCCCCTCGGCCTCCTCTCCCCTCTGTCTGTGCTTGCTGTCCCTCCTACAGTCACCCCTCCACCCTCTTTCTAATCTTTCCTCCAATGATGAGGTCGCTAGACAAGTCCGATCTAAGAAAGCCTCGTCAGAACACGGTCATCCCTGTTCTTCTACAACCTTCAAGGACCACATTGATACCCTCGCTCTGGCCATTGCCGATTTTTGCAACCTCTCCTTTGCCTCTGGATCTTTCCCCTCCCCTCTGAAGCACTCCCTTGTGCATCCTCTTACCAAGAAACCCACAGCTGATCCTTCTTGTCCAGAAAACTATCGCCCAATTTCTGTTACTCCCTTTCTGGGTAAACTCCTGAGAGATGGCCAGATTTTCCAGCTTAACCTTCACTCCAATTCTGTTGGCTCTCTCCATGACCACCAGTCTGGCTTCAGAGCTGCCAGAAGCATGGAAACTGCTCTCCTAAACATCCGTGAAGATCTTTCCAACTTTGACTCAAACATTCCCTCTGTCCTCATCCTACTTGATATCTCCTCTGCCTTCGACACGGTCACCCATATCAGCATGCTCAACCGTCTCCGTGATCACCTGGGTATCACTGATCAGGCTCTGGCATGGATGACCTCATTCCGCCCTAATCGACCCTCCGAGGTCCAACTTGGGTCCTTCCTATCATCTATCTCCCTCTGTACCTGTGGTGTTCCCCAGGGATCTAACCTCTCGCCCTGGCTTTTCAACCAATATCTGGCAACTCTCGCCCACTGCATTGCCATTTTCTGCTCAAATTTCCAGTGCTACGCTGACGACAACTCATTTTCAGGCTGCCCTCTGCCACCTCCTCTCCTTCCCTCATCTCCAATTGCCTAACTGCCATTCAATATTTGTCTGCCGCCAACGATCTTTGTCTAAATGCCAACAAGACTGAGATCCTCCTCATCGGTTCACTGTCACCATCCTTTCCTCTCACTCTCTGGCTGGACTCCCTTGGCCCTCATCCTACCCCTACCAGCGAGGCTAAGAAACTCTGGGTCATCTTCGAGTCCACACTTTCCTTCTCCGCCCACATCTGTGATGTCTCTAAAAAGTCAAACTTCCTACTGCACCTCCACAGAGGTACTCTTCCTTTCCTATCCTTCCCCCCAGAAGCTCACGGTCTCCCAAGCTCTGGTTCTCTCTAGGTTGGACTATTATACCAGCCTCTTTCTAAATCTACCTTGCTCTACTCTCCGCCCTTTACAACTAATCCAGAATATGACTGAGAGACTTGTCCTTGGCCTCAAGCCCTGGGATCGTATCTCTCCAGCTCTGAAATCCATTCATTGGCTCCCAGTGGATGCAAGGATTACATTCAAAACCCTCTGCATTATCCACAAGGCTTTCTGGGGTCTGGGTCCAAAATTCCTTCAAATATCCCTCCGTAAATACCTCCCATCTCGAGCACTTTGCTCTTCTACCTCTAACTCCCTCAGGGTCAGTCGTTTTTCAAAGAAACGAGCTGTGGGTAGATCTCTGTCTTCGGCTGGGGTCTCCCTTTGAAACAGCCTCCCTGCCACTCTGAAACTTGAGAACCATCTCTGGTTCCAGAAGCACCTCAAGTCCCTCCTCTTTGCTTCTGCCTTGGTCCCCCCTCTCTCTTGCTGTTTCTCTCTCGGCACTGTGCACCTGGCCACCCTCTGTCCCCCGGGCCCAGATACCTGCTCACACTGCCACCCTACTGCACTGCCTCGAGTCCACCCCTACAGTTCCCCACCCCCTTTCTTTGCTTTCTACACTTATCAGACATACCTTGTCTGCTACCGTAAACCCAGCACTTGCCACTTGCTGGCTGCACTACCACTGTTTCTTGCTGTTAATATTTATTTATTTGTTTCTCCTCTACTCCGCACTTTCCACTTCTTCCCCCTTCCATGCACTTTTCCCCTTCTCCCTTTCCCATGCACGTTCTCAATGTCACTGGGCCTGTTAAGATCGTAGTTTTGTTCTCCCCTGTTCCCCTCCATTGCCTTGTCGCACTCTGAAACACTTGTGTACGAGCGCGATATAAAAAGAATATCAATATCAATTTCAATGTGAAATGTTCTGGCTGTATCCTGCTAGCCATACTTTTTTGTAATATCAAGTACTATTATCAACTTTTGCTCATATTCATGTTGCTGTTTATCATCCCCTTTTCCTTGTGTATCTCTTTATCCTTCTTTTTTTTCGCCAATGGTATCATATATTTCCTAATAACTGGATGTCATATCAAAATTGTTTGAAAATCCATACTTTCATATTTGTCAATTACCCCGATTACTTTTATTTTAGGTTCACATTTTTTATCTTGTATGCCCTATGTCAGTAAACGTATCATCTTGGACTGTTAAAGGCCTTCACAATTCCATCAAGAGACAAAAAGTTATTTCTTACCTCAATAGAACCAAACCTTTCATTGCTTGTATTCTAGAAACTTAACCTTTCAATGTCAGCAGCTGCTAAGCTTAAAAAGCTCTCGGTTGGTAAATTGCTTGCTAGTGCGGCGCAGCGTAAAAGGTTACAAAAAATGATGTTATAACCCTGATAAACATTTTGATTGCAGAATATTTAGCTAAGAATCTGATGACTGCGGTGGATGGGTCCTTTTAAATCTGTCCTTTAACTCTAATTACTACTCAATTTTAAATATATGGTCCTAACGCATCAGATCCTGTTTTCTGGAAACAATTTAAGGAAGGTCTGCTCCGTTCAAATATACAAAATCTTATTGTATGTGAGGATTGCAATGAAATAGATCCTTTTCCTAGACAGGAAGTCTTAAAAACCCAAAATCTCATAACCAATTTCTTAGGTTTCTCTCCGAGTTAGGCCTTGCTGATTGCCTGGCGTCTACATCGCCCGTCAGATATGGAGTATACCTTTCATTCTAGTCCCCATGACTCATTTTCCAGAATTGACTATCTTCTTGGCTAACTCTTGGTCTGCTAATCTAATGTATTCTACTATAGATTGTATATCCTGTCTGATTATGCCCCTGTCCATATAAAACCTAGTGATACTAATCCTGTTTCCAAATCAAATAGATGGAGATTTAATTCGGCCCTATTAAAAGATGAAGAATTTGCTTTGTTTCTGACAAATGTCCACAATAATTATTTTGAGATTAACAAAGCAGCAGATAAATATATCCCTAATAATTGGGACTGTTATAAAGCAGTACTAAGAGGAGAAATAATATTTTTTTTTTTTTTGCAACAAAAAACAAGGATTTGAAACATGAATCTGAAGAGATCCTAAGAAAAGGACACAGTCCTGAGAAACAATATCTTTCTAATCCTTCTGAGGAAATGCATTTTAATATATTACAGCTAACAGTTAAATATAATAAACTTACCTCTGAATACTCTTGTGCTAACCTGCTAAAATATAAATCTAAAATGTATACATTTTCTAATAAAATTAGCAAATCCCTAGCTTTCTACAAATCAAAAAAGAGAGAAGTAGAATTACAGTAATAAAGGACTCGAATGGCACTAGAAAATTTGTAGATGGGGGCGCTGTTGCGCAAGTACCAAGATGGCTGCGTGTGTCTGAGCTCCAGCAGCCTTACTGTCTTCCCACAGCACAAAAATATCCTTTCCCGCACTGTAAAGCTGTTATTCTTGGTCCACGGAACAGCTACAAGTTGAGCCTCCTGCTCACCTGATTTAAGACTCCGGGGACCTTCCTAACACCTGCCAGCACCCTTTGTCACCCGGGCCAGCACTGTGGGTGTTGGTTAAACCACAGGTCGTCTCCGGCAGCTGAACGAGTTGTGGACACCGCGCCCCCGTCACCAATACTGCCCCCTTGGACCAACTGGAGGGGGGCAAGAGGTGATACACTCTGGGTGGTAAGGAGGGAGGTGCTGAGGGCGCATCAGCGTGGGAGCCACAGGAGGAACCCTGCAACCCTGGACTCCGGACCCTGTTCCTCACCCTTGCTGCTGGGGCCACTCACATCTATCTCACCTGATATCCCTGCCGGGGCGCCACTGCTGCGGTTTCTCCGGTGAGTCAACCACTGGGCCTGCACCATTAATTGTCATTTGATCACCTGCGCCGGCGGCACGACCTGCGCTGGCCCTTTGTTCTCCTGCTGTTGGCTGCCCTCTTCTGCCTGAAAATATTGGATGCGGTCTGGCATACCCCACAAACTTCAACTATCTCTTGTTCCCTGGAGCCCTTCGCTGACTCTGGCCCTTGACCCTGAGACTGTGCAACCCCATGCTGCTGCCTGCCTAGGGGGCTGCACTCCCGCTCCTCTTGCGTACAATTGGTTGTGGCTCCACTGCTGCTGGGAATGTGCTGCCCGGACCCTTGGACCACAGGGAAATCGACACTTGAATACTGTGCTTGTGGCGTAACCACGCTGTGGGAGACTCTAGCTGCCTGCGAGGCGGCCCTTGTCTCCTATCTGATTAATGTGGGGCTCCCCCTGAGGGTGGGCCGCACTGGTGAAGTGAGGTTGGCTGCTAGACTCCCTTGTGTGTAGGTGCCCTGTGCCCCTGGATCCCTCACCACTACTGCCTCACTCTGTAGCCACTGTTCTCGTGGGTGGCCTAGGTTACAGTGGTCCTATACTGTTGTGGAAGGTCTAATTGATTGAGGCGCTATCATTATCCTTCCCCCATCAACTGCAGGGCACCTGATCCATTCTCTCGTGGCCGCCGCTGCTCCGCTGCACTGGATCCTGGAGCGCCACTGTGTTACGGGCCTAATATCTACTGCTGGGATCCCCGGGGGTCTGTGGAGTGGGTGGATGGTGTGCCGCTCTGATCAGGTGACCTTTAAGACTGTACCATAAACGATGGCCCTCACTCACTTACAGAGCTCATCACCCTCTTCAGTCTGTGTAGTGTGAGCGACCTAACATCTCTGCAGATCTTTTCCTCAGACACGCTGTGCCAGCTGTGGTGCCTCTCCTCACGCTCACCACTTTTGGCCCTCTGGTGTTCTACGTACTGCACCATACTTGCAGCCCCACGAGAGAAACAGAGCTCAATTAACATGTTCACCAAGGCGGCGCCAAAACCAGCAGAAGCTCATGGCGAAGCTGATTTACTTCCTTCGACGTTGGGTGAGCCCACCGAAACTCCAGAAGATGGAGTACATGCGTGACGGGTTCACAACCTTGCATATCAAGCTCGACGATATAAGCAGGATGATTAGCTCCATCAAAGTGCCTATGGAGAAGAGCGACTCTCGTGTCACAGAAGTGGAAGCCAGGGTGGGCTCAACCAAGGACAGCGTCACAGCACTAAGGGCTGAGATCGCCTCGCCAGGCAAGTCCAGGCGGTCAGCAAAAATAATGAGGATTTGGAGTCCGAGTCGCGGCCTAATAACCTACGCATAATCAGAATTCCTGAATACAACATCGACGGACCCATGGAGGAGTACTTGGAGCATATCCTTCTTTCACTGCTAGACAGTCCCAAGCTGTCTCCTCAGTTTGCTACTGAATGGGCCCATCGCTCTCTTGCTGCGAAACCCAGACCCGGCCTATAATATCCAGAGTCCTTAATTATCGGGACAGGGACTCGATACTTCGTGTCGCCAGGGCCAAGGGGGAGCTGAGATTGGGGTCTGCCAGGATCCACCTTTATACCGACTTTTCCGTCGCTGTTCAGCAGGAGCGCAAAACATTTCTTGCAGCCAAGAGCAGGCTCCGCGAGCTGGGTGTCAAGTAATCCATGCTATATCCAGCTAAATTCAGAGTTAACCACGCTGAAAAGGTCTATTTTTTCACTATTCCTGAAGAAGCCTCCAACTTTCTCGAAGACCACTTCCTTGGTTGATTCCCAAGGACCTGTCATACTACACTGGATCTCCCTAGGCACCCATTGTGAGGGGACCAAGACGCCCACGCTCTGATGTACTGTCCCCAAAAATTGCCGGTGTGATCCATGTTATAATACTCCTTGAAAGCTTGAAATGTGCACCATATTATGCCATCTACGTTTGCGTCTGTGGAAAAGCCGACCTTGGTCTATGCACAGCCCCCATGCAGAGTTGCAACTGTTGTTGTTGTTGGGTTAATGACAGACGGGGATTCACTTCCCTGATTGGGAGAGGCGTGGGGGCGGCAGGGAGGGACAAAAGTTAAAAAAATGCTTGACCTGCAAGTTGGAAGACGAGGCAAACCTCACTCCTGAATTAGTTATGCTAAAGGCTATTTTCACCTGGCTGGGGCCAGGCTCCTAATGCTATTTGTGTACCGACTAAGTGGTGGTTGAAGAGCTGAGATTTATGAGCTGGAATGTTAATGGGTTGGGCAACTCGCCACAAAAGCAGAGTTCTATTTTTGCAGGAAATGCATGCACTGGTTGGGGGATGCGAAGGGTTTTTTACGTCATGGGGTTCACAATGGTACTACACCGCCTACTCTATACAGAGCCGCTGGGTTTTGACGCCGATACACATGTATGAAAACAAGGGTGTCCCTTTTAGAGAATTGCTCCCCCGAAAACAATTTTTTGGGGGGATTTGGCCTTCTTTTCTAGCACCCGATACACATGTTCATTAGGTTTATCCACAAAGAGATGGATACAGATCCCCTGGGGCGTTATGTCCTAGTATATGGTACACTTATGGAACGAGAGATGGTCCTTTTAAAGATATATGGTCCAAATATAGATGACTGATTTCTTCCTACAGCTTCACACACTACTGGCCTGTTTCCCCCTGGTTCCTATAGTGTGCGGCAGCGATTTTAATAGCATAGTAAACAATGACCTTGATAGGTCCAGCACTAAGCCCTGTCAGCTAACTAGGGCGGCTAGAAATACAAGCCTCACTAGGGGTCGTTAACGCATTGATATTATTGCATCCACTGTCTCGTGTGTTTTCCTTCTATTCCATGGTGCATGACTCGCACTCAAGGATCGACAGATGGATACTCTGGTGGGGCTGGTGGGACCCACAGAAATTCTACCCAGGACCTTCTCAGACCATTCCCCAATAACTGTGTCACTGACATGGGGGGAGAAATATGGGTTGACGCGATCATGGCTTCTCAAGCCGAATGCACTCTTGGACCCTGTCTTTGAGGCCGAGCTGGGGGCATGGATTGATGAATACTTTGAACTCAACACCGGGTCAGTTGACTCACATGCCACCCTATTGCAGGCCTTCAAGGCCTACACCTGTGGTGTTGCTCTTGCAAAAGAAGCTGGGATCCTACGCTCGATCCGTAGGGCCATTCACAAGAGCGAGCGTTTGCTTGCACAACTCGAAACACAATACGCCTCATCACCATCCACTGCAATTCTCAGTGAGATCGGTAAAGCTTTAGATACCTTCAGGAAGCATGTGGACCGCAAACACAAGTTTCTAGATGACTCCCGGGCGGCGAGACAGTACGGAGAGGGAGATTGTGCTGGCACGCTACTTGCCAGACTGGCACGCCAAGAAAATGGCTCACAGCACATTCCCTTGATTGAGAGGGTGGACGGGGTCCTGGTGCATATGACTCCGGAGGTCAATGAGAAGTTCTGCTCCTTCTACAAAGCATTATATGCAAATACCGACACAGCACCTGTATCGGATATTGAGGCATTTCTTGATACCCTCCCGTTATCGTTATCGGACAAAGCCAAAGAGAAGCTGGATCGGCTTATGACCACTGCAGAGATCCTGAATGCCATTGTTTCACTCTCAGCAAGGAAGGCCCCTGGCTCAGATGGGCTTACTATGGATTTTTATAAATGCCACAGAGGACGCCTCGAACCTTGCCTATACACCGTATGGGAGGAAGCATTTTCAACAGAGAATCTCCCCCACACTCTCTGGGAGGCAATTATCTCGGTGCTATTGAAGCCTGATAAGCCGGCTTTGCAGTGTGGCTCCTACCGTCCCCTCTCACTGATTAATAGCGATGTAAAGATCTTCGCCAGGATATTGGCCCTCCGGCTTGCCCCATACATGACGTTTGTGGTTCACCCCAATCAGGCTGGGTTCATACCGGGTCGCTCTAAATCGCTTAACCTGAGGCGTCTTTTTAACATCTTGGCCCGGATAGACCCAGAGGCGCAGGCAGTGGCGGTGGCACTGGACATGCAGAAGGCCTTTGACTCTGTCTCTTGGGAATTCTTGTGGGCCATCCTGGAGAGGTGCAATTTCGGCCCCCGTTTCCCATCATGGGTGAAACTCCTATATACTTGGCCGGTCGCCAGGATGAGCACCAATGGCCTTCACTTTGCCCAGTTCACTATCGCTAGAGGTAACGGGCTGGGCTGCCCCTTTTCTCCCCTGATTTTCGCGGTGGCCATTGAGCCCTAAGCAGAAAGGATGCGCCAGAGACATAGCCATAGAGGCGTGAGACTCTGCGGGACCCTGAGATCATTTCACTCTAAGCGGATGACACTCTGTTATATGTACGGAACCCCGAAGAGAACCTTGCACCAATTATGCAAGATGTTCTGCTCTTTGGTACCCTGTCTGGCCTCAAGGTCAACTATACGAAGTCCGAGCTGTTCCCACTGACTGATGCCACCAGGGCCCCCAGTAACCTCCTTGGGTTCATTTGGTCCCCACTACAGATGCAATACTTGGGGGTTATCGTCACACGCCCTCAGACTTTGTTATATGAGCGCAACTACGGGAGCTACCCGCTGAAAAGAAGCTAGGCGGTTGGGCAAAGCTGCCCATCACAGTGGTTGGACGTGTTGCACTTCTCAGAATGGTAGTACAACTGGTGTACAGATTCCTGAATGTTCCGCTCTGTCCAGATATTGGACTATTCAGGAAGCTTGCTACTGCGATTAACGGTTTCATATGGCACTACGGCACGGTCTGTATTAAATGGGACACACTGGCGAGGCCCTAAAGCCAGGGAGGACTCACTGTCCCAAATTTTGTTAATTGCTGGATCGCGGCCCAGGCTTACTTTGCTTCATTCTGGTTTGACCCTGACAGCCCCCACCCAGTGGATGGGATGACTGCTGACAGCTGGCCGGCAGCCGGCTTCTCCCTTCTTAGGGATGTCTACACAATGGGATCCTTCATTGAGTGGGTGGACCTACCCAAGCAACTGAGGGCTAGATGGCTGCAATACGCAGGCCTGCGCCATGCGCTTAAAGACAGCTGGCAGGAGTTCCCCTGGCTCCCCCCTCCTCCCCGACGATCCGTTGATATCCATGGCTATGAGTGGCACCTCGGCTCAAGGAGAGGTGTCCAGGCTGTATAGACTCCTGCAGGAACAAGCGTGCCAACCACTTGACAGGCTCTGCAGTGCCTGGAGCAGAGGCCTTGGTACCGACATTACAGACAATATGTGGGAATCTATGTGTGCCCGCATCTACAAGGTGTCTTTCAAATTCAAGACTTCATCTGATTCAATTCAAAGTCCTCCATTGATTCAATTCAAAGTCCTCCATAGATACCACTACACCCCTGTCAGCCCCTCTGTATGCCCTAGATGTAATATCGATGATGCAGGATACATTCATATGCTCTGGGATTGCCCAAGGATTGTCACCTTATGGGGGGTCGGGGAGGGGGGGGGGGCTTTGCGAGGCATTATCATTGATGTTTGACTGTGTTGTTGTGCCATGCCCAATGACTTGCTGCTCCATGAATTTCCTCAGCTTGGCCGTAACTATAGGAAACTGGCCTGTCTCTGCATGCTACTGGCGATACGATGTATATCATAACTATGGCTGTGTGCTGCAGCCCCCACAATAAACCAATGGCTTCACTCTGTTACATGGGCCTTGGACATGGAAGAGCGATGGGCGGCTCTACAGACAGCTCTCCAGAGACCTATTAACATTTGGCCTCCCTTTTGCATGCATCTACAGTCATTGAATACTGACAATGCTGGCCCCCCCCTTCATCACCTGAGACACGATACTGTTTTTTAGGGCCATATAACCTAGTTTCTGCAAAATGTATTTTTCCACTGCCGGGTACAATGTGTACGATATCTGTGTCTGGCCCTGCAGGGTCACAATATGCCTTACAGTACTGCTTGTCTGTCCGTGTTAAGTCAAGCTTGTTAAATAAAGATTTAACAAAAAAAAAAAAATTGTAGATAAAGAGATTGTTAAGGTATTCCAGAAGCTCACTGTCTCACAAGCTCTGGTTCTCTCTAGGTTGGACTATTGCAACAGCCTCTTTCTAAAACTACCTGCCTCGACTCTCTGCCCTTTGCAACTTATCCAGAACAGGACTGCGAGACTTGTCCTTAGCCTCAAGCCCTGTGATCGTATCGCTCCAGCTCTGAAATCTCTCCATTGGCTCCCTGTGGATGCAAGAATTAAATTCAAAACCCTCTACATTGTCCACAAGGCTTTCTAGGGCCTGGGTCCAACATACCTTCAGCTATCTCTCTGCAAATACCTCTCTCTCAAGCTCTCTGCTCCTCTACCTCTAACTCCCTGAGGGTCAGTCGTTTCTCAAATAAACGAGTTTGGGGTCGATCTCTGTCTTCGACTGGGATCTCCCTATGGAACAGCCTCCCTGCCACACTAAAACTCGAGGAGAACCATCTCCGGTTCCGGAAGCACCTCGAGACCTTCCTCTTTGCTTCTGCCTTCACCTCCCCTCTCGCCTGCAGATTTTTGTTCTCCTTCAGCACCATGCACCTGGCCACCCCTTGCACTGGGGTCTGTATATGTACCCATACATACAAGTTCCTCCCTTTTTTTTCTTCCAGCACTTATCAGAACTACTCAGTCTGCCGCCTTAAACCCAGCACTTGCCACTTGCTGGTTGCACTACCATTGTTTGTTGCCTTGTTATTTATCACTTTACTGCACTTTTCCCCCTCCCCCTCTCCCATGCACTTGCACGTTCTCAATGTCACTGGGCCTAGTAAGATCGTTGTTTTGTTCTACCATTTCCCCCTCCCTTGCCTTGCCGCGCTCTGAAACACTTGTGTACGACCGGGATATAAATAAAATATATCATATTCAGATCATCAATTATACTACTCTGACTCTATTCCCAATAATCCAAATATTGCTACCTTCCTGCAAACTATTACACGTTAAAATGATCCGACTATTAATGTTGACTCACTTAATTCATACATAACGCAAACTGAAATTATCAAGGCTATACATGGGCTTAAAAAAGTTAAGGCGCCAGGACTTGATGGATTTTCCATTGCCTTCTATGCCCATTTTAAATCAGTATTTACCCCTAAACTATATGAACTATATGAACTTTTTTCTCACTTTATCTCAAACTTAAAATCTGAAGGTACCTTTACTGAAGCTATGCTTCTGGCATTCCCTAAACCTAACAAGGATCCTGAACTACCACAAAGCTATAGACCAATCTCTCTAATACGGACCGCAAAATCTTCATCAACATTTTAGCAGATAGACTTCTCCCTTTTATGCCTAAATTAATTAAACAAGATGCCATTATAGATAATCCAGAGCTTTTGATGGAATCCTCCGGGCAAACCATTCTTGTTAGACAAAATCATATGTACAATTGCCAGTTTTCGGCCTCCCTTTTCTATGAAGAGCTTACTAATGGCTTGGTGGAGAATCCCCAAAGGAAAACACAGCAACAAATGCAACAAGATTTTCACTTACTTTAGAAGATTATGGCTGGCCGGCTTTTTGGAAAAAACCTCTACCATAACTGTTTCGGCTAATCTAACCCAACCTCTTTACTTTTTTCATCTCATAATTTTGATCACCCCAGCAATGATTTATAAGTGTAAGATATCTTTAGATAGCAAATGTTGGAACTGTCATTATGTGTATTTGTAACGCGCAATTTTACCCAAAGGCATCTTGGCGTGAGGAAAACAAGGACACCACCCACCCCAAATCTACTAACAGGAAGGTCTTCAGCTCGCACCTAAACTGAAGGTGATTCACGGTGCCTCTGAGGTCAAAAGGTAAACTATTCCACAACTTGCTGGCTGCATATGAAAAGGCTCGTCCACCCACATGGGCAAGGCAAAACTTCGGAATTGCCACAAGATTGGCATTGCCTGAACGAAGTTGCTGTCCCAGAATGTAGGGGCAAAATGTGTCCCAGAGATATTCAGCCCCCTGTCGATAAAAGACCCGGTGGACCAAGCACATGGATTTAAACGTAATCCTCTGGGTGACTGGGAGCCAGTGGAGGGCCTGAAGCATCACAATTATGTGGGCTCCATAGGGGGAATTGGTTGACACCCTAGCTGCAAATTTTGCAGCAGTTGTAGGCGGTGTATGGAACCCAAGGGCTGTGCCAGGTAGAGCATGTTGCAATAATCAATGCGACAGGTAATTAATAATGCTACAACCAAAGGTTGTAGATGTTCAGCCAGAAAGGGAAGTACTTTCTGCAGCACTCTAAGGAGGAAGTGCCCAGTCTTGCACACTGCGCTTACTTGCGGTGTCATCGATAAGGCAGATGACACAAGGATCCCTAAATTCCTGACCACCGTCACCGGGATGGGAAGATCACCCAAAGTGGGGGGCCAGAAAGAAGATGTCCACAAAGCAGCAGAAGAGGGACCAACCACCAGAACTTCAGTCTTGACCCCATTGAGCTTAAGCCACTTTGCACTGATCCAGCTTCCTACTGCTGACAGACACTCCCGCAGTTCATGAGCTGCCGTCGCTTGGTCACGGTCTAGTCGGACCAAGATCTGAGTGTCACCAGCAAAGGAATAACAGCAGAAGCCATAGGAACGGATGAGGTGAACCAGCGGCTGAATGTAGATATTAAAAAGCATGGGGGACGAGGCCGAGCCCTGCGGGACACACAGGATAGTGCACAAGGAGATGACAGAAAAGGGGGTAAAGAGAGTGACTAACTCCTGTCAGTTAGGAATGAGACAAACCAGGCCAGGACCAGCCCGAGAGGCCTGTTGCACCCAGGCGAGACAACAGAACAGAGTGATCGACCATGTCTAATGCTGCATAAACATCTAACAGAATCAGGGCACCCACTCCACCCTGGTCTACCAACATGGTTAGATCGTCGACTACAGACACCAGGACACACTCAGTGCCACGCCCCGGCCAAAGCCCAGACTGAAAGGAGTTGAAGAATGTCAACGTTTCAAGAAAAGAAGAAAGAAGAGGTGCTATCAAACACTCTAGCAGCTTCATAAAGAAAGGAAGAAGAGAAATGGGGCTAAAGTTAGCCAGCAGCGAAGCATCCAGAGACGGTTTCTTCAGGAGCAGGATCAGTGTCACCTGCTTCAGTTCGGTGGAGATCCGGCCTACCTGACAGGTAGAATTAATTGCCTCGAAGACACAAGGGATCATAGCAGGCATGACTGCTTTCAGAGTGGCCAATGGGATAGGATCTGAAGGGGCCGTGGACTTAAGATGCCCCACTGCCTGCAAGACCTCATTGGCTGAGAATTCAGGGAACCTACTCCAACCCGTGGTGTCAGTGTCAACCGTTTCGCAGGAACAACAAGTAGAGGTGTCCTGCTTGCTGGTAGAGATATTTTTCGGAATATCTGCTACTTTAGTGTAAAAGAAATCCGAAAGAGAATCACAAAGCGTTTGGGAGGCCGCAGCAAGGGGGAAAGTGTGTAGCCGAAGAGAACGTGTTTACCACAGATAAAAGTTCTTTCGATTGATTTAGGGCTTACTCACCCTTACCAGTAAAGTAGGTTAGTTTGGCTGTCAAAACACCACGATGATACATTTTAGTAAGCTGCCGAAAAGAGGCCTTCTGTACAGATCCATATGCACAGCGCCATTTATGCTCTGCCTGCCCAACTAGCAGGCGGAAGGCTTCAAGTTGATCAGTAAACCATGGCTCGGAGGGGCATTTCCGAGCCTGGACTAATTTAAGCAGCGCTACCCGATTCGCAACATCCAATAAAATGCCTCAGGGAGATCAATAGTCACTACGGCCCTACACCTGTCCACTATAAAGGAAGATAGCTGCTGATGGTCAACTAGCCGGAGATGCTTTAACTGGACTCACTGTACCAAATATTTCAAAGGAAATTAGTCTGTGGTCAGATCACAGTACCCGTTTTCCCTGGGCCATAGAGATACTAGCCCATCAGCGAAAAAATCTGATCAAAAATGCCACCCCGAGCATCAGTCGGGTCACATACAAATTGTGGCAGTCCCAAATCCAGCAGACCTTCACAACATTGGGATAATCCTGGAGGAAGGGAAGCTTTAAGCCTCATGTTAAAGTCTCCCAATACAGTCAGATTCACCCACATGGTGGTGAAGGATCGTTAAAACATATGTTTTTGGAATGTAAGTGTATTGAACAATTTTGGAACAATGTATGGTGCATCATAAAATGTATCCAAGTTAGATGAACCCTTTCATTTTAAGATTTTATTATTGGGAAGTACTTTCTTTCAACATCATTTAGACCCCCACACAACTTATTTGACCTTTTTATTCTAATTGCAGACCAGGTTATCACAACTAATTGGAAGAAATTTGAACTGATTAATCATAAAATATGATGGAACACTGTATGTAACATATATAGATTGGAGGGTTGTACTGCTTCAACCCCAATACTGTATCATAAGTGTGAATTGAAATGGAGAATGTTCTTTGATTTCCTCACCTCAAATGATTATTCTATTTAATATGTCATTATTTCCGTTTAATGATTACCCATATCCTATCCTTTCCCTCCCCAGACTGTCATGTATCTTATGTTTCCCCTCCGCATTACTTTTAAACATGTTCTTGTTCTCACTCATACATAGCCTTAATCCAATGCGTCTAGTCTTGTTTCAACAATTCAAGCTCCCTAAGATTGACTATTTTACAAGATGTTTCGCTTTGTTATTCTTTTTCTGTACTATGATGTATACGCATGGTTTTGTGTCTTCAATAAAATACATTAAAAAAAAAGAAAGAAAGATGTTCTCCTTTTATGGATGGTTGAAAAACTTCCAAAATTGAAATCTTATTTGTGCAACATCGTGTTTATGTTAAGAAAAAATGCCTAGCCCCTGTAGATTGTATATTGTTTGTGCTAATATTTGAGTTATGACCATTCCATCGCAGTTTTGCCTTATGTGTTTGCCAAATGTATTAAATGACACAAAGGCATCGAAAATGGTAAATATTCCTCAAAAAATATTAGTTTGATTTGCTCTCCTCTATAGGGATGAGCAACTGAATACTTTTTTGTAACATTATTACAACTTACAAATTGCAGGTTCATAAATATGACATAATTCTTTAGAATATATCAACTAGATAGATGGACAGATTCAATTCATAGCTACGACTGGAACTCAGGGAGTACGGTTTTGGGATTTATGTTAGTCTACATTCAACTATTTTTGACACCATCTATTGGAAGCCAACGGATCACAATCATTTATAATGCAGACGGAGTTTCCATCATCCATCTTCAATCAAAAATGTCCCATATAGTCAACTTTTGAGAGCTAAATGAACTGTAATACAGATGAATGTAGAAAACAATCTAATTCAAAACAAGAGATTAACTGCAAGAGGAAATGCCAGCAGAAATTAGCAAAGTAGAGTTGTAGAATCATGCATTTCACATCTAAAGTCAAAAATACCAAATTTGATTTACGATTATATTCTAACCACAGTTGCAAACGTAAAAAGATAGATTTAAAAATAAAGGTCTATATTTCAAAATGCTGCTAAATTCAAAGGCTTGTTCCAAGAATTTCCAACATTTGCTCAAAGCAGGAGTAACAATCTTAAAGATACATTAATAAGCACAAATCTACTTTGATTTGAAAAACGCTGATGTTAACAGAGTAGGCACCTTCCCATGCGTGCAATGTGTAAACTGTAATGATAATACTACTAAATGTGACACAGTGGCTCATCCCTATACCAGAGAGAAGGTCAAGCTAAGATTTGTTGCTGCGTGGGAAGCAGTGAATGTTATTTACAGTATTTGATTCCCATTGGGCATTTATTATATAGGGCAAACCACATGTAAGGAAACAGTGATAGGATCGGCAGCATACAGACCATAGTTGGGTCGCTATAGCACTGGTGGAAACTCACAAAACCCAAACCAAGATGGCCGATTCTTACAGCAAGCCACAGGTGGGTAAACTGGACTCCCAGTGCGCTAAACCCTGACTTTGCTCAATCAAATACTACAGTAATATATCACAAGGAGCTTGTGTGCAACCTATTGCTGTGGAAAGGTGAATAAACAATAACTTGTGTTGCTTAGTGTACTGGACCAGAAATTTCAATTTTGTTATTCTTACAGCATGCTGACCACATCAAGATGGTGGCCTGGGGCGTCTGGGAGGAAATTATCACAGCAACATACAAAAGTGGCTACTTTAAGGAAAGCATCTGCGTTGTAACTGTGCGTTCCCCGTTGCTTTGATGCTAGTCTTCACGTTCCTCCTTACGCTTGTTTTTTATTTGCCCCACTTCACTGCTTTCCTGGTTCTGCCCCGTCACTCCCTTCTCACTATTGTTGCTCTTCTCCTGTGGCTCTGCTTACTCTGCCCTATTCTGCTATAACTTTCACATAGTCTACAAGCTGCAGCCTCTATTTGGCATTGGATTCATCCTGTATTTTGGGTCTCCTTGTTGA
The DNA here is from genome assembly GCF_040938575.1 of Ambystoma mexicanum. NCBI lineage: Eukaryota > Metazoa > Chordata > Amphibia > Caudata > Ambystomatidae > Ambystoma > Ambystoma mexicanum. Next base: position 1,481,051,369 of record NC_090923.1, on the reverse strand, counting down.
AGCCCTAGCTAAACTCCTCCTCCACCAGTCATTGGTGCTACCAACCTGGAATACGAAGTATAGCAAAGCATTTGTGATGTCATATTTGATGTCTTGGGTGTTAGTGTTAGCAGTGCATGGTGGTGGCGCAAGTTATAATTGCTTTGCTTACCATAACTGGTGAATTTTAATATCCTTTTAACTAAGTTTTGTCACTGAATTTGATAGGTTTTTGTTAGTGCAACTGAACCATAACGTCCCTTTAACAAAGTTTTGTCACTGAATTTGATAGGTTTTTATTAGGGCAACTTAACCAAAACGTTCCTTTTACAAAGAATTGTCACTGAATTTCATGGGTCTTTACCAGGACACCCTTAATTTGTCTACATGTCCTTTTCATACTGACCCCCCATCCCAATATGATAGCCACAGAGTCTGCAGACAGCACGACTGTCCATGGACTTCGGGCAGCATTCACACTGCCCAAATGCACAGGGGTTACCTTACATTCTTATATTGTGCAGCGACCAAACAGAAGATGTTTAAAGTGCAACACATATATGTAGCACATTCAAAAATTAAATAGGCATAAAAAAATCTGTACTTATGAAACCAGAAGTACAATTACATCGGTTGCGCAACATAAAATGCACCAAGCACAAAAGTGACCTGTGCATCTAACAATATTACCTCAGTGCAGCCTTCCTTACACAGTCAGAAGCAACACTCAGAATCAAGTCCAACCGACTAAGAAGAAACCCAGACAAAAAGTAGCGAGTACAGTATATTTCTTCCTGTAACATTAGAATTTGTTGTATGTACATGAGTTGTAAGAAATAGAAGTATTGTTTTCTTTAAACAGAAATGGCAAGCACCCTGGAGTGGCTAGAGGAAAATGTCCCCCCACCATGAAATGAGTGACGGAAAAAACTCTAATGGTACACAGTACAATTTTTAAAGTAGGAAAAGTAATGTGAATTGTTTCACATGTCACTAAAACATGGTTTTCTTTTTAACAGTACATAGTGCAAATGAACTTCTGCTCCTTATTGTGTTTTTGGCTAACCAGGACAGAGCACTGCCTGCATTGCTGTTTCTGGTGTGCTACTTTTGGTGTGCTGCTGTTCATTTGATATGGCATCCATGGCTGCTGCTGCTGACTCATCACCACCACCACCTCCCCCACCACCATCATGATCACCATCTGGAGCGCCTGGAGAGGGGAACAGGCGTGGTGAGGCAGAGGGGGATCAAGACGATGAAGAGGATGAGGTAGTGGAAGTCCCTACTACAAGCTGCCAGAGTGGGTCTTGGGTGTGGAGGCTATTGACCACTGTTGGGGGGTACCCAAGGCGCATGCGGCCAAGGTACGATGCACTGAGTGCAGTACTCCGTCATGGGAAGCCTGGACTGTCTAGCTACGGGTACACCTCCATGTGGCGACACCTAAGGTCAGACCACAAGGCAGCAGTTCGGAGGATCGTCCTTTTCGAGGGTGGTAGCAGGTTGAGTTCCTCCGTCACATCCTCGGCATCTGCTCCTGTCACCACAAGAGACCCACCTGTGGGGCCAGGGATCCCTGAACATGCCTCACAGGCCATACATAAAGTAGTGGACCTTTGCCTTTCGAGGGTCACTGTACTCTGTATGTACTGTGATGCAGTACTCTGCAAGAGGGTGGGGGGTTCAGTTTCAAAGTGCTTTCGAGGCTACGGTCCGGCAGCATGAGAAACCGTGCCAGCTACCCTAGTGAGGCTCACCCAACATCTTCCTCTCTCCACCTACCCCTTTGTGCCAGGAATCAAAGTGTACCAAAGGATATTCTTTAAAATTACAAAACGATAAACAGAATATGCCAACTGGTATCTAACTACAGGCATACCACCACCACTTTCGAAAAGCAAAACACATACACCATTTCAATTCCTCCTACTGCAAAAGTGCTTGCAACCGCAAATGCACTTATTTGTGCACCTAAAACATTCCGGTAAGTAGTTTACACTTCAAACAAACAGTGTGACACGTACTGTCAAATAAATGTACTAGGGTCTTTTTAATACTACATAGATTTTATTTCCCACAGACCAAATGATTATGCAACCAAACACAGCAACTGTGCAAAACGCACAGTAATGCTGTTTGAAGCATAGTACTTGTATTGTACTAATTATGAGGGTCTAGAAAGTACATGAATATGTGAGATTGTGTGCAATGCGACACTGTGAAGTACCTTATCTAACATATTATTATACTATGTTTTTTTCACAGAGAAAGAAGCAAAGATTTCTCCTGCATTACCATGTACAACAAAGTCAATCTGTGCCTGCAATAGTACATCAATTAAAATTATAATTTCCACTTCAATGGTATTGTGTCACTGTGTTCCAAAAAGTATACACTGGCTACACAGTATGTATAATGACTATACACATATTACTGTAATGCTTGTGGCCGGATTCTTCGGTGCATGGCCGTACTATGCTGTGGTGGTTGTGGCCAGCCCCTAACTTCCCAATTTAAACACCATCTGCAAATATCAAAGTATACCGCCAACCCTATTTTTCACCAATGTCAATATCACCAAATCATCTAGACTCCACTCCCCTACTCAAAGAAGCCCTCTTGCAGTCACCAAATAGCCAAAACAGGTTTCTCCAACTGCCCACCAAACACTACCTACTGCAATAGTTGTGGGTACATTCTTGATTGCATGGCCGTATGATACTGCAGTAGTTGTGCCAGTGCTTAGATTCTTGGGTGCATGGCCTATTTTTAACCTATGCATACATCCTCATATCATGTGCATTCTACTCCCCTACCCTAATGAAGCCTGCCTGCAGCCACCAGATAAGGTGCTCGCCCAAGTGCCTGTCCACGGACAACTGCAGTGTCCGTGGACTGCCGCGCTCCGCACACTCTTCTTCCACCTAAACAAACACATGATATCAACCATCTTTCACGCTCCCATCCTTCCCAGCCCCTCTTCCCAACACCAAATGACCTAAAACACGTTTACTAGTCCTGTTCCACACCGTGCTATCTGTGGACAGCCAGCCGTGGCTGTCCGCGGATAGAACATGGCAGGCATTTTGTAAAAATATTATGCACATCACGCTTTTCGCCAGCCAATCAGTGGGCGCGTCCGCAGACAACACAGTGCCCTCGAGACTAATTGGAGTCCTGTCCGCAGAGCGAACAGGGAAGTACGCGGACCCAGATATCACATTTTTTAGGATCAACAATTTGCCTGTTTTAAAGAAAACTACTGCACGGATTTACATAAGCACGCTTTTGGGACCAAGCTGCCGCTCCTGCCGCAAATTTGGTGAAAATCCATCGGGTGGTTTGGGTTGTATGCCTGAGCAAAAATGTTTTTCCATTGCGTCTTTGGAAAGAAAATATATATTTTGGACCCCCCCCTATAACTTTGTCCCCCCCCCCATGATGCAAAACCTCACCAAACCTGCCAAAAAAAAAAAGAGGGCCATATACTTTTTTTTCAGGTTGGTAAGGATTCATCAAGAGGGAGCGAAGTTATAAGCCGCTCAAAAAATGTTCTTCCTATGAGTTGAGCAATTTAACAATAACTACACAGCCGCTACCGCAGGCCGTGTAATATATAAAATGCGTAGGTCTCTTTATGTACTCAGCTGATGTGATATATCAGTGTTAGGTTGCCCTCTGCTGTCCAAATGGCAAAGTGCAACTCTGTGTGCCCTTCCAATTCAACAACAGATATCATTTTAGCCGACAGAACGAGCACGGTTCTACGCAGTTACCTTCACCTTCCACTATCGCAGCCTTTCAGAATAATTTCAAGTTACTTCTTTCCACCCCCACTTCTCTTCACACAGGGCACGGGGATTCCATTGTCAATGTTACAGTGAATTACCGGCTCAACCTTTCAGTCTCTAAAGAGCGAAACGCTATAGGACGAATGCCTCCTCATGAGCTAAAACTGAAAGTAGGTGCTGTAATTATGCTACTATACATTCTTATGCCATCAAAGGGACTCTGCTATTGAACAAGGTTGACAATTACACATCATAGAGGCCAGTATAATCGATGGAACAGATACTGTTTATACTTTTGCCCGCGCGTTGCTTCGCAATCCCTCGTTCACGCAAGCCTCGCGCCCTTAGTTTTGCTATTTCTGCCGTGCACTGCTCTGTGTCCTGCCTTGCTTTTTCTGCTCTTCTAGGTTATTCTTCCATCGTCTGTTATGTTGTTGCTGTGAATTGTCTCTTGTATTGCTATGGTCTTCCTTCCTCTAGGTTCTCTTCTTTGACTGCTCTGGTTCTTGTTGCCCTGCTAACCTGGTTGTTGTTCATCACGTGATAATCTCTTCCCAACCCCTGCCGTGTAGGCCAACCCTGATCCCTCCTCCATCCCGCCCCCTCGCCTGATTGGTCCTCCCCCACCAGGTCTAAGGCCCACGCGGTCCACCCTTGACATTTCTGCCAGAGCCAAAAGGTAAGAGGCAGCTTGCTGCGGCCCACTCCCTTGAACTAGCAATTGTGAGCATTGATTGCAGCCCATATCCGTGATTTGGAATTTGTGTGTTTATTTCCATTTCAAAGCGCTCCTGCGCAGGTGATAATCCCTTCCCATCCCCTGCCGTGTAGGCCAGCCCTGATCCCTCCCGCCTCCTCCCCTGATTGGTCCTTCCTTTCTGTTAACACTTCCTCTCAGGACAGGCCTCTGCCCATGGAGCCCTGCAGCCAAGGGCCTAAGGCAAAGGGCGGCTCCCGAAGTAGCGGCTCCACTCAGTGTCTGCAGGTGTCACCAGGGGCCTCCCTCTAACACTCCCCAAAGACTAACCACTGCATCCACCTCCCTGTGGTTCCACGTAATAAGCGCGCCTTCCTCCTAGCTAGCCTGAATTAGAAGCGCAGGACTAACCCATAGAGACACTACCACAGACATCGAACAGTGACTGCATAGTCATCTCAGCATACCAGCAATTACGACAGACCACAGCACCCTGACAAGACCCACGACAGGTAGGCTGCCGTCAACCATCATCAACGGATAAGGTAGGGACAATCTATTCTATCTTCAACATATACTGACATCATCATACAAACCCCTTGTACCACACTGCATTGTGGAACTTAGCCCTGTTAGCCTTTAACTGCAACCCGATACTTGATCACCCCTGCCATCTGCAAAGCCAAACCCTCTCCCGACAAATTAAGGTCCCAATCTAGATCACAGACTGCCTTGCGGAACCAAAACTACCCACTACCGTCCAAGGATCAGAATCAAACGCTTCTTCAGCTTTGGTTCCCGCCGAAACCTACATCGCTTCGGACTTCAGATACCCCACACCCAAGAATACAATCTCTTAGTAAACCTCCTGTAAAATTCTTAACTCCCCACCTCCTGTCCCTTAGTCATCTAGCTATTATCAGTAGCTGATCCCACTGAATCCTAGGAACCCGACACCCAGGACATTCAGCAAGCACCTAAACCTGTAACTAGTACCATAACCCCCCCACAGTTACCTGCACCCGTAGCCCAATCCATACGGCCACCTTCTAACGTAGAATACCCCCAGGACAGCCCTCCCGTTGTAACAGGAACACCATACCCAACTGACTGAACAAAGACAAACCCCTGAATAGTTCCATACAGAACAACTTTAAAGGATTTGAAACAACTGACAGAACAAGTCCCACTGACCCAAGACCCAACTGACCGAACAAAGACACACCCTCAGAAACTAGCAGACAGAAGAATTGAAGATTAAAATCAACAATAGCCTGGCAAGAGGCACCACAATTGGAAACTGCCCTATAAACCTAACACCCAGACCAACTCCTCCCAACTAAGACCAAAATGACCCGACGCAGAATTGGACACAAAGAGAAAAGGAACATGGTACAAATATCACTGATACACAAGCTCAACCGGCCCGAGCAGAAGAAGCCTTCAATACAGAACACCGCAAACCAACACTATCGACAGAACAATCATCACAAGAGAAAAATCATTATACCTTACACCGTACCTCGCACCAACCAAAGAACCTAGATACTCCAACGACACGAACATTTCCAGATGGATAAATAAAACACCAGAACAACGGAAAAAAAGAAGAGAGGACCAGGGAAGAGAATGGGATGACGCCAACCCCCTTACTCCCTACATCACAAGAACAGATGGGCTCTACCGATACCCACACCAAATTACAAGAGACGAAGAAACAATAGAAGTCAGCGACCCAATTATCAACCTCACAGACCGATTTAACGACGAAGCCGCCTTCACAGAACCTCTACCGCTCAGAGGCAACATAAAAGCAACCCAACCGAACACCCACAAACCAATACCGGGAACAAAAAATGAACCAAATGACACCAAGAAGATCCACTGCAATCTAATCAACACAAGATCAATGTCCAAACATGCCACCGAAATCTACGACCTCCTAAGTGACGGATGCATCGACATCCTTTTCGTAACCAAAACATGGCTAGATGACAGCTACACCCTCAACTGCCTACCCGACACCTTTAAGTGCATCCAAGTAAACAGGAAAAGAAAAAGAGGTGGTGGACTAGCAATCATCCACAAGGAGCACCTGGAAATTAAAACGGAAGACCCATTAAACATCAACAAATGTGAATCCCTAATCATACGTCTATCAACAAATCCCAGAACAAACCTGAAATTCATAGAAGCTATCACCAACCTAGCTATCGAGTGTAACCAACTGATTATCCTTGGAGACTTCAACATCTGGTTCGATGAAGAAACCACAACCTCACAAAAATCTCTTACCGGACAACTAACAACAATGTAACTACATCAGCTGGTCAAAGGAGCAACCCACACGGCAGGACATACACTAGATGCAATCTTCACCAACAGAAAACAAATTACCACAGCACCACCAATTCAGATCTTATGGAGCGACCACCACATCATCCCCTTCGTAATCACACTGCCCTCCCCAATAACCAGGAAACAAGAAAAACTAACAATCATCATGAAAATAAACTGGAGAACCATAAAAAACTTAACTTAACGGAACGACTGGAGATCACCAAACCACAAACGACGACCATGGGCGAAGCTGACCTAGACACTAAAATAGATGTGGTGATCAACAATCGACGAGATCGCATAAGAAAAACCTTTCAGTCAATTCCGCAAAAGAGCAATGGCAAAATGGTTCACCCCACTACTAGGCGCCATGAAAAGGAAAAAACTAGAACTAGAATGGAGGATTAATAAAGACTGCAGAAAAAAATGCAAACTTCAACAACATAACGTTCATACAAAAAGGAAATACAAAAAGGAAATACAAAAAGCAAAAAGGAAATACTACGACAACAGAATCCTCAAAGCACCAAATAACCAAAAAGAACTGTTTAAAATCATAAACGAAACTAAAAACCTTTCCGGCTGCAACAATACTCCAATACCATCGAAGAAATTATGCAGTGACCTTGCAGACCACTTCAAAAACAAAACCATGACCATCCAACAGACCATTCAAAACAGACCATGCAACCTCTACACTGAAGACGCTGACTGGAACACCAGAACAAACTCCGAAACTTCCCGTACATATCAGTGGAGACTCATCAAACCCGTAAATCAAAGCAACAAATCGGGCTCCTCTGTGGTTCCCTGCCCCCCTGACATCTACAAATCAATCCTCGCACAATTGCCTCAACCAATCAATCCCAACAGGAAGAGTGCCTCAAGCCTTCAAATCAGCATACATCAAACCACTCCTCAAGGATACAACAGGAAACGTAGAGGACCTCTCCAACTACAGACCCATCTCCAACATCCCCAACCGAGCTAAACTCCTATTAACACACATATATAGAACAATCCAAGACTTCATAGAAGAACATCACCTAGTTAACCAGGCACAAGTAGGCTTCAGACCGATGAGAGGAACAGAAACAGCACTTTTTTCAATCTGGGATGGTCTATAGGCTAACAGAGACTCAAACAACAGTAGGGCTCTGATACTTTTAGACCTCTCTGCAGCATTCGACACAGTTAATCACGACATCCTCATCATGAGATCGGAAGAATTCAGAATCACGGACAACGCCTTACTTTGGATCAGATCCTTACCAACAAACAGAACAGAAACAATATGGATGAAACCTTACAAATCAAGCCCACGAGAATCATCATGCAGAGTCCCAAAAGGATCATCCTTCTCGCCACTTTATTCAACATCTACCTGTCACAACTAATTAAAATCATTAAAAACATGGCCTCACCTGTTACAATTACGCTGACGACACCCAAATAATCCACAAAATACAAGACTCACAAGAAGACAACCCAACACTAGAGAACTGCCTTCATGAAATATATAACTGGATGAACTTAAACTACCGTAAACTCAACCCAGGCAAAACAGAAATAATGATAATCATAAAAACTGGTGAGGACAACCTCTACATCCCATGGCCAACCGAACTTGGCGAAACCCCAGACCCATCATTGACTGTAAAAAACATGGGAGTCCTGATGGACAACAAACTCACTCTAGAGCCACAAGTAAACGCCCTAATCAAGAAATCTTTCTTCCTCCTGCGATCGATTAAAAGGATCCTACCATTCCTCTCATTCACCAACAAAACGACTGCTGTCATCGCCCTCATCATGTCCAGACTAGGCTACACCAACAGCCTATATCTAGGCTTGGAGGAACGACTGCTAAATAACCTCCAACGCATACAAAATACGTCGGCCAGACTACTCCTTAAACTACTTAGAAGAGAACATATCACACCAGCGCTGAAAACGCTACACTGGCTCCCCATCAAACAGCGGATCAAGTTCAAATCAATGTGCATAACCCACAGAGCAATCCACGACCAAGGTGCAGAGTTCCTCAGAAGAAAACTAAACATACATCACACTGCAAGGCCACTCGGATCCAGCGACATCCGCTTGGAACCTAAATCAAACAACAAGAGGAAACTCAGAGGATCCGCCTTTTCTCACCTCGCCCCAAAAACCTGGAATGAACTACCAAAGAACATATGGAACACAAGAGATCACCTACAATTCAGGAAACTCCTCAAATCATGGCTCTTCACCCCATAACCAGAAAGAATACTGATATGGACATACACAGAGGCACTAGGCCGAGAGATGGACAACTTCCTACATAAACTAAACTTCGGGGATTATGAGACATACAACCCACTAACCAAAACCTCAAATTTCTGCATACTTTTTTTTTTTAAAACTTTTATTTATTCAGCTCGGTAACACAGGTACAGTTGAGTAACAATAAGGCATATGAAATCAGAGCAGATCAATCGGTACGAATACACATAGCTCGTATAAACGAAGCACATAGAGGAAAAAAGAATTAACATATACACGTGTGGGGACACATGGGAGGTCGGATCATAAACAGATGGAGAAAAACAAAGAAAAAAAATTCAAGGTCCGCATAGGGATGAGCTAGGTGAGGGGGGTGGGGATACAGGATCCGAGTAGGAGTCAGTGGGAGACATAAATGAGCGAAACTTCAGCCAGATATCTCTAGGTCTGGAGTGGGCGGGCTGTTGTATCGCCCAGGACTCTTCTGTGTCGGAGGCCCACGTCACTGCCCTGAGCCACTGTGCATGAGTAGGGGTGGTACGCCTAAGCCAGCAAAGCAGAATTGTGCACACAGCAAGTAGCATACAGAGGCCAGCAAGTTTTCTGGAGTCACGGTGGAGCTCGGGGAAATCATGAAACAGGCATTTCATTGGGGATAGAGGAATGGGGGATTCAAGGACAGACGAAATAGTAGAGCATACTGAAGTCCAGAATTGAGCCAGTCGGGGACAAGACCATATCATGTGGATATAATCAGCATCATCATATCCACACCTAGGGCACCTAGGGGAGGAGGAGTCCGAGATGTGATGTAGCCTGGTCGGAGTGTAGTGGTACCTGTGGAGCACCTTAAATTGAATTAATTTGAATCGGGAGTTGAAGGAGACACCCTGGATACGTGAACACATATGGGCCCAGCGCTCATCGGTCACCTCGAGGCCGAGATCAGTCTCCCAGGAGCGCCGTAGTTTGGGGAATGTAGGGGGCGATCTGGTTTGAAGCAGAGTGTATAGTCTCGAGATTTTGCCCCTCAAGGGGATGGGTGAGGTTAGTTTGGTGATTGCAGGTTCATCGGGAGGCAGTGCTGGGAAGCATGCGTACTTGTGCTTGAGTACTCTTCGGAGGGACGAATATTGGAGCCAAGCGGAGGGTCTCCGTCTGAGGGAAGCCGGGAGGTCAGGCCACTCGATGAAGTTACCCTGTTCGAATATGTCACGTAGCAATTCATAACCCGCCTCGGCCCAGGAACGAACTACAGAGGGTGGGACTCGTGGGACTTCCGGGAGGAAATTCCAAATTGGAAGGTTACCGTGGAAGGGATGAGTGGTGCCCAGTATTTGCCAAGATTTGGATAAGGCCAGGGATGTACATGTCGCTGGATCCAGTGAGTCTACTATCACTGGCATAGGTTTGATCACAAGAGATCAAATGTCACGGTCACTGACTGATAGTCTCTCTAGCCTGACGTGGGGAGGGGGGTCCAGGGTATTGAACCAGTGTGCAGTATGTTGAAGTTGTGCCGCCAGCCAGTACCTAAGGAAGTCTGGTGCCCCAAAGCCGCCAGCTTCCATGGGGGCGGAAAGGGTCTTGAGTTTAAGGCGGACTGCGCCCGAGTGCCAGAGGAAAGTGTTTAGGGTGCGTGTCAGCACCTGAAAGTAGTCAGCTCCCGGCCATTGCGGAATATTGGCAAATCTGTACAGTAGTTGGGAAAGTACCACCATCTTCAGTACCCCTATCCTGCCCGCCAGTGAGATCGGAAGTTTGTTCCAGCCCTGTATTTTTATTGTAAGATTTGCAAGGTATGACTGATAGTTTTCCTCCAGGACCCGTTCGGTGTGCCTGGACACCACTACGCCTAAATCAGTAAATTTAGATTGGGCCCATGCGAATCCCATGGTATCGGGAGGTGGGAGTGTACTGGGAGTGAGTGGAAAGAGGGTTGATTTGGAACAGTTCACCGTGAGACCAGAGATACGACCAAATAGAGCAATATCTTCCAGTATTGGGGCCAGGTTAACCTCGGGGGAACGAATATAGAGGAGAGCATAGTCAGCATATAGAGAGACTATATCTGAGGAGCCAGCTGTACGCAGGCCCCTGTGCGAATGGTTCTGGCGAAGCATGTCAGCAAACGGCTCCATTGCCACTGCGAAGATTAGGGGTGAGAAGGGGCAACCCTGTCTAGTGCCCCTGGCAATGTGAAAAAGGGGGGACAACGGCCCTCGGTACGGACTCTGGCCACGGGGTTGGAGTACAGTAGCCTAACCCAGGAGACAAAGGTGGGGCCAAATTTGCATTTGTCAAGTACCCGCCAGAGATAGCTCCACGAGACCGAATCGAAGGCCTTTTGCATATCAAGGGTCGCGGCCACCGCATGTACATCTGGGCTTACTCTACTTATAATGTTGAAAAGACGTCTCAGATTCAAGGAGGTGGAGCGGCTCGGGATGAATCCCGACTGGTCCGGGTGAATGATATGTGGCATGAAGGGGATAAGCCGTAGAGCGAGTGACTTGGCATAAATCTTGACATCACAGTTGATCAATGAAATCGGACGGTAAGAACCGCATTGGGTGGAGGATTTATTAGGTTTTAGCAGGACTGTAATGGTGGCTTCGCGGAGTGAGGGGGGGAACTGACCTGCCTCCACCGACTCCTCCCACAGTGCTGCAAGACGAGGGAGTAGGAGTGATTTGAAGTGCTTATAAAACTCGATTGGTATACCATCCGAGCCTGGGGATTTGCCCGAAGATAGGGAGTCTATGGCCTCCGAGAACTCCTCAGGGGTGAGTGGGCACTCAAGGGACCCGATGGTATCGGGAGAGAGGGCCGAGAGGGGGAGTTTATCAAGGTAAGCATCTATTTCCGCCGTAGTGGCATTGTCTGAGTGTGCATATAGGGATTGATAGAAGGAAAGGAATTCGGCATTGACATCACCAGGGGAGGTAGCCAGGGTCCCGTCAGGTCTCTCAATTCCGGGAATAGGTGGGGCACCAAACTCACTGCGGAGAAGTCTAGCCAGGAGACAGCTAGGACGTTCACCCTCACCATATCTCCTCGCCCGACCGGGGTTATCAAGAAACCTCAGCTCGCGATCTGCGAGCGAGCGAAAGGTGTCCAGTTCCGTGCCAATTAACGCAAAGGTTTCCGGGGTTGGGTCTAGAGCGTACTGGGCCTCCAGCCCAGACAGTGTGGCCTCGCTTCCAGCGATTTCCCTACGGATAGTTTTGAGGATACCATTTTCCTTGGAAAGGGCAATGCCTCTGATATAGACCTTAAAGGACTCCCATAGGGTGGCCTGTGAAGACACGGTGTTGGTGTTGATCTCGAAGAACTCCTCGATCGCCGACCCCACCTCTGAGCTAAAGTCCGGATCAAGGAGAGAAAGTGGTTTCATTCTCCAGTGTCTGGTTTGGTCCCGGTCTAGACCCCAACATAGGGTGACAGTCACTGGGGAGTGATCCGATAGAGTCCTAGGAAGGATTGCCATACCAGACACGGTCTTCATCAGATCGTCGGATAACAACCATCTGTCAATCCGGGAAAAGGAGTCGTGAACCGAGGAATAAAAGGAATAAGAGCGGGAGTCGGGGTAGAGGAACCTTCAAGCATCAAACAGGGCCAAACAAGGAAGGGAGGAAAGTGTGGTGTATGCAGCTCTGGAGAGTTGACGGGGTCTGGAGCCAGATCTATCAAGATCCACGTCGAATATCGTATTGAAATCGCCTCCCCAGAGAATCGGTATCAGAGGAAAGCCATCCAGGAGAGTTATAAGATGTGTGTAAAAGTCAGGGTCGTCAATATTGGGACCATATATATTAAGCAGGATAACTTCCCTATTTTGTAGGGTGCCATGGAGAAGCACGTACCTGCCCTGGGGATCGATTAATGTAGCAGTGGGGACAAATCTAAGGCTCCTGTGGATAAGGGTCATGACTCCGCGGCTCTGGGTAGAGTAGGTGGTGAAGTACCTTTGTGGGCCCCATGTTTTAGCGAATTTGTCACAATACTCTGTGCATGCATGCGTCTCCTGAAGGAACAGGATTTTAGCCCCGTGGCGCTCGGCCTGAAGTTGTAATAGCCTCATTTTCTTGTAGTTACCCAGCCCCCGTACATTCCAGCTCATAAATGTCAAAGTTTCCTCACTCAACCCTCCAGGGGTAGCCATCGAGGAATACGGGTGGATGGAAATGTGCCCCCCATGGACGGCGCCCAGTGCGGGCAAATCTGTATCGCCGATGGGATCGTAGTGCTTCGGACTCAACCTTCCCTGTGAACACCAAGCTTTTTTTAACATATAACCCCATTCCCCCCTCCCCCTCCCACATTCCTCCCCCAAACGGAGGGATGATCACCCTATAGCCCAACAACCAAAACCAGAACAGTGGCATCAACGCCTGGGGGGCCTGTGAGGTGGCCTGGCGGCGATGCTCCGAACCATGAGGCAACATTAGGATAACCATAATGCCCGATACTAATATCAACTCCCATCCAAGGGAGGTCCCGTGGGGGAAGGGGCAGGCATAGTAAACATATAATGAACCAATTTAACGGGGTTAACCCGGTTACGTAGCATTAGGACAATGAGCAGGGAGCAATAACAGTAGTGAAAAACATCAAAGATAACAACAGTATTTGTTACAAGTGCAAACAGGTGGTCTCGTGGGGACCACATTAGGTAATGTCAGAATGCCAGAGGACCAGGAAGGTACTGAGGCAGGATATAAGGGTATCCGTTGAACAAATGTCTTAAGCAGTGGTGGGCCAGTAGTGGCGTCTGCTGCAGGAGCATTTCAGCCGGGAAAGCGTTCATCTATGAACCTGGATGCCTCCTCGGGCAGCGTGAAAAAGTAAACGCGGTTTGCATGTTCGATGCGCAGTTTAGCGGGGTATAACATGGAATATTTCACCTGGAGGTCGCGTAGTCTCCTCTTCACCGCCAGGAAGGTCTTACGTTCCCGCTGAACAGCCACCGAAAAGTCTGGATATAGATGGATCCTGGCCGCGCCTAAGAGAAGGTCTCCCTTGGCCCTCGCCGCCCTGAGGAGGGCATCACGGTCCCGAAAGTTTAAGACCCTGGCTATAATCGGGCGTGGGGGTGCACCAGGTTTGGGCTTCGCCGTGAGTGAACGGTGGGCTCTCTCGATCGCAAACTGCGGGGAGAGTTTTGGGGAGTCGAGGAGCTGAAGCAACATACCCTCCACATAGTCCTCCATGGGTTCCTGTATACCGTCCTCTGGTACCCCGACAATGCGAAGGTTGTTGCGCCTCGAGCGAGATTCAAGGTCATCGTTCTTCTTCTCCACCTCAGCGACACGGGTGGATAGTATGGAGACCTCCGCACGGAGGGAACCTAGGCAGTCTTCGGCGGTGCTCACACGCTCCTCAATCTCGGTCACACGACCATCAGTTCTCTCCATATGCGCTTTAGTGGAGGATATCGTGCCATTCATATCGTCCAGTTTGCTATGAATTGTGGTGAACCCCTCACGGATAAACTCCATCATCTTCTGGGAGTCGGATGGTTCCGGCGCGGGTGAGAGGGAAGAGTCTTGTGTAGATGCCTCCGCTCCGGGGCCCACCGAGGGTTTAGTGAAAATATTGATGGAGGATTGCTTCTTGCCGGTTCGTGTCGACATGTCGCCGGAGGGGGGATAAACTTAAGCCCCCGGAGACCAAACAGGGGAGTGGATATGGTGGTCAGAGCAGGTTACAGGATCAAGCAGGCAGCGCCTGAGCGGGGGCCGAGTCGAGCGCCCGGGCGAAGGAAATATGGCATCTCCGCCAGAGGCACGCCGGGGTAGTCAAACCACGCAGAAGTAAGTTAACCGGAGGAGGGCCCAGGAAGTTTTCAAGAAATTCCGCCGGGGGTCCGGACCCAAGCAACAATGAGCAGCCGAAGAGATACAAGGAGCCGGTGTAGGGGAGCAACCCTGTATGAGGCAGTAGGACGGATGGCGCTCGGTGCAGGTCGTTGAAGGCAAGTGGAGAGGGTCGGGGCCCCGGATCAGTCGCAGTAATAGGCCCAACGGCCGGGTGGATCGGTTGTCTCCGTGACCGTAACGGAGGTGGTCAGATCCCAGAGGGCTGAAGGAGGGAAGGGGAAGCAAGCTTCCAAAGTCCGGGAGGAAGAGGGCAGGGTCCGCTGCTGTGTAGTGGGCGCAGAGGATATCGGGCCAGGGCCACTCACCATCCGGGGTAGGATCGATGCTCACTCGGGTCTCGGACAGCACACCAACCCAGGACGGGGCAGCGGAGCGGGTCGCTCTAGAATCCAGTGCGGTGAAGAGGGAGAGGCCGCTGTGCAGTACGGGCCAAGCCGGAGCGAGCCGCGCAAGGCGAGTGGGGCGCCCCTCCCCCACACAGTAGGCTGCAGGCCGCGGAGCTCGGGCGGGAAACTCCTGGAGCCGAGCACGGAGGCCGGAGGGCACCCGCCTCCGCCCTTCTCGCGGCGGCCTGAAACTCCGCAGCAGAGGCGGCTCGGCGGGCGAAACTCGCGTGGTAGACTCCCAGTCCGGTCAGTGACCCACGCCGGGGGTCGGCTATACGCTGTATCGGGGCAAACAGGAGTTTTTTCAGATAAGAAGTGCCACACGGGTCGGAGCAGTGAATCAGGCGGCCATCTTCGTCGAGCGCAACAGCGCCCCCCAAATTTCTGCATACTAAATTCACACAAAAACCCACACAACCACCTCTCTCACAGCAAACCGCACAGACTTCATCCCACCGCACAACAAGCAATCAACACATAACAACAGAACACGAGAACCCGCTTCGATCCTATATGCACACCCAAGCTCAGCGCACAGTAAAAACCGAACTGAAGCTGCCAACAGTACTCCACCTCTCACTTTCCTACGCCCTCTTCACCCACTACCCACCTTTTTGTGTTTACAGATCCACCTGTGCGCCTGGAGACCAACTCTGTTGGTGACGGTGCGCTATATAAATACCTTTAAAATCAACATACTGCCTTGTGCTTTTTGTGCTCTCTCCTGAACCCTCCATCCAGCTCAGTTAAGTTATCTACTTACCACTTGTTCTTGTCTCGGTCAGTCTCTTCTGCTTGCACCCCCCTCCTGTGTTCGCCCCCGGTGTCTCCCCATCTGCTCTCTTCTTCCCCATACCTCCACTCTCTCCTCCTCTGCATCATTTATGGTGCTCTCTTATCTCCTATCTTCTCCAACTGCTTTTCTATCAACTATCCTCTGCTTCTCACCAAGTCTGGTAGGAATACGTTCAAAAAGCATATCCTGGTCTCCAACCCAGGCCTCCCGATCGTGGATACCTACACCAGCACTTACTCCAGACAGACCCTCACTGACATCCTCTTTGTCGTTCCTTCGCCCCTCTGTACGGCCCTAGTTTTTCACTTCATCTCTAAAACCCTGGGCATCCTGTCCACCCTTTCATCCTCTACTCCCTCCACTCTCACCCCTTCCTACGGCCCCCCTGCGACCATCCCCCCCCTTCTCTGCCTTTCCTCTCTTCACCCCCGACGATGTTTCTAGACAAGTCCGATCTATGAAAACCTCGTCAAAACACGTTCTTCCCTGTTCCTTCCAAAACCATCAAGGACCACATTGACACCCTTGCTACAGCCTTGGCCGACTTCTGCAACCACTCTTTCGCCACTGGAACCTTCCCTTCCCCTCCGAAGCACTCTCTTGTGCACCCCCTTCTCAGAAAACCCTCAGCCGAGCCCTCGCTTCCGGCTAATTATCGCCAGATTTCCATCACTCCTTTCCTGGGCAAACTCCTGGAAAAGCTGATCATCTCCCAGCTTAATCTTCACACTGAATCTGTTGGTTGTCTGTTGGTTTTCTCCAAGGTGTGCATAGACCTCCACGTAGCCACCCTGCAGATGTCGAGCAGGGGAACACCAGAAAAAGGCTGTCGTTGATGTAATGGCTCTGGTGGAACAGGCTCTCGGACATCCTGGAACGGAAGTGCTGATGGTACAAGGTGGATGCCTAGCTCTTAGAGGATCTGCCAAACTTCCCTGTAGAGGATCGAAAGGACGAAGACCTCCACTTTGCTGGTACCCAGCGATCGAGCCATCTCAGTGCCCGTTAGAATGGCTTGTAGCGTTTCGCCCACACCACAACCTTGCCGAGTAGATTTATCCCTATCAAAGGGCATATCCACTACCTTGGATTGGACAACTGGTCTGAAGTTTGTGGCTTTCCCGCCAAACTTGGTATCTGAGTGGCACACGGTTTCCCATTTGGGGAAAGCTGAAATCTGCGACATCCAATGCCTCTGTGATGGCGTAGTCTGAAACCACCTCCCCTTCCAGTAATAGATCTAGGGAATCGGTTTTCTTGTCATCAAGCAATATGTCCAGTATCTGGCCCGGTATAAACCATAGCTCCCTGTCATAACGGGCCAGGATGGCCAAAGTACTGGCAGCCTTCACGGTTGAAGCAGCGGTATAGATGATATACTTGCCCATCGCATCCAGCTTCTTCCCCTCCTGGTCCGAAGGTACCATAGATGAGGAGGATGGGTTTGCTGACTGCTTTCTGGCAGCAGCCTACACCACAGAGTCTGGAGATGGCTGTGATCCAAAGCACCTAAGAGCAGACTCAAGCAGTGTCAAGCACCCTATACTGTTTCTCAAGCCTGTCCTTTCTGGCTAGAACAGAACTAGTCATATCAGTCCTTCACTAGGCTTTCTTCCCAAATGTCATCCAGCAAAGGAATGCATGTTACAGTCTTCCTGTATGATTCACGTCTTTGAAAAAGGAATCCCTCCTTCTTTTCCTCAGACACCAGGCCAAAGAGGGCAGACCCTTGAGATCCTGGAGTGGAAGGAACCACCTCATCTGGTGGCGACGCCCTGTGTGGGGGGCCAGGGGTTGGGACGGAAATCACTGGTACCCAGTGGTTATCCATCCGGCAGCACAAAGTCATCCAACTCATCGGTCTGGGTAGTGGCCTTATCTGTGGCTGTACTAGTGTCAGTATGAAGGGGTCCACCACCGGTACAGCTGGGGTGTGTCGGTGCCAGAAGATGCTTTGGACCCACAGGGCGAGGCCTATGCCGCCACCTCGGTGGGCTGGGCCTGGGTGGAGCTCCCCACCGGCGCCACTGGAGGAGATGGCAGCCATTGCTGTATTTGTGACGCCAACGTATGAAGTGTTGTTAGACTGTCCAGTGACTTGTCGCTAGGGCCCTGTTGAGGGGCAACCGGAGTCAGCAATGGTGGAAGGGTAACGCGCCTTGGAAGAGCTGATGGCCAATCCTGTTCCACATGGGGAATCTCCCCAAGCATCGGGCTGAAGCCTCGATGATCCGAGCAGCAGCCTTCTTGCAAAGACCCCTCTTCCGAACTTGTGTAGATTGCCATAGCAGGCTCCCTTGCAACGTCCCTCAGACCCGCCATAGGCCTGGAAAGAAAGTATGTCGGCACTACAGTTCCGTTAACCTACCTGCATCCTTCGGGAACGAAGAGACAATCGGAGCCTTCACAGACTGGGTAGTTGAGGTCGAGGTGGTAGTAGTCATGGTTGGGGCAGTGGTAGCCCTGGGGTGGGGATGCAGTGTGATACTCTGGGTAGATTTGGTCATCGCTGCTGTGGTTGTCGAACAGGGCAGCTGTCGATGAGGTCCTGGATGAAGCCGTAGCAGACGGTGGTCTCTCAGATGATTTCACCGGCAAAGACCTCGGTTTGTGAGAAGTGGAGAGTGTCGTTGTTGGCAAAGTGGATGTAGGCAACGACGAGGACTTCGAAGCGCCCTCGTTGTGTGTGTCTTTCTTTGGTTTATCCTTCGACGATGAGCCATGTTTCAATGAGAAAGCCGGCCTTTCCAATGTCACACCACCAACCAGCAGTCTCAGAGTGGATGGAAAAGGGCAGCGTGCCTGCTCCGAACTGGGACCCACAGCAACGGCGGCCCATGTTATATCAGCAGTGTGGCGCTTAGCCTTTCTATGGACATCCTGTGAAGGAACCTCCTTGGCAGATCACGACCCCCTTCCCCTCCAGGGGCCAGCCGGACCTGGAGGTGGCTTTGTGCACACCCAGAGGCTGTGCCTGGTGCCTGGTGCCTTTTCTTCTTTCAGCCATGCCACCAACCTGCAATAATGGGCCTGCGTCGTTTACCTGGAAAACAGCGGCAGATCTTGCATCCGTCCTCGTTGTGGTCTGGATGCAGACAATATAGGCACCTTGTGTGCCGATCTTCAACGTAGATGTTCCTTCAACCACATCTGGCGCAGAGCTTGAACAGACTCCTCTTGCCTTCTTCGGACATGGTGAAGTGCAAAGTAGGCCTCAACTAGCCCTTCTGAACTGGAAACGAAGATGCAACGATGTAGTAGCCGATCTTTATCGACAACGGGTCTGTGATGCCTAAAACTGACCAATGATCAGCGAAAAGAGAGAATTTTGGACAGAAATCGAACAATCTATCCATAAAAAACTTGAAGAGCAACTCGAGAGGACTCCCAACACTGAAGCGTGCAGTAAAAATCTGAAGATGGCTACCGGGGGTGAGGCTTAGGGAGACGACTGTCATTGGATGGGTGTAGTATGACCCAGAGATCAACGATTGGTTAATGGGAAAAAGGCAGGTTTCAAGCTTAAAGTGAGATTGCTTTCTTTTTACTGTGGATTCTTGGCCTGACGACAGGGAATATTTATGAGCATGTGAATCCATGTCACACCCCATGCTGGAGAAATTAAAAAACATAGTTTGGTATCTAGCTGATTGGCCTTTTCCAGCAGAACATTTTAAAATTGAGTCTCTGCAAGGTTCCATTCAAAGGTAATCAAAAGAAATATGAATCCAATGTAATCTCAATGATGCCTTTTTGTATTCTTATTTACCATTATATGTCAACTCCAGTTAATCTGGCCAGCAATAGAATATCTAGTGTTTCTTCCTGTTAATCAAGGGCTGGTGCTTTTATGACCCCTATGAATGCAGTATTCATGGTGAAAGTTCTTTGTAGTTAAGCGAGTGAATTTTTAATTTACTTCAGTGCTGCCTCCTTGAGTGATTAAAGGACCTGGCTGCCCAGCTACAGACATTCAGTTCCAAAAAAGTGCTAAATTTCTTCCTTCAGTAAAGTCCTGGATGATTCTAATATCAAATTAGATGAGTGGACCACTACTGACCAGCCCTTAAACTGAATTCAATGTAAATTTAAGCCCAAGCATGAAGATAAATATAAGTTATAAATGGGAGGCACTTTTCTATAAATTGCAGGGTTTTTGACTTCCTGGGAATCAGCCCACAGCAGTCATCAGTTTCATGGTCGGCTCCAAAATAAATGGAGTCATTTCATTGTTAAGGCAAGGCCTCCCCCTTCCTTCATCTGGATGGGAGATGAATGTCATGGCTGGTTTGGGCCCAAAGTAAATTTCTTTCACAAAATGCAGCTTTTTACAGTTATTTATTTTCGCCTTGCTTATGCATTTTCACAACATAGCAACTTCATACATTATATTGGCTTATGAATGGTCTATCAAAAGGTCCACATGTTGAACATCTCTAGGTTTCAAAATTCTGATTCCTAATCCTGTAAAGGAAATACAAACACAGACCAGGACAGGCCCAATTCCGTGTTTCCTTTTCTAACAAATGCTGTGCTTTTCATCTCAGATTGGACAGTTCAGTTACAGGATACTTTGTGGTACTTATGATATGATATGATATGGCATTTGTAACGCGCCTATACACAAGTGTTTCAAGGCGCGACGAGGCAGTGGGGGGGAACAAGGGGAAGACAGACAACGATCCTACTAGGCCAGGTGTCATTCAGACCGCGCAAGTGCAGGGGTAGGGGGAAGGGAAAAAGTGCAAGGGGAAGGGGGAGGGGGGGGAGTGCAGTACAAATAAGTAGAATAGAAATAAAATAATAAATAAAAAGGGCCAGCTGGTGGCAAGTGCAAGGTAAGTGCAGACAAGTGCTGGGGGGAGGGGCGGCTGTAGGGATACAGAGACAGTCCCGCAGTGCAGGGGTTGCCAGGGAGGCAGTGCAAGTGAAGAGTGACTGGGCCCAGGACCGAGGTCGGTGAGAGTGGCCCAGTTGCAGAATCAGTGCAGTTTAGGTGAAGAATTTAGCAGGGGAGAGGGAGAGAGAAAGCAGAAGTGAAGAGGAAGGTTTTGAGGTGCTTCCGGAACCGGAGATGGTTCTCCTCAAGTTTCAGGGAGGCAGGAAGGCTGTTCCAGAGGGAGGCCACTGCCGCGGAGAGAGATCTACCCCCAGCTCGTTGCTTCGAGAAGCGGCTGACCCTGAGGGAGTTGGAGACGGATGAGCGTAGGGCTCGGGAAGGAAGATATTGGAATTATCATCTCAGTCCTTGTTGATTACTTGCAACATATTTTTCTATTTTAGATGGGCGGCAAGCATCGCACATTTTGCCTGCACATGTGTTTTTCAGATGCTGGCCGCAGCTCACGTTTATTTTTGAACTGGTGCTTTTTCTTTCTGTGTATACCTTTCTTCGCATAGATATCCCTACAAGAGTCTATTAAAAAATTGATAAATACCATCAACCCAAAGAATTTATGTAAGATTAGAAAGGCGTATATGTAATGCTGACACAGCACCATACACAAACACCCTGCATAAAACGCTTACCTCGCCAAAAGTACCACATAGTACCGGAGAGTAACCCTTTACAAACTACATTGTTAACATAGTATCATAAAAATTCTCTTTTACAAGGAAATGGATCCAGAGGAATGGGGCCGAATCTGGCCATGAACGCATAAGAGCTCAAAATTCATCACAAACAAAGAGGGAGTGGTTAAAGTGTGCTACAAGTGGTACTTAACGCCAGAAATCCTAAACAAAAGCAACCCAGCAATTCCATCACAATGCTGGAGAAGCTGCCCAACCACAGGTACCCTTGTCTCATCTACTATGGACACGTCCGAAAGCAATACAATTCTGAAAAGAAATCCTGGAGCAGATCCGACTGATCACAGGACTGACAATCCCATGGGACCCATGGATAGTTCTGCTGGGGGACCCGGGCGACGGGAAATTCCTGATGACTGGCCGTCTAGCGGACCTATGCACTCACCTGTTCACAGCAGCAAATATCTGCATAACTAGAAGATAGCGGAAGCATCCCGAGGGCCAGTCGATCCCCATGTGGTGGACAAATTGCTGGGATACAGCAGCTGCGTAAAAAAGAAATCACAACCTTCTGCTACAGAAACGTAAGCAGATTCTAGAACGTCTGGGCACCGTTCCTAGATTACGCAGAGCAATTTCCGGGCGCTACCCGTCAACCTCCTACCCTCCGATGGTTGTCAAAATATGATTAATCGGCAACCTTGGAAGTAAAGAGCCCCCAAGACATTCAACAAAACAAAAACCTGGAACAGAAATAAAACCAGATCCGCCAACTTGCAAAGCCCCATGTTCATTAACCATATACATGTGGTAAGCTGCCTCCCCCGAGCCCTCCAACTTTATTTTCTTTTGTGTTTTAATATGCTTATTCTTTTTTTTGTTCTTTTCGTTATGTTTACATGTTATAGAAAAACCAAATAAAAAGACATGTTGAAAAAAATGTCCTCTTTTACAACATATAAGCAAGGTGAAAAAAGATGATGAGAAAACCTAAAGAAATGAGCATCCATACAGTTAACAGTCACATATAGGGAGACTCATTTTATAGGGCTAAATATGCATATATATATATATATATATATATGCATATTTAGCCCTATAAAATGAGTATATATATATATATATATATATATGGGATACATTACTCACCGTAATCGTATTTCTGATGCTTGTATCTGCTTAGATTCACATGCTGTGCATAGGCCGACATCTAGTGGAAGCTGCGGAGTATTACAGTTTGTTTTTCGAAACTCGAAAATGGACGTCGACACAGGGCGTGCCAGTAATACTATCCCTAGTGTGACGTCCACTGTACCCAAGATCCCTCACGCGTCTAGGATCCTCAGATTGTATTTTTTCTGACATGAGGTAGCATGAGGAGTAGCGTGAGTACAGATAATCCAAGAAGATAGACAGAAAGGTAAGACTACAAGCAATCATGCGCCTTCTCTCGGAGGGGAGGAAGGGTGGGTCGCATGTGAATCTAAGCAGATACAAGCATCAGAAATACGATTACGGTGAGTAATGTATCCCTTCTGAGGCTTGTGGAATCTGCTTCGATCACATGCTGTGCATAGATTAGCGAGCAGTCCCAGAAGAAGGAGGTGGGATGTGAGAAGGGTCATGAGCAAATAAGTGTCTTAGAACCGCTTGTCCCACTTGTGTATCTGCCTTGGAATGGGTGTCAATGCAGTAATGCTGAGTAAAAGTGTGAATAGAGCTCCAAGTAGCTGCTTTGCAAATGGTGTCAAGGGGTACATTCGCAATGAAAGCCAGAGTGGCCCCAATGCCTCTAGTAGAGTGGGCCCCTGGCGTAAAAGGCAGAGTTTTTTCAGAGAGTGAGTAACACAGCTGGATACAGTTAATAATCCACTTCGAGATGGCACCTTTAGAGACGCGATCCCCCTCTCTGCCTGTAGCTACGGAGACAAACAGTTGATCTGTTTTCCTTAGCGGTCTTGTTTTATTTACATAGTAGAGGACCGCCCTACGCACATCTAGGGTGTGTAGTTTCACCTCAGCCGAGCTTTGCAGGTTCTGGAAGAAAGCCGGAAGCTCGATGGACTGGTTTACATGGAATTTTGATATAAATTTAGGTGAGAACCTAGGGTGTGTGCGTAAAACCAGTTTGTCTTTATGGATAGTAAAGAAGGGATCCTGCACTGACAGAGCCTGAATTTCACTGACCCTTCTTATAGAAGTAATAGCTACTAAGAAGGCCGTTTTATAAGTCAGGTGTTTGAGACTGCTTTTATGCATGGGTTCGAAAGGGGGGCCCATGAGCTTGGATAGCACCACATTAAGGTCCCACCCTGGTGGTGGGTTTGAAATAGGAGGGTGAAGTCTCTTTACTCCTTCCATGAAGGCTTTAACTACTGGTACTAGAGGGCTGCCAGGTGTACTTTCAGTGAGTTAAAAACCAATCCTGCATCTAGCAGGTGGAGCATGTATGTAACAATAGTGGAAGGAGTGCAATCAACTGGGTTGATTTGTCTACTCTGGCACCACATAACGAACCTCTTCCACTTGTCAAAGTAACAGTGCCTTGTGTTTGGTTTCCTAGATTTCTTTAGGATGTCCATACACCTCTGTGGCAAATTGAGGTGTCCAAACTCTATGACCTCAGGAGCCATGCTGCCAGGTTCATTGAGTTGGGTTGCTGGTGCACTGTTTGACCTTGGTGCTGGGACAGTAGGTTGTACCAGGCTGGAGCTTTGATGGGCTCGCACACCGCCATCCTGCGTAGGTGTGGGAACCACGGTTGTCTTGCCCACATGGGAGCAACTAGGACGAGCGTCATCGATTCCCTGTTCATCTTGTTCACCACTTTCCTGATGAGAGGAGTTGGTGGAAAAGCGTACGCAAACATCCCTGACCAGTTCATCCACAGGGCGTTCCCCTGGGAGTCTGGTTGGGGGAACCTGGATGCAAATCCTGGGCATTGTCTGTTTTCGCTTGTGGCGAATAAGTCTATAGTGGGGAAACCCCACTGAGAGAAGAGATCTTCTACGACCTCTCTGTGAAGAACCCATTCGTGTTCCTCTGGGAGGGAGTCTCTGCTCAGAGCATCAGCTAGGGAATTGAGCTCCCCTGGAACATGTTGTGATGACAGGAAGATGTTCCGTCTGAGTGCCCATATCCAGATTTTCTGGGCAAGCTTGGACAGATTTGGCGAGCGAGTTCCTCCTTGCTTGTTCAGGTAGAACATGGCTGCAGTGCTGTCCGTCCGGATTTGCACTGACAGGTTTAGTAGATGGGGCTCGAACGCCTGAAGCGCTCTGAATACTGCCAGAAGCTCTAGCAGGTTGATGTGGTTCTTGGCCACCGAGTGAGACCAGAGACCCTGAGCTGTGTGGTGGAGATGGTGAGCTCCCCACCCCATCAGACATGCATCTGGAGTGACTACTGCCTGTACTTCGGGATCGTAAAAGGGTTTCCCCTGTGCGAGATTCTCTCTTGTCCACCAGTGAAGGCTTTGTACCAGTGTTGGCGAAATGACCACTAGATCGTCCCACTGACCACTTGCCTGAGACCACTGTTTCGCCAACCATTCCTGCATGGGACGCATGCGCAGGCGCGCGTGGGGGACCAGGTAAATGCATGACGCCATCATGCCCAGTAAACGCATTGCTTTGCGTACCGTTATTTGTTGACCGGACTGATAATGCGGAATTTGCAGTAGTATATTCCGAATTCTTTCTTCTGAAGGAAAGATCAACCCCTCCTGGGTATCCAGGATTGCTCCTAGGAATTGTTTTGAGGTGCTTGGCACCAGGCTTGACTTCTTCTCGTTGATTGAGAAGCCTAACTCGTGTAGGAGGTCGATAGTCCTTTGAGTGTTTGTCCTGCAAATTCCTGGGGTTTCCCCCGTTATGAGCCAGTCGTCCAGATAAGGGTACACTGGGATTGCCTCCCTGCGTAGGTGTGCAGCCGCCACCGCCAGTACCTTGGTGAATACCCTTGGTGCTGAAGCTATCCCGAAGGGCAGTACCTTGAATTGGTAGTGGCGACTGTCCACCTTGAAGCGCAAGTACTTTCTGTGCGCTGGGAACATGGAAATATGAAAATAAGCATCTTTCATATCCAAGGTTGCCATGTAATCCCCCTTTTTTAGGAGGGGGATTACCTCTTGTAGCGTGGTCATACGAAATTTTTGGGGCTTGACATACTTGTTGGCAGGCCGTAAGTCCAATACTGGGCGCATTGTCAAGTCTTTCTTTGGCACAAGGAAGTAAGTTGAATAAATACCCTTGTTTACCTGGTGTCCCGGGACGAGTTCTATCGCATCCTTTTTTAGAAGAATGGCGATCTCCTCGAGGAGAATCTTCTGATGTTCTAAGGAGTGTACTCTTTGTCGTGGAGGATGGCTCTGGGGACGCTGCAGTAGCTCTATACAATATCCTGTGGATAATGTTGACAGCACCCATCTGTTTGATGTGATCCCTTCCCAAGCCTGGGTGAAGTTTGAAATGCGTCCCCCTACTGGGGTTGCGTGAGAAGGGACCCTGAACTGAGCGTCACTGCTTTGGTGGAGGCATGCCGCCTCCCTTGCTGGGGCTGCCTCTGCCTTTACCACAACCTCTCCTATTACCTCTGCCATAACCCTGGGTAGACTGTTGGTTGTTGTTCCACTGTGTACCCTGCCCCTGGGAATAGTTAGATCCTCTCTGGCAATTTTGGCCGCGTGGGCGACGAAAATTACTATTCCCTCTCTGGTTAGGGGGTTTATTGGTTAACTGGCCAAGGGACTTGAGTGTCTCGTATTCGTCCTTGGCATTTTTCAGTGCGTCTTCGACCGACTTACCAAACAACAGATCGGCTTCCACCGGTTTGTCCAACAATGATGCCTGTGTTTCTGCCTTAAAACCAGACTGCCGTAACCACGCATGTCTCTTGATAACAGTACCTTCTGCTATCAATCTGCCTGCGTTGTCCGCGGCGTCGAAGGTTGCTTTCAAAATGCAACCAGACACGGCTCTACCCTCTGCGGAAATCCGAGCTAATTGTCCCTTTAACGGTTCAGGAGCAGAGGCTATGAGAGCCGCGACTTCCTCCCACTGATGGCAGTTGTAGCTGGCCAACAGGGTGGTGGAGTTAGCAATCCTTGCTTGATAGGCGGAGGTTGAGGCTACCTTCCTGCCGAAACCGTATCGTTTTTTGCTCTCCTTGTCGGGAGGAGCTTCTGACGAAGACAAGGGTGTCCCAGCCCTCTTACGAGTGTTGGTGACAACTAGGGAGTCTGGCTTCAGATGTCCTCTTATATAGAGAGGGTCAGACTGTGCCGCCCTGAAAAGTTTTTCAACCCTGGGATTGACTGCTCTGGTGAGGTTTGGGTTCACCAGGGACGGATCTATTCTCCGCTGAATGGATTCAAGGATAGGGATGGTCTGGGCAACAGGCCTCCTTTCTCCCACTAACACTTCTGCGAAGTCCCTTTCCTCCTGTACACCGTGGGTGTCAATGTGGAAATGTTCTGCTGCGCGAGCGAGAACCTCATTTAGGAGGGGTTGGTTATCGACCGGGGAGTCGGTAACCGGGGCTTCGTTCTCTACCGGGGAATCTACTCTGTATGTTTCCGGGTCATCCTCTTCTTCTTCCTGGTCCTCATCATCCCCGTAGTAGCCCGTCCTGGTTTGCTCTTCTATCATACCAAATTCTTGGTCTCCACAAAAGGAAGCCTCTCCTTGATACCGTGAGTATGGTGTTGCGTAAGGTTGTACCTCGAAGGGTTCAGACCTCATCGGGGTTTCAAACCAGGCCTTCTTACTCGGGGGGATAGGATCAGTAGAGCCTGAGGGTGTGGCCCCTTGTGGGTCATACGAGAGGAAATGTTCTGGATTTTTATCATAAAAATCAGCCAAAGAAGACATTCTTGACATGACCCTATCTATGTCTTCACTGGACCATTTTTTGGAACTGGGAATGACTCTCTCAGCAAGTCAATGGGATTTATCTTGAGTTGCTTTGCTGGTTGTGGACCTATCAGCAGACCTGGGCTTGTCTGTCTGTTTAGGGGGGGTGGAGTGTTTCACCGGTGTGGAAGAATGTACAGGTAGTTTCTTCTGCTGTTTTCCCCCCTACCCGTGCGTAGAAAAATGTTTTCCCTGTCCCTTAGTGGCTCCGGAGTTTTTCGACGCCTGGCGTCGAGGATCGGGAGAGGTGTCCCTGTCCTTCGAGCTGGGGCCTCGCTGGCTTTAATTGCGGGCTCCGACTCCTGGAGCGCGGTCTGGGGGTGGAAGTCGTCTTCGTCTTCCGACGATCGAACTTTTGTTAGCCTAGGGAGCGAGGCACTCTTGGCAAGAGTGGATGATTGCCTGGAGTCATGCGGCGATCTTGATCGAGAGCGCCCAGAGGACACCGAATCGGACCGTTCTGTCTGTTCCTCTTTCCGAAAACTCGACGTCGTCGAGTCTCGGTTGGACTTAGTGTGTTAGTGCGACCTGCGCTCGGCTGTCTTTCGACACCGTAATGCCCTTGCCGTCCGAAAGCACGGCGTCGCTGCCATCGCTGAAGGCGCCCTCCACTGCCATGGCCGCCTGCCTGGCGTGGTGGGCCCAACGCTTCGTCGAACGGTCCTTAAGTGTCTTAGGTTTAAACCTACTACGCGCTCTGCAGTTCGCTTCGGGGTGGTCCCTCGGCAAGCAGAGATTGCACGTGGCGTGCCTGTCGACCCAAGGGTATTTGCGATTGCACTTGGGGCAGAATTGAAAAGGGGTACCCTCCATACGCACCTTGAGGCAGCGGGCTGGTAAGTGTAGAAAATCTATAAGGTGTACCTATATACAAAGAGTGTAGAGTATGTGCAACCCCCCACTCTCCCTACTTGCAGGGCCGAGGCCAGAGGCCTTCCAAGGCCCGTGCCAAGGCCCGTGCCAAGGCCAGAGGCCTTCCGAGGCCCAAATCCGTTGTGCAGCAGCCGACGGTCGATTTCTTCTCCAAGCCGGCGTCGAGTGTCGAAGTTCGACGTTGGGATGGGGAAAGGATGTAAATTAATCAATATTTTAGCAAAAGTATGGCTAAGGCCAGGGGACTCCGCAAAATGCTTCCGACCAGTATGGCGGAAAAAAACAATCTGAGGATCCTAGACGCGTGAGGGATCTTGGGTACAGTGGACGTCACACTAGGGATAGTATTACTGGCACGCCCTGTGTCGACGCCCATTTTCGAGTTTCGAAAAACAAACTATAATACTCTGCAGCTTCCACTAGATGTCGGCCTATGCACAGCATGTGATCTAAGCAGATTCCACAAGCCTCAGAAATATATATATATATATATATATATATATATACATACATTACACACACAATTTGTACTTTTACACTGGCAAATTTCATATGGAAATCATCACACCAAAACAACAGCAAATCAACTCAAATTGGTCAATTTACAAACATGTTAGAATTTATATGCATAAACACTTGCATGTAAAAAAAACTACATACAACTAGGACATTAGTACGAGGGAAAATGTCTATAAAAAGTTACAATCTATAAACATTTGGAACACCAAAGTTAAGATTGAATCTAGTATTAAACAGTAAACATAACAAATTAAACACAACATTAAAATCAATATTGATGGAACCTTGACTCCCCCTTCGCAAATAAAGTACCATTACATGGGCAAATAATAATACTTACAACATACATAGCAAACATATATAGGGTTCGAAATGGAGGGCAGCAGGAATCTGTTTTGCTTCTTCTGTAGCTTGATACCCACAACTACCAGGATCTACGTTTGACTCCCACACCTGGCCAACTGGTGTAATATAATCACATCCATGTGACATTAACCTTGTGTTTTTCCAAATGTGTATGAAGGAGCATTAGGACACATTTAGAAGACATTTTAACCCCAATGGGTCTTCTGTAATAGAGAGAAAGTTACAGTTTGCAGATCACATATGGAGCATTTCCCCAAACTGCTAACATCACCTGCTGTTAGGGAGAATTCTCTGTAAAGGCTAATTTCCCAAACCTAGTGAGTCCCCCAGCAGCTTTGCTGGATTTTTGGGGTTTATTTTGTTCTCCTGCTAAGAGTGAGACTCTTTTTCTCCCACTCTTAGACATGATTTGAGGTGTTCCTTTGACTTTTTATGTGTTTTATGGGCTATGGGGTCCTTTACCCCATAGGGCTTCATGTGTTTTTGGTATGTGGGTTACACAGCACCCTCCATGCCGTAACCCAGGGGTGTCGTAGCGACCCCCAAACATAGACTCCATACCCTGGGACTGACTACTGTCTCCCAGGGCATGTAAAGTTACCATTGGCTTTACTAGTCTCAAATTGTGAACAGAACCAGTACAAACCATCCTATTGTGGACGTACCGGTCAGGGCAATTCGATTGCCCCGGGGTCTGTTGTTCAAGAGGGCATAGTCCAGTTCCCCCCGACCGAGTTTTGGCTGGTGGCAGTGGATACTACTTTTTATATTCAACCGCAAATATATTCCTATGGGATTTTCCCATTGTTCGAGGCTACCACTTTTTAATATAGCCTCGAATATACCGTCGGTTTATTAAATTAATATTAATTCACCGGTTGGTAATTTTTGCTGAAACTTGGTTCCAAAATGGCGTTTGTGTTCGCTTCTGTGACTCCAACCCAAGTCGAGCCCTTTGTTCCACTTTTTGGCGGGCTTCTCCACAGAAGCCTCCAAAAGTGGTGCCACTCTGTCTGGGTACCACAGAGGGTATGGGAGGGGGTTTAGGCACCCTGGACTGAGTTGCCTCGACAACTCAAGTCGCACTCTTGTGTGATTGGCCCAAGTGGTGAGTCGGCCGGCTCACCACTTAGCATGTTTAATTGACAGCTAGGCTGAATGAATGGGGGTTTTCTGCATAAAAGCAGGGCTTTGGGGACTGGAACTTCAGAAGTCGCCACAGGACCTAAAGAATCTGAGGAAGGAGAAGCCGAGCCGACTTGCAACGACGACACCACCGGTGGAGCCCTGCGGAACCGTCTCGCCACTTTTCCCGACGACAGAGGAGATCTCCAGTCTGGAGAATCTTCTTCCTTTGACTGGTGGGGATAACCAGTTTGCCTGTCTTTTCGCCTTCCTGGACCATCTCGTGGCCGCCTTGCCCGTGCCAAGCACCCCGGCAACCGGAATACCACAAATCACCACTACCGCGAAGAAAAGGGTGGTACCTTGTAACCGGGAAACTCCGCGGCTGGTTTCTTCCCTGGCAGCGCAACGACCTTCAGCTTTCCTCCACGTCGAGACCTCCTCTTCCTCTGGACGAAACACCGACTTGCACCCGCTACTAGGAACAACTGCCCCCGCTAGAGCGTTCTTCCCACCTTCAGGTACTGTGTCCCGCCTGGCTTCCCTTGCGACAGATCGTTCGGGGTGACAGTAAATCCTTGACTTTCTAACCTGGGCTAGCCTGGGGCCTGTTAACTAACTTTTCCTGACTTAACCCCAATCTTTTGCAAACTTTCTACAAAGACTCTTTGGGCATAACCCCACTGTGTGATCCTGGACACATTTCGCTTGCTCTCTCTAAGAGTGGGCCTGGCATTTGAACTTCCTTGCTCCCCAGTAGACTTTGCCTAACCTGCCTCACTGTGGTTCTACGAAAAGTATTGAAATTTGTGTGCTTTCATAACTTTGCCTTTTTCCCTCCCTTTTTAATAACTTATTAGAGTGCCATTTTATGTTAAGCGCTCACCTCTGTCTAAAAATAAGTGGCGTTTCTCATTTAGACTTGTCTAATAAGTAATTAGGGCTGTATATATATAATAGTGACTGTGTGTTGAATTTATTTACCTCTCTTTGTGCTAGTGTAATAAGTGTGTCTTTAAATAAATAATTAGATACTTTTACACCAAAGCTCTGGTCAGTGTTTGCTTGTGCTACTGTGTCTCTGTACCTATTGTGTATACTCTATATACTGCCTAACTCATCTTGAGAGAAGTCTGACTGCTCAGCCACAGCTACCAGGTAAATCTGGGTGGTACAGACTGCTACCAATTGGGTTTACTGCCAAGCACCTGTAGTCCTAAATCTTTTGCAGTGGTCCCTAAGGGAACTGCACAGGTTTCTGCCTAACACCTGCTTACAGGGTTGGTGCCTAATATACAGGAGCTACTTTCCGCTCCTGCTCATCAAACCTATTTAGATCCCTGCATATAATACAATCTTAAAACACTCAAGCTAACCATTTAAATACATAAGTACAGTACACACTAAATTACCTCAAAACACTTACTAAAATGTGTAGTTACATACATATAGTTATTAAAATACAAATCTAAAAACATATACTACAGTCACTATCGCCTTCATAAAGCATTTAACAGCACCCAATGAAGATTGCCCAAGCGGATAGCGCAGGAAGTCTTGATTCTATTAAAGACACGAAGGCAAGCATTATGCTTTATCTCCTTTAATCTGCTTAACAGCATTTTAAATCTTTCTTTTTAGTATACAATATTTTTTTTACACAAGCCCATTTGGCTTACAAAACAAAGAAACAAACAAAACAACATGACTGACAGTGGAGGTGATCCTACATGTCCCATGATCCTTCTCCTGACTAGTAGTCCCAGCCTCCATCCTGTGGACCAATGAGGGCTCCTTCCCTAGTATAAGTCTCTGTCAGTGTAGGTACTCTCCTCTTCTTTTAATAGTCTTTTAATTACTAACACCATAAACAGAACAGTCTATAACGCAGTCGGATAACGAGCTTGCTAACTCTTCTACTCTGGCCTCTTCTCTGATGATCCCTGATGCTTTGCTAGAAGCTCATTCTCGGGAATTCTTCTGCTCCTCTCCTATGTGGAAAGAGATCAACAGTGTAAGGGAGGGGAATTCGTCACAACTCCTATAATATACAATATTCTTTACTAATCAATTTCTGTTATATTAACATAGCATCAGTTAAATACTCGAATTCCCAGAGGGTGGGATAATGCTCGCCTCCGTATCTTTAATAGAATCAAGACTTCCTGCGCTATCCGCTTGGGCAATCTTCATTCTATTACAAGACCGGAGGCGAGCATTATGCTTGTTCAAAGCTTTTAATGACCGTTGATGCAATATTTGGCACTGGTTTAAAATAGAAGGTTCTAAACACTGAGTCACTGGACCAGTCTGCCGCTTTCATGATCTCATGCAGTGGAACTCCGACTGCAAAAGCCCTGGAAGCCATTGGTCCTCTGGGCGAATGAGTTCCAAATACTGAAATATCAATTCCTGCTAGTTCCATCACTTCCTTCACCCACCTAACTATAGTAGCTGGCGCCACTGCTTTATGAGGTCTCCTGCGCGCTATAAGTAGTTGTGTTACCCCTGCGGGTCTCAGATCCGCTGTCGCATACGCCTTTATGCATTTAGCTACGCAAAGCTTGCCATTATATGGGAAATAAGGGTAGGTAATAACCTTGGAATTGGTCTTAGTACGCTGCGCGATATTAAATGCCACTCCTTCAGGATAGAATACCTTCCTGTCAACCTCGAGCGCTTTAACATCTGACACTCTTCTACAAGATACTAAGCATAGTAACGTGGCTAGTTTCCCTGACAGCTGTCTACGCGATAACAAATCGTTTCTGGGCCACTGCTCGAAAAGGTGAAGTACTTTGTTGACATCCCAGAGTGATGAATACTTTGGCAGTGGAGGATTGCTCACTTTCACGCCTTTAGGTAGTCTTACTACGCTTGGGTGTTCTCCCATTGGTGCACCGTCTACTAGCTAATGTCCGGCTGAGATCGCCGATCTGTACACTCCAATTGTCCTGAAGGCCTTTCCTGCTGCGGTCAGCGATGCTAGGAAAATTATAACTTGAACTATAGGAGCTGAAATGGGAGAAACACTCTTCTCCTCGCACCACAATTCCCATGCCTGCCAAGCGGAATTATAGCTCCTGATTGTGGACGGAGCTCATGAAACTCTGATAAGGTCTGTAGCCTCCTCTGAAAGGCCTGGCAAACACCATCTACGCCTGAAATTCTGCAGGCTAAGAGAGTCAGCGTCTGATCCTGGATTAGAGTGTGAGGAGCTCCTGTCGGATCTGCGAGGAGATCCGTTCTGTGAGAAATTCTCTGGGGGAAATCCGTGGAAAGTTCCATCAGAACTGGAAACCACGCTTGTGACTTCCATTCTGGTGTCACTATCACCAGCTCCGCTTTGTCCCTGCGAACCTTTGCTAGTGCCCTCGCCAGCATCGCAAATGGGGGAAAAGCGTAGTGGGTGTGATCTCCCCAGCAGTGTAGGAACGCATCTGTCCCTGCTGCGTTCAGGTCCAGTCTCCAACTGAGGTATCTTGACAGCTGCGCATTCAGTCTCGATACAAAGAGATCTGTATGCAAAGGACCCCATCTCTGTTGAATCCTGTCGAAGGCTGACCTGTGTAGTCTCCAGTCGGTCGAGTCTACGACGTATCGGGAGTTCCAGTCTGCTACTGAATTATTTACTCCGGGTAAATATTCTGCCTTGACTGCTATCTCCCTCTCTAGGTAGGCGTGCTAAAAATCCTTCGCTAGTTCTGCTAACTTCTTGGATTTTGTGCCTCCCAGCTTGTTGATATACCTCACCGCCGATATGTTGTCCATCTTCAAAAGGATCCAACACTGTAGTCCGTCTTTGGTGAAGGCTCTGACTGCGTAGGAACCCGCTAGGAGTTCCAGACAGTTGATGTGCAGTTTCAACTCCTCCTGAGACCACTTTCCTCCGGTTTCTGTGTGACCGCATCTGGCTCCCCAACCTGATCTGCTGGCGTCCGATTCTATGGTCATCTCCGGCAGATCTCCGAAGATTGCTCGGCCATTCCAAGCTTCCATGTTGTGAAGCCACCAGCGTAACTCGGTCTTGCTGTCCTCGTCTAGGGTCACTAGTCGATGGTATTTCCATCCTTTCTGTAGGTATCTGACCTTGAGCCTTTGCAGGGTTCGATAATGTAGAGGGCCTGGGAAAATAGCTTGGATGGACGCTGCCAAGAGGCCCACTATCCTGGCTAGATTGTGAAGTGATATAACTGGCTTTTTTAGGGCCATTCTCAAATCCTTCTTGATCACCCTTATTTTGCTCGGAGGGAGTTCTAATGTGGCTTTCTTGGTATCTATAGTAAAGCCTAGAAACTCCAACCTCCTGGAGGGCTTCAGCGAGGATTTCTCGATGCTGATGAGAAACCCCAGCTCCGAGATTAGCGACGCTGCCCATTGGACACTACTGTGCAGCCTTTCTTTGTCCTCTGACATAAAAAGGATGTCCTCCAGATAGATAATCATCCGAATACCCTGATCTCGCAGGGCGGTCGCTAGGGGCCTCAGGAACTTGGTAAAGGCCCACGGGGCTGAGGCTAGGCCGAACGGCAGAGTCTTGAACTGCCATATTTCGTCTCTCCAGCTGAACTGCAAAAACTGCCTGAACTGAGCCGCTATGGGAATCGTCAGATAGGCGTCTTTTAAGTCTATGCGCACCAACCAATCATTCCTTGGTAGGAGGTCTGCTAGAAGATGGATTTCCTCCATCTTAAAATGCCTGTATATGAGCCAGCTGTTCAACACCTTCAGATTGATAACAGGTCGAACCTTGCCCTTGCGGTAAACTAGAAACATGTTGCTTACGAAACCTGCTGAGTGACTCTGAGCTCTCTCTATTGCTTGCTTGTTCGCTAGCGCTTGAATCTCTAGGTCTAATACACGCATCTGTGCTTGTGAAGTGTGCATGTGCCGTGGTGGGACTGTCTGCTGGGGGATTTCTATAAACTCTAGGTGGAATCCCTGCATAGTCTGCAATACCCACGCGTCTGACGAAAGCTCTCGCCATTTGTGCACAAAAAGCAAGGTTCTCCCTCCTACTAGGGGATATGCCGCTGCTAGCTATTTCACCTGAGGTGTTACTATGCTGCCTGAAGTATCCTCTGCCTCGGCGACCTCTGAATCCCCTGCTCCTATTGGGGAAAAAGGCGTCTTGTTGTCGTGACTCCCAGTATTGGGCTCTCGGGCCCTGAGGTCTTCTATTGGAGTTTTACCGGCCGGTCGATCGACCTCTGAAGCGACCAACCCCTACAAAAACTCATCCAGGGAACACTTTAAGTATTGAGGCCTGCGCCTTCTCAAGCGCAGTGTAGGTGCCTACAAATGTGTTCATCTCCTTGACGAACGTATCGCCAAAGAGGAGGCCTTACGCACCTTCGCCCGCTTCATATGATGCCAGATCACCCAATTTATTATCTATCTTTAGAAGCATAGATCATCTTCTCTTGGCTGATATGGCTCTGTTAGCGTTTCCAAGCAGACACACTGCCCGTTGGGCCCAGCCTGCTAACATAACGGGGTCCACTGGCTCTCCTGTGTCCTTGGATCTCTCCGCTCAATCCATTATCTTGGCGATCGAGCCTGTGAGATCCAGGATCTTGTCCTGGCAGGACCGCCATGCTCGGTCCATTCCACTCCGGGTGTCTTTGTTGGCCTTTGTGACAAATGTGAGCATCTTCGGATCAAGTTCCGGAGAATCTGCCACTTTACCGGCTAGATCTGGTCTGGGACACTCCGCTCAGAGTCTATACCTGGTTTCTTTTTCCAACGGTTTTCTTATCTTTTGCGAAATATAAGTCGCAACTCTTGGAGACGGGGTCCATTCTGTGGACCTAGGGTGCAAATGGACTCTGGCTCAAACATATCCGAAGTGTCCTCGTCTTGGGGCCCCTCCACTAGGCTGACTTTGGCATCTAGCTCTTGCATGCTCTCTTTATCGAGGCTAAACTCATCCTCCTCTTGACCCTCCTCCTGTCCGAATTCGTCAGAGGATGATAGAGCTTCCCCTGGATTATCAGGGGGTACGAGGCTGGGCACAGCTGATGCTTTTGCCAGGAAGGCTTTCTTAAGTCTGTTGAAGGCATCAGCAGCCTCCTGGGGCTTCTCTGTGTTCCCCGTGATATGGCCCATGGGGGGTAGAAGAGTGCTTCCTCTTCCGGCCGACTTTACTCCCCCTTGTATAGTTCTCTAGAGGCTGTGAAGTGGAGGTCCCCTCACCTTGGTCATTTTGCTCACCAGCTCTGGTGCCCAAAAATTCTTCTAGGACCATAGGTCTGTCCTGGATGGGCTGCACCCCTTGTACAACTGCTTTGACCAGAGACTCTCCCAAAACCTTTTTAAAACTTAGGGATAAGTCCATCTCCTCCTCCTGCATTTCTGCCTCCTGGTCACTGTAATCAGCCCAGTATTCCTCTGGTCTGTCTGAGGCCATGATCAATTGAATCAGAGAGGGGTTCTAGGTGGTGGGGGTTGTTAAGATGGATTTCTGAACTCTGTCCTGGAGGGGCAGAGGTTCAGAAGGCCAGCCTAGTTTCTTGGAACAGGGCAACCTCTGGACAAGCCAGACCAATCAAGGTAGCGATCGCGGCGGTCAAGACTAGGTCTCAAGAGGGGTGAGGGTGACTGAAAGCCCGCAATGAGCACACAGAGCAAGGACACTTACAAATTACTCCAAACAGGTGTTATATTAAAAATATAGACACATTTATTACAAGGCCTTTGTAATATTGACCATAGCAAAGAATCACGATAAAACTCAAGTAAACCAACACATCACAATCAAATACAATATATATACAATTACCAAAGGGTCTAAAGAGTTAGAAGCACAAAATATACAGACCACCTAGATGGGGAGGAAAACAGGCAGTGCAAGTAATCGTTTAGACCCAGTTCGCCTTCAGAGGCCACCTAACTAGAAGGAAGTCCGAGCCCTACGAAGAGTGGAGCCTTGTGCTCAAAAGTACCTGCACACGCTGGTGCCGATGGGCCAAGGGGAGTCTCTTCAAGGATGTCAGGCAGTTCAGAGCGGTGAACAAAGTGAGGGCAAACAAATCTCTGCCACTCAAGCGCGGCCTCCACTTGCGGGCAGAAGCAGAGCGCGAGTGCGAAAAAGGTGTGCTGTTTAACACAGCGAGGAAAAGCTACGGGCTACTGCAGGAGGGCGACCAGTTCCTAGCGTTGCTACTCACCGGTCCCCGATGCAGGCAGACCGAGGCTTCTCCGCGTCAGTTTCAGTGGTGGCAGGTTCCGATGCGAGCAGGGGACGTCTCGGCGTCGTGTAGATTCCGCGGCAGCAGAAGTTAGAGTTGAGGATGTCCCAAACGCAGTGAACCCGCACAGTTTGTTACCACAGCAGGGCAACGAAGCGGCCGTGTGTATTTCAGCCCAATGTACACTTCTCACTTCAGACCTGGGAATGCCAAGTGTACGAATCGTGTGAGGGTGCTAAGGACTCTGAATACAACACAACTGACGGCAGTAACAGAGCAAGACTCCTGGGTAAGCTGGTCAATCCACTGGATGGCCCAGAGACGCTTCTGAAGGCTTAATTGCAGGAGATGATGAAGATGCTGAGAATAGTTGTTCCCACTATTCCAAAGGGTCGAAGTACCAGTACAGGCCTTCTCGTTCGATCAGAGGCAGAATGGTTTCACAGAGCGACAGCAGTGCAGAGGAGCAGTCCTTCAGTGGGTCACCAGCGATTCCTCGGTTCAGCCTCTTGGTTGCAGGATACTTGGCTCCTGTATCCGTCGTTCGTGAGAACTCAGGAGATCGACATGGTAGGTATTTCCAGCATCCTCTTATCCAGAGTTCCCTTCGCGCCAAAACGGAGGGGACCCAATGGGAGATCTGCTCACAAAACACTCACACCATACGTGAACCTATCACGGACCACGGTGGTCCCAGGCATTCACGACACACTAGACTCTCTGGCACCCAGGATGTGTATTGGGACCAGACATCCCAGCCCACATCCTGGAGGCGCACACAAGGCCTGTAGAAGCCCACGAAAGCATCTGTGTTTCGCGGGAAAGTACATGCCCAAATAAGGAAGGCCCCGGGTCGGCTCGACCTGGGGAAGGTGAAGGGGGCAAGACAGTCAGCGGGCAGGACAAAGAGCCTCGTGGTCTGGCCATTTGGGAGCCAGGCCACCATTTTGGGCTAAGCGCGAGAAACACGCTTAAACAGCCAAAAGGAGCTCAAAACACAAAGAAACGATCGCTGCCACCAGTCCCGTCCGTGAGTCACTTGCACTGATTGTTAACAATCCAAAGAGAGTGTCTAGGGCCTGCAGAGTGACTAGAGACCCAAGAGTTTCCCCGTAAGAATGGAGCGAAAGCCCAGAGGAGTGCGGCGGAAGGCTGCACTTTTCTGGCAAAGTCTAGATCATGGTGAAAACAACAGCAAAAAGTTTAGGAGTTGCCACATGGAAGGAAAATTACCCACAATTAAGAAATCTTTCCTAACAGGGGTGTTGCAGCCATAGGCTCACAGGCTCTGTTAAAGTGACCTGCCTTGTCACAATTGTGATACGTCACTCGTTCCCAATTTGCAGTAATATATATATTTTTTTTAATATGAGAGCTCTAAAACGCCCTCAGCCTCATATGTAGGAACGCTGCAAAAGTATAAATAAAGAAGCTTGCGTACTCGCTAGAAGCTTCGTGCTCGATTGGAGCTTTCTCCCGTGTTAACTGAGGTCTGAAATGCTCCAGCGCATGCGCGCTCTTTAAATAGTGCGTTATTGCGAACGCACTACCCCTCGGGCCTCGGATTCTGGCGCGAATACTATGCGCATTCTCGAACTGTAAATAATGCTGCCCCAAGTGCGAGCGAGATCGCTCGCCGGGCGCGTTATGGAAAAGAATGTTTTATAAAGTAAAAATCTCACGTGCGGCTCTAATTCGCGCGTAAAATTGTTTCATCGTTTCACAGAACTCGCGCTGGAAACTTAACGCTGCGCTTTGTTTAAATCATATGAATACTTTGCTATCGCATGTTTACACAAACAAACGTGCGTACTGAACAGATGCATGATCATTATAAGGTACTTAGCTGTCGAAAAGCAGCAGAACAGAAGAGGAAAGTACCTACACTGACAGAGACTTATACTAGGGAAGGAGCCCTCATTGGTCCACAGGATGGAGGCTGGGACTACTAGTCAGGAGAAGGATCATGGGACATGTAGGATCACCTCCACGGTCAGTCATGTTGTTTTGTTTGTTTCTTTGTTTTCTAAGCCAGTTGGGCTTGTGTAAAAAGAAATAAAAAATTGTATACTAAAAAGAAAGATTTAAAATGCTGTTAAGCAGATTAAAGGGGATAAAGCATAATGTAATAGAATGGCATTCACATGTCATCTACAAACAATCATACACACATCAGTATGGAAACTACACACAACATACTGTTAAAAAGTAACTACAATCTAAAACAAGGACACGTTTTTTTCAACGTTTATGGTTTTGAATTTTCAAATGTATTAATATTTTCTTTCATACATATTCCCTGCTGAGTTTAAATTTGGTTGAATTCGAACAGTTTTTAAAAGTAAGCATGCTTCAGGTATAATGTAAAAGTGAAGACCTTCCACAAACGAAAAACAATTTTTTGCATGTTTTAGCTTTCACATTAAAGGGGAACATTAGATATTCCCTGTCACAAGGGGTTCAAAAGTTCCTATCAAGGAGAGACTGAAGTTGAAGTAATGCGCTCTCTTGTTTCTTTGTTTACTTCTGAAGCTGTGGTTTGAATGATTGGAATGCAGTCAATATCAGTATTAGTCGTCCGATTGGTTAAGAGGAGGTCAATAATGACCCACATAATGACCTACAAGTGCTAATAATTATTTATGAAACACAATTACTTACGTACCTGCAGCAATAGCAATGTCAATCTTTAGTTCTGATAGTTGTTCCTCAGTCACTTTTTCCCAATCAAATTCTTTGATGATAATTTCAGAACTTCGTTCGTCCGGCAGGTCTCCCTCAGGCATTGTTAAGTTTTCAATACTTTGAGGGTTGCTCCTGTTGTCAACGTGGAACCCGTTCAGCTTAATGTTCCTGGTGAGCTGCTGGAGAACCTCCTCATGGCAGTCACTGAATATATACTTCTTGGGATGAGCGGTCTTGCAGATCACAAGCCCTGTCAGGCCAATTCCACTTCCAAGTTCTAAAACAGTCCTAAAGTAGGCAGAATTGACAAAAAGCACAAGAATATTTTATTGCATTGACAGATCTTTTGCATAAAGCTAAATCCCTATGTTCTTGAAGTGCTAAGGAAAGATGTTATCTAGCATTGTAGTCAGGGGTGGTTTATGGATAATGGGACAGGGCAGTAACCAGCCACCAGCGCCCAATGTGGACAAGCCACCAAAACCAGTAAAAAGACGGAGCTCCCAAGCACTCCTGTGCTGGCTTGAAGTGTCAAATAGAAACGTAGTTTCCCTTTGCCAGTTCAAGTTCCCCAACATGGATGCCAAATGGGCCAAACAAGATAGGGGGCGTTTTGGTACCCCCTAGTCTTACACAGCCCATTGGGGACATAGGTTGGTAGGGAACTGCAAGACTATATGTTCTTAAAGGGCACTCTTGTGCCTCGCTGCACATAGAGTTATCCCTGGGTGGCATCAAGGCGGTGCTCCAGCTCCACTATGCATGCCCCCAGGGACCAGGATGCTTTCTTTGCTTCCTGGTTCCTGTAGAAGGCTGTGCGGGCGGGGGCAATTGAGGCAGGACCGGGCCTGCGGGTAAGGAAAGAAGAACAAGTTACTTTCTTACTTGGTAACGTTCTTTCGATGGGATGGTCCGACGATGTATTCCATATCTATGACATGTAATCACCACAGCTGTGCTGCTTCGGAAACTTTTGTCGGCGTCTGCGTCGATGACGTCGATGCGCCGTCGTCGAGGACCTCCTCCGACGTCATCCGATGTGATAAGTAGGACGCACGACGCCCGTAGCCTCAGTTGTAGTTTTTTCCCCCAGAACGTGTGACATTAGTCAACTGCCAGTCAGACACAAAGCCTTGCGGAACGTAAGTTGCAATCGCAAAAGAAATTCTGCAGCGGGGAAGGCAGGGCGGGAGCGATATGGAATACGTCGTCGGACCATCCCATCGAAAGAACGTTACCAAGTAAGAAAGTAACTTGTTCTTCGAGGGGATTGGGTGCTCCGACAAATTCCATATCTATGACAGACTCCCAAAGCAGTACCAGAGCAAGGAGGAGGGAAAGAATTTAGAATCAAAACTTAGAATAGCCAATCAAATAGCAGAGCAAAGGACCGCCTTGCCAAAGGCCAGATCCTGTCCTCGGATGGAATCGAGGGAATAGTGACGTACAAATGTATGTACTGAAGCCCAGGTGGCTGCATCACAGATGTTGCAAATAGGAACACCCCTCTGCAGGGCAGTAGATGCAGCCATACCCCTGGTAGAATGGGCCCGCAAGCCAGCCGGTGGGTCCTTACCCACCAAGCGGTAACACTCCGAGATGGCCAAAATAATCCAGCGAGACAAAGTCTGTTTCGTCACAGCTTGCCCCAAACGCTTTCCAGCGTAACCAATAAAGAGTTGATCGTCCACTCTGACCGGGGACATGCGTGAAACATAAAAGCTTAAAGCTCTCCTAGGATCAAGCCTATGGAGCCTCTCCTCTTCCTTACCAGGATGCGGAGGAGGATAGAATGCCGGAAGAACAACCTTCTGGGCCAAATCAAATTCCGTCACTACCTTCGGAAGAAAAGAAGGACGAACTCTAAGGACAACCCTGTCCTTGTGAAATACAGTGAAGGGTGGCTTAACTGAAAGTGCCTGTAACTCACTCACTCTGCGAGCGGAAGTAACCGCAACTAAATACACAGTTTTCAGAGTTAACAGCCTCAAAGGGCAAGAATGTAAAGGCTCAAACGGAGTACCCATAAGAAACTTAAGAACAAGGTTTAAATCCCAACCGGGCACCAGGAAAGGTGACGGAGGGAACACATTAGTGAGCCCTTTCAGAAACTGTGAAATTAAAGGGATTTTAAAGTAAGAACACTCTTCAGACGAGCGCTTAAAGATGGACAGCGCCGCCAGGTAACCTTTAATGGTACCCACTTGCAAGCCCCTGTGGGCCAAAGAAAGTAAAAAGGACAGAACCATGGGGATATCACATGCAAAAGGATCCACATTCTGAACTCTGCACCAGTCGCAGAACTTACGCCAACGGTACAGAGACTTTGTTGCTGGCCTTCGGGCCGAAAGCAACACCTCCATCACGTCTTCAGGGAGGTCCCAATCCTTATACCTCAACCTTTCAGAAGCCAAGCATGAAGGTTGAGGGATCTGACCTTTGGATGGAGAACCTGACCCCACTCCCGTGAGAGCAGATCGTCTCGGTAGGGAAGACAACGTGGAGGGCAGATGGACAAGTCGAGAAGGTCCGGGTACCACGTCCTCCAAGCCCACGCCGCAGCAATGAGGATCATCCAGGAACCGAACTTCCGTAACCTCCGCAGCACTTGCAGGATGACGAGGACTGGAGGAAACACGTACAGCAGCGGGAATGACCACTCCACCACGAACGCGTCTCCTAAGGCTCCTTTTGGAGGAAATTCCCGCGAGCAAAACCTTTTGCACTTCCGGTTGACACTGGAGGCGAAGAGATCCACTTGAGGGGTCCCCCCAAAGGGCGAAGATCTCCAGGAGAATCTCCTGAGCCAACTCCCACTCGTGAGAGATCGCGCTCTGCCTGCTCAGAGCGTCCGCCGTCACGTTTTCATCTCCGGCCAGATGAACTGCCAAGATCGAAACTTCCTGCTGGATGGCCCAAAACTCGAGCTGCATCGCCTCCCTGCACAGAGGAAGTGACCCTGCCCCCCCCCCTTTTTGTTGAGGTAGTGGATGGCCACTGTGTTGTCCGTCAGGATCAGGACACTCTTTCCTCGCACAGTCGGCAGAAAAGCCTTCAGGGCTAGCCTGACGGCCCTCAGCTCCAACAGATTGATCTGGAGTCTGGACTCCGACGGAGACCAACGACCGCTGACTGTCAGCCCGTTGGCATGAGCTCCCCATCCCGTGAGGGATGCATCCGTCACGATGGTCACCTCCGGCCAGGGAAGCCAAAATGGAGCCCCCTTCATCAAGTTGCCTTCGACGGCCCACCACAGAAGGTCCCGGGCGACCAAGGGCGGCACCTGAACCGGGTCCGACATCCTACCGGAGGACTGCGACCATTGCGTCTTGAGTGCCCACTGCAAAGGTCTCATCCGCAGGCGAGCCTCTGGCACCAGAAGAATGCAGGATGCCATGAGGCCGAGCAACCTCAAGAACTCGAACGCTGGGAGCGTCTGGGCATGCTGAAACTTGTGCACCATCTGCTGAATGTGAAGAGCCCTCACCTGGGGAGGAAAACACTGCCCCAGGGAAGTGTCGAGCACTGCTCCGATGTACTGGAGCCGCTGTGTTGGCGTCAAATGGGACTTCTTTAAATTGAGGGAGAAGCCCAGCCTGTGAAGGGAGTGGCAGGTGACGGACAGATGATCCAGGACTTGCTCAGGAGAGCTCCCCCTGATCAACCAATCTTCCAGGTAGGGGTGGATGTGAATCCCCCCTTGCCTGAGATGCGCTGCCACCACCACCATGAGCTTGGTGAAAACCCTCGGGGCGGAGGTCAATCCGAACGGCAGGACCCGAAACTGAAAGTGCGAGTCGCCAACCGCGAACCTCAGGTACTTCTTGTGCTTGGGATGGATCGGCACATGGAAGTAAGCATCCTTGAGGTCGAGTGACACCAACCAGTCCTGAAGCTGAAAGGCCTGAAGGACTTGAGAGAGAGTAACCATCTTGAACTTGTCCTTCCTGAGGAGTTTGTTCAAAGCGCAAGTCCATGATGGGTCTCAATCCCCCGTCTTTCTTCGAAATCAAAAAATAAGGGGAATACCATCCCTTGTTCCTCTCCGCTACAGGCACCAGTTCTATGGCGCCTTTCTCCAGCAGGGCTTGAATTTCCTGCGCAAGGAGCGGATCCGGACTCTGCAAAGGGAGGTTCCCCGGTGGATTGTCACGAGGCCTGTGCCGAAAGGGAAGACAGTAGCCGTGGGTTATGATCTCCAGAACCCACACATCTGAAGTAATGGCTTGCCACTCTACAAGATGCTGCGCCAGCCTTCCCCCAACCGGCGAACCATGGGACATGGCCTCATGAATGAG
The DNA here is from genome assembly GCF_040938575.1 of Ambystoma mexicanum. NCBI lineage: Eukaryota > Metazoa > Chordata > Amphibia > Caudata > Ambystomatidae > Ambystoma > Ambystoma mexicanum. The sequence goes on along the minus strand of NC_090923.1, from coordinate 1,481,006,727 downwards.
TGGGAGCGGCTGCGGCGTTACCTGAGGGCAAAGAGGCAACTGCCCGAGCGGCCTTGGCACCACGGGTACCCTGTCGTCCACCTCTGGTACCCCTGCGTTGGCCTCTTTGACTGCCAGCTCCTCTCGCTTTACTGAAGGACGAGTAATAGCGAAAGGAACCACCCCTCCACTGCTGTCCCCTAGGATGAAAAGGCAGAGGTTGGCGAACTGCAGCGCCCAACGACTTCGCTGCAGCTTTTGAGGTCTGCAACCTCTCAAGGCTCTCGTCAGCCTTGCTGCCAAAAAGGTGCTCACCGTCAAAGGGCATGTTAAGGAGCCGGGACTGCACATCAGGAGCAAACCCCGACTTTCGCAACCACGCAAACCTGCGTATCACGGTGCTCGCCGCCATGGACCTACTGACGCATTCAGCTAAGTCCAAACCCGACTGAACGGACTCACACATGGCATCCTTACCATCCTGGACCATAGCAAGGAAACCATCCCGTTCGTCCCCATCGGGAATATGTTCAGCCGCTAACGCAACACAGTTCCACAGAGTGTGTGTGAAACGAGACAAGGCACAAATGGAGTTGGCCGCCTGAAGCGCCATACCACCAGAAGAAAACACTTTCTTCGCCCAGCCATCAAAACGTTTGTCGTCCCTATCAGGAGGGATGGTAGGGTACGACGCCTGCTTTGCCGGGGCCGTGGCCGCCTGCACCACCAAACTCACCGGAGTGGGGTCGCTTGTCAAGTAGCAGGGGTCGCTACTGGCTGGACGGTATTTTCGCGACAAGGATCTGCCCACCGCCGGGAGACTCTCCGGAGCAGTCCAAGCCACCGCCACCCTTCTCTGTAAAGCCATATGGAAAGGCAGTACCGGGTCAGTTGGGGGACCAACATCAAGGATGTCCGTGAGATTGTCCTGCACAAACTCCCCTGGGGGAGCAGACCATCCCAAGTACTCAGAAACCCTAGCCATAAGGCGCCGGTACGAGGAATCGGCATGAGAGCCAGGCTCAGGCCTACAAAACTCCACCTCCAGAGAGGTATCCAGTCCACTGGCATCATGCAGTGACGGCCTCAAATCGTCAAACTGACTATGGCCCGAGACAATTTCATCTGGAACCTGACTAGGAACCAGGCCATCAGAATCCTCATCCGCCTCTCAAATATATTCCAGGTGGCGAAAAGAAGGCACCCGAGAGTGCTTGCTCTTAACCAGAGCCTTCCTAGGGGGTTCCCCTGTGCCACGGGGTACCTCTGACACGAAAGGCGTCGAGCGAATCGGCGCCGGCGTCGAGAGAACAGGCATCGGCGCCGAGAGGATCGGCGTCGACGTCAGATGCAGCGCCGGCGGCGTCGACACAGCCCTCGAAGCCGGAGCCCCGAGCGTGCCCTTCAACGACCTGAGCGTCGATGGCTTCGACGACTTCCTCGGAGCCGGAGCCTCGAGAAAGCCGGTCGACGCCTCAGACGTCGATGTCTTCCTCGAAGGCCTCACAGGTGCACACTGTCTCGAACGCGTCGAGGACCGGGACCTGGAACGGGTATGTCGAGAACGAGTCTCCTTGTCCGAACGGGACCTCTCCCGTGACTCGTGCCGACCACTCTTGCGAGCGGTGTCTCTCGACCTCTCACGATCGACCCCACTCTGGGGCGTGGACGGCTTAGTACCCTGCGACTCGAGAATCGCCAGCATTTTCTTCCCAAAGGAAGCCCATTCCTCCGGCGTCGCACGGCTGGTGGGGTAAGCGACGTGCCGGGCAGAGTCCTCCGAAGAGGACCTGGAAGACGACCGGTGTCGGCGCTTCCGAGAATGCCTCGAAGAGGTTGAGGAGTGGCGAGATCGACTCCTAGAAGGAGACCCACGAGACTTCCGACGATGACGCGTAGAGTCACCTCTCGAATCATCCGTCGAAAGCCCCGCAGACTTCGACTTCCGGGGCTTGGACACCCGACCTACCGACAACTTCTTCTTACGTTCGCGTAAGGCTGTGGACGTGAGCGACTGGCAGTTGATAGTCATCCGTGTCGTGGGCCTCCCCGAGGCACCAGAGGCAGGCGGCGTGCGAGTCCGTCACCGACATCTTGGACCCACACTCCCCGCACTTCTTGAAGCCCGGACGCGGGGTCGAAGACGAAGTAGAAGACATCTTCACACAAAGGATTTTCACAAAAACGAACAGGTTCGAAGAACCGAGAAGAACAGAACTCCAAAGAGTCGAGGCGTTAACCGAGATTCACGAAGCAACACGTTCGCGGAAAAAACGGAACTGAGGCTACGGGCGTCGTGCGTCCTACTTATCACATCGGATGACGTCGGAGGAGGTCCTCGACGACGGCGCATCGACGTCATCGACGCAGGACGCAGAAAAAAGTTTCCGAAGCAGCACAGCTGTGGTGATTACATGTCATAGATATGGAATACGTCGGAGGACCCAATCCCCTCGAATTGTAGTTTACGTATGTTTGCATGTGTACATGTGTGTATGCGTGCATGAATGTATTTTTATCTTTAAGTGTGCAAGAATGAATGAGAGTTTATCTGTTGTGTTTGAGCATGTGTGAATGTGAGAAAAGAATGGATTTATGAATGCATGTGTGAATGAGGGTCATGAATGAATTTATGAATACGTGTGTGCCGGCGAGCGGGCATGTGTTTATGCAAAGGAGGGGGGAGTTATTTGTGCAGTGGCAGTGGCAGCCAGGACATGGCATGGGCTTTTCTTTTTATACTGGCAATCAAAGATAAAGCAAACATGACAAGTGTTATTATATGGCTAAACTGATCTACTTTGGTAGTGCATTTGTTACTGGGAATCAATGGCAAAGCAAACATGATAAATGTTATTACTTGGCAAAACTGGCCTATGACAGAGGTGACAGTAAGGGTATATTTTCTTACTGTAACATGACATGTTTTTATGGGCATCAAGAGTAAAGCAAACCTGACAGGTTATTATGTGGCTAGACTGGTCTACTTTGGTACAGACAGTCTAGATACATTTTCTGACTTGGCATTGCTTTTTTACTAGCATAAAGGGTAAATCCAGTATGAGTGTTTTTACATGGCTAGACTGACTTATATTGGTGCATCCAGTCTTGACATGTTTTCTTATTGGCATTTCTACTGGCAAAGCCAGCAGGGGTATGTTCTTACATGGGAACACTGGCATGTATTGGCAGAGGCAGCATGCACATATTTTCTTGCAGTAACATTACTAGCATAATGTGCAAAGCGAACAGGAGTATGTTCTGATATGGGAATGTTGGCAGATATTGGTGCAGCCAGCATTGAAGTCTATGGGCACAGGTAGCTTGAACATGTTTTTATAATGGCATATATTTTGGGAAAAGGCATCATGAAACTGCTCCTGTGCACTGTTGGTGACTTGCATTTATTGCATTTTATCATAAGTTACCCTACAAAACCAATTGCAAACTGTCGCTTTTTACCCAATTTTTTTAAAGAAGGTTTGCTCTAAAATCCACCAGCTTAACCCACTATCTGAAAGGTTTTCCCGGGCAGAGAACCCCCTCAAAGCTCCCTTAGTTGGTCTGGGCCTCCTAAAACATTTATTCCCCTCCAATAAAATAAATTCACCATCCACCCATGTTGGTAGTTTGAGCATATCCCATCTTTAGGTAAAGGACTCTTGAATACCCTTTTTAGCATTTTGATGTCCTTTTGGGCATTTCATATGATGTTGAAAAGATCCTGTAATTCACCTCCCTGATGCCCATGTTTAAACTATTGGTTGATTTTTATTTCTCTAGGTTTTCTTTTTTCATGACCAGAGGTTATACCTTGCAACTTTTTCTGCATTCTTTTTTCAAATTCCTGTTTCATCATTGTTCATTCACTGCTTTTCTTATGTCTTTGACTGCAGTAGTATTTTTGTTTAACCTAGGAGGCCCCTGTTACCACGTTCTCCCCCATACTACTCCTTACTTCTTTTTATGCCCAACCCTCAGAACACCCATGCGCTTAGGACAAAACCTATAGAGGTCTGCATCCCAATACTCCACAATGGTATGATTGTGTATTTGTAAGCACAACTAGTTCTACAAATAAAGCAAAACAAGGTTGTAGGTCACAAGATCTCAAAGTAGATTTTGCATTCTTTAATCTTTGCTTTAAGGAGCTATTGATATATCTCAGTAAATTAAACTATTTTCTGTATTCTAAGCGCAACCGTGCAACCTACAGACAATCCCCACCTTACCACCAAACCTGTAGTACGGCGGTGCGCTAATGCAGTGGTCACAGTACAGTGTGACCACTGCTTTATAACAATTTATTCCCACACCACCGTACGCATAATGAGGCCCAATATACACAATTAAACAATATGTTCACCACTAAACCATAATATCCTCATTTCTAAAGTGTGGTCAGTGCTAAAACACAACATAAATACCCACATCTAAAGCACTACACGGACCTGTACTGTTAAGCCTACTAAATATAAAGCAATATTTTTTCTCATTAAAACAATGCTCATTGGCAAAAATGTGAGTATAACCACATCACAATAACTGTTTAATGACGTCCACACCATAATAGTAAGAGAACAGTACACTCACCCTCCAAGATATTGTGGCATTAAATTGAACATTTTGCAGCATCAGTAAGCACATTCTGCGGCAAAACTGTATTTATTGCAGCATTTTTGCAGCACATTTTTTGGGGTAGTATGTGTGAGTCTGCAGGAGAGCCGGGTTGTCATTAGTTGCACCTTTTTTACTTAGTCTCTGCTATCAAATTAATAGAAAAAGTCCCAGATGCCTGTGGCTTGAGAGAACAGTTTACATTTTGCTTAAAAGTGTCCCTATTTTATATTTTATATTATTAGCTTTATTGATTATCAGTTATAATGGTCTACTTTCTTGCCTACCACTCCTCCTCTGGTCCAACACTCCCTGTAGGACCCCCCCCCTGTCCTCCTGTGCTTCATCTCTGCTTTGTTGCCCACTCTTCGCCCCCCACTGGTCTACTGTCCCCCCTCTGCTTTATTTACCACAGCTCTCCAACACCTGACCCACTTCTCCCCATCTGGCCACTTGTGGGCACCAGTGCTCCCTGCAAATCTGCCTGCCCTGCTCAATGCTGCCCCTGTGGACCCACCATTCCCTCTCCCTTACGCATTTACCCCAGCATATTGTGATATTATTTTATTTTAAGAAATCTGATTTTTGCACACAAAAAACGTTTTTGCACATGTATTTTTAAATGCAGATTCGGGGTATTTTTAACAGGCTGCTTATGCTACAGTGGGGAAGGACACTTAACTTGGCAGCTGGAGTCAGATCATGTGGTCAAGGTGGCACTAGCATAGGACAGAGCAGGACACAGAAGTCAGGGACAGGGAGGAAGTCTGGACAGCAAACAAAGCAGCGAAATCAGCAGTCCGAGCAGCTCACCAATTAACTTAGGCAGGCAGCAATGTGCAGCAGGTCAGATTTAGGATAGGCACAAGTTAGAAACCTCCACTACAACAGAGCTCAGGAGATTCTAACCAAGTGACTGATTATACCTGGCAAACAGCAGCTTTATGAAGTGAGCAACTGCATTTCGCAGGCATTCTGACTTTTCTATAAATGGAGTACTAATGATATTGTTTTACAGTGGGCTTATCTTCAGAACTGATTGTTGACCATGGACTGCCTGTGACTGCAGGGGTTAATGGTTGACGCTTTACTGCATGAATGGAGGGTGGGCGGGTGCGATCACCAGAGAATATGGTTTCCTGCACATGCATTGTTTCTTCCTGAATGAAGAGATATGCGATAGCAGGGAGCTCTAATACCCTCAGAGATGTGACAGCAGGGGCAGGTGCTGCTTTAGGAGATTTCACAACACAAAGCCTGTGATTCATTCAACTGTGAAACTGCACTCTTGTTGCCGACCAGAGCCTGCCAAAAGGTGCTAATGAATGCGATTGCAGGATGCGCATTCATTTTGCTCATACGCCATGAGTCGGATCGCTGCGGGGCCCTGTGCCACCGCACAGAAGACCCATGCCTCAGGCTGGAGTTGTCTCATCTTGAGGCGGGCGGGCCGTACTGCAAGCCTGCAAGATGCCTTAAGGCCCAGAAGGTGCTGGAACCAATACACTGAGGTGGTCGAATTGGCCAGCAAGTGCCCTATTGCCTTGCAGAGGAACTGGAGCCTTGCGAACATGGGGAGCACCCTCTGCACGGCTGTGCCCCAGCGCATCCCAAGGAACACCAGGTCCTGGGCAGGTGTCAACTGCGACTTCCACTGGTTGAGGGAGAACCCCAGCTAGTGAATAACATCTGCTAGTCGTTGGTAGGAGTGCAACAAATTAAGGCAGAATGGAAGAACCTTGTACTGGAAGCGGTGCAACATGATCGTTAACCGCAGAGACTTCCGGTGCGGCTGGTAGATGGGGAAATTAAGGTGCGCATCCTTGCAGTCTAGGGAACACATCCAGTCCTGTGCGCTCAGTGACTCGGCTATGTGTGCTGGGGTGATCATCTTGAAGCAGTAAGATATGTTGTGAAATGACAGTTGCAGGAATACCTGGTTGTTCTTGGGTACAGCAAAAATCCTGTAGTGGAAGCCAGGCCCCGGTCTGACTGAGGAATCGCCTCCACCACCTGCATGTCCAAAAGAGGAGCATCTCCCGCAACACTGCCAGCGACCCTACCTGAATCAGGGGAGGAGTAGAAGGTTGTAGAGGAAGACTGAAGCCTGTGGAGACCATCGAAAGAATCCAATGAATCCTGAAACAAAGCTTCCAGCTGTCCGCTAAAAGAGCCAGCCGGCCCCCTACAGGCAAGCTGTGTACCTTGGCCATTACGTCACTGCTTTTTTGCGTCTGAGGTGGGAGCGGAGGAGGTGGAGCGGAAAAAGCCCTGCAAAGTCCTCTGCTGCTTTCTCCTGTGGTCGCTGGGGGACCTGTCTGGCTGCCGCGCACCCTGAACACCTTTGAAGCCGCTGAAGGAACAGGGTTTGAAGTTGGACCTGCCTTGGGTCTGACGGAAGGACCTTTGCCCTGGTTTGGTCAGGATGGCCAAGGACTTAGCGGTCTGCGTAAAGGTCTTCTTTTTCGTCAGCTCGTCATCAGCGGTCGAATTAAAAAGGTCTGTCCCTTCAAAAGCAAGGTCTGGAATCCTCTCCCGCATGTCCATGGAGAATTTTGTGGCATGCATCCACACAGTCTGCATCATCTCGAGCCCAAGGCACAGCCCTCTGCTGACTGAGGCAATGCGTGAGACCAAGGACTCCATGTGGTCCTGCGCAACTGTGCAGGCCTCCGCCAATCTGGCCTTGAAGGAGGCCTGGCTCTCCAGAAGGAGGCCAGGCAGGAACTCCCCAATCTCTTGCCACAGCTTCTGGTTCACCCCAGCTAGGAGAGCGTCGTCATTGGCATGTCGCAAGTGCAGCCCAGTGTAAAGATAACAACGCTTGCCAAAAGACTGAAGGGCCTTGTCTTCCTGGGAGAGACAACTGGAGGTGGCACCTGACGTGGACGTGTACGACGAGGACAATAACTTGGAATACAAGGAGGTCACTGCCACAACTGAAGTGTGGTTGAGGGTGGGAACCCAGGAGGACTGGTTCCCCATCCAATTTCTTGTTCATTTGGGCATTGGTCCGGGGCTTCTCCGAGCCCTTTCAAGCCACCAAAGGGATATCCTTCTGGAGGGGAATGCCAGAGCGGCTCATGGTGCGCTGGGTCAAGACCTTTGCCAACACCTCTAACTCCCGGGGGGCTGTTCTAGCTGGAGGACCCCCCAAAAACTCAGCAAGGCCCTGAAGACGGTCATGAAACACCTTCACCAACGCCAAAGGCTCTTCATCCTGTGCATCGTCATCGCACACCCTCCTTTTTTTAGCCAGAGAGGAGTCCAGGTCCTGTGTCATAGGAGGCGGAGGGGTGCCCCCCTGATCAGAACCCAGTCGTCCGAACACCGATAGGTGACTGTGGGGCCGGGGGAGGCGTTGGTGGTACAGGAGGAGGGAGACTCGGAAGCATCAACAGGGCCTGGACCGGAGGAGGAACAGGCTGCAGCACTGGTAGTCCCGGGAGAGGAGAGGAGGACCCAGGGAAGGAGGCCTGGGAGGCATGACCTGCAGAACCACCTGCTTGATGAAGCACTTGAGGAGTCCCGATATCTGGGGAGGCGCATGAGGAGGAGGAATCACTTGAAGAAGCGATCCTCAAATGCAGCCGGATTGCAGCGGCGCGGCTCCCTACCGCACTGGGTCTCCTTTTATGATCGAATCGTCGAGGAGCCTGGGGGGGGTATCATAAGGTTGAGAGCGGTAGATGTAACCGTGCAGAGACCATCTGCCTGCGCCGTAGGGCCCAATGCCACTTCCTAAAGAAAGGGGAATGGAGCCCTCTTGAGTGGCCCACTCTGAAGGCAAAAGAGCCGGTTGAGGCCGCAAGTCCGAATCCAAGATGGCCACTGGCCTCACAGGTTCTGCTGCATGCTTGTTTGCCATCTTTGGGCCAGGCACCACGCCCTTGGAGGGAGGGTGCGCAGGATCCGCACCACGTGCTGGCTCAGACATGGAAGAGGACTCTCTGCCCCCAGACACTGAATCAGATGCACCAAACTCAGAGATTGCTCCGGTAGGCCAAGAGCCCTAAGCCAGCAGGCCAGTAGTCGAATCGCCCTTCATGACTACCTCAGTGGTGGCTCTGGTAGGCTGGCCGCCCTGAGCTATGGAGCTGGTAGTCTTTTTGGGTCGTGCTTTAACTGACTCCTAGAAGCAGAACTCAATAATCCTTTGCAGAAGAGGATGACTAGCTAGAGCGCCCCCCAGTGGACCGCCCGGAAGCACCCCTCGGCCTGGGAGCCGGTAGCCGTACCGGCCTCGGGTCTGTGGACAATCGCCTGGATGAGCCCCTGGGACCCTTGGCTTGGAAGCCAGTAGGCTTAACAGCATCAGGCCTGCCAGAACCAGAATCCAAGGTCCCCTTTGCGGTGGGAGGTCTGGTCTTGGAAAGGAGTCTCTGTGCTGAGGGGCCTTGTTAAACAAAGGACCTACCTTGTCTTAATGTTTGGTCCTTGCAATAAACTCTTTAAGATGATGGGGAGGAGAAGAATGGAAGATCTCACTCCAGCAGGAAAGACGATTCTTCAAGGCACAGTGACAGAGAGCTGTTTGCTCTCGCCAGTGTGATGTCCTGAGATCTCCGTCAGTGAGGGAGATCAGGACAAGAGGTGAGGCCCCGCTCGGGCCGTCAGTAATAGCGCAGCACAGAAGACACAAGACTACTTCATACAGTGCATAAACCCAGACTGACGCCTGTGGCGTAGTTCCGGTGATTCCTTTATTTCCCTGGTCCTGCCCGCAGCACGTGACCTTGGTCTCCCGCAATACACGTGATATCACAACCGCCACACACAGCCTCTTCCCGCACAAAGCAAAACCACACAGGGTAGTTCTGTTAGTATTCACCTTTTAACATGCAAAGCCGTACATTGCACGGTGGATTGTAATCTTGTCTCAAATTAGTGAGACTATGTTCACTTTCTGTGTTTTCCCAAAACAGATTAATTTGGTCAACATACTGCACCGACCAAGATTGTTCCGGTTTACATGAAGATCTCCTTTTAACAACTTTTTGTTCCAAGATATTAAACTGCTCACTTACATGGAGCCCTCCAATTTTAATTAAGATGGACATAAGTTTTTAAGCATGCTCATAGATAGCTTTACACTGAGCCATTGCACATGTATTATGTATTCCAGGATCTATTCCATACCTGGTTGCATTGCTATTCTCCTTGAAGCAGTCCTTCATGCGTCAAGGTCCCTCAGATTGTTTTGTTCTGACTTGAGGTTGCATGAAGTGTAGTGAGTACAGTTGAATACAAGCAGATATAGTCAGAAAGCTCAAACATCTATGCACATTCTTCTCTCAGGGGAGGAAGGGTGGGCGCATGTGAATCTGAGCAGACACAATCATCAGAAATATGATTACAGCAAGTAATGTATTCCTCTGAGGCTTGTGGAATCTGCTTAGATCACATGCTATGCATAGATTAGCGAGCAGTGTTACCAGAAGGTGGTGGGTCATGAGAAGGAGTAGCGGCAAATAGATGTTTCAGAACCGCTTGTCCCACCTGTGCATCTGTCTTGGAATGTGTGTCAATGCAGTAGTGCTGAGTAAAGGTGTGTACTGAGCTCCATGTAGCTGCTTTGAAAATGCTGTCTAAGGGGACATTTGCGATAAAGCCCAGAGTAGCTCCAGTACTCCTTGTGGAGTGAGATCTTGTTGTAAAAGGCAGAGTCTTGTTTGATAATGAATAGCACAATTGAAGAACAAGTTACTTACCAAACTGGTAATGTTCTTCCGACTGAATGTTCCTCCAACGTATTCCACATCTTTGACATGTAATGTACACAGCTGTGCACTTCAGAAACTTTTTCGGCCGAGGGCATCCTGCGTCGATGGCGTCGGGTCAGTATCCCTCGAAGGCCTCCGTCGACGTCACAGGATGTTATAAATAGGACGCACAGCGCCCGTAGCCTCAGTTTAAGTTTTTTCCCTCAGAACGTGTGGCACCCATCTCATGCGTGCTTGACTGCACTTAACGTTGCGGAAACAGAAGCTGCAATCGCATAGGAAATTCTCCTGAGGGGCAGGCTGGGAGGGCGATGTGGAATACGTTTGGAGGAACATCCAGTCGAAAGAACGTTACCAGTTTGCTAAGTAAATTGTGCTTCGAATGGATTGTGTCCTCCAACGTATTCCACATCTTTGACAGACTCCCAAAGCAGTACCAGTAAATGGAGGAGAGAAAAGAATTTAGAGTACCCAATTAGATTGCGGAATAAATAACTGCATTCCCAAAGGCCATATCCTGACCATGGATTGTATCCAGGGAATGTTGTTTAACAAAGGTGTGCATTGAAGCCCATGTAGCGGCATCACAAATATTCCTAATAGGAACACCCCGCTGGAGGGCGTGGAAGTAGCCACGCCCCTAGTGGAATGAGCTCGCAACCCTTCAGGAGGGTCCTTACCCACCAATCGGTAACACTCCGTAATGGCGAGGATAATCCACCTGGACAAGGTCTGTTTGTTTCTGGTAACAGCCTGGCCCAATCGGTGTCCAGCATATCCCACAAAGAGTTGATCGTCTACTCTGACCCTGGACATCCTAGAAATGTAAAAGCTCAGAGATCTCCTAGGATCCAACTTATGGAGTCGCTCCTCTTCCTTACCAGGATGAGGAGGAGGGTAGAAAGATGGAAGGACCACCTTTTGACTCAAATGATATTCAGAAACTACCTTAGGTAGAAAAGAGGGACGTACTTGCAGTACAACCCCGTCCTTGTGAAACACAGTAAAGGGTGGCTTAGATGAAAGTGCCTGCGATTCACTCACTCTGCGAGCGGAAGTAAGCGCAACGAAGACCACAAGTCTTGAAGGACAGTAATCTCAAAGGACAAGAGTGCAAAGGTTCAAACGGAGCACCCATGAGAAATTTCAAAGCCAAATTCGAATCCCAAACCGGCATCTGGAAAGGAAACGCAGCCCAATCCGTTGGGCACGTAACCTTCCTCGAGGCACCCTCCTCACAGGAGGACAGGGAAGGCGACCAGTGATGGCGCTTCCTAGAGTGCCGGGACGAGGAAGACTAGTGGTGGGAACCACTCCGGGACCGAGATCCCTGGGACACCTTCCGACGCGGAGAGTCGCCCTTGGGTCATCATTGGAAACCCCCTTGGACTTGGAAGTCCGGGACTTAACAGGCTTAGAGCCCCTACCTACCTGGAGCTTCCCCTTCCGCTCCCGCAAGACCTTGGCAATCAGCGACTGGCATTTCGAGCAGTCGTCGGTGTCGTGCGACTCGTCCAGGCACCACAAACAAATGCGGTGGGGGTCAGTGAGCGACATTTTGGACTTGCAATCCCGGCAGGTCTTGAAGGCAGACCTCAGAGTCGGAGGGGTCAAAGAGAAAGACATCGTAACGATGAACACACGAGGCGCACCGAGTCTCACGAAGTTAACACGTTAGCGGAAAAAAGAGATATGAGGCTACAGGTGCCGTGCGTCCTATTTATAACATCCTGTGATGTCGCCTTCGAGGGACATTGACCAGACGCCATCGACGCAGAACGCCCTCTGCCGAAAAAGTTTACGAAGTGCACAGCTGTGGACATTACATGTCAAAGATGTGGAATACGTTGGAGGACACAACCCATTCGAATACATCTTACTATCCAACTGGAGATGGTATTTTTAGAAATGTGGTCTCCTCTGCCTGGTGCTATGGAGACAAACAGTTGATCTGTTTTCCTAAGCAGTCTGATCTTGTTTACGTAGTAAAGGACCACCCTCCTCATATCCAGTGTATGGAGTTATACCTCAGCTGAGCTAGTTGGTCGCTGAAAGAAAGCCAGAAGCTCAATAGATTGGTTCACATGGAATTTAGAAATTAATTTAGGGGAGAACCTTGGATGAGTGCGTAAAACCAATTTATCTTTATATATGATAAAGAAAGGGTCCTGCACGGACAATGCTTGCAATTCACCAACTCTTTTTAAGGAAGTAATAGCCACTAAGAAGGCAGTCTTGTATGTCAGACTTATTCATAGGCTCGAATGGGAGCCCCATGAGCTTTGCTAGCACTACATTGAGATCCCATCCTGGTGGTGGGTTTGAAATAGGGAGGGCGAAGTCTCTGGACTCCCTCCATGAATGCCTTCATGACTGGAATCTTGCACCAGAATACCTTGCTTTGAGAGGTGGTATAAGCGGATAAAGCCACCTGGTGGACCTTTCGAGAGTTGAATACTAACCTCAAGTCTAACAAGTGGAGCATATAGTTGAGAATGTGTGAAGGAGTACATTATATCTGGTTTATTTGTTTGGACTGGCATCAAACTACGAATCTTCTCCACTTGTCAAAATAACAGTGTCTAGTGTTAGGTTTTCTTGCCTCCTTGAGGATATCCATACACCGCTGTGGTAAATTAAGGTGACCGAACTCTATGACTTCAGGAGCCATGCTGCCAAGTTCTTTGAGTGTGCTAGAGGGTGTACTATTGTTCACCCTTGTTGAGTTAACAGGTTGGTTAGGTATGGGAGTTTGATGGGATTGCACAACGCTAGTTTGCGCAGATGTGGATGCCATGGTTGTCTCGCCCACATAGGAGCAACTAGGACAAGCGTCATCTGTTCTCTGTGTATCTTCTTCACTATCCTACTTATTAATGGAGTCGGGGGGAGGGGGAGCGTAAGCAAATTTCCCTGACCAGTTCATCCATAGGGTGTAGCCCCCGCTTAGAGTCTGGCTGGGGGAACCTGGACGCGAAGTCTGGGCATTGCTTGTTTTCTCCTGTAGCAAACAAGTCTATTGTGGGGTAATTGAGAGAAGAGAAGATGTGGTCTACGACGCTTGAGTCTAGTTGTCACTAGTTACTCTGGTAGGGGATCTCTGCTCAGAGAGTCTGCTAGAGTATGGAGTACCCCTGGAACGTTTTGTGAGGATAGGGACATTCCTAGTCTGAGTGCCCATTTCCATATTTTCTGTGCCAACTTGGACAGACTTGGAGAGTGTGTGCCCCCATTTCTTGATGTAAAACATTGCAGTTGTGCTGTCAGAATTTGAACCGACTGGTTCGTCAGTTGCACTTTGAATGCTTGGAGTGCTTTGAGTACTGCTAGTATTTCCAGCAGGTTGATATGGTTCTGTGCGGTGACCTGGGACCACAGACCATATGCTGTGTGGTGGAGATAGTGAGCCCCCCACCTCCCACCCGGAGAGTGACGCATCTGTGTCGACAATCGCTTGCGCTTCTAGATCGTGGAAGGGTTTTCCCTTTAACAGATTTTCTCTTGACCACCAGCGTAGACTCTGTACTAGTGTTGGCGAAAACACCACTAGCTCATCACTGGTCACATGCAGAGACGTACGTGTGGGATGCTATCATGCCTAGCAAATGCATAGCTTTGCATACGCTTAACTGGAGCCCGGCTTGATACTGGGGTATTTGCCGAAGCATGTTCTGCACTCTTTCCATGGAAGGGAAGGCCAAGCCTGTACTTGTGTCCAATACAGCTCCTAGGAACTGTTTTGAAGTGTTTGGTACAAGACTTTACTTATTCTCGTTTATCAAGAAGCCCAATTGGAAGAAAAGATCTACGGTTCTTTGCGTGTTTAGTCTGCAAAGGTGGGGAGTCTCTCCCGTGATCAGCCAGTCGTCCAGATAGGGGTACACTGGGATTGCCTCCCTCGCTTGTGCGCCGCCACCACCGCCAGTACCTTGGTGAATAGCCTTGGAGCTGATGCTATTCCAAAGGGCAGCACCTTGAATTGGTAGTGCTGGTCTGCTACTTTTAACCACAAGAGTTTTCTGTGCGCTGGGAACATTGAAATATGAAAATAGGCATCTTTCATATCCAATGTTGCCATGTAATCCCCCTGTTTTAGCAGGGGAATTACTTCTTGTAGCGTTGTCATTTTGTGGCTTTACATAAGTGTTTGCAGGGCGCAAATCTAATACTGGGCGCATTGTCAGATCTTTCTTTGTTACAAGGAAGTATGTTGAATAAATACCCTTGTTTACCTCGTTGAATGGCACAATCTCGATGGCGTCCTTGAAGAGATTAGTTGTTCTTTTGATGTTTTCCTTTGGTGCGGAGGGAGGTTTGATGGTGTTCCTATGAGCTCAACGCAATAACCAACCGCTACTGTTGAGAACACCCACTTGTCCGTGGTTATTCCCTCCCATGCGTAGGTGGAGTTTGAAATTCGTCCCCCTACTGGGGAGGCATGGGAGGGGCCCAGTAGTGGGTTGTTATTGTTTGGAGGCGTTCCTCCACCTCTGGAAGTGGAGGCTCTCCCTCTGCGCCGGTCCCTGCGCTGGCCTCTAGGATAGCCCTGGGACGCTTGAATCTGGTTGCTGTTCCATGCAGAATTCTGGTTTTGATCATGGCCCAAGCCTCTGGGAGTTTTTTGTCAGCGAAAACGACAAAAATTGTTTCTGCCTCTTTGCCCCGTTTGCTTGTTGGTAAGTTGGCCAAGAGATTTGAGAGTTTCATACTCCTCTTTGGCCGACTTTAGAGCATCCTCCACTGCTTTGCCGAATAGTACATTTGGCTCCACTGGCATGTTGAGCAACGTTGCCTATGTCTCCACCTTAAAACCGGACTGGCGAAGCCAAGCATGACGCTTGAGAATGGTTCCTTGAGCAATTATGCGTCCGTCATTGTCTGCAGCGTCGAGGTTATTCTTTAGCAGACTTCTGGCAGTAGCTTTGCCTTCAACGGAGGCCCTGGCAGTAAGTGGGCGACGTGCAGTGGCTAATGCGTGCGCTCTCTGTGGTCAAATGGCGGCAGTTAAAAGTGCTGCAGTTTGGGGCGGTCCCAAGAATGCTTCAACGTTGGCCCGGCCGAGTCAGGCTTTAGGTGCTATCAGAGGTCAGCGAGTGATGCTCCAATGGGTCGAGTTAGTGGCCGGCGGTCGTGGAATTGGTAATCAAGGGGGTGTTGAGGTCCAATCAATGAAGCGCCAGTTCTCAGGATAGCTGGGCCGGGCCGTGTGGTAATCTCCAGGTAGGATTGTCGAGTGACGAGTAAACGATATTACTAGGTAAAGTGTCATTAGATTGTGCAAGCGTGCAACGAGAAGTGCAGGAGGGAGGGTACAGGGAAAAGTGCACCCAGAGCATTAGGGGCCCTAGTTAAGTGCAAGGAAGGCTGGAACTACAGGGGGCAATCCCAGCCCTGCAGTACAAGGTGGGCCAGTAGGACTGTCAGGGGGGCCTGGTGCCCTGTAAGAATCAGAGGAAACTGAGCAGCCAGTCAGCAGATGGAGCAGGAGCAAGGGTAGGTTAGCAGGGGAGAGGAAGTGAGAAAAAAGGGGAGAAAAGGAAGGTCTTGAGGAGCTTCCGGAACATAAGGAGATCCAGCTCAAGGCGGAGAGGGGCAGGGAGGCCATTCCAGAGGAAGGAACCTGCAGAGAGAGATCTACCCCCGTCCCCCATTCTCTGCTTGGAGAAGCGACTCACCCGCAGAGAATTAGAAGTAGACGAGCGGAGGGCTCTAGAAGGGAGAGAGAGTTGAAGCTAGTGAAGGCCATGGCCCCAGAAAGTCTTGCAGACGATGCAGAGGCTCTTAAGATCCTTGCAGCCAGTGGAGAGATTTCAGTGTCAGAGAGATGCGGTCCCTGGGCTTGAGACCAAGGATGAGTCTTGCGGTCCTGTTCTGGATGAGTTGAAGAGGGTGAAGAATAGAGTTAGGCAGACTGAGAAAGAGGCTGTTGTAGTAGTCCAGCCTAGAGAGAACCAGGGCTCTGGAGACAGTGAGCTTCTGGGGGAAGGTGAGAAAAGGGAGAATACTTCTGAGGAGGTGCAGCAGGAAATTGTCCTTCTTGGCAAGGTCCATGATGTGTGGAGAGAAGGAGAGAGTGGAGTTGAAGATGACCACATGGTTTTTTGCCTCACAAGAGGGTGAGGGCAGATGTGCCAAGGAGGACAGCCAGAGTGAGAGAGGGAGGTCCCAATGAGAAGGATCTCAGTCTTACTAGTATTAAGGCAGAGATCGTTCGAGGCGCACCATGCCTGAATAGCGGATAGACAAGACAATCAAGGATGAGCGAGGAGGAGGCAGAGCGTAGCCCGAAAGAGAGATGCGTGCCATCCGCATAACACTGAAAGTTGGAGGAAAAGGTAGAGATCAGGAGGGCCAAAGGGGCTAGATAGACATTGAAGAGCCACTGGGAGATGATAGAGCCTTGGGGAACATATGTGGAGAAGAACAAATTACTCTTTTACCTGGTAACGTTCTTTCGATGGGATGGTCCGACGACGTATTCCATATCTATGACAGCAGTCACCACAGCTGTGCTGCTTCGGAAAATCTTTCTGCGTCCTGCGTCGATGATGTCGATACGCTGTCCTCGAGGGCCTCCGTCGAGCCAACGTCACCGGATGTTATAAGTAGGACGCACGACGCCCATAGCCTCAGTTCCGTTTTTTCCGTGTTCGCTTCGGAGATCTCGGCGTGCCTCGATTCTACTAAATCCTGTTCTTTCGGTTCTTCGAACCTGTTTCTTCATTGCTATCGGTATGTCGTCTTCGGCTTCTTCCACCCCGCGGTCCGGGTTTAAGAAGTGTCGGGTGTGCGGGTCCAAGATGTCGCTGACTGATACGCATGACGCTTGCCTCTGGTGCCTCAGGGAGGACCATGATACGGACGACTGTGTCGACTGCCAATCGCTCACATCGAAGGCCTTGCGGGAGCGTAAGAAGAAGCTGTCGGTCGGTAAGGTGGCCAAGCCCCGGAAGTCGTGTTCCACTGGTCTTTCGACAGACGATTCGAGGGGCCACTCTCCGCATCGTCGTCGGGAGTCCGGGGCTTCTCGGTCTGGGATTCGGTCCCGACATTCCTCTGCCTCTTCGAGGTACTCCAGGACGCGCCGTCACCGGTCGCCTTCCCCGTCCTCTTCCGAGGACTCCGCCCATCGGCGGGTTGCTTGTCCCAACAAGCATTCCACTCCTGAGGAATGGGATTCCTTCCGAAAGGAGATGTTGGCGATTTTTCAATCGCAGGGCTCCGGTCTGTCCGTGCCATCTGAGGACGCCGGTCCTTGCCGTGCTAGAGACGCCGCTCGTCCGCCTTCGGGCTTGAGCAGTCGTCGCGACCACCGGGCGCCTTCGAGGTCCCGGTCGGACAAGGATGGTCGCTCTAGACATGCCCGTTCCAGGTCCCGGTCCTCGACGATATCGAGACCGCGTGAACCTGTAAAGTCTTTGAGGAAGACATCGACGCCAGCGGCGCCGAGGTCGTCGACGAATTCTCTCGAGGCCCCGCCTCCAAGGAAGTAGTCGACGCCATCGGCGCCCAGGCCGTCGAGAGACACGCTCGGGGCTCTGCCCTCGAGGCCTGACTCGACGCTGTCAAAGCTGTCGGCGCCGCCCTCGACGCCTTTCGAGGCGGCTTTGTCGGGGATGCCTCGTGGTACGGGGGAACCCCCTAGAAAGGCTCTGGCTAAGGCAAAACATGTTTTTGTTCCTTTTTCGGTTCCCTCTTTCCAGCCTCTGGATTATATTTCTGAGGTGAATGAGGGGTCTGAGGAAGGTGTGGTTCCTGCAGAGTTCCCTGATGACATCGTTTCTTGTCATAGCCAGCTTGAGGAGCTGCGCCAGTCATTGCATGACGCCAGTGGGCTCAACACCTCTCCGGGAGGTGGAATTTGGTAGGCCTGGCACGCATGCTCCTCTTATCGGCACCTGATGTCAAGGGTCATGGATTACCTGGGGTGGTCTGCCCCCCCCTGGGGATTTTCAGCAGGATGACCTGACTGATATCCTGGACCATGGTCCACCAACTGACCCGGTGCTGCCATTCCATATGGCCTTGCAGAGAAGGGTGGCTGTGGCTTCTCCGGAGAGTCTCCCGGCAGTGAGCAAGTCCTTGCCGAAGAAATATCGCCCAGCCAGTTGCGACCCCTGCTACTTGACCACGCACCCCACTCCGGAAAGTTTGGTGGTGCAGGCGGCTACGGCCCCCGCAAAGCAGCCGCAGGACGCAGACGCCGAAAGATTTTCCGAAAGCAGCACAGCTGTGGTGATTATTGTCATAGATATGGAATACGTCGGAGGACCCAATCCCCTCGAAAGAGGTGGTGGAGATAAAAGACCCAAGCTGAACCTGGTAAGGTCGGTCCAGGAGGAAGGAGACAGTAGTCAGTCCCAGCGTATGGAGTCTATGGTGGAGTTTCACTATGACACCCCTGTGTCACTGCACTGAGGGTGCTGTGTAACACACATAGTAAAAACACATGAGACCCTATGGAGTAAAAGACCCCATAGCCCATAAAACACATTAACAGTCAAAGGAACCCCTCAAATCATGTCCAAGAGTGTGAGGAAAAGAGTCTCACTCTTGGCAGGAGAAAAAAAACAAACTCCAGAAATCCAGCAAATCATCTGCTGGGGGACTCACTAGGTTAGGAAATTCAGCCTAAACAGAGAATTCTCCCTAACATGGGTGGCTTAGTCAGCTTGGCTTTTCAGCCCAAGCACTGGCTGTCCCAGCCCTAAGCATGCTCAACATGCCACTTATTGGCCCAGCCTCTCGTAAGTGCACATATCAAATCTCGATGTCTCAAAGAGACAATGAATTTTGATGATGTGTGCGTCTAACACAGTCACAGAGTTAAATAAAACATGGACTGGGAGAGCCAGGGTATTGGGTAGGGCAGAGCCAGGGGGTCTGGCCTGGCTCTTACAGCCCAACATGAGCCGAGCCCAGGAAACGGCTGCACAAAACAGGGGTGGGACCTGTGTGAGGGGCTGGGGGGCAAGAAAAAGGGCTAAAGAGGTTTGGGGCACCAAAATGACTGGGGAAGGAAAGAAGCTAAAGGGGGTTTGGTAAGAAAAAAGGGGCTAAAACAGGGCTGGCGGCAATACCTAAAGGGGTTGGGCATACAAAGTGGCTGAAGGGGATAAGAACGGGGGCAAGGAGGGGGCCAGGCCACGAAAAAGAAGCTAAATGGGGGCAGGGGAAGAACAGGTAAAGAGGTTTGGGGCAATAAAAGTGACTGGGCAGGAAAGGAAGCTAAAAAGGAGCTTGGAGAAGAAAAGGGGTTAAACAGGACTGGGGACCAACAATTGGCTAAAGGGGTTGGAGGCTAAAAAAGAGCTAAAGGGAGCAAGAACAGGGGCGAAAGTGGTCTGGGGGAACAAAAGCGGCAAGAACACCAGCTAAAGGGGGAAGAAAAGGGGCTAGACAGGACTTGGGGCAACACAATTGGCTAAAGGGGTTGGGGCTAAAAAAAAGGGGCCTAGAGGGCAAGAACAGAGGCTGTGGCAAAAAAGAGGCTAAACAGATGGGGCAACAAAGGGTGTTAAAGTGGTTGGAAGCAACAAAAGGAGCTAAAGGGAGCTGGAGGGCAACAAAGGCCATACCACCTCTTTATGCTCCCTTGTACATACCTTTAAACTCGCCACCACGCCAGACAGTGCACGCTTGCACAGAGAGTGCTCCTGTGCTGTCCCAGCCAATCAATGTGTAGCTGGTGTGGGACAGAAAGTCCGGCAGCCGTGCTCCTGTAAGAGGCCACCTGACTTCCTGTTGCAGCGGCCTGGCTTCCTGTCCTACATCCAGACATTCATTGATTGGTTGGGACAGGAGCGTGTTTTTTCCAAAATGTTTTTTTCAGATTGGGGGCAGGGTGGGGAGGAGGGGTAATTCAGCCAGTAGGGCTTGTGGCCGCCCCGTGCTATCGGCAGGCACTAACCCGAGAGGAGGTACAACCTAGAGCCCCAGCTGTGACCCAGGTGGCTCAGCCTCGCTCTACTTAAACTCATGGTATTACACTAACCTGGCCCAGAAGGCAAGAGCTGGCTTCACTACTAATTGTTTGCAGCCTATGCTGTGAGCAATTAAGGTGGGGCTGCTCCCCCACCCTAAGCAACAAGCCATCACTGTCAATGGCGTATCTCCCAGTTGGTTTCTGCAGTCTATTCAGGTGTGCCATCAGTGTAATGACATTAGCATTGTTGATGAGCTGTTTGGTCAGAGCCTCATAATAAAGGATAGATTATTGTGAAGAATCCTCTAGATCCCTCACTGAAACCCTGCCTAAAGTCTCCTCCTAGGGGGCCAGGGAAAGGCAGACGCTTCGATCCTAACCTTGGGGGTGGGTGCACTGCGGGAGGATCACCTAGGAGGAGACAAGGCCCAGGATGGTGAGGTATGTGTCAGTTGAAAGGGTACATCTTTCCAAATTGCCAAAACAGATAATGTCTTACTGTCATTATAATGTCCCTGAATCACATATACAATCTGTGGCTCTGGACAACAGTACTATAAAACCTGAACAAGCCTTACCCACAGAAAGACCCTTCAAAATAATTCAGGATAAGCACCTTCCTTACTCCCAAAGGTATAATATAACAGGATCTATCGAAAGCGTCTTAAGTCAAAGGTCTTCCCATTTAACCACAAATTCTAAGAGTCCATCTTTAAATGACTATAAGGTGAATATGTCTACCCTTAACATCAATCCAATACTTAAAACAAATAACTCTGTTGAAGGAGACTACAAGTCCCATAATTCCCCCCCCCCCCCCCCCCCCCCCCCCCCCGAGTACTGGGAAGAGGGTTGACGAGGCAAGCTGTAGCAGTATTCAGGCAATTAAGCCTAACAGCCCACACCTCAAGAAACCCTAGGAGGGATAAAAGTACCCCTCGGGTGCAGGCAATTAAAAGGAGCTGGAACTGTGACTGGAGTGCGAGCTGTAGCAGTAGAAGCAGAAAGAAGAAGGCACGAAGCAGGCAAACCAAGCAGAGTGGTAATGGTAATGTTTATTTATAAAGCGCCTATACATAAGGCAGTGTTTCAAAGCGCTCAAGGAGGGTGGGAACACGGGGAAGACAACAGTCGAATCAGAGCCCTTTATATTCTGGGACGATAATAGTCTGCACAGGCAGAGTAAGTGCATATTATACGATTACAGTTGAGGCACCGCAAATGGGCTTGGCAGCGACTTTGCAGTTTTACCAAGTGCAATTATGGGGTGAAGACAGGGGAGAGTAGACAATCTTCAGGCACAGTACTCGTGTGATCTGGATGACAAAAGGCCTAATAAGGAACAAGTTACTTACCTATAACTGTTCTCCAGCATGGGTCTGGCATGGATTCACATGCTCATGAATATTCCCCGTCGTCAGGCTGGGAATCCTCGGTAAAGAAAAAATCAGTTTCAGTTTCGTTTCTGAACTGTCTTTCTACTATTAACCAATCACTGGTCTCTGGGTCATACTGCCCCCAGCCAATGACTGCCCGCTATCTAAGCACCTCCTCTAGCAGCCATCTTCAGATTTGGCAGCACGTAAAGTGGCAGTAGGACCAAGAGAATAGCCGTAGAGGGGTAGGAGGGAGGGTTCGCATGTGAATCCATGCAAGACCCAAGCTGGAGAACAACAGTTACAGGTAAGTAACTTGTTCCTTCTCCAGCATGGGGTCTGGCATGGGTTCACATGCTCATGAATACAAGAATACATAGCAGTACACACATGCACAACCACGGGAGGTGGCAAGGCTCAACATTAAGCATTACAACAACTCAACATTAAGCATCTCTTACTTCCTCACCAGTCTCACCTTCAAACAGGTTGCGCAGCACTGCCTGGCCGACTCTGGACTCCTCCCTGGAATCCCGGTCGGCGCAGTAAAATGTTGTGAAGGTGTGCGTCGACCTCCACGTAACAGCCCTGCAGATGTCCAGCAGGGGCACACCAGATAGGAACGCCGTGGTAGCAGCGATCGCTCTGGTCGAATGTGCTCTCGGACGGCCGGGCAGTGGTCGGTTTGCCAACCAGTGACAGTGCATGATGCAGCCGGAGAGCCACCTGGAAATGGAAGCCTTTGAGAGGGCCTTCCCTTGGTTCACAGGGCCAAACGGCTGTGATGTCTTTCGAAAACTCTTTGTGCAGTCCCCGTAGAACTTCAGCGCTCTAGCCACATCCTGCGAGTGCAAAGTCCTCTCAGCCAGCGACGAAGGTGACGGGAAGAAAACAGGTAACACCAAGGGCTCGTTGAGATGGAAGTCCAACGGCACCTTGCGCATGAAGGAGGTGTGCGTCCTCACACTACCCTCGTCTCGTGGAATGTCGGATATGGAGGCTTACAGGAGACGGCCTGGATCTCTCCCGCTCGTCGTGCAGAGATGATGGCCACAAGAAAAGCTGTCTTCCACGATAGGAACTTCAGTGGCGCCAAATGCAAGGGCTCAAATGGAGGACCCATGAGCCTGGTCAGCACTAGGTTGAGCTCCCACGCCAGTGCCGGGGCTTTCACCGGCGAGAACGAGCAGAACACTCCCTTCATGAACTCAGGCGATGAGACCACAGCGACGACCGCCCCAGAGTTCTGGTGTAGCGGGAGATAGCTGCCAGATGGATTTTGATGGTGGCATGTGCCAGACCCACCTTGGCCAGCGACAGCAAGTATGGCAGCACGTGAGGGGCCGTGACCCATAGAGGGTTGATCTTATGTGTGCGGCAACAGACAGGGAACCTCTTCCACTTATGCCCATAGTACCTAAGAGTCGAGGACGCCCTGGCCTTTCCAAGTACCTCCTTGCAGTCCGCCGGGAAGCCGTAACCTCCAAACTCTAGTGCTGCAGGAGCCAGGCCTGCAGGTTCAGCGATCCTGGGTCGTGATGTAGGATGGCGCCTCCTTCCCTGGCGAGAAGATCCGCATCCGTCGGCAGTTTGACTGACGGAGACGCTGACATGTCCAGAAGGTCCGGGAACCATATCTGCCTCGGCCACGCTGGTGCGACGAGGATCATCCTGCACCGGGACCGTCTGAGTTGACTGACGAGTCGTAGAAGTAGAGGCAACGGAGGGAATGCATACAGGAACAGGCCGTCCCAGGGGAAAGAAAATGCATAGTCCATGGTCCCCGGCTGGGGAAACCTGCTGGCAAACCTCCGGCACTTGGTGTTAGCCGCCGTCGCAAACAGATCGATCTGGGGATTGCCCCACTGTCGGAAAAGGAGATCCTGCCGAAGTTCCCACTCGTGGCAAGAGCGCAGCTCCCAGCTGAGTGAGTCGGCAAAGGTGTTTTTCACTCCTGACAGATGAAAAGGTACCAGGAACATCCCTTGGGTGACAGCCTAGTGCCACAGATCCTGCACTTCCCTGGATAGGGCTGGGGATCTGGTACTTCCCTGCTTCCGTATGTAGAACATCGTGGTGGTGTTGTTGCAGAAGATCCATACCACTTTGCCCTTGAGGGACGGAAGGAAAGACGTGAGAGCCCAGAACACGGCCCAGAGTTCCAGGACGTTGATGTGCAGGGACCTCTCCCCTGGGAGCCAGAGGCCTCTTGCGTGGAGATTTCCAGTGTGTGCTCCCATCCCTCCCGGGAGGCATCCGTCGCCACAGTTTCTTGGTGCTTTGGAGTCTGGAAGTCCATGCCAGCCGAGAGATGCACCTGGATGCCCCACCAGCGGATCGTTTGACAGAAAGTCTCGTTGAGCGGGATCTTGTCTTCGAAGTTTCCTGTCGCTTGCATTCAACGGGCGTCGAGGAACTCCTGCAGTGGCCGCATCTGCAACCTGCACAGACGCACGAGGAAGATGCAAGATGATGTCATGCTGAGCAGGGATTTGATGGACCTCACCTTGGCTACCTCCATGGTCAACAGCCGTTGTACCTTGCCTAGGATGGCCCTCGTCCTTTCTTCTGACGGGGAGGCCAACCGTGCCACTGTGTCGAGTTTGGCCCCCAGGGACAGGGTGTCCTGTGACAGTAGTAGGTGGGATTTCGCAAAGTTGATCGAGAATCCCAGTTCCGTGAGCAGTCGGACGGTCTTCGCTGTGTGGTCGACGGCGAGTTCTCTTGGCTTTGCTCGGATGAGCCAATCATCAAGATAGGGGTATATGTGGATCCCCTGCAGGCGCAGCCACGCCACCACCGGTGCCAGGCACTTGGTAAAGACCCTTGGATCCGACTTCAACACGAAGGGCAGGGCTTTGAACTGGTAGTGCCGCCCTTGGGCCACAAACCGTAGGAACTTTCGGTGCCCCTTGAGTATGGGGATGTGAAAGTAAGCATCCTCAAGTCCAGCGATGATAGAAAGTCGCCTTCCTCCAGCTGCCCCAGCACGTGCTGGCGCTTAACCATCCAGAACCTCTGTGCTTTGATATATTTGTTGAGACGTCGAAGGTCCAGGATGGGCCACCAGCCGCCGGTCTTCTTTCGGACGAGGAAGTACCGCGAGTATACTCCGGAGCCCCAGAGCCTCTTTGGGACGAGTTCTATCGCGCCCTTTCTCAGCATGGCTCGTACCTCCACAAGCAGCTGTGGAACGTGGTTTTCTTTCCTGGCCACAGGTGGAAAACGGGGACACTTCCTTTGGAATTCCAGAGTGTGCCCATGGGCCAAGGCATCCACCACCCAACGGTCGGTGGAGATGGACTCCCACACGCTGATGTATTTTGCCAGCCGGCCTCCCACCGGGGTGCTTAGGTGGGGGCCCGACGCCACGGCCGGTTCAGTCCTGTTGTTTCACCGAGGCCTTGCCACCCTGGGCTCCTTGGCGACGACGATATCCACCGGTCTTGTTGCGGTCTCCGAAAGCTTCCTGTGACGAGGAACGGGCAGCTTGTCGGTACGACGATGCACTGCCGCCGAATCCCTTGGAGGCACCTTAGGATTTGCCTCCGGAGGTCTGAAAGGACGTGTCTGCTTTGATGGCCTGCAGACTCTCGTCCACTGCTTTCCTGAACAGATTGTTTCCGTCAAAGGGCATGTCCAGTACCCTGGTCCTCACGTCTTGACGGAAGTCGGTGGCCCTGAGCCAGCCACGCCGGTGCAGGCAAACGCTGTTGCCCATCTGACGAATACGGTATCGGCGATGTCCGTGGCTACTGTGATGGCGTGATCCGAAGCCACCTCGCCTTCTTGCAGGATTTCCAGGGTTTCCGCCCTCTTGTCGTCCGGGAGGAAGTCTAGGATAGGGGCAATCTTGAACCACAGCTCCCTATCATAGCGGGCCACGATCGCAAGGATGTTGGCCGCTTTGATAGTCGTCGCTGCCGATGAGATGACTCGACGTCCCATGGCATCTAACTTCTTTCCCTCGCTATCTGGTGGGGAGGTGGAGGATGACACTGTCGCCCCTGCCGCTTTATTCTTGGTTGCCGCTGAGACTACGGAATCCAGGGTCGGTTGCGCCCTGAGGGACATAGGAGCGTATTTCTTCTCGTACCGGTCTCTCTTTGCAGGAGCCGTGGACGGGTTCTTCAAAAGGGACAGTCCTTCATCCCATATGTCGTATAACAGCGGGACTGAGAGTACCGTCTTCCTCTTGGCTTCCCGTTGTTGGTAGAGAAATCCCTCCTTCTGTTCCTCAGGGCACAGCTGGAAAAGCTCAGAGGCCCTGGCGTTCATGGCGTGAAAAGAGCCAATTTCGCCAGGGGGGCGGGGGGGAGCCCGGGTGGGTTGTGACGGGAGATCCATTCAGTCATCACCACCGTCATCAGTGCCCATCGTCTCTGTCTCTGTCTCGTCCCTCGGCAGAGGGGATGGGGGTGAAGGCTGGAAGGGAGGAGGAGGATGGACTCGCCTCCGCTTGCTCAGCAGGCTTCCCGACGGCCCAGGAGCCGCTGGGTCATCTGCTGGGGGTAAGGGCAGCCTTGTCCTTATCTCCGTACACAGGATCTGCAAAGCCATGAGGATTGCTCCCGAGTTGTCCTGTGTTGTAGGCATCGGTTGCGACAGGAGTGTCGGCTGGGGCGTGGCGTTCCCCACAGCCCGCGGTTCCTCGTCGGCTCCACCGTCGCTCTCTACGACCACCTCGTCGGGATCCTTCCCGTAGGTCCAGGCCTCCTCGATCCTTGTCCAGGATAGCTTTGATGCCAGCCAGCCCATCCTCGGATGAGGTATCTGAGTCCGTTAGGGTGACCGTGCCCCCACCCTCTTTCTCGACCAGGGGTTTCACGGGGGTCTTCTCGATCGGCTGGAAAGACGATTCCCTCCGGGGTGGCAGGGAAACTCTAGGCCCGGAGATTGTCTCCACTGGGGTAGCCTCCGTAGGCTTCGACAGGGCCGCCACGACTCCCTCCATCGAGGCCTTAGCTGGGTGAATCAGGGCCTTTACAACCTTGGCCGTGTCTGAGGCCTTCACCTTAGGGGGAGGGTCACCGCCTCGCTCCCCTTTGGCTTTCTCCGTCGGGTTCGACCGGGGCTTCTCCCGAAGCTTACCCGGGTTCTCTGACTTTCTTTTCACCGACCCAGAGCGTTGGCTCGTGGATGATGGCGGTGACATCGCACCCTGCCTGGCAGCCGAGGAGCCCACACCAGCGGCGCTCCCAGTGCCCGCGGACTTGCAGTGCTTTGCCTCTTGTTGGGCCCCCGTCGCCGGAGCGCCCTCAAAGGTCTTAGAAGACCACTCAGACTTCTTCTCACCTGCTGCTGGGCCCTTCGCCTCCAGCCAGTTGGCGAGTCGTGTACGAAGATCCTTCATGGTCCGGGTGGACATGTTCTTGCAGAACGCACAGTCCTCCTCCACGTGCGACTTGTCGGCATGTAGGCAGTAGAGGCACCGGGAGTGCTCGTCCTCCTTAAAGATGTTCTGCAGCCCACATCCTGGGCAGCTCCTGAACAGTTTGGATCCAGTAGGCGTCGCATCTCCCTTGTCCTGGGCCATGTCCAAATCGGGGTAGGCCTCAAAGGTCTTCTGGAATTTTCCAAGAAGTTGAATTTGATGAAAATTCGGAAACGGGTCCCCGTTGGTCGGAAGAAAAATCAGTGGAGCTTGAGGCTCGATTGACCGAAAAAATAAGAATAAACTCTTTGAAAAAACGCAATACACAGTTAAAGCTCGAGAGCTACAGCACGAGGACTCCCAACACTTGAACGTGCGGTAAAAATCTGAAGATGGCTGCCAGAGGAAAGCTTAGGTAGAGGGCAGTCATTGGCTGGGGGCAGTATGACCCCAAGACCAGTAATTGGTTAATAGTAGAAAGACAGATCAGAAACGAAACTGAAACTGATTTTTTCTTTACCGCGGATTCCCAGCCTGACGACGGGGAATATTCATGAGCATGTGAATCCATGCCAGACCCCATGCTGGAGAAGATCGTTGTTTTCGTCCTCCCTCTATTTCCCACTCCTTGTCTTGTCGCGCCTAGATAAACTTGTGCACAGGCGCGTTACAAATGCCATATCATATCATGAAGAAATAGTTGATGGAATTGAATTTCTCGAAGGAATGTGGTACTTCAGGGTCTGGTGAGGGGTATGCTCAGTGTTTGACTATTGCAAAGAGGGCTTTGCCACTACTAGTAGATGCCGCAATTGTTGAGCAGTCCTCGAAGGCTTTGGTTTCAATAATTGCCTGGCATGCTGAGCTTAAGGCCCCAAGAGAGAGGATGTCCTAAGGTGTGCATCAACTTTTTTTCAGGTGTCTGATGGTGTGTTTGTTCTCAGTTACTGCCTTCTGCCAACACTTGCTGTACTGTCAATCGGGTGATTTCATTCAATGCTCCTAAAACATTTTAAAGGGACACAATGGTTTGGAATACATGTGCGGTACTAAGATTTCTGGGGCATCCACCATATACTTCCTCGAGAATCTATATCATGGAGCAGGTGCCAATACAATTTGAAACATACTGCAATGTTAGATGATGCATAACATGCCAACATATCTGTGCCAAATCGGCCATAACAACCCCACAGAAATAAACAAATACAGATACAAGAGACATACAAGTGCAGATCATTCAATGCTGAATGTCTCTTCCAATGAAAAATACAAGAAGAGTATGAGAGAGATATGCCAGAAGCTGTGTTAAAGGATGTACCTACATACACAACATGTCGAACCACAAAACAAATGTCAGTGTGACACAGGATGGGCAGACACTGCAGGATCTGTTGACGCATTAAATGGCGGCCTCTTGAATACCACACAGAAGAACACAGAAGCTCAAGTATCAGAATATGCTTTACCTAAATGATAGAGGACAGACCATAGGTAATTGTTTTATGACACCATAATCAAATTTGAGCCCAGGATCAGCAAGGCAGTCACATCAAGAATATCAGAGGACAATCCAGCAGTACTCCTCTCACCAACAGCTGTTGGAAACTACTGTTCACAACCCCTAATGTGTGAGGACACAGGACATAGAAATCTGCAATCCTGGGTGTCTAAGCTTAAATGGTTGTCACCCATTATCGAGCAGGAGGCAAACAGAATTAACAGCAGACATTGCATAATTCAAAAATGGGTAACAATTTGTATTTTCCACATTGTATGCAAGTCATGAAGCCATTATCAAATATGAGGCATACGGAGGTAAAAATGAACAATGCACCACTTAAACCCTGGGAACATAAGCTAGTAAAACTAAGGACCTGTACTGAAATCATTGTACGGTCCTGACATGGCACAGGGGCTGCAAAACGGGTCTTTAGATTGTGTGCAAGGTAAATGCAAATCAATTATCAACTGCTTTAACATATTTTGTTCAATATGTTTATAAAACAGCATGAATAACTGTTCAAACTTAAACGGGCCCACGTTAAGACTGCTTGAGCATACTTGCAAGAACATATTACAGTCAACAGGCATGTACGAATAAGGTGTGCTTTCTGAAAATGCATTTCTCAGTAGTGCTAAATGTGAATGGTTTTTGTAGACTACTGTTATTTATTTTTCCTGCAGCCAGGCGTATGGTCCTTTAGATGGTGTGCCCATCCTAGGACTACATTCATTCCATGCAAACAATTCCTTCTGTCAATGACGCTCAAACTGGAAATTCTCTCTTTTTGCCTCTCAGAAAGAACTGTCCAGTGTGTGTTTATTACTCTTTTTACTCTGTGACCAATGTCTAATGAAGTTGATGGGACTTTAAAAGCTAATGCATTGCACACTCTATGAATAATATTTCCAGTTATTCCAATAAAAGTTATCAAGACTTGCATTTTGTATGATTTCATAACTGACAAACACGGTAAGGTGGCAAACCATTCTCTTTCTAAAACTAGTCAAAAATATAGTATTTCTATATACAGATAATCTTTAAAACGTTGGGGTGAGGCAGCCTGATCGGGAGGTTGAATGCCAAACTATCAAAAACGACAATGGAATATAAGATGTTGACGTTATAAAATGGTAAGTAGGTTGGTTAGTTTTCCCCCGCTTAAACAAGATTCAGCCCTATAACGGTGTTCTTTTTGACAAGTACCTCATGCTTACTTCAAAACGTCCTGCCTTATTAAGGGCTCAAGTACTCGCTAAATGCACAGTGTGGATAACTGTATATAGGAGTGAAGGAGGAAGGATTAGCCTACTGGCTTAAAATCAAACAAGTTATCTTTAAATATTTGCACAACGGGTTCATTCAGTTTTCTGCACAATCATACTAGATTAAATAAGGGAAGTCTCATATTTATGGTATACAAGTTTAGCATCACCTCTTAGTTGACAAAACTATGTTAATTATCAATTACCTATTGTTGAAAAGGTCTGACACTTCCATTGCCCATTCAGAAAGATACAGAGCAGCCTTCCATGTGACCAGTCCAGTGGTTCCCATAGAGATTATAGCCAAGCTTTCCAAAAGGGTGATGCTCTCTCCAGATGGCTGAAATCACAAGAAGTAGAAAACAGGTTGTCAAACAACTCTCAAAAAAATTTGAAATATTAGATCAGAATGCATGTCTTCTGATGCGTGTTAATCTGCTTAGAATCGCATGCTGTGCATAGACTAGCGAGCAGTACCCGGAGTTGGAGGTGGGTTGTGGGAAGGAACAGTAGTGAAAAGATGTCTTAGTACTGCTTGTCCCACCTGAGAATCAGACCTAGAATGAGTGTCTAGGCAATAGAGTTTTGTAAAGGTGTGTACAGAACTCCAGGTTGCCGCTTTGCAAATGGACTCTAGGGGAACATTTGCAATGGATGCTATGGAAACCCCAGTGCCTCAAGTAGAATGTGCTCCAGGCTTGAAGCGCAGTTCTCTCTTAGCAAGAGTGTAACAGAGTGTGATGTTTTTGACAATCCACGTAGAGATCGTGGATTTGGAGACAGGGTCTCCTTCTCTACCTGCTGCCACTGAAATTAAAAACAGATTTGTCTTTCTTAGTGGGCGAGTTCTTTCCATGTAAAACATGACTGCTCTGTGTACATCCAGTGTGTGCAGGCTTCTTTCTCCAATGTTTGAGGGGTTCTGAAAGAACGCTGGTATTTCTATGGATTGTTTCACATGGAACTTTGAAATTAATTTAGGCGCAAACCTAGGGTGAGTGCGCAGAACCACCTTATCTCTGTGAACTGTAACAAAGGGGTCTAGAACTGGTCTAATGGTTATTAAAAAGGCAGTTTTGTAGGTGAGATCTCTGAGACTTGCTTTATGCATGGGCTCGAAAGGAGACCCCACAGGTCTAGTCAACACCACGTTTAGGTCCCATCCCGGAGCTGTGTTAGAAATGGGAGGGTGAATTCTTTTTACTCCCTCCATGAAAGCCTTAATAACTGGTATCTTCCACCACAACACCTTTTGTTGTGATGTAGTGTAAGCTGAAAGAGCAGATAAGTGAACTTTTAGAGAGTTAAAGACCAGGCCTGAGTGAAGTAAATGAGTCAGGTACAAAACGATATGTGTAGGAGAGCAGTCAATGGGGTTGATGCTCTTGGAATTACACCAGATGACAAAACGCTTCCACTTACTGGAATAGCAATATTGTGCGTTAGGTTTCCTTGCTTCTCCGAGTATGTTCATACATCTCTGAGGGAGTTGCAGGTGCCTGAACGCTATGACCTCAGGAGCCAGGCCGCTAAGTTCAGTGTTTGCGGGCATGGGTGAAGTGTCTCCCCTTTATCTTGCAATAACATGTTGTACGGGCAAGGCAGTTTCATTGGAGGAGATAGGGACATCTCTATCAGATGAGCGAACCAGGGTTGGCGGGCCCAAATGGGGGCCACCAATATCATTGTGACTGGTTCCTGGTGCATTTTGTGCACCATCTTGTTGAGTAGGGGAGTCAGGGGGCGGGAGGGAGCGTAAACAAATTTCCCTGACCATGTTATCCAGAGTCCGGGGTACCTGGAGGCGTAATCTTGGCATTGAGCGTTCTCCAGAATTGCAAACAAGTCGATCTCTGGGAAGCCCCATTCTGAGAAAACGTTGGAGACGATGTCTTCGTGTAATCGCCATTCGTACTCAATGTTTAGTGGGAAATCTCTGCTGAGTAAGTCTGCCAGAAGATTGAGTTCCCCTGGAACATGTTGTGACAACAGGAACATGTGTTTGAGAGCCCACTTCCAAATGTTCTGGGACAGTTTTGACAGCACTGGAGAGTGAGTGCACCCTTGCTTGTTCAGATAGTACATGGCCGTGGTGCTGTCTGTGAGGATCAGGACCACATATTTCTCTGCAGTTGTGTCTGAAAAACTTTCAGTGCTTTGAATACTGCTAACATTTCCAACAGGTTTGTGTGGTTGGATGCTATGTCTGATGACCAAACTCTGTGTGCTGTCTGTTGAAGCAGGTGAGCTCCCCACCCTGTGAGAGATGCGTCTGTAGTTAGAGTGGCCTGCACAGTGGGGTGGTGAAGGATTTCCCCTTCAAGAGGTTCTCCCTCGACCACCACCCCAGCAAGAGAACGAGGGCGGATGAGACAACCACTAGTTCGTCCCATTGTCTGCTGGCCTGACACCGCTGGCTGTTGAGCCACTCCTGCATTGGACGCATGCGCAAAAGCACGTGAGGAACCAAATAAATGCATGACGCCATCATTCCTAACAGTCGCATAGCCTTGCGTATCGTCACCTCCTGACTGGCTACATGGATTTGAAACAGCATGTTTTAGACCCTCTCGTTGGAGGGGAAGACGAGGCCGTCCTTTGTTCGAATTAGAGCCCCTAGGGACTGCATAACCTGACTGGGGTCTAAGCTGGATTTCTCATTGTTGATGGGGGAATGCCAGACTGAAAAGAAGATCTATAATTCTTTGGTTATTTGACAGCCATGTTTCATAGGAGTCCCCTGTTATGAGCCAGTTGTCGAGGTAAGGATAAACTGGAAAGGATTGCCTGTGCAGGTGTGCTGCTGCCACTACCTTTGTAAATACCCTTGGTGCAGAGGCTATGCCTAAGGGTATTACTTTGAACAGATGGTGCTCGTCTTGTATCATGATCTGAGGTATTTTCTGTGAGCCGGCAACATTGAAATATGCATCTTTCATGTCTAATCTTGCCATGTAACCCCCCCCCCTGTGTGAGCAGGGGAATTACCTCCTGCAGAATGACCATAGGAAACTTTTGGGGCTTCACAAATTTGTTCGCTGGGCACAAATCTAATACAGGGCGCATGGTGAGATCCTTTTTGTGTACAAGGAAGTACACTGAATAAATACCCTTGTTTACCTGTAGAAGAGGTACGACCTCTATGGCGCCCTTTTCCTGCAGGGTCTCGACTTCTTGTAGCAGGATGCCCAGATGTTCTGGCGTCAGGCGTCTTGCTCGTGGTGGTCTGAAATGTTCGGGGGTCAGGCAGAATTCTATACAGTACCCGTGGCAAACGGTCTTTAGCACCCAAAGGTCTGTAGTTATTCCCTCCCATGCTTGAAGAAGAACAAGTTACTTACCAACTGTAACCGTCTTTCGATTGGATGTTCCTCCAACGTAGTCCACATCTTTGACATGTAATGTCCACAGCTGTGCACTTCGGAAACTTTTTTGGCAGAGGGCGTCCTGCATTGATGGCGTCGGGTCGATGTCCCTAGAAGGCCTCCATCGAGGGCGACGTCACTGGATGTTATAAATAGAACGCATGGCGCCCGTAGTCTCAGTTTATGTTTTTTACCCCATAACATGTGGCACCAATCCAATGCCTGCTTGACTGCACATAGCCTTGCGGAAACGGAAGCTGCAATCGCATAGGAAATTCTACAGAGGCGCAGGCTGGGAGGGCGATGTGGAATACGTTGGAGGAACATCCAATCGAAAGAACGTTACCAGTTGGTAAGTAACTTGTTCTTCGAATAGATTGTGTCCTCCAACGTATTCCACATCTTTGACAGACTCCCAAAGCAGTATCAGAAAATGGTGGAGAGAAAGAATTTAGAGTACCCAATCAGATGGCGGAATAAAGAACCGCCTTCCCAAAGGCCATATCTTGACCATGGATGGAATCCAAGGAATAATGTTTAACAAAGGTGTGGATAGAAGCCCATGTGGCTGCATCACAAATATTCCTAATAGGAACCCCCTGTTGTAGGGCTGTGGAAGTAGCCTCACCCCTAGTGGAATGAGCTCGCAACCCTCCAGGAGGTTGCTTACCCGCCAATCGGTAGCATTCAGTAATTGTGAGTACAATCCACCTGGACAAGGTCCGCTTGGTAACAGCCTGGCCCAAACGGTGTCCAGCATATCCCACAAAGAGTTGATCGTCCACTCTGACCCTGGACATCCTAGAAATATAAAAGCTCAGAGCTCTCCTAGGATCCAACCTATGGAGTCGCTCCTCTTTGTTACCAGGATGAGGATGGAAAGAAGGAAGAACCACCTTCCGGCTCAAATGAAATTCAGACACTACCTTAGTTAGAAAGGAAGGACGTACTCTTAGTACAACCCTGTCCTTGTGGAACACAGTGAAGGGCGGCTTAGATGAAAGTGCCTGAAACCACAACCAAGAACACTGTCTTGAAGGAATAAGTTACTTACCTGTAACTGTTGTTCTCCAGCATGGGTCTGGCATGGATTCACATGCTCATGAATATTCCCCGTCAGGCTGGGAATCCTCGGTAAAGAAAAAATCAGTATCAGTTTCGTTTCTGATCTGTCTTTCGTAGTAGTAACCAATCACTGATCTCTGCGTCATACTGACCACAGCCAATGACTGCCCTCTCCCTAAGCCCCGCCTCTGGCAGCCATCTTCAGATTTTTACCGCACGTTCAAGTGTTGGGATCCTCGTGCTATTGCTCTCGAGCGTTAGTGCTTTTTTTTCGCGTTTTTTCTCAGAAAAAATTCTCTTTTTTCGGTCAAAAGAGCCTCAAGCTCCACCGTTTCTTCATCCGATCAACGGGGACCCGTTTCGGATTCGTCTACGCCCCTCAAGGGTGAAGATTTAGTCGAGCCACGCTTTTGGAGGACTCCAGAAGTTTCTCAGGCCCATCTCGGACATGGCCCAGGAGAAGGGAAGCTCGAAGCCCGGAAAGCTGTCCTTGTGGAACACAGTGAAGGGCGGCTTGGATGAAAGTGCCTGAAACCACAACCAAGAACACTGTCTTGAAGGACAATAATCTCAAAGGACAAAAGTGCAAAGGTTCAAACGGAGCACCCATTAGAAATTTTAAAACCAAATTCAAATCCCAAACCGCCACCTGGAAAGGGGACGGCGGGAACACATTAGTCAGTCCTTTAAGAAATTCAGAAATCAAACAAATCTTAAAGTAAGAACATTCTTCAGACGAGAGCTTAAATATAGATAGCGCTGCCAGGTAAGCCTTAATGGTACCAACTTGAAGGCCCCTGTGGGCCAAACAAAGTAAGAAAGACAAAACCATAGGAATGGAACACTGAAAAGGATCAACATTCTGTCCTCTGCACCAGTCGCAAAACTTATGAAAACGGCAACGGTAAAGGTATTTTGTTGCTGGTCTTCTGGCCGAAAGAAACACCTCCATCACATCATTCGGGAGGTCCCAATCCTTATATCTCAATCTTTCAGATACCAAGCGTGACGATTGAGAGTCCTGACCGCTGGGTGGAGAACCTGAGCCCCCCTCTCGCAAGAGCAGATCCTCTCGGTAGGGAAGACAGTGTGGAGGGCACATGGACATTTCTAGAAGGTCTGGGTACCACGCTCTCCTGGCCCAATCCGGAGCAATGAGGATCATCAGGGATCCGAACCTCAGTAAACTCAGTAACACTTGAGGAATGACGGGGACTGGAGGAAACGTGTACAGCAGTGAGAATGACCAATCCACTACGAATGTGTGTCCTAAGGCTCCTCTCAGAGGAAATTCCCTTGAGCAGAATCTCTCGCACTTCCGGTTGGCACTGGTGGCGAAAAGATCCACTTGTGGGTTTCCCCAAAGGGCGAAGATCTCCAGAAGGACTTCCTGAGCCAACTCCCACTCGTGAGAGATCGTGCTCTGCCAGCTCAGAACATCTGCAGCTGCATTTTCGTCTCCGGCCAGATGAACTGCCGAGAGCGAAATTCACTGCTGAATGGCCCAGAACCAGAGCTGCATGGCCTCTCTGCACAACAGGAGTGACCCTACCCTCTCCCTTTTTTGTTGAGGTAATGCATGGCCACTGTGTTGTCTGTCATGATCAGGACACTCTTCCCCCGCACAGACGGGAGAAAAGCCTTCAGGGCTAGCCTGATGGCCCTCAGCTCTAACAGGCTGATGTGGATTTTGGACTCTGACGGAGACCAACGACCGCTGGTGGTCAAGTCATCGGCATGAGCGCCCCATCCTGTGAGGGAAGCATCCGTCACTACAGTCACCTCTGGCCATGGCTGCCAAAACGGCTCCCCCTTCATCAGGTTCCCTTTGTTGGCCCACCACACAAGATCCTTGGAGACCGAGATTGGAATCTGAACAGGATCTGTCATTTCGCCCAAGAACTGCGACCACTGCATCTTGAGGACCCATTGCAGGGTTCTCATCCTCAACCTGGCCTCTGGCACCAGAAAAATGCAAGATGCCATGAGGCAGAGCAACCTTAAGAAGTCGAAAGACGGGAGACTCTGGGCATGTTCAAACTTGTCCACCATCTGCACAATGTGATGAGCCCTCACCTTGGGAGGCGAGCACTTCCCCAAGGACGTGTCCATCACAGCCCGATGTACTGGAGTTGTAGGGAAGGTGTTGGATGTGACTTCTTGAAATGGAGGGAGAAGCCCAGCTTGTGGAGGGAGCGGTAGGTGAGACCGAGGTGAGCCAATGCTTGCTCGGGAGAGCGTGCACGGATCAGCCAGTCGTCCAGGTAGGGTAGACGTGAATCCCCCCTCGCCTGAGATATGCTGCCACCACCACGATTAGCTTGGTGAAGACCCTCGGGCGGAGGTCAATTCGAATGGCAGGACCCGAAACTGAAAGGGCGAGTCGCCAGCCGCAAACCTCAGGAACTTTCTGTGCTTGGGATGAATCGGCACATGAAAGTAAGCATCCTGTAGGTCCAGAGACACAAACCAATCCTGAAGTTGAAGGGCCTGGAGGACTTGAGAAAGAGTGACCATCTTGAACTTGTCCTTCCTGAGAAGTTTGTTCAACCAACGCAAGTCCAGGATGGGTCTCAATCCCCTGCCTTTCTTTGGGATCAAAAAATAAGGGGAATACCATCCCTTGTTCCTCTCTGCTACAGGCACCAGTTCTATAGCGCCTTTCTCTAGCAGGGTCAAGATTTCCAGCACAAAAAGCAGATCTGGAAGCTTTCAAGTGAGATTCCCCGGTGGATTGTCGTGAGGCAGCTTTAGGAAGGGAAGGCAGTAGCCGTGGGCAATTGTATCCAGAACCCATGCATCCGAAGTAATGGCTCGCCACTCTTCGAGATGCTGAGACAGTCTGCCCCAACCGGCAAACCATGGGACATGGCCTCATGACTTTTTAGGAGCGGCTACGGCAGCGCCTGAAGGCAGAGAGGCAGCTGTCTGAGTGGCTTTGGCACCTCTATTTCCCCGATCACCACGGGTACTTTTACGCTGGCCCCTTTGACTGGCGGCTTGCCTCGTTCTACCAAAGGAGGAGTATTAACTAAAAGTGCCTCCCCTCCACTACTTAAAGATTTTGCCGCAGCTTTTGAGGTCTGCAACCTCTCAAGGCTCTCGTCAGTCTTGCTGCCAAATGCACGCCATCAAAGGGCATGTTCAAAAGACGGGCTTGCACATCTGGAGCAAAACCCGACTTCCGCAAATCTGCATACAACGGTGCTCGCAGCCATAGACCAGCTAACACCGTCGGCCGTGTCCAAACCCGACTGAAGGGATTCACACATGGCATCCCTACCATCTTGCACGAGAGCAAGGAACCCATCCCTTTCTTCCCCCTCGGGTATATGCTCAGCTGCAAGAGAAAAACAGTTCCACAGCGTGTGTGAAAGTCTTGCCAAGGCACAAGTGGAGTTGGCTGACTTCAAAGGCATACTCCCAGCAGAAAACACCTTGCGTGCCCAACCGTCAAAGCGTTTGTCGTCCCTATCAGGAGGAATGGTAGGGTACGCCGCCTGCCTCCAGGTGGGCGTAGCCACCTGAACCATCAAACTATCGGGAGTGGGGCGAGACGAAAGGTAGCTGGGGTCGCTACCGGAAGGGCGGTATTTGTTGGTCAACCATTTGTTAACAGCCGGAAGAGATTTCAGTGAATGCCAAGCAGCTGCCACCCTTTTCTGTAATGTCATAAGAAAATGTAACACTGGGTCAGAGGTCGGACCTTGATCTAAAATGTCAGTTAGACCATTGAAAGCAAGCGTCCCCAAACAGCACGATCCTCCCCGCAATGAGAGACAATGAAGGACTCTCCCAAAATGGGAATAAGACCAGGACAGAGTGCGGGTGAGCGTAAATGGGAGTTTATCTATCAGAATTGGGCATGCAAAGAACTCTGCAAACTCCGAGAGCGCTCTGTCTGACAATAGCAAAGACAGGCGTATATATTTACAAAAAACGTCATCAAAACCTACATACTATAGGGGGCACAAGTTTGTTGGGATTGGGTGGCGACGACTAACTATAGGTGCTGCTGCGGTGTGGTTGGTCTTGGCTGGAGGACGTCACTGGTCACCCTCGTGGGTTGGGCTGGGCCTGGCAGGTCGGCTTGAGTTCATCCGGGCGGTGTTGGTGTGCTGAGGCGACCTGTGGCAGAGATGAATGCCTTTCCTGACTTACTTGCCCTCTGCCATGCACCCCGCAGTCATTCAGTCATTTACAGTTCTATTCTCTTTTAGTAAATCTTTCAATAGGTTAAGGCAACACAGGAGGAATGCACCTTGTGAGGGGTCTGGAGATAATATATCGAGGCCTGGTTACTTGTGATCTGTTGACCGGGACCGTAGGTCGAGGGACTAAGCTTCGGGGACTGGGGCGGGTGGTACAGGTCTTTCTGTCTTGTTAGAAGTGGTTATAGATGTTTCGCTGTGTGCCGTCAAAGTGTTGGGTGTCCTGGTTGCACAGGGCTATAAGTCTGAGACAGTCCGGTGGGTTGAGGGATTTACAGGGGGACGCTTGAGTTTAGACTAAGGTTTATTGCTATGCTGTAAATAATGCAGGTGGCTGGCCGCGGCCTTGGGTGCTGCAGTGGGGTTACAAGTCTTTGAAGCGGCTCCAGTCAGGTCGGGGGAGGTGTGATAGCGCAGAGCGGGGCTCTGTTCTCATGTCTTGGCAGTCTTCTGAGGGAGGGAGGGGGATACATCGAGACCTTGTACGCTTTCACAAAGGTATCTCCCTCGTGCGTTGCCAAATATAGGTAAAGACATCGCAAACATTTGAATACTTTCTATAATACTCATTTAAAATCACTTCAAAACATGCATTTAACCTTGGCTGGGTGCGTTTCTACTATACCCAGTCCGAGCACCATTGTTGTACATTATATTCTAGCAGCTACAGTGTTTTAGTTACATGCATATACATTTGAAGAAAAGGAGGTAGTGGTTAGATCAGTGGAGTACACAGAAAACGATCCGCCCCTGTACGTGACGATGGTAGCATATGAGGGGCTCAGACATTCACACACGATAAGTGCACGTCTTGCGCATTCTTGACATGAGTTCATAGTATATTTGCATCCGCTTTCTCGCGTACTCTAGCAGCATTAGTTTTAGTTATGGCGCGAAACCATGTGAGGTAGGCTGCCCAGTGATACACGCAACGAACAGATCCCTGGAGCGTCCCTTTATCATTAGCATCCACCTGTAATGGTGCGGGCTCGCTATAGCTTATATCATGGGAGCATACTCTCTCATTTTAATACATTCTACAGGCGTGTATATTTTGTGGGAGAAAGAAATAATGCAAGAGGACTTGACATTCATATATACATATATATATATGTAAAGACTGTCTGCCATCAGAGGACCATTTTGCTGTTCATTTCACTGTTCAGGCCTGCTGGCTGGGTCATGCTGATAGTGATGGTACACTGTGGGAGGTGAATTGTTACAATGTTAGCGTATTTCGCTAGCTCATGTCCGTCTTGTTCGTGGGAACGTGCTCGCAGCGGATCTGCCAGGGTGCTGAGGCAACAGGGATGTTCTCCAAGGGTGGGGGCCGCGCTACAGTGCGCTGAGCTCACACCATCTTTACCGGGCAGAGAATGGTTTTTGGGCCTAACTAAATTTGCGTTGTAATCAATACATGTGGGCATTCGATACATGCGGGCAATGTCTCCAGTGGGTGAGCCCTCCACCACCTGGGCCCGGGTGGCATGAGGGAACGCCCAATGGGCCATAGCCCTCACCTGGGGAAGAAACGCAGGCGAGAGGGGTCTCCTGGACCAGTCCTCCCCTACATTTCCCCCCTTTCGTTACTAAAGTAACGAATTCTTTAACTCCTCTATCCTCCTACACTCTACTTCGTTCATCACCGCCTCATCCCATGCAGGAGTTCCTTTGATAGGCATCCATGCTCTGCACACCCCCCTTAAACTCTCACCTCTCCTGGCGTATTCATCTGGAGTACACGTAAGATATATGCACCCACCATCCCCTTCCAAATCTACCCACACTTCCTCGTACCATTCTAGTATGCGGGGCTCTTTGATGGTGGTGTGCCAAAGCTTATCTACAATATCCTTGTCATGGTACATGGGCACCAGTTGGTACCTTGGTGTGTTGTCTACCCCTGTTTGTACTTGTGCTTCTTGCACCGTTTTTATTGTACAGTGTGAGTTGCCCATTGTCACCATCATCATTGCACCATTTGGTACTGCGTTAGCACAGACTCGAAGACCCACCTGGCATAGGCAGAAAAACAATAAGAGGAACACCACAGCTGGCATCAAAAATTTCATCGTTGTTCCAAGCCATGAGGGGACCCAGGAGAAGAGGTTATCGAACCATGTACTATCTTCTGCTCCGCCTTCCATCTTCATTTTTTCTCCTAGGTTGTGGACTGCTTCGATCACATGGGACAGGGAGCCGTTTTCTGCGTCTTCAGAAGGTACGAAAGTGCAGCAGGCACTTCCTATTTTTCGGCAAACACCGCCGTCCATCGCCGTCAACAGGTCCAGGACATACCTGTTTTGCATGGTCATCAGTCGCAAGGCTCTTAGTTCGACCTTTATTATGTTAAAACCTTCTGCAGTGTCGTTCGCCAGCTGAATTAATTCCCAGCGTGTTATCTGGAGCCATTTTGCGTTAGCCCTTGCTTGGACACTTGATACGAGCGAGGCAAAGAATGTTTCTGCTGAGCTGAATAATCGATATTTGTCTGGGATCTGGGCCAATAGTTCTGATGATGCCTTCGATATATAGTTTGATGCTCGTCTGTTGCGGGTCAGCACCTCTTCCTTGCTTCCAGAAGACAGGACATACATTCGTGGTTCTACAGTTGGTTGGCCCACACTCTGTTGTGTGCGTTCCTGTGTCCTTTTGCTTCCATCGATGTGGCTTTCTGGTATCACCATTAGAGCTGAGTGCAGAGTGGCCATTGAGCAGCTGCCACTCCACGACGGGGGGAGGTGTAGGTATGCCTGGTTTCCACACACCCAATACGTGTCCATAAGGGCCGCAGTCCCTTTTCTTAGGTCTGGGATAGTGAGGGTTTTGTTGCACTTCTTGTTCGTCCCCATGGACGTTCTCCCCTCTCCTTTGAAACATAGTTCATAGTATATTTCATTCTGCAACTTGAAAGGCTTTTCAATTGGCGTGACCCAGGTTAGTTTTGAAATGTGTTCTTTCCATACGGGTGTGCATGTTTCTTTTATCCATTGCAATTTCTCTGGCGCCACACCCCTTAGTGCTTCAGCTTTACACATTACTTCTTCATTCTTCCACTTGTTATCGGAAAAAAGTGTCCCTTCGATTGCAAAAAATGGTTCTTTCAGACATACAACCCCTGTCGGTTTTGGGTAGCACGTTTTCTCGTTCTGCAGCATTTGAAAAGTCACTTCATGTGCCTGGAAAGTGTTCTTAATTCTGCACAACGTGAGATGAAGGAGACATTGGGCATCTATAATCGGCAACTCTTTGGGTAACAGTACTTTGGGTGTACCTGATGCGTGAGGGATGAGGGAGCAAACATAACAGCTCTCGTTTGTTGTTTGTTTAGCTGTGGCACTCATATCTGCATACCACTTATTTGTTTGGTGGGGGTGTCGTGGGTCTTCCATCTTATCTAGGCCTAGCCCATAGTACTCATCATACTTCCTCCTCCCTGCTTCCCTCTTCCGTCTATTGTTCTTATTCCTCATATTCTTCCCTATTCCCTGGGCACGAGACAAACTAGACCCCCCTTTCTCATTCCCGCCCCCCTTCACCCAGTCATCATATAATATTTCATGTGTCTCTCTCATTCTTTGATTCTCTATGGTCGTGGGGGCAGGTTGGCTGGTGGGGGTATTATACAACCATGATATGGCAGAGGGATTTCGGTCGTTTAAACTGTGAGCATTGTAATTAGACATCTCAGGTGGGGACAGTGTGTTGTTTTGTCTTCCACTTTTTGGCCCTCCATCGTGTGAGATGACAACATTGGATGACGTAGTATAGTAGCCCCACACAAGTTTAGTTCCATCCCATATCAAAAAATCACCTTCCCCTGTAGTTGCGTTGACACTTGCAGTTGTATTGGTCCCAATAGTGGTGTTGCTCCCTCCCCCCTCGTTCATCTCGATAGAGATGAACGCTATGAACCAGTATGTAACCAGTCCAAATAATAATGTAAAAAACAATATAATGCACGCAGATAGTCCACATTCATACGAATATATACATTTCAAAGTTAACCATTCTCTAACTCTAGTAAATGTATCCGTTGCAGGCCGCCCGTTAGATGCCATGGAAGCTCCTGTTTTAAGATATAAAAGTGCATTGAGTGCATACATGTAAACATTTTTGTTGGCACCATCAGTGCCAATATACATGTGAC
Source organism: Ambystoma mexicanum (assembly GCF_040938575.1). Classification (NCBI taxonomy): domain Eukaryota; kingdom Metazoa; phylum Chordata; class Amphibia; order Caudata; family Ambystomatidae; genus Ambystoma; species Ambystoma mexicanum. The sequence continues at coordinate 1,480,964,173 of NC_090923.1, read as the reverse complement.
GGGGAATGGAAGTGGGTGGGGATGCGGGGAGGGGTATTCACAGACAAGGGTGTATACACGCTCATAGTTTGGCATTCCATTTAATATATGTATACGATATATTCATACTCAACAATATTAAAGTTAAAACAAAATTTCCCCCCCCCCTTTTTTTTTCTTTCTTTTTTTTTTAATCTTTATAAGTTGTGCATTTCTTCAAATTCAGTACCAGCACATACACGCAAGTTCATATTCAGTCATTCTGCTCAGTTGCAGCGTTTGCTGTTGTCTGTGCCTCCCCATCTACCTCCTCTTGTACGTTGCTATATGCCTTCCGTACATCGGTCAAGTGCACCCAGTACCTCAACCCTTTGACCTTTACCGCCGTAGGCGTGCAAAATATTACTTCATATGGGCCATGGAATCGTGGTGCATTCCACCTACGCACAAAACTTCTGACATATATCCAGTCGCCTGGCGCTAGCTGTAGTTGTTGCTCTGGCTCCGTGACAGCGCCTGTTACATTTCCCTCTTCTCTAGTGAAGGGTGGGGACAATTGCTTTGCTATCACGCGCGCTGCCCTTGTCAGTTTCTTTAAATAGTCTGTGAACTCCTCTCCCAATATCGCGGCGCTTCTGTGAGCATCTGAGTGTTCGCGCAGTGGTGAGTGTGCTGTGTTCATCCGTCTCCCAGTCACGATCTCGTGCGGGGACAAATGGTGGTCTTTGCTTGGCTGGTTTCGCAACTCAAATAGCGCAAGCGGTAGGCAGTAAATCCAATTCTTTTTTAATGAGAAGCATAGTTTTGATAACCTGCCCTTCAACAGTCCGTTCATCTTTTCCACTACGCCATTACTTTGAGGATGATAAATTGAGCATAATTTATGTTTTATTCCTAGCAATGTAGTCACTTCCTTAAAAAGCTCATTCACAAAATGAGTGCCATTGTCTGAGCGGATTACGTCACAAATTCCCCAGCGCGGGAATACTTCCCTTACTAGGAACTTGGCGGCGCTCTTGGCATCGGGTCGCGCGCAGGGTCCTGCTTCCACCCACCTTGAAAATGGGCACACGACCACAATCATGTACCGTGCACCATTACACCTTTCCCCCATGTCTGCGTAATCGATGTGCAGTTCCTTGAATGGGCCAATGGGTTTAGGGATTGTTCCCCGGAGAGTGCGTAATGTCATCCCTGAATTGTATATTTGGCATGTTGTACATTCCATTGCCAATCGAGACACATGCTCCTGAAGACAGGGCACGAACCATTCTTCCTGTATTTCTGCTGCGATGTGTTGTTTGGTGTTATGTGCAGGGAAGTGTAGCTGTTGAAATGCAATCTCTAGTAGCTGAATTGGCATTACCACCTTCCCCGAGTTATTTTGCCTCCACAGCAGGTCTGTTCCTGACTTGCTGCACCCTCGCTTTGTCCACAATAGTTTTTCCTCTGCACTGGCTCCTTCCTGTAATTCTATTATTTGTGGTATGGGCATGATATTATATCCCTCTGGGGGCTCTTCGTTTGTTTTGTCCTTAAGCATGTACTCACCTGTGTCATTTTTCTGAAAATAGGAAGCCTCCTTGGCGGCCGCGTCCGCTGCCGCGTTCCCTAAAGACACAACATCTGTGTTAGACGTATGTGCTTGGCACTTTACTATTGCTACTGCAGTGGGGTTTTGTAGGGCCTCAATTAACTCTTTTAACAATTCTGCATGTTGGACAGGTGTTCCATCTGCCCTCCTAAAGCCCCTCCGCCCCCATCTTGCTAGGCCTCCATGTACTGTCGTTGTCATGTAAGCTGAGTCTGTGTATATCGTCACTGCACAACCCTTTGCTGCATGTAGTGCTTCTATGAGTGCAATCAGTTCTGCTGCCTGCGCGGAGTAATGTGATGGGAGACGATATTGTACCAGTGTTTCATACTCACCGTCTTCTAACCTCACCACTGCCATGCCAACGTGTTTTTCTCCCGTGTCTGCGTCAATTGATGCGGACCCATCCACAAAGTACACTTCCCCTTCGCTTAGGGCGTTCTCACACACCACTGTCTCCTCCCCGCTTCCTCCTGTGTAGGTTGCGCAATCGTGGTTCTGCATGTCTTCGAGCGTGCACGCTTCTGTAATGAATGTGGCGGGGTTCACTGTCTTGCATCTCACTATATGGATGTTGGCACTGGACAGTATAACCTCGTAGGCGGTCGCCCGCTGTGTGGTCAGTGTGCTTTTTGATCTCTCTAGTATTGCAAATAATGAATGTTCCACAAACAATGTCACAGGGCAACCCATTACTATTGTGGCACTTTTCTCAATCGCGAATGCGGCTGCAGCGAGTGATTGCTCGCACGCGAAATGGCCCTGCATCACAGCATCTAAAGTGCCACTATAGTAAGCCAATGGCTTGTGTCCCAAAGATGTTTTTTGTGTCAGGACTGCTGTCATCAGTGTTTCCTTGCAGTGTGAGAATAGGTAAAACTCGCGTCCATAATCAGGGTTTGCGAGTACTGGGGCGCTTGAAATCAACTCTTTTAGTGTTTGAAAGGAGGAACTCATCTCTTCTGTCCATTCCATCTTCCTGTTCTCCTGTTGGGCCACCTTTAATGCTTGTAATAAGGGCCTGGTGTATGCCGCATAATCTAATATCCATGCTCGGCAATAATTGCACATTCCCAAAAATTTCTGCATGTCTTTTACTGTTGTGGGTTCTTGTACTGATCTTATGGCTTCTACCCTGTCTGGTATTATTCTTTTCCCATCTCTTGAAATCAGCTGCCCTAGGTACAGGACCTCTGTCAGACAGTACTGTAGCTTTCCCTTGTCCACTTTGTACCCCTTGTTGGCCAGCAAGGTCAACAATGTTACGGAATCTGCTCTGCATGTCTTTTCGTTTCGTGCGCAAACTAGCAAATCGTCTACGTACTGAATAATGGTGCTCTCAACTGATAGGTTTCCTAGGTCTTCATGTAATACACGATTGAAGATGCTCGGGCTCTCGCAGTAACCCTGTGGTAATCTGCAATGCTCATACCTTTTACCCCCCAGTGTGAAGGCGGTGAGGTATCTACTCTCTTCAGCCAGGGGTATAGAGAAAAATGCGTTTTTCAAATCCACTACTGTGAAATGTGATGCCTCTTTAGGGATGCTGCATAGTATTGATGCGGGGTTCGGGACTAGAGGGAACTCCTTCTGAATTACATCATTGAGGGGGCGTAGGTCTTGTATCATCCTCCACGACCCCCCTTTTGCTTTTTTGATCGGATAAATGCAAGTATTACATGGGGAGTTTGAAGGCACTATTATTCCTTGTGCTAGTAGGGCATTTATTGTCTCTTTTATCCCTTCTTCAGCTTCACGAGACAGAGGATACTGTTTAACTCGCGGTAAAATTGCTCCTTTCTTTAGCTTTATTACCACAGGCTGTACCCCATGCAACAGTCCCACATCATGGGGGCCTGTCGTCCATAAGCTGTTTGGTACGAGCCTCATGTCGTCATCAAAAAACGACGGTGGTGCTCCTACCACCGTCATCAATTGGACGGGAGTCTCCCTTGCTTGTATTAAAATATCACAGGGCATCGCTATTTCCATCACTATTTCACCATCCCCTTCTGAGTCTGAGAAGAGATCCTCATCTGTTACCTCTCGCAGGGCGATGTCGGCGTTTGTGCATAGCACTGTGCGCCACTCACACCCTTCCTCGTCCACCCCGATCACAGCTATTCTTTTTGCTGACACTTGCACAGCGTGCAAATCTAACGATACCACTGATCCTGGTGCTGCGTTGGGGCATACTATGGGGCGGTAGAGGAACTCCGCCGGGATCCTCCAGTCCATGCTTCTCAGCTCGGGAATTATGAGGGCCAGAGCTTCAGCCCTTCGATAAACATTTCCTCATTTTGTGGCAGTCCTCGTATTTCCTGCGTGGTTGTGTAGGCTTGCACTACCAACATTGCGCGCAAGGGGCATATCCCGGGTGTGGAACACACTATCCCTCTCTCGGTAAATGATATGGTCATGTTGAGTTTACTCAGGAGATCCCTCCCTAGCAAGTTAATTGGGGAATGTTCGTAATACAATAAGGGTGCCTTCACAGTCTTACCCCCCACTGTTACATCCAAAGCTTCTGTATAAGGAACTTCAACTACAGCCCCAGAGAACCCCTGCGTCTCTAACTTCCTGTTAGATAACGGGAATCGGCCCTCTCTGATACATGATTTCTCCGCTCCCGAATCAACCATGAATATAAATTGCTTGTCTCCTATCTGCGCCCCTACCAATGGTTCCTCTGCTGCATTGTAGGTGGTGGATAGAACTGGACACGCAAGTGTTCTCTGTGGGCTGTCCTATGCGGGGGGTATCTCGTCGCCCCTCCCTCATTAAAGACATTTCCGGAAACTACCGACATGCCGCTGTAAGGCGCTGGCGCGGGGGCCCCGTTTGCTGTTGTCGCGAAAGGGTTACCTGGCGTGTATTGCATGCTGTCATTGTTTTGGGGGTGGTTCTGTGTCCTATACTGGTGTCCTTGTTGCTGGCCCGTGGTACCCTGGCCAGGGTTCCTTAGCTGCTGTTGTCCCATTGGGAGACCGTATGGGCTTCCCGGGTGTGGATGACCATAAGCCTCCCCCTCCTGGAACCCATTGTTTTGTCTACTTCTGCATTCCCTGGAGTAATGTCCCCATCTTCCACAGTTCCAGCAACTCCCTTGGGGGCCCCTGGGACCCTGCCATCCATTTCCTCCCATTCCTCCATACCCCTGTCCGCCTCCTCTCCGGCCCCTGTACCCACCTCGTCCCCCTCGAGGGGTCCACTCTTGCCACTGCGGGCTTCCACCTTGCTCTTGCTCAGTCCACTGCCGCTGTGCTGGTCCTGCCCAATTAGTTGCTACCCTTCCTTGGAGTGCTATCAGCCCCTCCTCCTCCTCATCTCCCTCCCTACTGTGTGGGAGCGCGGCTACTGCTGCTGCAACCTTCACTAACTTTGACTGTACTAACTTCGCCTCGTCTGCCAATCTTTTCTGCGCCACCTCCTTCTCCCTCTCCTTTATTCTTTTACAATGGTGTACTATTATGCTTTGAATTTCTGGCCATCCTTTTGCTTCAATACCTGCTATCTTATCAAGCGCCTTCTGCACTTCCTTTGGGAGCCCTCTCTTTATAATAAAATAAAATAAAGATGTCGATTGATACCAGGGCGTGCCCGTTTCTGCTCTCCACATCTCTTGGACCCGGAAAATATAATCCATAGCCTCTTCCCCGTCATTCATTGTACACTGCATCACTGACTGCAAGTCCGGTGTGTCTGGGAATGTTTCGCGTAAGGCATCCCACACCCTGGCACGCACCGTGTTAAATGATGCCCCATCATGGCGGTCACAGTCTAACGTTACTCCCGGGAAACCGGCCTTAACCCATACCCTTTCAGCCTGGTCACCTACCGCTGATACTAGTAAACTTTTCACATCTCCTATGGCTAGGGGTACCCCGGCAGTATGTTTCTCAAAGGCATATATCCACTTACTTGCCCCTCCTGACAACGGGGGCAATAGCTTTAATAAATTGGCTTTATCCATCTGTGCCCATGGGATATAGTTAGGCCTCCCTCCTCCCCTGTGTATCAACGGGAGCTGCAGCCTTCCTTTTGTCGTTCCGTCCGGACCCGTTTGAGCTGTCGATGTCCCCAGTGATGCCATTTTTCCCACTCTGTTCCTTAGTCGGCCCGTCCACTCATCATCCAGGGTTCTCAGCGAACACGTACCTTCCTCCCCCTCGCTTCCCCCTCCTATTGCCATACTCAACCTGTCGCTTTCTTCTACCTCGTCCCTTATATCACACAGCAACTCCTCTCTAAGTCCCCCCCGCCTTTCCTCGCTTGCACCATCTCCCTCTCCGGGCCCTACTTCTATTATTCGCGTTGGTTCTTCCTCAATTCTGAACAAAATCTCGCCCTTTTTCCACCCCTCTTCAGGCTTTCTATTTTCACCTAGCGCTCTGGACGTGCGCCCTGATCTAGTTGCATCTAGTGCTGTCCGTTCGCATATGTCTTTTATCCTCGAGAGCTCATCCTTTGCTATCGTCAGTCTTGATTCTAAATCATCTGTGAGCTTCTCTATATCCACCCTTTGTGCGCCTGCCTGGGCTCGCTCCCTCGTGCTTTCGTATGGCGGAGGTGCCGTGGGCCGGAGGGGTGTAGTATCTCTCGGGGGAGGTATGTAAGTGGGATCACTGTACCCCTCTGCGGGCACAGGCTTCTTTATTATCGGGTACAAGCTTATTACCTCTACTGGTGGCGCTACACTTGAGCCTTCTTTGACATCTCTTTGTATTAGCAGTGGATTGTCTGTGGTGGATGGGAGATCAGTATTTAGTACTGGTGTCTTAGGGGGTGGTATCTCTTCAAATAACCTCCAAAGATCTAATATTTCCCTCCTATTTTGCAGCTGCTTTCCTTTGTATTTTATATAAATGCATGTGGCCACTGTATCCAGGACACTTTTATCAAACGACCCTCCCTCGGGCCAAATCTGAGGTAACCCCTCCCCCTTTAGTTCGGTCACCCATTGGTCATGATATTTTTTAATCCGCTCCACGTATCCCGGGAGATTCTTACAAATATGTGATAAGGGTGTTTCAGCCCCCATCTCTGTGCCCTCCTAGTGCTGATGTGCCTCGTGTGTTTGCAACTACAATGTAACTGTCGTATCAATATTATTCTTTATATATTACCTCACATTCAATGCTGGGTCCCTTTGGGCTCTCCCCCTCCCTGACTGCACAATACAAAACTGGCCGTGCACAATGTCTATTATGTTCTTTTCGAGGGGCACATACAAGAGCAACCCATCCTTTGGTTTGACAATGTCAGACTGGAAATCAAGAAGGTACTCACTCACTCCACTATATTGGCGTTTTCTGAAGAGAGAGAGAAAACTTTTATCCGACCACACTTATTATGACCATTTAACTGTTGTGCACTTCCAATCGTTCACGCATTCACAACGCCAAAATCTCCTCTAGCACATACGAGGTGCACACACCTCTTGGCACCATTCACCATTCAAGCTGGACTCCCTCTCCTCCCTAGCCGGCTGTCCCTAATCGCCTTATTTAGTATCTAGATGCGCATATATATATATATAGATATAGATATTAACCTGTTTTCCCCTCCTTCTAATAGGACTTTGTTTCTCTTACTGTCTCCCCAAGTCTGTGCTAATCACAGTTCTTTATTCTCCCCCCTACCCTTAAGAAAAGGAAAAAAGTAATAGCGGTCACTAATGTACTCTCAGTGTCCCCTTTTGCTGAACACTTTTATTTTATACTCCACTTCTTCATATATTCCCAGTACTAGTCAAGATAGCACTATGCGGCGCCGCCTTCCACCCCCTTTCGGAGCTAGGTTCCCGTCACGTTTATCTCTTATTCATCTCTTAATCCTAATGGCCATATGCAAAGAAAAAGCAAGGAAATTTTAAGATGATCTTTAGTAGATCTGCGTACCCCCTCTTCGTTTCCTGTCCTACACTTCACTCCCCACTCCCCTTAAGATCGCTCGCACTCAGTACTCACGTGCCCGTCTTGAACCGATACTCTCCGAAACTGGGTCCGTCCAGGCAGTGTCGCCGTCAGCTCAACAGTCAGCCCCGGCTCCGGCGAGCGGTACTCAAAGGGGATTTTTCAACCGGGATCCCGTACCCCCTCTCTATTGAGTGCGCACTTCTTAGTGTACCGGTCGCCGTTGGCGGGCCGCTTCCCGGAGCCGGCTCACCGTGCGTATCCCTTTTCGACCGGAGATTCTCGTGCCAAACGGGGACGGTTATAAGGAGTTTAGGAAGAAATAAAAATCACGCTATCGGGGTCACCACTGAAAGCAAGCGTCCCCAAACAGCACGATCCTCCCCGCAATGAGAGACAATGAAGGACTCTCCCAAAATGGGAATAAGACCAGGACAGAGTGCGGGTGAGCGTAAATGGGAGTTTATCTATCAGAATTGGGCATGCAAAGAACTCTGCAAACTCCGAGAGCGCTCTGTCTGACAATAGCAAAGACAGGCGTATATATTTACAAAAAACGTCATCAAAACCTACATACTATAGGGGGCACAAGTTCGTTGGGATTGGGTGGCGACGACTAACTATAGGTGCTGCTGCGGTGTGGTTGGTCTTGGCTGGAGGACGTCACTGGTCACCCTCGTGGGTTGGGCTGGGCCTGGCAGGTCGGCTTGAGTTCATCCGGGCGGTGTTGGTGTGCTGAGGCGACCTGTGGCAGAGATGAATGCCTTTCCTGACTTACTTGCCCTCTGCCATGCACCCCGCAGTCATTCAGTCATTTACAGTTCTATTCTCTTTTAGTAAATCTTTCAATAGGTTAAGGCAACACAGGAGGAATGCACCTTGTGAGGGGTCTGGAGATAATATATCGAGGCCTGGTTACTTGTGATCTGTTGACCGGGACCGTAGGTCGAGGGACTAAGCTTCGGGGACTGGGGCGGGTGGTACAGGTCTTTCTGTCTTGTTAGAAGTGGTTATAGATGTTTCGCTGTGTGCCGTCAAAGTGTTGGGTGTCCTGGTTGCACAGGGCTATAAGTCTGAGACAGTCCGGTGGGTTGAGGGGTTTACAGGGGGACGCTTGAGTTTAGACTAAGGTTTATTGCTATGCTGTAAATAATGCAGGTGGCTGGCCGCGGCCTTGGGTGCTGCAGTGGGGTTACAAGTCTTTGAAGCGGCTCCAGTCAGGTCGGGGGAGGTGTGATAGCGCAGAGCGGGGCTCTGTTCTCATGTCTTGGCAGTCTTCTGAGGGAGGGAGGGGGATACATCGAGACCTTGTACGCTTTCACAAAGGTATCTCCCTCGTGCGTTGCCAAATATAGGTAAAGACATCGCAAACATTTGAATACTTTCTATAATACTCATTTAAAATCACTTCAAAACATGCATTTAACCTTGGCTGGGTGCGTTTCTACTATACCCAGTCCGAGCACCATTGTTGTACATTATATTCTAGCAGCTACAGTGTTTTAGTTACATGCATATACATTTGAAGAAAAGGAGGTAGTGGTTAGATCAGTGGAGTACACAGAAAACGATCCGCCCCTGTACGTGACGATGGTAGCATATGAGGGGCTCAGACATTCACACACGATAAGTGCACGTCTTGCGCATTCTTGACATGAGTTCATAGTATATTTGCATCCGCTTTCTCGCGTACTCTAGCAGCATTAGTTTTAGTTATGGCGCAAAACCATGTGAGGTAGGCTGCCCAGTGATACACGCAACGAACAGATCCCTGGAGCGTCCCTTTATCATTAGCATCCACCTGTAATGGTGCGGGCTCGCTATAGCTTATATCATGGGAGCATACTCTCTCATTTTAATACATTCTACAGGCGTGTATATTTTGTGGGAGAAAGAAATAATGCAAGAGGACTTGACATTCATATATACATATATATATATGTAAAGACTGTCTGCCATCAGAGGACCATTTTGCTGTTCATTTCACTGTTCAGGCCTGCTGGCTGGGTCATGCTGATAGTGATGGTACACTGTGGGAGGTGAATTGTTACAATGTTAGCGTATTTCGCTAGCTCATGTCCGTCTTGTTCGTGGGAACGTGCTTGCAGCGGATCTGCCAGGGTGCTGCGGCAACAGGGATGTTCTCCAAGGGTGGGGGCCGCGCTACAGTGCGCTGAGCTCACACCATCTTTACCGGGCAGAGAATGGTTTTTGGGCCTAACTAAATTTGCGTTGTAATCAATACATGTGGGCATTCGATACATGCGGGCAATGTCTCCAGTGGGTGAGCCCTCCACCACCTGGGCCCGGGTGGCATGAGGGAACGCCCAATGGGCCATAGCCCTCACCTGGGGAAGAAACGCAGGCGAGAGGGGTCTCCTGGACCAGTCCTCCCCTACACCATCTTGCACAAAAGCTTCAGGAGGACTGGACCAGCCCACATACTCTGTGACCCTAGCCATGAGCCACCTGTAGGACGACTCTGCATGAGCCCCAGGCTCAGGCCTGCCAAATTCCACCTCTGGGGAAGTGTTCCACCCACTGGCATCATGAAGAGTTTACCTCAACTCTTCAAATTGACTGTCTCCAGAAAAGACAGGAGCCCCATCAGGCTCAACAGGGTCCATATCAAAGTCCGACCTTTCCTCCTCCTCATATATGTCATCCAGAAGGAGGAAAAAGCCCTGCCTCGGGACAGAAGAGGGTCTGAAGTCCACCACCGACCTCACAGACTTAGAAGTAGCCTTTCTTGGAGGATCCACAGTATCAGGGATCTCCAACAGTACATTTCAGGCAAAAAGCCCCGAAGGCGTCGAGGGCTTCGGCGTCGAGAGCGTTGACGGCTTCGCTGTCAATAACGGCGCCGAGGGCTGGAACGAAGACAAAGCTTCGACACTGGTATCCAACGGACACCGCGCCGATGAAGTCGACGCCGACCATGAGCCCTTACCAGGTTTCTGTGGTTTCGGCAGAGACCGAGACCTGGAAGCACATCTCTTGCGACTATCCTGAGCCTTGTCCAAACGGGACCTCAAAGTTTCCTGATGAGCGTTGCGTTGAGGACCTGAGCCTGAAGAAGTGCGAGTCACAGTACGACACCGTTCCTTGCCGGCTTAATCAGAAGGCCCTGTGCCCTGCAATTGAAAAATCGCTAACATCTGCTCCCTAAAGGCAGCCCATTCCTCCGGAGTCTAGGACTTCATCGGGAAAGCCACTTTCCTCGCGGCTCCATCCTCCGAGGACGACGGGGAAGGCGACCGGTGACGGCGCTTCCTAGAATGCAGAGACCAGGACGAATGGTGGGAACCAATCGGGACCGAGACCCCCGGGACTCCTCCCTACGCAGAGAGTCGCCCCTCGAATCGCCGGTGGACATCCCCTTGGCCTTGGATTTACAGGACTTGCTGGGTTTTGAACCCCTACCTACCTGAAGCTTTCCCTTATGCTCCTGCAAGGCCTTAGCAGTTAGCGACTGGGATTTGGAACAGTTGTCGGTGTTGTGACTCTCACCCAAGCACCACAAACAAATGCGATGTGGGTCGGTAATCGACATTTTCGACTTGCAGTCCCGGCAAGTCTTGAAGTCATACCGCGGAGTCGAAGGGGTTGAAGAAGAAGACATTCACAAGGAATACACAAGGCGTGCCGAGTCTCCGAAGCAAACACGTTTGCAGAAAAAATGGAACTGAGGCTACAGGCGCCGTGCATCCTATTTATAACATCCGGTGACGTCGCCCTAAGCCTTCGAGGGACATCGACCCAACCCCATTGACGCAGGACGCCCTCTGCCGAAAATGTTTCCGAAGTGCACAGCTGTGGAAATTACATGTCAAAGATGTGGAATAAGTTGGAGGACACAATCCATTCGAAATGATGTTCCCCGGCACCCGACCGGGGTGCATGGGAGGGGACCCGGAACTGCGTGTCATTTCTGGCCTGAATCCGGGGAGCATTGAGGGGTAGAATTCCGGCCCCTACCTTTACCACGTTGTTGTCCCCTTGTGGGATATGGGGTGGTGTAGCTGCTGGTTCCTTGGGGAGAGGACCAGTTATTTCCCGAGCCGTATTGATTTTGAGGGAAACGTTGGCTACAAAAGGAACGTCTATTCAGATTCCCCCTTCTTTGTGAAGGCCTCTTTGTGATTGTGATGCTGGAAATACATCGGAGGGACCGGGCCTCCGTATCCTTGTCCTTTACTGCCTTTTATCGTGTGTTCTGTCGTATTTTCCGCACAGGAGTTCATGTGGGACTCCTGGCGGTGCAGCTCTCTCTCTCTTGGTTTGGTGAATGGACCCGTGGGATACCATTATGGCACCCATGGGTGGGGGTACAACCCTGTACCCCTAGTGTATGTTTTTGGGCACCTGTGGGTGGCCCAAAGAGCAGGGTATGGGCTGGTGGCAGCTCCATGCTGAATTTGACAGGTGCGCTGAGTATCCTCCATTTTGGGATACCCCGGCCCTGCCATTGGGATCCGTTGATTCCTGATGGAAAACAAGATGGCCCCTGTGGCCTCTTGCTTTCTATTACCTATTACCTTGTTTTCCCAAAGTCCTGGGAAGCCCTGACTCTGTCCCTTCCCCCTGACTGGCTGTTGGGTGGAAGTGCCATATATGGTGTTGTTGTGAAGGCCCGGCCAGACTAGCTGGAGCCTTCCCAGTGATTGTATGTTGTGGTTACCTCCTGTGGGTGGGACCTGGGTATATGGAGTGTGTGACCAATATGCACTTCTTGTTGTGGTTGTCTGGTTTCTGGCATGAGAGACAAAGACTGAGACAGCCCTGCCCGAAACTGGCCTGAATGCAGTGTGTAGTGTTGAATGGCTGGGTACTTGTCCTAATCCACATTCCTTGTTGTGAGTGTCTGAGAGGGAGGAGGATGGCCTGAATGCACTGTGTGCCTGATTGGCTGACTGACTGCATGAATGCCCTTCTGTATGATTGGCTGCTGCGAGTGACCCAGCAGTGTGGATGAGAGACCATGTTCGACGCCTCTCGACGATCCGTGGCTCCTGCTTTAAAGGGAGTCACTCAAGAAGGATTCTTCGACGCATCTTTGCAGAACTCTACTCCACCAGATACATTGGGGGGGGGGGGGGGTAAAACCTTAATAGGAGGAAATAAGACTAGTGAACAATATATGGACTGGGCTTGTGCTATATATCTTTATTTAACAGGTTGCCCAGGTGGGGGGGATCTCCACACAGAACTGTGCCTAGTGGTAGGGGTCAGAAATCTGCCTACTGTTTCAACCATCTTGCATTCCTTCCTATCTCTATTGCTGGTTTCCGTTATTAATCTGTGTGACATTTTAAAAGGTACAGTTGATGCACTTTAATGAAATTTGATAACATTGGTGGTACTACTTTAGAATTGTATATATTTATCATTGTTGACTTCCGAGTACAAAGTGCGTTATTGTGATCGTGTACATACCTTTGAATATTAATTATATAAAGACTGTTTTCAGTAATACAGTGTGTGGACATTCCTTTGTGAGGGTTCTGGGACTACACTGTACTTAAGAACCAGCCCACATCACCTCCAGAGAAGCTAGGCCTTGATTGCCCGTCCATTGCTACCTTATAGAGAATCTTGGCTGGGGTCCTCTGTGCCTCTCCTCTACCATATAGAGAGCAGAAGTACAGACACCCCCCTCCAGTCTTTACAGTGATCTGATCCAGAGTCTTAAAAGGTGTCATGCTCCTTTTTTTGCAGTTTCGAGGACTTCATCCGCTGCCTTTCCAAATAAATTGGTCTCCTCCACTGGTTTATTTATAAGTGAAGTTTGGGTCTCTGGCTGGAAAGCAGAGTTCCTTGGCCATGCATTCCTTTTCAGAAGGGTACCCCTGAGCCGAGCCAAAGACATTCTGGCCGTCTCTGCTGCATCCAAAGTTTTTTTTATTTAGCATACTTTGGTTAACTTGCCTGACCTCTGCCACTGTTGAGAGCAGACGGGTTTGCAGCAGTTCAGGGACTTCTTGAGGCACTCCTCTAGCTTGACCCATTGTGCATCAGCATAGCTGGCCAACAAAGTTGTATTGTTTGCAATGCGAGTGAAGTAAGTCGCCACCGCAGTGATCCTCTTCCCCAGAGCGTAAAGTCTCTTACACTCCTTGTCAGGGGGTGCCTCCCCAGTAGATATGGGAACCCATGCTCTTTTCCTGGTAGTTGACCACAACCAGTGAATCTGGAGTAGAATGACCCCTGATGTAGAGGGAGTCAGAGGGGGAGGGTCAAAAAAGTTGTCTACCCTCAGTAGTAAGTGCAGGTGTTAATAAAGAAGAGGCCAATCGCTTCTTGATTGAATTTAGGAGAGGAATAGCTTGGCTGGCAGGTGGTTTTTCTTTTAAAATGTCCTCCACAAAATCAGCCTCTGGAACGGCTTCCTGAGTAGCAATGTTGAAGTGCTCCGCTGCTTTCTTCAATATGGTGTTGAAAGCCATTTGATCGTCAACCGTGGAGGCCTGTCGAGTGGGGGCAGTTGGAGGGGAGTCCAAGCACAAGGCATCAGGTTCTGGTGCTGGAGTAGGTGGCTGCCAAGGGCAAGGATCAATGGGGTCTGGGTCTACTCCCCAACCCTCAGTGGGGTCCAAATGAACCTCCTCAGAGTCGGCAAAAGAATCTTCATCTTGAGCCTCCTCCTCAGTGAGGTCATAATATATTCCTCTTCATCTTGAGTAGGGTCAAAGACCCTCTGCAGCTTAGCCACTGGGAGAGGGGGGGATTTTTCTCCCTAGATATTTTGGGTGTGGACTTCTCGGAGAGTTCCACAAACCTCTCTAGCCTGTCCATGCATCCTTCACATTTTTCTCTGGTTCAAACTGATGAACCAGAACGGTCCAGAGGTGGAAAGGGCTCTTCTAGTGGATCTTCTGTCTGCAAACATCGAGATTTCTGCTTTAACGTCGAAGAAATCCCTTCAGGAGCTTCCGAAAAGTCTTTTCAGGGTTCCGACGGTTGACGCGTGTCCTTTTGTTTGTCTGTAGGCCCTTCCATAGGTTCCGGTAACTCCTTCGGCCTATGCCTGGATTTCGACAAATCCTTGTGCTTGTCCTTGGGTTTCGATGACTCCTCGGACCGTTGCTTGTGAGAATCCGCTGAAATGATCCTGGCGATGCTTTCTGTAATCATTTCAGAATCTGGAAGTTCTAAAGTTCGGGCCTCTGGTTGCGTGACTGCTTTCGACGGAACCGGGGCCTTTTCGGCCGAGGACGCTTTCTTACGATGCGTCTCAACAGATTCATGAATATTGGGGGCAGCGCCCTTCGATTTAGAGGTCCCAGTCTCAAGGTGCTTCTACAGTTGCGGGGAGGGCTGCCGATCCCGACAGTCGGCGGGCAGGCCCGAAGTTATCGGTGTGCCCGCTGGCCCTATGGATCGTTTCGACTGTTTCAACGAAGGCCTCCCTGTGGTTGTGTGTTTAGTGTATAACACACAGGCTTCTTCGTTGCCGGAGTGTACATTCCCCATAACAGGACCGGGGACGGACAACGCAGAGCGAGAGTGCTTCGCCGAGAGGCCAATCGCCTCCGAATCGGAGGCTTGTTCGTCACTCAGCCCCTCGTCACAATCAGCAGTTGTGGCAGCGGGAGAGCAAGACTCGGCCTGCGACATCCCGTAGGCTGTCCACCCCTTAACACAGCGATCCTTTAAAGTTTTCGGGCGCAGGAGCTTGCAAGCCGCACAAACCGTCTCGTCATGATTAAGGGGCAAACACTGATTACATTTACAGTGTTTATCCTTCCAAGGGAATTTGGCCTTACAAGAAGGACAAAACCTTAATGGAGTCCTCTCCATAGCTGAGGAAATAGAAAGTGATGAAGAGACCCAGGGAACAAAGAGAGGAAAGGGAAAGGCATTCTCAGAAAGGTAAATGTCCACCCCGAACCCACTCTCCCTACTGTGTAGGCCGGCCAGAAGCCGACCGGAACACTGTCCTTCGAAGCTCCATGGACCGTCTTCGGCGGGGACCTGGAAAACAGCCATCGATGGAAGGGACGGTAGGGTAATATCTATAACTCTTAATATATATACGACCAAAGGTCGCAGAAACAATAGCAATTTCTCTGGACGAGCTCCGCATAAGGCGACCAGTATGCTGGGTGGAAAAAAAACAATCTGAGGGACCTCGACGCGTGAGGGATTTTGGGTACACTACACGTCACGTTATGGATAGTGTTACAGGTACGCCCAAGTCGACGTCCCTTTCGATTCTCGAAAGACAAGATGCAATACTCCTTGTTGACCACTGGATGACTGACTATATGCACAGCATGTGATTCTAAGCAGATTAACGAGCATCAGAAATGTATTTATGAAAGGCATAGGGTATTTAAATGGGAAACAAATGAGAGAATTAAGAATTTCTGTATAATATTGATTAGGAGAGGAAGGGCGTGAGGTTTCAATCAAAGCGTTTTTCATTGAAATGTTTTTAATCACATAATTTGTGACATAATGTAAAAGTTCCTTAAAGTGATTGAATGGTTCGTACTGTCCGTGGACCCTACAGCTGCAGCATGGGGGGGGTGAGTATAATATACAGAACGTGTATGAAATTAAGGGTGTACTGGTAACAATCTATGAAATTCAGTGAAAAAAACTTTGTTAAAGGGATGTTATGGTTACAAGTAAAACCCTGAGACCCCAGAAGTGTGCCAGTTACTACAACAAACGTGCGTAACGAGTACCAGCAAGGACCTAAAGAAGGTTTTGGAAATCAGTCTTGTGTTTAATTTTTGCAAAGTGTAAGAATGTAAGTGGAAAAACTAGTGATATAAATTTGGTGTTTGGGTAGTCGGCCTGGCCCTTGGCAAAAAAACGTGTACTTTGATTTGCTTATTGGGGAATGCAGCATGGCCGAAGCCCATGGATTTGGACACTGGCCATGGCTGCAAGCCATTAGCACTGGGCATTGGGCCCATTTTTAGGGTACAGTGGACACTGAGCTAGGATGCCAAGGTGGGAGGCCACTGGCTAACTGCTGGGGCAGAGCAGTCTTAAAGATGCGGTTCATCTTAACCGTAACATCCCTTTAACAAAGTTTTTTCTCTGTCAATTTACTAGGTTTTTATAAGTGAAAATGTTTCATGATGTTACATCACTGTATATAAGTTATTAATTATTCCTCTTAATATATATAAAACAACTTTCTGATGCTTGTTAATCTACTTAGAGTCACATGCTGTGCATATAGTCCGACACCTAGTGGTAATCGCAGAGTATTGCATCTTGTCTTTCGAGGATTGAAAGGGGACGCCGACACGGGCGTGCTTGTAAGACTATCCCTAACATGACGTGTAGTGTACCCAAAATCCTTCACGCGTCGAGGTCCCTCTGGCTGTGTTTATTTCTGCAGTGAGGGAGCCTTATGACTAACGTGAGTGAGTACAGATAGAGAATAGTAAGAGGTCTATGTTCCTTCTACTCCGAGCGGGGAGGAAGGGTGGGCGCATGTGAATCTAAGCAGATACAATCATCAGAAATGCTATTACGGTGAGTAATGCATGTCTTCTGATGCTTGTAAATCTGCTTAGAGTCCCATGCTGTGCATAGACTAGCGAGCAGTACCCAGAGTTAGAGGTGGGGTGTGAGAAGGAACAGTAGTAAAGAGAGGTCTTAGTACCGTTTGTCCCACCTGAGAATCTGACCTAGAGTGAGTATCTAGGCAGTAGTGTTTTGTAGATGTGTGAATAGAACTCGAGGTCGCTGCTTTGCAAATGGATTCGAGAGGAACATTTGCAATGAATGCTATGGAAACCCCAGTGCCCAGAGTGGAGTGTGCGCTAGGCTTGAAGGGCAGATCTCTCTTAGCAAGAGTGTAGCAAAGTGTGATGCAGTTTATCATCCACTTTGAGATTGTCACGGAATTCCCCCTTTCTCACCTGAGAGCGATCCTTGCAGGATTTATTGGGCGGTGTCTTCTTACGCACGGACCTGGTCTTATATAAGCCCGCGCAAGCCTCTTCTGGCTCCAGCGTGCCTACAGAGTTCCGGGATTCAGATACTCCGGGATCCAGGAAATTAAGAAGGTGCGCAAGCACGGCACACAGGTCCAGGAAGCAAGGAAGAAGGAAGAGGGGAAAGGGAATAGAATTAGAAGGTCCAGGAACCAGGATAACAGTTCAGCGAACTACGGAGCACACGTCTAGTCGCTACCTGCAATAGAATTGAGACGCGCGGGGCTGCGGGGGCACGGCCTATTTATAGATTACGCTACGTCAGACGTGAAGACCGAGGAGGGCGTTTCACGTTAGACGGCCATGTTGGAAGTACCAAGGAGTGCAAGCCCGTTGTGATAAGGACCATGAAGTCCAAAAGGGGCGCGTTCTGTGGGTCATGACAGCATGCGTCCTCCGAAAACCTGTTACACCAGGTTTGCCTGGGTGTATGAGATGGTATCTTCTGAGCAATCGAGGGGTATTCAGATTAGAAATTGGTTCCCAGGTTCTTTCACTAGGAGGATATCCTTTCCATTCAACCAAGTACTGAAGCTGACCCCGTTTATACCTGGAGTCGCATATTCGGGACACTTCATATTCCAGTTGGTCGTCCACCACCACAGGAGTGGGTCTGCAGGATTTCCGGGAGGATCGGATGTAGGGTTTTAATAAAGAAGTGTGAAAAACTGGGTGAATTTTCTTCCAGGAGTCTGGTAGCTTGAGCCGGTATGAGACTGGATTTATGATTTTCTTGATGTAAAATGCACCATAGTACCGGGGGGCCAATTTGTTTGGCCGTAAATGTCGGGGTAGTAGTTTTGAGGACAACCAGACTTGATCACCAACTGCATAAGAAGGCCCTGGTCTTCTTTTGGTATCCGCATATCGCTTAGTATGTATTCTGGCCTTCTGTAAGTGTTCTTTGGCTTCCTTGTGTATGTTGATGAGTGTTTCAATCCAGGAGTCAACGGTAGGTACTGGTGTGGGATGTGGAAGAACAGAGGGCAAAACTGATGGATGGAATCCTTGACTGCAATAAAAGGGGCTGGTCTTAACTGCTGAGTGATCGGAATTGTTGTAGGCGAATTCAGCCACGGGTATTAGGAGCGACCAGTCATCCTGCACCTTAGTGGCAAAACAACGAAGGTATTGTTCCAGGGTCTGGTTTACACGTTCCATAACTCTGTTGGTTTGTGGATGATAACCTGATGAGAGAGCGCGTTGGATTCCTAGAATTCGACAGAGATGTTTCCAGAATTGTGAGACGTATTGGTGTCCTCTGTCTGATATGATCTTGGAAGGAAGTCCATGAAGGCGGAAAATGTGTTCCAGGAAGATTCCAGCGAGTTCTGATGAGGATGGTAGTTTATAAAGGGGTGTAAAATGAGCCATATTAGTGAACAAGTCAATGGTGACCATGATAGTCGTGTATCCGCTGGAAGGTGGCAATTCCACAACGAAGTCTGTAGCGATGAATTCCCATGGCCTTGTTGGTAGTGTAGGTTGCAGTAAGAGACCCGCCGGTCTCTTGTTATCGTGTTTGTTTTGACTACAGATAGAACAGGCTCGGATGTACAGTTGTACGTCAGTCTTCATTCTAGGCCACCAAAATTGTCTTTGTATAAAACAGAGGGTGCTGGTGATGCCACGATGTCCGGAGTGAAGGGTATCGTGGCAGAGGTTTATTATCCTTTGTTGTAATTTCTGTGTGGAGATGACTAGAGCATTATCCTTGAACAAATATCTGTCCTTGGTTCTCAGATTCCATTGATTCTTCCTTGAAATATCCTTCCAGAGCTCAGAGGATTGGGTTTGCATCCAAACTTCTTCCAGAAGACGGACTGCTTGAGCTACAAAAATCATGTGGGGAAACATCTTAGGATAGGCCCGATCTTCAATAGTTTCGTAGTCAGGACATCGAGATAAGGCATCAGCAATTATGTTTTGTGATCCAGGGACATGACTGATGTGGAACTGGTACTGGGCAAAGAAGAAGGCCCAACGGGCCTGACGACTATTCCTACACTCCAAGGATTGTAGAACTTGAAGATTTCGATGGTCCGTGCGGACCTGGACTGGATGTCTAGCTCCCAGGAGTAGATGTCGCCATTCTGTGAAGGCTTGGCGGATGGCTAACAGTTCCTTTTCCAAGACGGAATAATGTGTCTCACTGGGAGTCAAAGTTTGTCAACGGTAAGCAATGGGGTGTTCCAATTTGTCCTAAAATTCTTGCTTCAACACTGCTCCTATTGCGTAGTTAGAGGCATCTGTCTCCATTAGGAATGGCCAATTAATGTCGGGTTGAACCAGGATGGGGGCTTGAGTAAACTCTGTCTTTAAACGTTGGAATGCCCTGTCTTGAGGTGCAGACCAGAGAAAGGGAGCGTCTTTCTTCAATAGAGCAATGATCGGTTGAACAATCTCAGAAAAGGTTGGTATGAACTTCTGGTAGAAATTGGCAAGCCCCAGGAAGGATTGAACTTGTTTCACGGAAGTTGGAGCCGGCCAAGATAGTATGGCCTTTACCTTCGAATAATCCATACCAATTCCTTCTGGGCTAAGGACAAATCCTAGGTAATGAACAAAAGTAACGTGAAACAAGCATTTCTCGGGTTTGGCTAGGAGTCTGTGTTCACGTAGTCGTTGTAAGACTGCCTTTACATGCTCTTCATGCTTTAGAAGGTCCTTGGAGTAGATCAAGATATCGTCCAGGTAGACGATGACGAAGAGGAACAGCATGTCAGAGAACACCCTATCCATGAAACGTTGAAAGACTGCAGGGGCATTAGCAAGTCCAAAGGGCATGACCAGATATTCAAAGTGTCCAAAGGGTGTTTCTAAAGGCTGTTTTCCATTCGTCTCCTTCCCTGATACGAATCAGATGATAGGCACTGTTAGGAAGAATTCTCTCTTTAGCCTGAATTTCCTAACCTAGTGAGTCCCCCAGTAGCTTTGCTGGATTTCTGGAGTTTGTTTTTTTCTCCTGCCAAGAGTGAGACTCTTTTTCTCCCACTCTTGGACATGATTTATGGTGTTCCTTTGACTGTTAATGTGTTTTATGGGCTATGGGGTCCTTTACTCCATAGGGTCTCATGTGTTTTTACTATGTGTGTTACACAGCACCCTCCGTGCAGTGACACAGGGGTGTCATAGTGACACCCCACCATAGACTCCATACCCTGGAACAGACTACTGTCTCCCAGGGCATGTAAAGTCACCATTGGCTTTACTAGTCCCAAATTATTAACAGAAAACAGTACAAACCATCATATTGTGGATGTACTGGCCGGGGCAATTAGATTGCCCCGGGATCTGCTAGTCGAGGGGGCACGTCTCCGTCCCCCCTGATCGAGTTTTGGCTGGTGGCAGTGGATACTACTTTTTATATTCGACCGCGAATATATCCCTATGGGATTTTCCCATTGTTCGAGGCTACCAACTTTAATTATTTAATTCTCATAGCCTCGAACATACCGCCGGTTTATTTAATTAATATTAATTCGCCGGTTGGTATTTTTTGCCAGGACTCGATTCTAAAATGGCGTTTGTGTTCTCTTCTGTGACTCCAACCCAAGTCGAGCCCTTTGTTCCACTTTTTGGCGGGCTTCTCCACAGAAGCCTCCAAAAGTGGTGCCACTCTGTCTGGGTACCACAGGGGGTGTGGGAGGGTGTTTAGGCACCCTGGACTGAGTTACCTTGGTAACTCAAGTCGCACTCTTGTGTGATTGGCCCAAGTGGTGAGCCGGCCGGCTCACCACTTAGCATGTTTGATTGACAGCTAGGCTGAGTGAATGGGGGCATGCTGCATAAAAGCAGGGCTTTGGGGACTGGAACTTCAGAAGTCGCCACAGGACCTGAGAATCCGACGAGGGAGAAGCTGAGCCGACCTACCACGACGACACCACCGGTGGAGCCCTGCAGAACCGACTCACCACTTCCCGACGACAGAGAAGATCTCCCGGCTGGAGAGGCTTCTTCCCCTGACTGGTGGGCACAACCAGTTTACCTTCTTCTCTTCGCACCCCAGGCCGGCTTGTGGTCGAATTGCCCATGCCAAGCACCCCGGCAA
This sequence comes from Ambystoma mexicanum, assembly GCF_040938575.1. Classification (NCBI taxonomy): domain Eukaryota; kingdom Metazoa; phylum Chordata; class Amphibia; order Caudata; family Ambystomatidae; genus Ambystoma; species Ambystoma mexicanum. The sequence goes on along the minus strand of NC_090923.1, from coordinate 1,480,942,672 downwards.
CTGGATAGCCACTTAGCACTGGACCGCGAATTACATGACCGCTCCTTTTACCTGAGAAACTCTGCGGCTGGTTTCTTCCCTGGCAGTGCAACGGACTCCTGTCTTTCTCCCCGACGAGATCTTCTCTTCCCCCGGACGAAGCACCGACTTGCATCCGCTGCCAGGAACAACTGCCCCCGCTGGAGTATTCTCACCACTTTAAGGTACCGTGTCCGCCAGGCCTCCCTTTCTAAAGATTGCTACAAGGTAATAATAACCCCTTAACCTTCTGGACTGGGCTGGCCGCCTTGACCCTCTAACTGGTCTCTTTCTTTGGTCCAACTCTTTCTGAACCTTTTCAAGACTTTTGTGCACTGCAACCGTGTGACCTTGGACACATTTCTTTTTGATCGTCTTAAAGCGGATCCGGCCTACTGACTCTAAACTCACGGTTTTACTTTGCCTTCCTCTCTTGTGTTCGTGAAAAAGTGTTGGGATCTGTTTCAATTTATTCTCTGCTTTTCTCTCCCTTTTTAAAACGAATAATTAGAGTGCCATCTACGTTACTCGCTCACCGCTGTCTGAAAATAAGTGGGGCTTTACTTAAGACTTGTCTAATATTCTTTTAAGGGAGTGTATATCTTTTAGTGACCATGTTTTTGGATTGCTTACTATTAGTGCCTGTGTGTTTTTCTAGATGTGGTTTTAAATAAAAAATGATATCTCTTTTACACCAAGCTCTGGTCAGTGTTTACTTGTTCTATTGGGTTCTTTTGACCTATTGTGAATACTCTGTATACTGCCTAACTCTTCTTGAGGGAAGTCTGACTGCTCAGCCACAGCTACCAAGTGAATCTGTGTGGTACAGACTGCTACCAAGTGGGTTTACTGACAAACACCTGTAGTCCTAAATCTTTTGCAGTGGTCCCAGAGGGAACTGCACAGGTTTCTGCCTAACAGGCACCCCTGAGATCCAGTTTCAGGAAGATTACAGCTCCTCTCACCGCTTCCAGGATATCCGAGATCAAGGTTAAGGGGTAACGGTCCTTGAGGGTGCATTGATTTAATCCACGATAATCGAGGGAAGGTCTAAGTTCCTTGGTGTCTTTCTTGGGAACAAAGAACAACGAGGCTCCAGCTGGGGATTTCGATGGTCTTATGGTGCCATTTTCAAGGTTGGTATCCAAGTATTCTCGGAGGGCCTTTTTTCAGGTTCGGATAGGATGAACATCCTCCCAAAGGGAATCACTGCTGAAGGCTCTGTGTCTATGACGCAGTCTTCAGGTCTGTGAGGGGGTAGAGCCTGAACTATGGCAGTTGAAATCACATCAGCATAACCCAGATGGGCCTTTGGGACCTGTATGATATTGGAAACCATGAGTGGTACTTGCTGATCTATTGATGGTTCTTTGGAAGGTGTCAAGGAGGAATCCAGGAATAGACAGTGAGAAATACAAAACTCAGAGCCGAGAAACAAGGATCCTGCTGGCCAGTTGATATAAGGATTATGTTTCTGAAACCAGGGCATTCCCAGTACCATGGGGTAATGAGCCGACTTAATCATGTCAAATCTGATAACCTCTTGGTGATGGTTTATTGAAAGCTGGATCTCTTTAGTCTGCAGGCTTATGGGTCCTGAAGTGAGGGGTCTTCCATCGATCGCTTCCACCAGTTGCATGGTACTTCGTGTCTCATATGGAATGTGGTGACTAAAAACCCAATCTTGATCAATGAATACTCCCATAGCCCCGCAGTCTACCAGGGCCAAAATGGAGTAGGTCTTTTTCTTGGATGGCGATAAGAAGGCCTGTAGAATCACTAGGCTGTTTTGTCCAGGAGAGTTCAAGGATGGAATAGACGTGGAGCAAACATCTCTCTCCGGAAGCCTTGCTCCATCTAGGATCGGGAGCTGGTGTTTCCCGAACGCTGAGGAGGGGCTAGAGGACATTCTCTAACCAGGTGTTTATCCGAGGCGCAATAATGCACAACCCTGTATGAATCCTTCTCATCCTCGCTTGCAGGGATTTGGGTCCACGGAAGGCTCCTTTCTGCATAGGTTCTGGTTCAGTAACTGACGCTGGGTTTGTGTCAGGTTTGGAGGTAATCTCAAAGCACACCTTCGGGGGGGAGACTTTGGATTTTTTCTTCTCTGCCTTCCTTTCCTGGATAAGAAAATCTATTTGCATGGCAAGGTCCATAAGAGCCTGGAATGAGCTTGGGCGAGGCACTCTGGCCAACTCATCTTTGATCTCCTCGTTCAGTCCTTTTCTGAAAAGAGTAAAACTTGCTTCAGGAGACCAGTCAGCTTCCTTGGCCAATTGCTTGAATCGGGTTACAAACGTAAGCATATCCTGGGATCCCTGCTGAAAGTCTAACAGGCGTTCCTGGGCACTATAGACCTGCTCTGGGTGGTCAAACATGGTTTTAAGGGCCTGTATGAAACTGTCGTAGTCATCCAGGAGGGCATCTACAGAATTGACTAAGGGCGTAGCCCAGGTTAGAGCATTTCCGGAAAGGTATGAAATTATGAAGCCCATTTTAGCCCTGGGAGTTGAAAAGTAGTAGGGCTTAAAAGTAAAATGAACCAAACACGAATCAAGGAATCCACGAAGGTTTTTTGCCGACCCATCGTATTTGTCAACAATGCCGCCCAGCAATACACTTTCCTTTGTGGCAGAATCACGGGATAGAACTAATTGTTTGAGAGCGGCGTTTTCCGCATTTAAATTCGGTACCTCGGTTGTTAGTTCTTGCATGCCACGCATGAGATCCTGAACCGCCGCTTCCATGTCGACTTAGACTTCGGTCGTTTGTCGTCTCAAACTGTCACGGAATTCCCCCTTTCTCACCTGAGAGCGATCCTTGCAGGATTTCTTGGGCGGTGTCTTCTTACACACGGACTTGGTCTTGTATAAGCCCGCGCGAGCCTCTTTTGGCTCCAGCGTGCATTCAGAGTTCCGGGATTCAGATACTCCGGGGATCCAGGAAATGAAGAAGGTGCGCAAGCACGGCACACGGGTCCAGGAAGCAAGGAATAAGGAAGAGGGGAAAGGAAATAGAATTAGAAGGTCCATGAACCAGGATAACAGTTCAGCGAACTAAGGAGCACACGCCAGTCGCTACTTGCAATAGCATTGAGACGCGCGGGGCCGCAGGTGCGTGGTCTATTTGTAGATTACGCTACGTCCGACTTGAAGACCAAGGAGGGCGTTTCACGTTAGATGGCCATGTTGGAAGTACCAAGGAGTGCAAGCCCCGTTGTGATAAGGACCATGAAGTCCAAAAGGGGTGCGTTCTGTGGGTCATGACAGAGATGGCTGACTTAGAGACAGGTTCCCCTTCTCTACCAGCCGCCACAGAAACGAAAAACTGATTTGTTTTTCTTTGTGTTTTGTTTTTTCCAGATAATATATTACTGCCCTGCACACATCAAGTGTGTGTAGGTTTCTTTCTGCCACATTAGTGTGGTTCTGGAAGAAGGTTGGTAGTTCTATTGATTGGTTCACATGGAACTTTGAAATGAATTTAGGCGCAAGCCTAGGGTGAGTGCGCAAAACCACCTTATCTTTGTGAACTGTGACAAATGGGTCTTGAACTGAAAGGGCCTGTAATTTATTGACTCTTCTAATTGAAGTGAATGCCACTAAGAAGGCAGTCTTTGTAAGCAAGAACCTTAAGGCTAGCCTTATGCACAGGTTGAAAGGGAGATCCCATTTATCTAGTTAATACCACATTTAGGATCCATCCGGGAGCTGGGTTTGAAATCGGGGGATGAATTCTTTTAACCCCTTCCATAAATACCTTGATCACTGGGATCTTCCACCATGACATGGGACGTAGTGTATGTTGAAAGTGCAGCCAAGTGGACCTTCAGAGTGAAAAACCAGACCTGAGTCCAGTAGATGAGTCGGGTATAACACAATGTGGGTAGTAGAGCAGTCAATGCGATTGATGTTCTTAGAATGGCACCAGATAACGAAGCGTTTCCATTTATTGGAATAGCAATGTCTGGTGTTAGGCTTTCTTGCCTCTTTAAGAATATCCATTAATCTCTGAGGAAGTTGGTGGTGTCCGAACTCTATGACCTCAGGAGCCAGGCCGCTATGTTGAGAACTTGCAGGCAAGGATGGAGTGTCTCCCCCTTGTCTTTTGAGAGCATGTTGTATGGGCAAGGTAGCTTCATCGGAGGAGAGATCGACATCTCCATCAGATGGGAGAACGATGGTTGGCGGCCCCACATAGGGGCCACCATAACCATAGTGATTGGTTCTGGTGCATCTTGTGCACTATCTTGTCGAGTAGGTGAGTTGGGGGAAAAGCATAGACACATTTCCCTGACCATGTTATCCAAAGACTGTTCCCCTTGTAGCAGTTCTGGGGGTAACCTGGAGGCGTTATCCGGCCATTGTGTGTTCTCCAGAGTTGCGAACAAGTCAATCTCTGGGAAGCCCCATTCCGCTAATACGTTAGAGACGATGTCTTTGTGTAAGTGCCATTCGTACTCTGTGGGTAGAGGGAAGTCTCTACTGAGCACGTCTACCAGAAGATTGAGTTCCCCTGGAACGTGTTGAGACAGGAGGAACATTCCGTGTTTTAGAGCCCACATCCAAATGTTCTGGGACAGTTTGGATAGCCCTGGAGAGTGTGTGCCCCCGTTTGTTCAGGTAATACATGGCCGTGGTGCTGTCTGTGAGGACCAGTACTGTCTTCCACTGTAGTTGTATCTGAAAAGCTTTTAGGGCCTTGAACACTGCCAACAACTCCAACAGGTTTATGTGGTTGGACGCTACTGCTGGGGACCAAACACTGTGTGCCGTGCGATGAAGGAGGTGAGCCCACCCACCTCCTCAGAGATAAGTCTGTAGTGAGTGGCTTCTACTACGGGGGTGGTGTAGATTTTCCCCTTCAAGAGGTTTTCCCTCGACCACCACTGCAGAGAGAGAGAATGAGGGCTGCCGAGACAGCCACTAGATCGTCCCATTGTCCGCTGGCCTGACACCATTGGTTGTTGAGCCACTCTTGCATGGGGCGCATGCGCAAACGTGCACGTGAGACTAAGTAAATGCAGGAGGCCATCGTCCCTAACAGTCGCATGGCTTGGCGTACAGTCACCTCGCGACTAGCTATATAGTGAGGGATCTGGAACAGCATGTTTTGAAACCTCTCGTTGGAGGGGAAGACAAGGACGTCTTCTGTCCAAATTAGAGCTCCCAGAAATGGTTTGACTTGGCTGGGGTCTAGACTGGACTACTTCTCGTTTATTGAGAATCCCAGACTGAAGAGTAGATCTACTGTCTTTTGGATGTTTGATAGGCATGTTCTGTGGGAATCCTGTTATTAGCTACTCATCGAGGTAAGGATAGACTAATGGACTGCCTGCGCAGGTGAGCCGCTACTACCGCCAGTACCTTTGTAAATACCCTTGGGCTGAGGCAATGCTGAAGGGAAGGACCTTGAATTGATAGTGTTTGTCCGCTATCATGAACCTTGGGTATTTTCTATGCACTGGCAGCATTGAAATATGAAAGTATGCATCTTTCATATCCAATGTTGCCATATAATCCCACTGTTTTATTAGAGGGATTACCTCTTGCAGTGTTGTCATTCGAAACTTTTGTGGTTTGACAAATGTGTTCGCTGGGCGCAAATCTTACACAGAGCGCATGGTGAGATCCTTTGCGGGTACAAGGAAGTACAATTAATAAATACCCTTGTTTACCTGTAGAATGGGGACGACTTTGATGGCAACCTTTTCTTGCAGGATCTCGACCTCTCGTAGTAGGATCTTCAGATGTTCTGGCGACAATAGTCTGGACGTTGGTGGCCGGTATGAAGGTGGTCGGCTGAACTCGATACAATAACCGTGGGTGACGGTCTTGAGCATCCACTGGTCTGTGGTAATTCCCTCCCATGCATGGAAGAATGATGTTATCTGTCCCCCAACCGGGGAGGCATGGGAGGGGACCCGGATTGGCAAGTCATTTTTGATTTGAGGCCGGGGAGCCTCTTGGGGTGGTGCTTCTACCCCTTCCTTTGCTACGGAGCTGTCCTCTTGGCTGATAATGGCTTGTGGCAGCAAACCCTTGTCCTGAGAACCATGTAGTATTTCCCGTTCCTTACTGATTGTGGGGGCAACGTGGGAAAGATTGTCCCTGTTATCTGGCTTAGTGACTTTAAGGTTTCATGTTCCTTTTTTCGCAGTCTCTAAAGCCTCATCAACCGCCTTTCCATAGAGGTTAGATTCTTCTACCGGTTTGTTAATGAGGGAAGCCTGGGTTTGCGGTTTAAATCCCGAATTCTTTAACCATGCATGCCTTTTTAGCAAGGTACCATGGGCCAGTGTTCTTCCCGCTGCCTCAACGGCATCCAGGGTGTTTTAAAGAATGTTTTGGTTTACCTGCCTCCCCTCTGACAAACGCCAGTAGGCATGATCGTGTTGGCTCTGGGACTTCCTGCAGGCCCTCCTGGAGCAAATTCCAATGGATGTCGCTGTAACTAGCCAACAATGTGATGCTGTTAGCTATCCTGGTGGAATAGGCTGCTGCTGTTGTAATGCGCTTCCCCAGGGAATAGAACTTCTTGCAATCCTTGTCCAGCGGTGCCTCAGCCGTGGACAAGGGTACTCCTGCTCTCTTCCTACTTGTTGTCACCACTAGGGAATCGGAAGTGGCATGTCCCCGGATGTAAAGTGGGTCTGTAAACGAGGGGCAAATCAGTTTCTCGACCCATGGGTTTACAGCCCTTGTTTACGATGGAGTGAACACAAGAGACAATACACCGTCAGATGGAGTTCAACAGAGGTATCGCATGACTTGAGGGGGTTTCTTCTTTCAAAATATCCTCTACGAAGTCAGTATCTTGCACCGCCTATTGAGTGGCAATCTGAAAGTGTTCAGCTGCTTTTTTAAGGATAGCAATGAATGCCATCTGGTCATCGATGGGAGATGCCCGTTTTATAGGAGGTGAAGCAGGAGGATCCAAGAACGGTGTATCAGGGGTAGTGGACGGTGACAGCCATGTTGCCTTACCCAAAGGCTGCTCATCAACCCACTCTGGGGACTGGTCTATAGGCTCTTCAAAGGGATCATCCCCCTGATCATGAGGGTCCTGAGGGACCTCCTCCGGTTCTGTTAGATCAAACACAGTGTGGCTGGAGGTGCTTTGAGGTTTAGCCATAATAGGATAGTAGTCTTACTCTCTTAGCCTTTTAGGGGTAATACATTTTTATGAAAAGTCCACAAATTTAGAAAGTTTATTCATGTACCCCTCAAACCTGTCCCTGGTCCATAAGGATGACTCAGAGGGGTCTGGAGGGGGAAAAGGGCTCTTCTTGGGGAATTGTATCTTTAGGCCGTTGAGACTTGTCTGACAAAGTCTTAGACTGGGGCTGGTAACCCTCAGAATATTCTTCCTGACCTTCTCGACGTCTAGAGGTGTCCTTAGGCCTATTAACTGCCAAGTGCCTTTGTCGTGGTTTTTGGCGTTGCCGAAACCTTGGACACCAGTCTGCTCTTATGAAGCGTCTCAGTGCTCTTATGAAGTTTGGTGCTGGCACCCTTGTGACTTGGAGTGCCCAGACGCATGCTGCCTAGATGGTTGCGGGGAGGGCGGCCGACCCCGTCGTTCGGTGGGTTCCGTCGGAAGTATTGTTGTACCCATTGGCATCTTAGGCTGTCCCGACGAGTCCGTCGAGGAGGCTCGGGGGGTTGGTGTGTGCTTTCCTTTATGTGGTGTGTGTGCGTCCTTGTTGCCAGAGTGTACACTCCCCATAGCAGCACCGGTGGCCTGCCTGCAGGGGTCGGGCGCCTCGGAGCGTGGCTGCTCCGAAGATAGGTCAATGGCCTCCGCGTCGGAGCCACGGCTGCCGCAAACTTCCTGGTCACTCGAGGCGGTGGTGGGGGAACTATTCTCGGCTTGCTACATGGCATAGGCTGCCCACCGTTTTACTCTGCTTTCTTTTATCGTCTTAGGACGTCAAAGCTTGCAAGACCGACAGGACTGCTCGTTACGATCTCGAGGTAGACACTTATTACACCTCCGGTGCGTGTCTTTCCATGGGTACTTGCCGTTCCAAGAAGGGCAACATTTAAAAGGAGTCCTGTCCATAGCTCAGGTTAATAGCAACAGTAAAACCAGAAGCGAAAAGAGATGGGAGAAGGAAATGCATTCTTGAAAAGCTACAGAAACCCGGACCCCACTCTCCCTACTGTGTAGGCCTGGCTGGAGGGCTGAGGCCGCGCGGTCGACAGCATCGACCGGAGCACCAGCCTACGAAGTCTGGAGTTGTCTTCTGCGGTCTTCAGGATTGATTGAAGTAGTCGTCGGTGAAGAGTGACGAATATTAAAACAACCAGAGGTCGTGGACAAAGAAGTATATATTTGCAATTTTTTTAGCTCTGCATAAGGCGACCAGCTAGCTGGGTGGAAAAAGACTATCTGAGGGACCTCGATGCATGAAGGATATTGGGTACACTACACGTCACGTTAGGGATAGTGTTAAAGGCACACCCATGTCGAAGTCCCGTTTCGATCCTCGAAAGACAAGATGCAATACTCTGCGATTACCACTCGATGTCGGACTATATGCACAGCATGAGACTCTAAGCAGATTAAAAAGCATCAGAAAGTTGTTTTCTATTTATTTAAAGAGGAATAATTAATAACTTGTATACAGTTATGTAACATCATGAAACATTTTCACTTAATAAAAACACAGTAAACTGACAGAGAAAACACTTTGTTAAAGGTATCTTTTGGTTAAGATGAACCCCACCTTTGGGACTGCTCTGCCCCAGCAGTTAGCCAGTGGCATCCCACCTTGGCATCCCTTGGCACTTTCCTCCTGTGCTCCCATGAGCACTTGTCCATCCGTACTGCCCTTTCTATTTCTGCACTTCTGTCACTGCATAATGCATATTGCATTGCTTAAGTGGCAGTTGGTGTGTTGAAGTTTAATACATTGATAGGGTTTATATGTAGAGTTTTTGGAAATGATTGGTGGATGAGGTGTGACTGTTCCAAATGAGGCAATGAGGGAGTGTTACAAATAAGGTTAGAAGGGATGTCCTGTGCGATGGTGTGCACGTGCCATCCGGCTGTTTTAAAGATGCATGGCCTAGAAAGGGGGCTGCAGATACTGCAGATAGTTAAGTACATGTCTTTTGGTCCTCATTGTATGCTAGAAAAAAGTATTTTGGACAGAAAATGGTTTAGGTTCTTTACCATTTTTCTCTAGTGCACAATTGTCCATTATTACCATTAGCATAATACAAAATGCTAATGGAAATGTTGGAGAATCGTATTGAGTGTAACTACTTTACTGAGAAATGTAAATTAGATGGGGTCTATAAGATTATTTTATTTAGTTCTATTTTTTTTTGAAAGGTGGTTCCTAAAGATTGTATTTTGTGTGCGTTTTCTTTGGGATTTTTTGGAGAGAGGCCAGGAGTAAGATGGGGAGGGAAGTGAGGGAAGAGGCACCAACCACAGAGAAGGAGTGGCAGGTCCATATGGCAAGATGTTGGGCATGTGTTAAATGTAAGGTAGGGGGTCAGTGTTTCTCATGCTCCTTAATTACAGTCTTGAAAGCACTTCGGAACTACTCGCACCTGCAGAGTGGTGTGTTACAGTATATACAGAGTACTGTTGTCTTGGAAAGATATGGATGAACAGCCTGAGAGCTTATAGCTTGAAAGGTAGCTGGTTGGTTCTTCTGCCCCACAGGAGTGGCCTGTGTAGTGGCAGTAGCGGTTGAGGAAGATGAGGTAGAGGAAAAGAGCCTACTAATTCCTGAGAAAGGAACAGCCTTTCTGAGAGCATCCCGATGGTTGGATTTGGTGTTGCGTCATGGAGATGGTCCCATAAGAGTACTCCCCAAGTTATCAGCGACTGCTCAGTGCATTTAACGTTTGTAGCTTTAGCCTTTGGTACATCCTGAACGGTGGTAAAAAATCTGCCACACCCTTTGTTCTCTCTTGGTGCTGGAGGTAGGCATTTCCTCTACATCATCTTCTTGGTTGTCTTGATTGTTTTGTGCATGATTGCGCTTTTTACATTGTGGAGGCACTCCAGGTGGTGGTGGTGGCTCCTGGGGAGGAGTAATGGGCATGGCTGATGTCATTTTTGAATTTAAATAATTGTTGCGCTAATATTGTTCCAAGCATGTGCTTTCTCCTGGAATGAAGATGGAAAATCAGGAAGAATAGGTGTAGGAACTGTGCAAGGGTACATTTTCAACTTTAGACTTCCTAGATCAGCTAAAAATTAAATCTCGACTGTTCGCGAAGCACGGACCCATTCCCGAAGCATGTATACGTTTGCAAACAAGTCATCATGCTGCCCACGAGCGCGCAGTTACGTGATAGAGTCTGAATGGTCTGCAGTGACGTCAGACATCCGAGAACGTCGGCGAACAGGCAATGGTGCATAAAAGATGTAGAAAGTTAATAGAAGTGTTTAAAATGTTGCTATGAGAAGGGAATGGCACAGTCCTTACTTGAAACCTTCTAGATTGGTTGAACATACTTAGATATTGGGGGTAAGTATATTAGGAAGTTGTAGAACATTAGGGTGCCCTGGTAAAACCTATGGAATACAGTGAAAAAACTTTGTTAGAAGGGCGTTATGGTTACAAGTAAAACCGAAACCCCCCAGAAATTCGCCAGTTTTGGTAAGCTATGAAACCATAACTCACGCCACCACCATGCAGTGCTAAGACGAACACCCACGACAAAGATGACATCACAAATGTCATTGATGACATCACATATCAAACTAATTCTGATGAAAAGTCCTTACAAGGGGGTGTGTTACAATGTTGGTAGCAACATATTAGGGGGGAAATCGGGAGAGTTCTCATGAACTAATAAATGTATTAAAGAATATATTGAACTAAATTAAACATTATTGGAGTGTTGTTGATACAGGAATATATTCATACATACACATAGGTAATGGCTGCAGCATGTACCATAGAATTATAATATTTTTAATCTGGTAATTTGTGATAGTAAATTAATGAATGTTATCTTATCAGAGTTTTCAGTAATGTTAAACATGGCCTAAATAGCCAACAATCCAAGACTTAGTACACACTTATGTCAGTACAAACAATACATATGAAGACCCACAACGCATCCAAATGAGAGGCACATACAGGCCAACTAAAGTAAGGAAGAAAGAAACAACATCACCAGAAAATGTCAACAACATTAAATGTAATCTTGATGTATACAAATTAATTGTGCGTTTGAGGCATGCTTATTGCCCCATGTATGTGCACCATGAGCTGAGATGAAACTGTAAGGAAAGTACTTTAAGAACATATGAGAAGGTTTGTCCACATATTTATCACCTTTCCAATTTTTAAAAATTGTATTATCAGTGAACAAAAACTAGCGTACATATGTGAATGAACAAAAACAAGTGACCCAGCTATGTAATGCTATCAGTGATGTCATCAATGACATTTGTGATGTCATCTTGATGTCCTGGGTGTTAGTCTTAGCAGTGCATGGTGGTGGCTTGAGTTATGGTTGCTTAGCTTACCATAACTGGCGAATTTCTGGGGGTACTTGTAACCATAATGTCCCTTTAACAAAGTTTTTTTACTGAATATATATGATACATTACTCACCGTAATTGTATTTCTGATGCTTGTGTCTGCTTAGATTCACATCCTGTGCATAGGCCGACATCTAGTGGAAGCTGCAGAGTATTACAGTTGTTTGTGAAATTCGAAAAGGAACGTCGACAGAGCGTGCCAGTAATACTATCCCTAGTGTGACGTCCACTGTACCCATGGTCCTTCACACGTCAAGGTCCGTCAGATTGTTTTGTTTCTGACATGGGGTAGCATGAAGTGTAGCACGAGTACAGATGTAGCCAAGTAGATATGTATCTGACAAGCTCATAAAGCATCCATGCACCTTCTCTCCAAGGGGAGGAAGGGTGGGTGCTTGTGTATCTAAGCAGATAGAAGCATCAGAAATATGATTACGGTGAGTAATGTATCTCTTCTGAGGCTTGTGGAATCTTCTTAGATCACATGCTGTGCATAGATTAGAGAGTAGTGTTAAGAGAAGGTGGTGGGTTGTGAGAAGGTTCATTGGCAAACAGATGTTTTAGAACCGCTTGTCCCAACTGTGTATCTGTCTTGGAATGGGTGTCAATGCAGTAGTGCTGAGTGAAAGTGTGTATTGAGCTCCATGTAGCTGCTTTGCAAATGCTGTCTAAGGGGACATTTGCAATAAAAGCCAAAGTATCTCCTGTGCTCCTTGTGGAGTGAGCTCTCGGCGTGAAAGGCAGTGTCTTGTTTGACAGAGAATAGCACATTTGTATGCATCTGACTATCCATCTGGAAATGGCATTTTTGGAAATGTGGTCTCCTTCTCTGCTTGGGGCTACGGAGACAAACAGTTGGTCTGTTTTTCTTAGCGGTCTGGTATTGTTTACATAGTAAAGGACCACCCTCCTTACATCTAGTGTGGGGAGTTTTACCTCAGCTGAGCTCCTTGGGTTCTGGAAGAAAGCTGGTAGCTCAATGGACTGGTTCACATGAAATTTAGAGATGAATTTAGGAGAGAACCTAGGATGTGTATGTAAAACCAGTTTGTCTTTGTGTATGACAAAGAAAGGATCTTGCACTGACAATGCTTGCAATTCACTAACTTTTCTTATGGAAGTAATAGCTACTAAGAAGACAGTCTTGTAAGTCGGGTGTTTAAGACTTGTGCAAAAGCTCGATTGGGGGCCATTGAAGGGTGGAGTCTCTTTACTCCCTCCATGAATGCTTTGATGACCGGCACCTTCCACCAGGATACTTTATTGTGGGAGGTGGTGTAAGCCGATAAGTCCGCCAGGTGGACCTTTATAGAGTTGAATACTAAACCGGAGTCTAGCAAGTGGAGCATATAGTTTAGCATGTGGGATGGGGTACATTCCATGGGGTTTATTTGTTTAGACTGGCACCAAATTACAAATCTCCTCCACTTATCGAAATAACAGTGTCTAGTGTTTGGCTTTCGTGCCTCCTTGAGGATATCCATACACCTCTATGACTTCAGGAGCCACGCTGCCAAGTTCATCGAGTGAGGTTGAGGGCGCACTGTTAATCCCCCGTGTTGAGTAAGTTGGTCTGGCACGGGAGTTTGATGAGATCGCACATCGCCAATGTCGATACCATGGCTGTCTTGCCCACATAGGAGCAACTAGGATGAGCATCATTTGTTCCTTGTGAATCTTGTTCACCACTTTGTTCATAGGGAGAAGTCGGGGGGGAGGGGCGGGGGTGGAGCGTAAGCAAATCTCCCTGACAAGTTCATCCATAGGGTGTTCCCCTTGGAGCCTGGTTGGGGGAACCAGGATGCGAAGCCTGCGCATTGTTTGTTTTCACCTGTAGCGAACAAGTGTAGCATGGGGAAACCCCACTCAAAGAAGAGGTGGTCTGCGACCCCCTGTATCTAGTTGCCACTCGTGTTCCTCTGGTGGGGGATCTCCGGTCAGTGAGTAGGCTACAGAGTTAAGTTCCACTGGAACGTGTTGTGAGGATAGGAAAATTATCTGTTTGAGTGCCCATTTCCAAATGTGTTGTGCTAGTTTGGATAAATTTGGAGAACATGTGCCCCCGTTTGTTGATGTACAACATCTCCATAGTTTTGTCGGTGAGGGTTTGCACCGACTGGTTTGCTAGGTGTATCTCAAATGCCTGAAGGGACTTGAATATCACCAGTAGTTCCAGCAGATTGATGTGGTTCTGCGCTGTGGCATGAGTCCACAGACCTTGTGCTGTGTGATGAAGGTGACGAGTCCCTCACCCGGCGAGTGACGAGTCCGTCATAACGATCGCCTGCACTTCTGGATCGTGGAAGGGTTTCCCCTTCAAAAGATTTTGCCTTGTCCGCCAGCAAAGGTTTTGCACCCGTGTTGGCATGCGCAGGCGTGCGTGCGGTACGAGGTAAATGCAAGATGCCATCATGCATAGCTTTGCGTACGCTTATCTGGCGGCCGGCCTGATAATGAAGTATTTGCAGTAACATATTTTGGACTCTTTCCTCTGACGGGAAGACAAACCCACTTTTGAGTCTATTACAGCTCCTAGGAACTGTTTGGTTGTGCTTGGCACTAGGCTCGAATTTATCTCGTTTATTGAAGAGCAGCACTGGGATTGTTTCCCTGCGCAGGTGCGCTGCCACCACCGCCAGGACCTTTGTGAATACCCTTGGTGCGGATGCTATTTCAAAGGGTAGCACTTTGAATTGTTAGTGCTGGTTTGCATTTTGAACCGCAATCTTCTGTGCGCTGGGAATATTGAAATATGAAAATAAGCATCTTTCATATCTAATGTTGCCATGTAGTCCCCCCGCTTTAGCAGGAAGATTACTTCTTGTAGCGTAGTCATGCAGAACTTTTGTGGCTTGACATAGTTGTTTGCAGGGCCTAGGTCTAATACTGGGCGCATTGTTAGATCTTTTTTTGGCACAAGGAAGTAGGTTGAATAAATACCCTTGTTTACCTTGTGTCCCGGGACGAGTTCTATCGCGTCCTTTGCTAGCAGATTGACGATCTCTTCTAGGAGGATCTTCTGGTGTTCCAAAGAATGTATTTTTTGTTGTGGAGGATGGTCTCAGGGACGCTCTAGTAGTTCTATACAGTATCCCGCGGATACTGTTGACAGCACCCATCTGTCTGATGTGATCCCTTCCCAAGCTTGGGTGAAGTTGGAAATGCGTCCCCCTACTGGGGTTGCGTGAGAAGGGACCCTGAACGGAGCGTCACTGTTTCGGTGGAGGCGTGCCGCCTCCCTTATTGGGGCTGCCTCTACCTCTACCACGTCCTCTCTCATTACCCCTGCCGTAACCCTGGGTAGACTGCTGGTTATTTTTGTTCCACTGTGTACCCTTCCCCTGGGAATAGTTAGAACCTCTCTGGGAATTTTGGCCGCGTGGGCGACGAAAATTGCCATTCCCTCTCTGATTCGGGGGTTTAGTGGTTAGCTGGCCTAGGGATTTCAGTGTTTCATACTCGTCCTTAGCATTCTTTAGTGCATCCTCGACCGCCTTACCAAACAACAGATCCGGCTCCACCGGTTTGTCCAATAATGACGCTCGAGTTTCAGCCTTGAAACCAGACTGGCGTAGCCAAGCGTGTCTCTTAATAACAGTTCCTTCTGCTATTAATCTGCTGGCGTTATCCGCGGCATCAAAGGTTGCCTTTAAAATGCAACCGGACACGGCTCTTCCCTCCGCTGAAACTCGTGCCAATTGGCTCTTTAAGGGTTCTGGTGCGGAGTCTGAGTGCCCCGACCTCTTCCCACTGATGGCAGTTGTAGCTGGCCAACAGGGTGGTGGAGTTGTCAATCCTTGCCTGGTAGGCGGAAGTCGAGGCCACTTTCCTGCCTAACCCGTACAGTTTTTTGCTCTCCTTGTCGGGAGGAGCCTCGGACGATGATAAGGGTGCGCCAGCCCTCTTACGGGTGTTAGTAACAACCAGGGAGCCCAGCTTCAGATGCCCCCTTATATATAGTGGGTCTGATTGGGCCGCCTTGAAAAGTTTTTCAATCCTAGGGTTCACTGCTCTGGTGAGGTTAGGATTGAGGAGTGACGGGTCTATTCTTCTTTGAATAGACTTTAGGATAGGGATGGCCTGAGCAACAGGCCTCCTTTCCCCCAATAACTCTTCTGCGAAGTCTCTTTTCTCCTGGGCACCCTGGGTGTCAATGTGGAAATGTTCGGCTGCTCGAGACAGCACTTCATTCAGGAGCGGCTGGTTGTCGACAGGGGAGTCAGTAACCAGGGCCTCTCTTTCTACTGGGGAGTCTACCCTGTAGGGGTCTTCCTCTTCTTCATCCTGATCCTCATCATCCCCATAGTAGCCTGTCCCAGTTTGTTCCTCCACCATGCCAAACTCTGGATCCTTGACAAAGGATGTATCTCCCTGGTAATGAGAGTAGGGCTGGACGTAGAAGGGGTCAGAAGACCCTGTTGGTGTCTCAAAGTGGGACCTTGTACTTGGAGGTATTGGAGGTACTTGGATCCTTAGAGCCAGAGGGTACAGACCCGTCGGGAGTATAAACAAGAAAGTGCTCTGGGTTTTTTGCATACCAATCTGCCAGAGATGACATTCTTGACATTACCCTATCTATGTCAACACTGGTCCATTCTCTGGAACTGGGAATGACCCTTTCTGGGAGTTTTCCAATTTTATCCTGACTAGACTTGGTAGCCTGTGCAGGGGTTTTGGTATTATCAGAAGACCTGGACTTGTCTTTCTGTTTTTGAGGAGTGGAGTGTTCTACGGGCTTGGAAGTGGGTAGGGACTGCTTCCTTTGCTGTTTCCCTCCCTCCCCGTGACTGGAGGAGTGTTTCCCGTGTGTTTTAGGGACCTCTGAGCTTTTCGACGCCTGGCGTCGAGGTTTGGGGGTCTTGACCCTATCCTTCGAGCGTCGAGGTAGGGGTTCAGGATCTGTGGCAATTCGGTCTGCGGGCGCTGAATCTTGGAGAGCGGCCTGAGGGTGGAAGTCGGCTTCGTCTCCCGACGATCGAGCTTCCGTGACCTTAGGGAGCGAGGCACTCTTTGCAATGGTGGATGTTTGCCTGGCGTCGTGCAGCGATCTAGATCGAGAGCGCCCAGAGGACGCCGATTCGGACCGTTCTCTACGTGCCTCTTTCCGCGAACTCGACGTGCGCGCCAAGTCTCGGTTGGACTTTATGTGCTTTGTGAAAGTGTCATGGGAAGCGCTCGTGTCGCCGGGGGTGTTCCCCATAGCCGGCCTGCCGGTCGACCTTCCGAGGTCGGGGACTTGCGCTCGGCTGTCTTTCGACGCCATAAAGCCCTCGCCGTCCGAAAGTACGGCGTCGCTGCCATCGCTGAAGGCGCCCTCTGCTGCCATGGCCGCTTGACGCCTGGCGTGGTGGGCCCAACGCTTGATTGAACTGTCCTCAAGTGTTTTAGGCTTCAACCTACTACAGGCTCTGCAATTTGCCTCGGGATGGTCCCTCGGCAAGCAGAGGTTGCACGTGGCGTGCCTGTCGACCCAAGGGTATTTGCGATTGCACATGGGGCAGAATTGGAAAGGGGTACCCACCATACGCACCTTGTGGCAGCGGGCTGGTAAATGTAGGAATATATAAGTGTATCTATATATTACAAGAGTGTAGAGTATGACCACCCCCCACTCTCCCTACTTGCGGGGCCGAGGCCAGCGGCCCAGGCCCGGGCCGAGACGGAAGCCTCGAGGCCCAAATCTGTCGTGCAGTCGACGGTCGAAATCCTCTCCGATCCGGCGTCGAGTGTCTAAAATCGGTATCTCGACGTTGGGGTGGAGAAAAGGGGTAAAATTATCAATATTTTTCAAATGTATGGCTTAGCCAAGGAACTCCGCAAAATGCTTCTGACCAGTATGGCGGAAAAAAACAATCTGAGGGTCCTAGACGCGTGAGGGATCATGGGTACAGGGGACGTCACACTAGGGATAGTATTACTGGCACGCCCTGTGTCGACGCCCATTTTCGAGTTTCGAAAAACAAACTGTAATACTCTGCAGCTTCCACTAGATGTCGGCCTATGCACAGCATGTGATCTAAGCAGATTCCACAAGCCTCCGAAATATATATATGTACTTATCCCCCTAATGTTTCAAGTATTTCAAAAGTGTAGCACCCGGTGTCAATAGTAAATACCTGGTCATTATTAATTCTGCATATAGAGTGGCAATCAACAATGCCCCCATATTAAACTTCCCATGGTATGGTTTGTGAATCTTAGAGTGAACCAAGCTTGTTGAAAAGTCTTTTTGTTCCAATCTGTTATAGTTGAGAGCCAAATCGCTTCATTAGGAAGGTGTGGAACTGACATGGCACAACATACAATTGCTCATCCTCTTATTTTGTCCTCCTGTTCGTTCCTCCAGTAATTCTCTTAATGATTCTTCATATCACCATCGGACCCACCAAAGCAAATGTATCACATTCTATACATCACTATGCAGTTGGTTATACACCACCTCATTTATCAAAAGTCAAGCATTAAAAAAAGTCATGGTCAGAGTTGAGACCCATTTGAATGGTACGGTACTGGCAGATAACTCTTGCCTCAGCTCTGCCCCCCCCCTCTTAATCCACATTGAACATGTTTCAAACCTACAAACCGGACATCTTCCCTGTTCCCCATCTGGTGGTACTTTAACCAATGGACAGAGAATGGAAACCTCACATCATCATGTCCCAGGTTACTCAGGTGTTCCCGAATTCTCACCAGGAGAATTTCTATTTTAGAACTACTTTCAACAAATCGAGGAGCACCTTCAACCCATAAAACCTTGTCTGTGATGTGTTCCTCGACTTGATATTCCTTTCTCCAAAATAAAAGTGTAACTTTACCTAATAGTGGGCACTGTCTGCTTAAAATAAAGTTTAACATAGCAAGGAATTGATGATGAAAATGTCTTGATACATTTACTGGATCAAGTGCACAATGTTCACTGGGAGTTAAACTGTTAATGTTAGGAAGATGTGCATTTGCATCACAAGTCGATCCAATGCATATTCTGCACAGTTTAAACAACACAAGTTGGTGGAGCAAGGTTTCGCAGCATGCAATTTAACTCTGATAAACCCCAATACCAATATTCTCTTGTTAGTCCCGTATTTGCTAAAATGTTTGTAATGCTACTTTCTAAAACTTGATCTTTAGCTTCAACTTTTCAACTAGTCTTAAAGCTGCCATATTTCAATATTGTTTTTGTGTATAGGCAACTCTAACATTTGGTAGCTAATTCCGTTTCATAAAGCAAGTGAAACATAGATCCATGAATTAAATTAAATAGAGGGTATATAGGGTATATTAAATACATGCTACTTGTTCTATATTCTATAGCAGATGTTTGTACCTGTCTGTCATCTAAATGTCCACCCTCTCCTGTTGGGAACAACTGAGCAAAACACCTTTCTTTTAAGTATTTATCCCACTCAATAATGTGAAATAATTGTATTGAATCACTTATAACTGTTTTTGAATGTAAAGGATGGATAGTATATACTTCATATAGATTATCTGACCCTTTGTGTATATCAACACGTTGTTGCCTTATTTGTTTACGTTTTGTTAACACTCCATTATTGAAAACCAATTGTGTTTTCAATAACATGACTTATTACACCTAAAGCGTTGACATTATTAGATATATTCAATGGTAAGTATACTACTTTGCCTTTTAACGCATAGGCAGTTTATTTTCGTCTAAATATTGACAACATAAATGATATAAAGAAATGGTTACATTTTCTTCTCAGGAGGATTTGTTTTTCAAGAAATAAATACACAAGGAGTCAAAGCCACATTTTACTGTACTCAGTGGTGGTTTATTCATCTGCATTTATCATTTCCACAGACCTTTTATAGTCTATGTGTCCATAAAATTCACGTATATATATATATATATATAAAGATTGTTTGCTTATTTCAAAGTTGTATGTTTTACTATATAAATAGTATTGTCTAAAACTTTCAGTATCGCATGAGTGTTGTAAATCAATATTTAAGTTACTGTGTTAGTTTGTTTCTTGGAAAGGTTCTATTCCAAAACATTGGGCCTCATTACAAGTACACCGGTCCGGAGTTAACGCCGGCGGTAAAACCATACCGGCACCTTTTCCACGTCCGCCCAATCGTGACCCGCGGCCCCGGAAATAGCACCTCCTCAAACCGCCACCACGGAGTTAAGGGTCCCATAAAGTCCACCTGCACGGAAACCCCTCTGTTACCGGCAACACGAAACACTGCGAGCATCACAACTAGCGCAGACATGAAAACACCGCCAGAAAAATGGCGTTAAAACCGTGATCACGGTGGCGGTACCGCCGCCACCGCGAACATGACGTTAAACAGTGCCTGCTGAACAGAATCAGGGCACAGGTGCACCAAATCAGCCCAGCTGGACCCAGCAGCACACTGGGAGCCCACAAAAGGGCCACACCCAGCCCAACACAACACAGAACCAAGCAGGCAGCAGCTCTAGTAGCACTTGGACTGGGCCTACTCAACCAACAGGCAGTACTAAACATGGTGGCAGTAATGGTGCAGAGGAGGAGGCAGAGGAGGCGCGGGCGCCAACCAGCCAACCCTGCACCTATGGCAAACCCCATTGTGCAGCCACCACTACCCCGCAGGCAGCCTGCAATATCACGCATCAGGGCCTCACCCTGGAACCTTACCCCAGGACAGATCCACACACTATACCGGCTGGACCGCCCAACAATCCTGTACATCACTGCCATGATTGAGGACATCAGCAGCCACATAGACACCCCCACTGCCACCCCCCCCCCCCTTCTGAAGGTTGTGTCTGTGCTGCATTTCCTTGGCACTGGCACCTATCAACACACGGTCGGTGAGCTGCACGGCATATCACAACCCTGTTTCTCGAAAATCCTGGTACAGGTACTGGATGCCCTTTTGCACCATGTGTCGGAACACATAGCCCTACCCCGTACCCTCCCCGAGGTCACTGCCACAAAGTTGGCCTTCCATGCCATAGCAGGCATGCCAAATTGCATAGGTGCACTTGACTGCACCCACATTGAGCTGACAGTACCACGTACAATTGAGATGGTGTTCCGCAATAGGAAACAGTATCACTCAATGAATGTACAGATGGTATGTGATGCCACGCTACTGATTACACATTGCTGCGCACGTTTCCCAGGCTCAACCCATGACTCAATGGTACTGCGGAATTCCACGTTGCCACGGTACATGGAACGCTATGCCGGACAAAGCACATGGCTATTGGGTGAGTACAGCTGACAATGCTCTGACCCTGTTGAAGCGTTATGCACGTGTCCAGGCCAATGAGCAATGTGAGTGTGCCGCTGGACCGCACATGCATCACCCCCACTCCCATCTACCAAATAGACAGCGGATAACAAACATCACAAAAGGAAGACATGACAGGTCACCACAGTGTGTGAAAACAGCAGGTGTCCACAACCTTTGTGGAACACTCCCGTCCCTTGCACACCCTTGTAGTTGAAAACACAACCAAATTCTCTTGTGTAATTTCAAAAATAAAACTTTATAAAGGGATGATTTCGTCATCCATGAATTGTGTGCCCCAAATGGGGTTGGTTTAGACAAATAATGATTCAACGTACAATTTGTCACAGTTTATAATCAACCTATAAAACCTAAAGTAAACTGATTTTTACAATACATGGTATTCATAGTAACTATTTTTCATAGTCCAGACAACCAAACATTAACATTTACAGTTCAAATGACTTATAGTAGACAATTTGTACTTGATTTGAACTCCTAATCCAATGCGTCTTAGTAGGCAGAGTCAAAGTTTTCAAGGTACAGTATGCTTTACGCGTTTCGGGGCGAATAGAACCCCTTCTTCAGAAGATGTCTACTAGACGTGTTTTCTCTTCAATTTATCTGTATCGACAGTAGAAAGTATATTGTTATTTTAATCATAATGATACATCATAATCCCCGTTTGTCATGACTGGATTTTTCTTAATGTATAATCACCTGTTCATTTCTTAGTGTGGTCTCAATTGGAGATACAAATTCCATCTTGATCGGTATATCTTTGTCAATCCTAAAAAATATATATTTAGAAAAATATAAAAAGGGGGTTGTAAGTCCCTATCGTTATGAGAAGTGAAGATGTAAAATAACTGCAACCATGTTTGCATTTTCAAACATGTCCATTAGAGAAACGGTATAGATGATTACCTGATCAGTAAGTCGTAGTCAGGATTTTGGGTAATCTCCCGCTTTGTTAAAGCTCTACGCTCCTGTGGTGGATCTTAGCAGCACGATCAATGAAAACGTGGGCCCTGTAAAGCGGAAAGAGGTTTATCAGGGGCTATTTTTATCAGTTACCGAAATCCTATAGGATAATTCTATGTGGTGAGTATAAAGTTCTAACTTAGCTTACCTCAAAAAGGGACGTCTTTATGCATGTATCCTATGTTGAAATTCATACGAACGGCAACTGAACAAAAATGGCAGTTCTGGTGTTTATATAGCGTGATGACATCAATGCGTGTCAACGTCGTGACGTCACAATGTTTACTTTTGACGCGATACAATGTGTAGTATAAACAGAACAGGGTAGAGTCTTCAAGGCTAAATTGGAATCTATATTTTGAACATATATGCTGGTGAGTAATGTAGGTCCCTTGTGTTTTGACATGAATCTAGAATAGTATTTAGAATTATTGTCGACTCGTGATTAGAGGAAAAATCCAGCCTGCTCACAGTCTATCTGTTGTTGAAACTGAATGTCTTTCTTTTATGTCAATTGATTACAAACGTGTAGCATTAATGTGGGTGTGTGTATACATTTCATTATTTCAAGACGAAAAAAGATAAAACAATGAAAATACAAGTCCTATCAAGTATTGGTGGTGTTCAGGACACAAACAATCTAATGGTCTAGATATATTTGCAACAAGAGAGACTATTCCTTAGATGGTAAGGGAGCTGTGCTTGTGTTGGATATTTATAAACATCAATTCAAATTTTTTTTTGTGTTAGTACAGTTGGTCATCAAAAAACATTTGAAAGTATAGCAGTCAGCTCATGAGGAAGCTTATAAGAAAACACCCAAATTAAATTCTTCATTCATACCGTTGGGGGAAAGACTATTCAGTTTTTCAATCCAATGTAATTCTCTCTGCCCCATGCGCCTGTCATGGTCTCCCCCTCTAGGTAATTTTTTCACTTCCTCCAAAATGATTACTTTAAGTTGGGCTACTGTGTGTTTATTCAAAGAGAAGTGTCTAGCGACAGGAGATTTGGTACTGTTGGTTCGGATATTACTCTTATGTTCATTCCATCTTTCTTTAGCTTTCCTGATGGTTTGACCTACGTAAAAAATACCGCAGGGGCAACTGAGACCATAAATTACTGATTTGGTGTCACATGTGGTGTAATGATTCAATCTAATTTTTTGTCCACTGTTGGGGTGCCTCATATAGCTCCCCTTCATCACATTGTTACAGTTCCCGCAAGAAAGATGGAATGAACATAAGAGTAATATCCGAACCAACAGTACCAAATCTCCTGTCGCTAGACACTTCTCTTTGAATAAACACACAGTAGCCCAACTTAAAGTAATCATTTTGGAGGAAGTGAAAAAATTACCTCGAGGGGGAGACCATGACAGACGCATGGGGCAGAGAGAATTACATTGGATTGAAAAACTGAATAGTCTTTCCCCCAACGGTATGAATGAAGAATTTAATTTGGGTGTTTTCTTATAAGCTTCCTCATGAGCTGACTGCTATACTTTCGAATGTTTTTTGATGACCAACTGTACTAACACAAAAAAAATTTTGAATTGATGTTTATAAATATCAAACACAAGCACAGCTCCCTTACCATCTAAGGAATAGTCTCTCTTGTTGCAAATATATCTAGACCATTAGATTGTTTGTGTCCTGAACACCACCAATACTTGATAGGACTTGTATTTTCATTGTTTTATCTTTTTTCGTCTTGAAATAATGAAATGTATACACACACCCACATTAATGCCACACGTTTGTAATCAATTGACATAAAAGAAAGACATTCAGTTTCAACAACAGATAGACTGTGAGCAGGCTGGATTTTTCCTCTAATCACGAGTCGACGCTAATTCTAAATACTATTCTAGATTCATGTCAAAACACAAGGGACCTACATTACTCACCAGCATATATGTTCAAAATATAGATTCCAATTTAGCCTTGAAGACTCTACCCTGTGCTGCTTATACCACACATTGTATCGCGTCAAAAGTAAACATTGTGACGTCACGACGTTGACACGCATTGACGTCATCACGCTATATAAACACCAGAACGGCCATTTTTGTTCAGTTGCCGTTCGTATGAATTTCAACATAGGATACATGCATAAAGACGTCCCTTTTTGAGGTAAGCTAAGTTAGAACTTTATACTCACCCATAGAATTATCCTATAGGATTTCGGTAACTGATAAAAATAGCCCCTGATAAACCTCTTTCCGCTTTACAGGTCCCACGTTTTCATTGATCGTGCTGCTAAGATCCACCACAGGAGCGAAGAGCTTTAACAAAGCGGGAGATTACCCAAAATCCTGACTACGACTTACTGATCAGGTAATCATCTATACCGTTTCTCTAATGGACATGTTTGAAAATGCAAACATGGTTGCAGTTATTTTACATCTTTACTTCTCATAACGATAGGGACTTACAACCCCCTTTTTATATTTTTCTAAATATATTTTTTTAGGATTGACAAAGATATACCGATCAAGATGGAATTTGTATCTCCAATTGAGACCACACTAAGAAATTAACAAGTGATTATACATTAAGAAAAATCCATTCATGACAGGGATTATGATGTATCATCATGATTAAAATAACAATATACTTTCTACTGTCGATACAGATAAATTGAAGAGAAAACACGTCTAGTAGACATCTTCTGAAGAAGGGGTTCTATTCGCCCCGAAACGCGTAAAGCATACTGTACCTTGAAAACTTTGACTCTGCCTACTAAGACGCATTGGATTAGGAGTTCAAATCAAGTACAAATTGTCTACTATAAGTCATTTGAACTGTAAATGTTAATGTTTGGTTGTCTGGACTATGAAAAATAGTTACTATGAATACCATGTATTGTAAAAATCAGTTTACTTTAGGTTTTATAGGTTGATTATAAACTGTGACAAATTGTACGTTGAATCATTATTTGTCTAAACCAACCCCATTTGGGGCACACAATTCATGGATGACGAAATGATCCCTTTATAAAGTTTTATTTTTGAAATTACACAAGAGAATTTGGTTGTGTTTTCAACTACAAGGGTGTGCAAGGGACGGAAGTGTTCCACAAAGGTTGTGGACACCTGCTGTTTTCACATAATTTGGTACAACCCAGTGTCAGGGTTGATATTCTCCCCTGCACCCCGCTAAGTATCTTAATACTTCCACCTCATTTAAACTAAAAGGTGTGCACTAAGCAAACTTGTTTGAGGTCACCACAATGTGCCTGTACACACCCTGCCACAGCCCATCCTGTCACTGTCCCATACACCTTGTGCCACTGCAGACACCCACCCACAAATGGAACACTGCCCTCCCAATGCACAAGATGCCTGTAAATGAGACGTCGTGCATTGACTACTTCAGTACAGTGGAGTCACTCTGCCATGGTGTGCACATCACTGCACTGACATACTCACAATCCAATGTCACCCGCAGGGCACAGTACACATGCACATAAATGTGTAGGCCAATATCCAGTTGGGGACATCCACTGTGATGCCCAATGAACACTTCAAACCACTGCATGGCACATATGCTTGAATCAACAATGATACAAGATAGCACAGCATCAGATTAAGACATGACACCACAAACAATGACCTGTCCCCCCATCTTCATCCCATGTAGGTGATGCTGGATATGCACTCACGCCATGGCTGATGACACCTGTACGGAGACCAAGGAACAGGCATGAAGAGGCATACAATAGGGCACATGTCCGCACACGTGGAATGATTGAGAGGACATTCAGACTGCTGAAGGCCCGTTTCCGCTGTCTGAGCAGATCTGGGGGATCACTGCTGTACAGCCCAGTGAAGACGGGTAAAATCACGCTCTTATGTGCCATGCTGCACAATCTGTGCCTGCGCAGGAACATCCCAATGCCCCCAGACGCAGATGAAGAAGATGGGGATGGGGATGGGGATGGGATGGCACCACCTCCCCCTGGGGGTGCACTTGATGGCCAAAGAGCACGAGATGAGCTGATTCGCATTTACTTTTGAGACACAGCACATTCACAGCAATGCATAGTGATGACAATAAATGATTAGTTGTACTGCAAATGAAATGATAGATGTCCACACATGTATGTTTTGCTTTCAAATGATGATATATTGATGAATTCACAACAGGGAAGGAGGTGAAATGGTTAGGGAAGCTGTACACCCGAGCCCACCCACCACCCAATCGTACCCACCCCACCCAGGCCACAATGTTCAAACACCCAAAACAACCTCCCCCACCACCCAAACGTACCCACCCCTCACACCCTTCAAGTCCACATGTGTCCTGCAGTGCCCCACACACACATCATCACTTCCGTGTGCGCTTCTGTGCCTGTGCATCCTTGCCCGAGAGCCCCGTTAGTCTTCTTGAGCGCCTCCTTGGACTGGCAGTAGTGGAGCTTGATGGGGTGGTGGTATTTGATGGCACAGAATCCGGTATGGATGGCATCCGTGCAAGATTTGCCTGTTGCCCAATCAACATGGCCTCAATGAGCCTGGAGGTGTTGTCGTTACCCTCACGCACATGGCGTGCCAGGGTGACTATTGTGCTTGCAAAGCGTCCAATAGACCTTGAGAGGCGACGCACTGACGTGCTATAGCACCCCCTCTGCAGCCTAGATTCTTCAAGCTGCCTCTCCACCAGCTGTGTGAGGGTTGCCTGCTGCTCCTCCATCCGCTGCATGCGGGAATTCAACTCTGCCATGGATGGGGTGGGTGACCTCATGGGACTTCTGAGTGAAGTGGGGCTAAACTCCAGCTGATGGAAGGAACCCAGGTCATCAAATGTGGGCATCGCCCCCTGTGGGCCAGTATCAGAGTGCTCTACCGGGGCACTGTTGTCACTACAGGCCGCCTCCTCTGCAGTGCAGCTGCCTTCTGTGTTGGTTTGGGTGGGCATGGTGGGTTCCCGTGGCACCTGTCTTGCCTCAGGCAGCGTGGAGACGGTGGGGATGTCGGTGGTGGTGGCCGGCACATCTGTTGTAGTTGGTAGTGGGGGCTGAGATGCCGAACTGCTGGCAGCATCCTCTTGTGTGGGGGCGGTGGCTTGGGCACGTGCCGGTGCTGATTGCCTGGCCTGTTGCGCAGTGTCACTGTCACTGGATACGGCTGTGGGGACACAGAGGACATGCAATTAGTGTTGTGGTGGTGGCTGATGGGTGCATCACATGCATCATGCAGGTAGGTCATTGTATGGTGTTCGTTACATGCATCTGATTGCTTGGGGTATGCATTGTTGTGATATTGGGTGCCATACGGATATTGATGGGTCCTTTGGGCCAGTCATGCATACTTGTGGGACATCTCTCCGTCCTGTGGGACGGGACCAGAGCACTTTGTAAAAAGCATCCACATTTTTTTTCAAAAATGTGTCCCTTCTCTCCCTTTCCTGCGCTGGGCCCGCCCCGCGCATCGCCCATCAGTCCTTTTCTATCGCCGGGTCAAAGACCCATTAGCTATAACAGAGGAACCTTATTAGAGGGGACGGCGGGCGGGCGTATGGAGGAAAGGGGACTATGGACTAGGAGTAAGGTGGTCACTACGGTGAGTAACCTGGTAATACTCCTACATCCCGTCCCCTTTCCTCCATACTTGTGGGAGATTCCCAAGCACTCCTTACAGGAACTATGGGTGGATGGAAATACCCCTTACTGAAACAGGTTCTTTAGCACAGCCTGACCAAACTGAGCGTCAGCTCTAGAGCTCATATCGAGGCAGTAATGCTTACAGAAAGCAGATGGGGAGGCCCAAGTAGCTGCTTTAGCGATGGACTCCCAGGGAACATATTTCTGAAAAGCAACCGCTGCTGCCTTGCCCTGCACCAGGTGTGCATGGATACCTTTAGGAGGGTTCAGCTTTTGGACAGTGTAGGACTCCGTGATACAGGCGGCAATCCATCTGGAAATAGATGCCTTAGACGCCGGCATGCCCTGAGGATTACCGAAGGTCACAAAAAGTTGAGAAGAACTCCGAAGCTCGGAAGTCCTGTCCAGGTAGCATTTAAGAGCTCTTCGGACGTCAAGACAGTGTAGAACCCTTTCAGCCCCCGAGGCAGGGTTCGGAAAAAAGACCGGAAGGGAGATCGACTGATTCAGATGGAATTCGGTCACCACCTTCGGTAGGAAAGCCGGGTTTGTCCAAAGGACTACCTTGTCCTTGTGAAAGACCAAGAAAGGATGCTCCACTGACAATGCCTGGAGCTCACTCACTCTCCTCGCCGATATAACGGCGACCAGAAAGGACACTTTCCAGGACAAGTACTTGAGGTCCACCGTAGCCATTGGTTCAAAGGGTTTGTGGCACAGCGCCGTCAGGACCACATTTAGGTCCCATGGTGGGTGCGGATTACGAACCGGAGGGTGGAGGCGTGACAAGCCCGCAAAATGCCTCTTCACCACTGGGTTAGTTAGAGAATAAGAACACAGGTCTGTAGAAAGGTAAGCGGAAACCGCTGAGAGATAAGTCCTGCATGACAGGACATGAACCCCTGACTCTGCTAGGGAGGACACGAAGGACAGCACCGTGTCAATCGTTGCCAACCTCGGATCCAACTCTTTCTCCAAAAACCAATGACAGAACCTGAGCCATTTACTCTTGTATTGAGATCTGGTCGAGGGTTTCCTGGCTGCCTGGATAATGAGCATGTTATCCGCAGACAAACTCAGATGCTCTAAAGACTTGAACTCAGGCACCATGCCGCTAAGCTGAGCGATTGTGGGGAGGGGTGCCTGTTAGGGAGAATTCTCTGTTTAGGCTGAATTTCCTAACCTAGTGAGTCCCCCAGCAGCTTTGCTGGATTTTTGGGGTTTATTTTTTTCTCCTGCCAAGAGTGAAACTCTTTCAACCTCACTCTTGGGCATGATTTGAGTGTGTTTCTTTGAATCTAGATGTGTTTAATGGGCTATGGCAGAATTTAAGACTAGTAAAATCAATGGTGACTTTACATGCCCTGGAAGACAGTAGTCAGTCCCAGGGTATGGAGTCTATACTGGGGGGTCACTATGACACCCCTGTGTTACTGCACGGAGGGTGCTGTGTAACACACATCACAAAAACACATGAAGCAACAGAACCAGTACAAACCATCATATTGTGGACGTACTAGCTGGGGCAATCCAATTGCCCCGGGGTCTGTTAGTCGAGGGGGCACGTCTCCGCCCCCCCGATCAAGTTTTGGCTGATGGCAGTGGATACTACTTTTTATATTCAACCGCGAATATTTTCCTATGGGATTTCCCATTGTTTTAGGCTACTATCTTTATTTAATTATTTACGGTAGCCTCAAACATACCGCCGGTTTATTTAATTAATATTAATTCTCCGGTTGGTGTTTTGTGCCAAAACTTGATTCTAAAATGGCGTTTGTGTTCTCTTCTGTGACTCCAACCCAAGTCGAGCCCTTTGTTCCACTTTTTGGCGGGCTTCTCCACAGAAGCCCTCCAAAGTGGTGCCACTCTGTCTGGGGTACTTAGGAGGTGTGGAGGGAAATTTAGGCACCCTGGACTGAGTTGCCTAGGCAACTCAAGTCGCACTCCATCCTGATTGGCCCGAGTAGTGAGCCGGCCGGCTCACCACTTAGCATGTTTGAGTGACAGCTAGGCTGAGTGAATGGGGGTTTGCTGCATAAAAGCAGGGCTTTGGGGACTGGAACTTCAGAAGTCGCCACAGGACCTAAGAATCCGACGAGGGAGAAGCTGAGCCGACCTGCCACGACACCACTACCGGTGGAGCCCTGCTGGACTGCCTCACCACTTTTCCCAACGACAGAGGAGATCTCCCGCCAGAGAGTCTTCTTCCTTTGACTGGTGGGGATAACCAGTTTCATCGTCTTTTCGCTTTCCCGACGTACCTCGTGGCCGCCTTGCCCGTGCCAAGCACCCCGGCAACCGGGATACCACGTTTTACCACGACCGCGAAACAACGGTACCACCTTTAACCGGAACGCTCCGCGGCTGGTTTCTGCACTGGTAGTGCAACGACCTTCATCTTTCCTCCAAGTCGAGATCTTCTCTTCCCCTGGACGATGACGCAACTTGCACCCACTACCAGGAACAACTGCCACCGCTGGAGGATCCTTCCCACTTAAGGTACCGTGTCCCGCCTGGCTTCCCTTGCTACCGACTGTACGGGGTAGATTTAGCCCCCGGCTTTCGAACCTGGGTTAGCCTGGGACACCCTGGCTAAACTTTCCTAAAGCCTCTCTAAACTCTTTTTGAACCCTCTGCAAGACTTTCTAAGCCTAGTGTAACTGTGTGACCTTTGGACTTTGGCTCACCAGTGACTTTTGCTCTTCTGCCTTGCTTATAGTGTTCCTGAATCTTAGAGTGGTGTACCTTTCCATATTCTGTCTTTTTCCCTCCCTTTCTCACAAACTTATTGGAGTGCAATCTAGTTAAGCACTCACCTCTGTATGAAAATAAGTGGTGTTTTACTGTGACTTATCTGATAAGGAAAAAGGGGTGTATATATTACAATAGTAACTGTGTTTAGAATATTTTACAATAAGAGTGCTGGAGTGTTTCAAACTGTGTGTTTTTAAATAAATAATTATATACTTTGATACCAAAGCTCTGGTCAGTGTTTGCTTGTATTATGGTATCTGAGTGCCTATTGTGTATACTTTGCATACTGCCTAACTCTTCTTGAGGGAAGTCTGACTGCTCAGCCACAGCTACCAGGTAAATCTGGGTGGTACAGACTGCTACCAAGTGGGTTTACTGCCAACACCTGTAGTCTTAAATCTTTTGCAGTGGTCCCTAAGGGAACTGAACAGGTTTCTGCCTAACACTGGTGTACAGCGGTGGGATTTGTATTGAGTATACTTTAGAGTGCTTTAGGATACCTTAGTACAACTAACCACAAAGCTTAGCACTGAAAAAGTAATCTTTCTAACATGTCAACTATGGAAACTTATAGTCAAGAGTCCCTTGTTACAAAAACTGCTGATTGTTTAAGAGTATTATGTAAGCATAAGAACCTCCTGACTAAAGGCAAGAAAATGGAATTAATAGAAAGGTTGTTAGCTAACCAAAGTCTGGATGATGGGTCTGATGAACCTACCATGCCAGAAAATCTAGATAACAGGATAGAAATTGATCAAAATGTTGATAATCTTGAGGAAGAGTCAGAAGAGGAGGGTGAGGCTGCTGTGACTGTCCCCCCTAGGCCTCTGTCTGCTCTACCTGCTGTACCTACTGGGCCTTTGCCAAGTCCCACACTTAGTCCTCAATATCTCGAATTAGAGAAAATGAAACTTGAACTAGAGTTCAAGAGACTGAATACTCTGGCTGAAGAGAGACAACAGGAAATGAATCAAGAACTAAGGCTAAGGGAAATGGAGCTCAAGCATGAGCTAGAAATGAAGAAATGATCTGTCGAAAATGCTTCTCTCTCTGGCTCCTCTAGAAGTTCCAGTCCTAAAAGACCCTGGATGCCTAAAGAATTGGTTGGTATGTATGAGCCTAAGTTGGATGTGTTGGATTGGTTGTCTCCGTTTGAATATAATCATGGGCTCCAGAACATCACAGGAAATGACTTACTCACCTGGTTGTTCTCTAGGCTTCCCCCTGTTGCAACTGATGTGGTAATGGAGTTGGGGGAGGAGGATAGGAAAGAGTATGAATGTGTGAAACTAGCTCTGATAGCTAGGTTTGGGAAGACCCCTTCCCAGTATCTTAAGAGGTTTAGAACCCTCAAAAAGCATGATGGTACCCCTTGGGCTACCTGGGTGAGTGAAGGGCTGAAAACTTAGAGGGCTGGATTAAGGGTTACAAAGTGAACACTTATGAAGGTATGAAGAATCTTTTTATGTTGGAGTCAATTTATGATGCCTGCTCTCCTGAGCTCAGACAGCACTTGGCTGATTCAAAGGAATTAGATTCCCGAAAACTAGCTAAGGCTGCTGACTTGTGGGTTGCCAACAGGGCCACTCACAAGGATTCTGGGGTAACTCAGAAAAAGGATGAGGGGAAACAGCGTAAAAAGGACTCCAAAGAGAATTCTAATACTGCAAATTCCATACAGGGCCCCAAACAAAACCAGAAGGGTAAGCCACCAGGGAAACCACAGCAGAATAGTGTCTCCTCTGGTGCCAAACCAGAGGGAGGTCAGAACAAGCCTCCATTCCAGAAGGCATTTGGTAAATGCTTTGTTTGTGGCTCTACTGACCATGTGAAAGGAGATCCCAGATGCAAGGGTAAACCTTCAGGGATCCAACTTGCCTCCTTAGCCTTCGCTCCAGAAGAGAAAGTCCCAATGGCCAGTGGAAACTTTCTACTGCTGGCTGATGAACCCATTGGAGTCTCAGCCAGTGTTTCTTTAGTCTCTCTGGGGTTGTGGGAACAACAGAATTTAGATGTGTATAATTCTATCCCAGATACTACTAAAGAGTATTATAAAGACAGTGTCCAGGTAAATGGTCAGGAGACTACTGCCATTAGAGACACTGGGGCCAGCATAACTGTGGTGGATGAATCATTTTTCAAGGCAGAGGATGTTGCTAAGGCACCCAAATGCCTCACCAGGTTAGCTGGAGGGCCTGTGCAGATGTTTCCCCAGTTACCAGTTCTCATCCAGTGTAATGACATGGCTGTAAAAATACCGGTCAGTGTACAATGTGAAGTGCCAGGTAGGGTTCTGCTGGGTAATGACCTAAAAGCTCTTGGAGTTGTGTCACATACCCCCAGACCACCTAGTAAAAGGTTACAGGAGCTCACAAAACCTGCAAGAGAGAAAACCCTGCAAGGGTTATCTCAGGAGATGATGACAGAGATCACTCCTTTACCACTGGAGCAACTCACTGCAGTAACTACCAGATCAGGAGCAAAGGGGCAACCCAAGACTCCTAGGAAAAAGTCAGCAGCAAGCACTCCAGTGCGTCCAACAGTTAAACCGTTATCTCCACCTCCAGCTGAGGCTGAGAGGGAGGTACAACCCTGTATGGTTGAACTAGACTCTGAAGAAGAGCTAGTGGGAGGCCAAGAACTTATTGGAGATCTAGACCCTGAGGACCATCCTGAGCTGCAGTCTTTACTGGCAGAAGGTGGGCCCAGCAGGGCAGCTTTCCGTAAGGGACAAAGAGAATGTCCAACTCTGGAGGGTCTCCACCAACAGGCAGCTGCTCAGGCTGATGGGCAAGAGCCTGGGAAGTATAGGTTGCACTGGGAAGATGGCCTCTTGTACAGTGAACCAACTGAGTCTGAACCTAGAGACTACAAAAGCCTTGTAGTACCTCAAGAAAACAGACAACAGTTCTTGCACTTAGCCCACGAGATTCCTTTGGCTGGTCACTTGAGCTTCAAGAAGACCAAGGAAAGGCACTCACTCTACTTCTATTGGCCAAAAATGGGGGCAGAAGTAGATAGGTTTTGCAAGAGCTGCCATACCTGCCAAACTTCTGGTAAGGTTGGCGCGAAGAATGTGGCACCCTTAGTGCCTCTCCCAGTTGTGGGAGTCCCATTTGAGAGGGTAGGGATTGACATTGTTGGTCCCCTTGATCCCCCTACCTCCTCAGGCAACAGGTTTATCCTTGTTGTAGTAGACCATGCTACTAGATACCCTGAGGCAATTCCTATGAGAACTGTTACAGCTCCGGCTGTGGCTAAGGCCCTTCTTGGTATTTTTACCAGGGTTGGGTTTCCTAAGGAAGTAATATCCGACAGGGGGTCAAACTTTATGTCCCACTACATGAAAGCCATGTGGAAAACCTGTGGAGTTACTTACAAGTTCTCAACCGCCTACCACCCCCAAACCAATGGATTGGTGGAAAGGTTTAACAGAACCATGAAGAGCACGATAGGTGCTTTAGAGGAACCTCTGAAAAGAAAGTGGGACCTTCTACTGCCATGCCTTCTCTTTGCTTATAGAGAAGTCCCTCAGGAGGGAGTAGGTTATTCTCCCTTTGAACTTCTCTATGGCCATCCGGTCAGAGGTCCATTGGCCCTGATTAAGGAGGGGTTGGAAGGCGCTCCTCCCCTCAAGCCAGTCAGAGTGACTGACTATGTGATAAGTCTCCGAAGGAGAATGTCACACATGATGGCAGAAGCTAGTGATAATCTGAAAGCTGGACAAGCTTTGGTCAAGCATTGGCATGATCAAAAGGCTAACATGGTTGAGTTCACTCAAGACCGGCTAGTTCTCGTTATGCTCCCAACAAGGCAGAGGGCCTTGCAAGACAAATGGATGGGACCCTTCAAAGTTGTGGGAAAACTTGGAGTGGTCAACTATCTGGTGGATCTGGGCAGACCCAGGGAAGCGCCTAGAGTCTTCCACACCAACCGACTGAAAGCGTACATCTCCAGACCTGAAGTAGGAGCCTTGCTTCTAGCTTCAACAGTAGAGGAAGAAGAGAGTGAGTCTCTCCCTGATCTCCTCAGAGGTGTACCTTTAGATGAAAAAATTGAAGGAGTCAATCTCTCTTCAGATCTGACACCTGAGCAACAAGAGGAGTGCAAAGCTATGTTAAATCAATTTGCCTCCCTGTTCTCACTCTCACCAGGCTTGACCCCTTGGGGACAGCACGAGATACTCACTGGTGACTGTCTGCCAGTCAAAAGCAGAGGATACCGAATGTCAGAAAATGTGAGAACCCATATCAAGGGGAAGGTCAAGAAGATGCTTGATCTTGGGGTAATAGAACCCTCTACTAGTCTATGGTCTAGCCCAGTTGTGATAGTACCAAAGGCAGGATCCAAAGACTTGAGATTCTTTGTGGACTATAGAGCTCTTAATGCAGTCACCAAGACTGATGCCCACCCTTTACCAAGGACAGATGAGTTGGTGGATAAACTTGGTGCAGCCAAGTACCTCAGCACATTTGACCTTACGTCAGGCTATTGGCAAATAGCCTTGACAGACCATGCCAAGGAGACAACTGCATTTTCCACCCCAGTTGGCTTGTACCAGTTTAAGGTCATGCCTTTTGGATTAAAAAAATGCACCTGCTACATTCCAAAGGATGGTGAACCAAGTTCTAGCTGGGATGGAGGACTTCTGCATGGCATACTTGGATGACATTTCAGTCTTCAGCCACTCCTGGGAGGATCATGTGAACCACCTAGGACATGTTTTGCAGGCTCTTGGACAGGCCAATTTGACTATCAAGGCAAGTAAATGCCAGATAGGTCAAAGTAAGGTGGTCTACCTTGGGCATGAGGTAGGAGGTGGAGAAATAAGGCCTTTGCTCAGCAAGATTGAAGCTGTGCAAAATTGGACAACACCTACTACTCAAACCCAAGTGAGAGCCTTCCTATGCCTCACTGGGTACTACAGGAATTTCATTAAGAACTATGGGACCATAGCTTCTCCACTGAATGTAATCTCCTCTCCAAAATTCCCTAAAAAGGTCAAATGGAATGAGGAGTGCAACCAGGCCTTTGAAAAACTGAAGAAAGCTCTTTGCCAAGCTACAGTATTGAGAGCTCCTGACTACCACCAAACTTTCACTGTACAAACTGATGCTTCCAATGTAGGTATAGGTGCAGTTCTAAGCCAACTGGATGAGAAGGGTAGGGAGCACCCCATTTGCTTCATCAGCCGTAAGCTGAAGGATCCTGAGACAAGGCGGGCAACAATAGAAAGAGAATGCTTTGCTATTGTGTGGACACTTAAGAAGTTTAGGCCATACTTGTATGGTTCTACTTTTGTCATTCAGACTGACCACCAACCCTTGAGATGGTTAATGCAAATGAATGGGGAAAATCCAAAACTATTGAGATGGTCAATCTGCCTGCAAGGGTTTGGTTTCACCATTGAGCACAGGTCAGGGTGTCACCATCAAAATGCTGATGGACTCACATATGTATGTCATCGACTAGAGGTATGAGGTTCATCCAGGAGTGCATTAAATCCTCCTGTCCCTTAGTCTGGGGGGGGCGAGTGTTAGGGAGAATTCTCTGTTTAGACAATATTAACTAATTAGACCTGAGAGTGTTTCGCGCTTTGCATTCAAGGTATCCAAATGGTCCATCAACACGAAAAAACTAAATTACTCGTGCATGAAGGTGTCTGAATCAATTGTGCTTTAAGAAATGAGTCCATCGGTATCTTAGCCTAACTTCGATTTGAAGTCTTACATTCACGAAAATAAAGAGACTTGCGTCACAGTTTGTAATTTTTCCCAATCTGAATACTTTAATAAAAAATGACAATAGTGTGCATTCAGGTAATTATGCAGGTTAAAGAGCAAGTTGCATGTTTACGGTTCTGGTACATTTGATTCCAATTTGTTGTTATAAAATTAACACTGTTAACATGAATCCTGTTACATCACAGAGAGATTCACATTAACTTAGTGAATTCCAGTTTGTTATAAAATGCTGTCCTCTTAATCACTGTTACTTCACAGTTTAGGATTCCATTTGTTAAGTACCTTGGATGCACAAAGGTGATTGTTATAGGTCTGTGCCCTCTTAATCACTGTTGCTTCACAGTTTTAAGTTATTACTTAACTCAGTTTCATGCCTTTGAATTTATCTTCACTCAGTTTTGTGCCATTGTTTATGAAAATACACTTGTGTTGAGACTGTGCCTTGTTGGTCTGCTACCCGACACGTGTTTCACCGTCTAGTTTTCGACAGATCATCAGGGTTTTTTTATTTGAATACTAATTCATAAGGAACATTCTGATTTGTACTGGTTGAATTAGTTATGGTTGGTCCTGTTTGAATTGCTCTTGGGCAGCCCTTTTAAAATGTTGTAATGAAAAGAACGAGTTCCAATTCGTAAGAATGTCAAGGTTTTTCTGTGGCTGCTCTCTAGGGAAGATCTTGGTCTCAGGCAGAAAAAGAAAGAGATGCATAGGTGCGCGCCTCGTACGGTCCGATTGCCGTGCACCTATGCATCTCTTTCTTTTATGAATTAGTATTCAAATAAAAATCCCCTGATGATCCGTCGAAAACTAGACGGTGAAACACGTGTCGGGTAGCAGACCAACAAGGCACAGTCTCACCACAAGTGTATTTTCATAAACAATGGCACAAAACTGAGTGAAGATAAATTCAAAAGCATGAAACTGAGTTAAGTAATAACTTAAAACTGTGAAGCAACAGTGATTAAGAGGGCACAGACCTATAACAATCACCTTTGTGCATCCAAGGTACTTAACAAATGGAATCCTAAACTGTGAAGTAACAGTGATTAAGAGGACAGCATTTTATAACAAACTGGAATTCACTAAGTTAATGTGAATCTCTCTGTGATGTAACAGGATTCATGTTAACAGTGTTAATTTTATAACAACAAATTGGAATCAAATGTACCAGAACCGTAAACATGCAACTTGCTCTTTAACCTGCATAATTACCTGAATGCACACTATTGTCATTTTTTATTAAAGTATTCAGATTGGGAAAAATTACAAACTGTGACGCAAGTCTCTTTATTTTCGTGAATGTAAGACTTCAAATCGAAGTTAGGCTAAGATACCGATGGACTCATTTCTTAAAGCACAATTGATTCAGACACCTTCATGCACGAGTAATTTAGTTTTTTCGTGTTGATGGACCATTTGGATACCTTGAATGCAAAGCGCGAAACACTCTCAGGTCTAATTAGTTAATATTGTCAGTACTGTTTCCCTTTACAGTCTAAGGGTAATAGACCTCTGTTACGCGGCTTTGCATCTACTTCATTTGAATATTGTGAGGAGCGCTGGAATCAGCCCAAGACTGTTCATTTTCGCGTATAGAATTCTCTGTTTAGGCTGAATTTCCTAACCTAGTGAGTCCCCCAGCAGCTTTGCTGGATTTTTGGGGTTTATTTTTTTCTCCTGCCAAGAGTGAGACTCTTTTACCCTCCCTCTTGGACATGATTTGAGTGTGTTTCTTTGAATCTAGATGTGTTTAATGGGCTATGGGGTCTTTTACTCCGTAGGGCTTCATGTGTTTTTGTGATGTGTGTTACACAGCACCCTCCGTGCAGTAACACAGGGGTGTCATAGTGACCCCCCAGTATAGACTCCATACCCTGGGACTGACTACTGTCTCCCAGGGCATGTAAAGTCACCATTGACTTTACTAGTCTTAAATTCTGAACAGAACCAGTACAAACCATCATATTGTGGACGTACTGGCTGGGGCAATTCAATTGCCCCGGGGTCTGTTAGTCAAGGGGGCACGTCTCCGTCTCCCCTGATCGAGTTTTGGCTGGTGGCAGTGGATACTACTTTTTATTTTCAACCGCGAATATTTTCCTATGGGATTTCCCATTGTTTTAGGCTCCTATATTTAATTATTTACGGTAGCCTCGAACATACCGCCGGTTTATTTAATTAATATTAATTCTCCGGTTGGTGTTTTTTGCCAAAACTTGATTCTAAAATGGCGTTTGTGTTCTCTTCTGTGACTCCAACCCAAGTCGAGCCCTTTGTTCCACTTTTTGGCGGGCTTCTCCACAGAAGCCCTCCAAAGTGGTGCCACTCTGTCTGGGGTACTTAGGAGGTGTGGAGGGAAATTTAGGCACCCTGGACTGAGTTGCCTAGGCAACTCAAGTCGCACTTCATCCTGATTGGCCCAAGTGGTGAGCCGGCCGGCTCACCACTTAGCATGTTTGAGTGACAACTAGGCTGAGTGAATGGGGGTTTGCTGCATAAAAGCAGGGCTTTGGGGACTGGAACTTCAGAAGTCGCCACAGGACCTAAGAATCCGACGAGGGAGAAGCTGAGCCGACCTGCCACGACACCACTACCGGTGGAGCCCTGCTGGACTGCCTCACCACTTTTCCCAATGACAGAGGAGATCTCCCGCCGGAGAGTCTTCTTCCTTTGACTGGTGGGGATAACCAGTTTCACCGTCTTTTCGCTTTCCCGACGTACCTCGTGGCCGCCTTCCCCGTGCCAAGCACCCCGGCAACTGGGATACCACGTTTTACCACGACTGCGAAACAACGGTACCACCTTTAACCGGAAAGCTCTGCGACTGGTTTCTGCCCTGGTAGTGCAACGACCTTCATCTTTCCTCCAAGTGGAGATCTTCTCTTCCCCTGGACGACGACGCAACTTGCACCCACTACCAGGAACAACTGCCACCGCTGGAGGATCCTTCCCACTTACGGTACTGTGTCCCGCCTGGCTTCCCTTGCTACCGACTTTACGGGGTAGATTTAGCCCCCAGCTTTCGAACCTGGGTTAGCCTGGGACACCCTGGCTAAACATTCCTAAAGCCTCTCTAAACTCTTTTTGAACCCTCTGCAAGACTTTCTAAGCCTAGTGTAACTGTGTGATCTTGGGCGCATTTGTGCTCTCCTCGCTCTAAGAGTGGTCCCAGCCTTTGGACTTTGGCTCACCAGTGACTTTTGCTCTTTTGCCTTGCTTATAGTGTTCCTGAATCTTAGAGTGGAGTACCTTTCCATATTCTGTCTTTTTCCCTCCCTTTCTCACAAACTTATTGGAGTGCAATCTAGTTAAGCGCTCACCTCTGTATGAAAATAAGTGGTGTTTTACTGTGACTTATCTGATAAGGAAAAAGGGGTGTATATATTACAATAGTAACTGAGTTTAGAATATTTTACAATAAGAGTGCTGTAGTGTTTCAAACTGTGTGTTTTTAAATAAATAATTATATACTTTGATACCAAAGCTCTGGTCAGTGTTTGCTTGTATTATGGTATCTGAGTGCCTATTGTGTATACTTTGCATACTGCCTAACTCTTATTGAGGGAAGTCTGACTGCTCAGCCACAGCTACCAGGTAAATCTGGGTGGTACAGACTGCAACCAAGTGGGTTTACTGCCAACACCTGTAGTCTTAAATCTTTTGCAGTGGTCCCTAAGGGAACTGCACAGGTTTCTGCCTAACAGTGCCATATCTGTTGTTCCCATTGGTGAAGAAGATCGGGAGTTACTGGTAACCTGATCGGCGGACACACCGACAGGTGTTGAAGTTCTGAGAACCAAAACCTGGCCGGCCACCACAGGGCTATCAGTAGAAGAGAACAGTTCACAGAGTTCTTCAACTTCCAAATTGCTCTATGAACTAGGGGCAGAGGCGGGAAGGCGTAAGCTCTCATTTTGTGCTATGGAATCTCGAGAGCATCCCCCAGAGAGGAGGCTCCCAGCCCCCCTCTGGAGGCGTGCTGATGAAGCTTCTTGTTTACCGCCGTGGCGAAGAGGTCCACCTTCAGTGTGCCCCAACGCGAGAAAATCCATGAGAGGACCTCCGCCTTCAACTCCCACTCGTAGCTGACCACTGTCCGCCGGGTGAGGGCATCCGAAGTGACATTCAGCTGGCCCGGGATGTGCACTGCAAGCAGCCAGACCCCATGAAGCACGGCCCACTCCCAAATCTGGATGGACAGGTCCACGAGAGGGGGAGACTTTGTTCCCCCTTGCTTGTTTATGTTTATACATTGATACCACATTGTCCGTTCTTATGCGGACCACCTTGTTGACAATGAGCGGTCTGAACGCCTTGATCGCCAGAAGCTCCAAATGATTTCTGTGCAGGAGCTTGTCCTGAGGTGACCAGAGGTCCGAGACCTGAAAAAGATCTAACGTCGCACCCCACCCCAAAAGGGAGGAGTCCGTCGTGATCGTCACCATGGTGGCTGGGTCCTGAAAACCCGCGCCCACCGACAGGTTGCTGAGAGATGACCACCAGTCCAGGTCCACTCTCATGGAATCCGGAATCACTATCCGCTTGGAATCCGGGTCCACAGCCTGACACCAGGAACTCCGAAGAGCCATATGGGTCTGTCTCATTTTGAGACGATCAAGAGGAAGAGCCAGTACACACAAGGCCATGAGGCCCAGAAGCCTCTGGAACCACCAGGCCGACATGCCCTCCGACTGCGCAAACATCTGACACGTGGCCAACAGATCCGCCATTCTGTCCCCGGTCAGATACACTCGGCAGTCGATCGTGTTCCAACGAAAACCCAGGAAAGTCAGGTCCTGTGAGACCGTCATGGAGGATTTCCGCCAGTTCACCGACAGCCCAAGATGGAACAGGAGCTGAAGGAGAGACTGGAGATTGTCCGCTGTTGCCAACGGACAAGGGTTGCGTAAGAGCCAGTCGTCCAAATAGGGATACTCATGGATACCCTGGAGACGAAGATAGGCCACAATCACCGACATCATCTTCGTGAAGACACGCAGCGCCGAGCTGAGGCCAAAAGGAAGCACCCGAAACTGGTAGTGCTCCTCTCCCAAAGAGAAGCAGAGGTATCTCCTGTGTGGATTCCAAATCAGGATATGCATGTACGCATCCTGAAGATCCACCACGCTGAGCCAATCGCCCATCTGTAAAGAGGAGCGAATCTGGCCGGGCGTGGTCATCTTGAATTTCTCTTTGGGTAGGAAAAGATTGAACTGGGAAAGGTCTAGGATGGTGCGCAGGCCAGCCTGGTTGGGTTTGGGCACCGTAAACAGCCGGGAGTAAAAGCCCTCCCCTCGCTCCCCAAGGGGAACAGGTTCCACAGCTCTGAGGTGCAGATGTTTCTCAACCTTGGCCTTGAGGGAGGGTGAGCCCGACAGCTGAAAAGGAGGGTTGAGGGGTGGGGTAGGGGGTAAAGGTAAGCGGAAGCCTGCTCGAGCGACTGACAAGACCCATCTGTCTTCTGTGATGGTCTGCCACGCCTCCCAATGAGACGCAATGCGTCCTCCCACCGGGGTCTCGTGCGAGCGCGGAAAACCCTCATTTGGCAGGCTTATCAGTGGCAGTGCCACCCGAACCTGATAGGCTGAGGAGCGGGAGAAAAACTGCGTACGCTGTTGTCTATGGCGGTTATTCCCCGCAGGAGTATCCACTCTCTGAGATTTGCGGTCGAGGAAGCCCCTAAAACCAGAGCAAGGTCAACTTTGCGACAACGGTCTCTGGGATTCGAAAGGAGCTTTAACCAGAACAGACAATGATTTAGCCGTCTGAGTGCTATCCTTGGTTTTGGTGAGCTCTACATCAGTAGAAGAGTGAGAAAGCTCCTTCCCATCGAATGGAAGGTCCAGTACCTTGTCTTGCACTTCCTTCGAAAACTTAGTGGCATGCAGCCACGCTTGCCGCAAGGTATCAACCCCAAGCATCAGGCCCCGAGCCGAGGTGTCTACGTGATGAGCCACAGCCTCCAGGAGATCCTGGGCCAAGACCCTGGCATCGGAAAGGCCACCTCTGAAATCTTCCAACTTCTCGACCGGAATGTGCTCCTCAAACTCCGACAGACCCTTCCACATCCGCATGTTAGCTCCCGCCAAAATCAATTCTGCGTTGGCCTGCCTGAGCTGCAAGGCCGAATTGGCAAAGATTTTCCTCCCTAAGGAGTCCAGGAGCTTGTCCTCCTTTCCCAAGACCTGAGTAGCCATCGCGGAAGAGGATGCTGCAGGTCTGGATTGCAACGTAGCCGCAGCCACCACTGTGGAGGGAGGAGGGAGGCGGACAAGACGACAAGGCCACTTCTTCCGAAGAATGTAGCCTGT
This sequence comes from Ambystoma mexicanum, assembly GCF_040938575.1. NCBI lineage: Eukaryota > Metazoa > Chordata > Amphibia > Caudata > Ambystomatidae > Ambystoma > Ambystoma mexicanum. The sequence goes on along the minus strand of NC_090923.1, from coordinate 1,480,900,476 downwards.
ACCTCGCGTCAATCTTTTTATTGACAAAAAGTCCCGAGTGTGGCTTTTCCCAAACTCTTCGGACCTCGGCCAGAACGTCCTCCTGCAGGAACAGGCTGGGACGCTCCAAGGGAGACAAGGTGAACGCCCCAGAAAGCACGCCCTCCTGCGGAGCGGGTGCCTCGGGCACCGGAACATCTAAGAAACTCATCATGTCCAGTACCCGGTCATGAAAAGCTCTGATAGAGTGGGGAAGGTCCTCGTCCTGATCACCTTGAGGGTCATCTGACAGGTCAGGATCCTGCTGAGCCGTGTCAGGCACTGCCATGTCCACTGGGGACAATGGTGGCAAAGGCGGAAGAGCAGAGGGAGGCACCACGGGCAAGGGAGGCGCCGGCGGAACCACCAGAGGAACAGGTGGAGCCGGAGGCGCAGGTGGACATATCTCCCTGAAAAGCCCTTTGAAATATTCCCTCATGGGGTTGGTGCGCATAAACGCTTGAAATTTACCGAAAAAGGCGTCCTCAGGAGATTGTTTCGGAACCTGAGGGGGCCTCTCATGAGGTGGACAAATCCAGGGATGCAACACCGGCCCCTCCACTGACGTATCCATATAAATCAAGGGAGCCACCCACGAAACATTGTGCGGAAGAGGCATCCAGGCGTAGTTGTAGGGGTAGTACCTAAAATGGCCGCCGTGGTCGTGGCGGGAACGGCCGCCATTTTGTCCTCATCTGAGGGGAACTGCGGCACGTGAGGAAGTGGGGCAGGGGTCCCCGTCGATGGGCCAGGTGTCTTAATTTTAGCCTTAACGTAAGGAACCCCGGCAGAGCCAGTACTATGAGGCCTGGAATGTTTCTGAGACATACCAACCGCCAACTGAGCCTTCGAAGGAAGGGCCTCGGCACTGCCGGTAAAAGAAGAACCTTTCTTCTTTGCCCCCTCAACAGATCTGGTGTCGCCACAAGAGCGGGAACGGTGAGCAACCGCTTTCACCGACAGGGCCTTGCCCGGCCCCTCGGAACTGTTATTAGCCTTAGCCTCTGTACGAGGGACCTCGGACCTAGCCCGGTAAAAGCCTTATCAGCACAGGCCTCGAACATCCGTTCGGTAACTACAAGCCCAGCCAAGGCCTCGGGGCGCACCCCGGTTTTGTTTTTGAGGGAAGCCGAAAGAGAGGCCTCAGAGCAAGCTCCGGTACCCCACGACTCAGTAGAACTAGGCCTACAAACAGCCCCCACAGGAGGGGCTTCGGAGCGTACTCCGGTGTACACAGGCCCCTTACGGAGACCCTCAAGAGAAAACTCTGTAGAATTATTAGGCCCGACAGGCACCTCAGGGCGAACCCCGGTAACAGAGCGATCAACGCCCCTCCCGGCCCGAGAGGAACCTGGGAAGGTATCCCCCCGGTCGGGGTGCTCTGAAAAGTAAAGAACTTACCAGGCGTTTCTTCTTCTCGTCGATGAACGCCTGAAAATGAGAAGGAGGAGTTTGTCGGAACACCTCCTCCCACCGCTCCAACCGACGTTGAAGTGCCCGGACCGAAAGGGAGTCACAGTAAAAACAGGAGTCCCAACGGTGTTCTGGACCCAAACACTCTAAACAAAGAGGATGGGGATCCGCCCTCGCGAAGCGACGGTGACACGATGAACAGTCTGGAAAATCTAGTTTAAAAGACATAGACAGACTAGTAAACGAACGCTAGCGAGAGTCAGAGAGCAAAACAGGGAAGAAAATCTTCCGAGGATGCAAGTGCGTCTGGCCCCGATCGTGCCGAGAAAAGGACTGATGGGCAATGTGTGGGGCGGAGCCAAGGTGTGCGGGGTTACGGCCGCGTGCAGGAAAGAGAGTAGGGACACATTTTTGAAAAAAAAAGAAAATTTGGATGCTTTTTAAATTACAAAGTGCTTCGGTCCCGTCCCACAGGACGGAGAGATATCCCACAAGTATGGCGCAAAGGGGACGGGACGTAGGAGTAATACATTTTTCCAGATATTTCCCAATGAAAGGCGTGTTCGAGATGGGGCAATAGCTGGCTGGGTCAGATGGGTCTGCCCTAGCCTTTTTGAGCAAAGGTCTGACGTATGCCTCTGCAAGGAGTTAAAAGTAAGAGCAGCGTTCAGCGGCATGTTGTAAATGCTTTGTTTGCGAAATGAGCAAGGCGCAATTCCGCCCTCTCTCCCTGAGTCTGTCATGAGTATGGAATAATAGGATTTATGTTGTTTACATTTTTTTAGTGATTCTCTTGTCTTATATTAGTGTATGACCGTGATGTCTATGTTTTTATATATGTTTGTGTGAATAAATTGAACAGTGTATTATTTGACTGACCACTACCATTCTTTATATATGTTTAGAAAGATGGTATCACTTTTTGCGTCAATAATTGTATCCAGCTGAATGTGCAACAAACAGAGTAGTTTTTTTGGAAACTGTTTTTCATGATGTTATAATGTCCATCTAAAAAAGCCCCCTATATCAAAAATAGAGGACTTGCTGTGCTCCATTTGTGTGTACACGAGTATGGAAGCACCTGGGACACGTGGTCCACAGTGGTCAATTTCCCAGGCCTCCTACAGGTAACAGATCATCAAATTCTGTGGGTATTCCACAGATGCTGTGATTCTGTGGTTTTGACCTAGATTACAATTTCTGATTTGGAAACACTCCTACTTCATGTTCTGAATGATAACTATGCACTTCTCTCCGTCGGGACTCCACCAATGTCCCTGCTTCAAGCGAAGCACAATAGCCCAGGGGTTATAGTGTGGTTCTATGTTCTGGGACTTTTTGAGTGGTTCCATTAGCATTGTGGGACTTGCAGGCCATTCAATCATTCATGGTCACAGTGTTGTACGATTGGGAACTACTACATTTCGCAGGGAGTAACAGGCATGCAGGTACCCACCTAATCCACCCTTGAGGAACACATCAAGTAACAGGCAGACCAACCCAATCACTAGCAGCAGCTAACGCCACATGGATAGGAAATTCATTAAAACACTCTGAGCTCAGCCACAAACAGATTAAGATGGCAGAGGGTTTAGCTATGAAGTAAAACCATTTTTCTTTAGGTAGCCTTTGCATGAAACGAGCTAGAGATGTATTTAACAGGGAATCTGCTTCATAATATGAAAGTCCTAATCTGGGATCAGACGATTTTAATGTTTATTTTATGGTTCATCAACCTCATTTACTCAGCAGGTCCCCATCCAGGCCCACACAGGCATTGTACCTTACTGCATGTGCCGCTGGAAGTCCCAAAGACTCCAAGGCCAGTGTACCCTAAAGTTACCCTGTAGTCCGTTAACACAAGTAGGCCACCCTGCTCAGCTCCCTGTGCAACTTACTGCCTGATGTCAGCTGTTGATATAGAGAAAAATATACACTACATTTCCCAGCGCCCGTGCCACTCTTCAACACGCCAGCGGCACTTAAGCGCCAGCACCTTAGAAGAGGCCGGTTGTTGCCGGTCAGCGTCCAGTTCATGGAAGGAACGTGCAGACTAGGGTAAAGTAAGCACGGAAGCTCAGGACTTCATTTATATGCATTTTTTTATATAACGATAAGTTTGATCTTAGTTGGGTGATATGCAAGCCCCGTCGGTCTCCTCTCACTCCAGCCTCGCCAAACGTCCGTCTCACTCCTGCTGCTCACCCTGCCGCAGTCTCGTGCACCTCAGCCTCAGTCCCTGCGTCACCCTAGCTGTACTCTACACATCCCCTTCTCTTCACAAAACCAGTTTGAAAAACTACGTAGCTCGAGGAAACTCCAGTTAGGTTCTTGAAGAAACTATATACAAATTGGAAAACTTCTGCGCAGCTGCCTTCTACACATATCCCGTTAGACATTTGGATCACTAATAAACTCTTCCTGACCTCGACTGGGCCGGAAACTCAGCTGCATGACCAGGTAAGGAAAATACACACCGTGTTTCCTTAGAGTTCTCACATTCTCAGAGGGAGTACATTTTCTATCAGTCTGGCGTTCTCTGGTAATATTCCCTCTCTGATAACACTCGCCTCCTTTCTCACCAGAAACACTCCATGTTCCAAACTCTCCCATCATCCACTCTGATAGCATGTTTGAAAACTTCAGTAACCACACTTGGCTTGGACCATCTACAGCATCCATCTCTGAGGGCAGAGGGAAGTTTGAGCCTCATTTTATCTCCTATTGTGGGAAAAGCATCAGCCTTCCCAATGCCAGTGCGACCACCAGCCTCTTTATTCCTCAATTGTCTGCACCTGATGTTACCACTAACATTCTCCAATTTGTCCCCAATGGCAGTATCCCTGCCCAACCATGCCCATACCAGCTTGGTATTGGTTTTCCTGCCTCTGCTAAGTTCTTAAGGATAACCTCCTGTGGTACAATGAGGAGTACATCTGTGAGCAATAATCGATCCCTCGCTGCGCTCTCCCAGTCTCTATCATTCGCCAAAGCCCACCTGATAGTTTCCTTGAGAATTTTGTTGAAATGTTCTACAACCCCATTGGTTTGAGGATGATATGTAGCACTTCTCTTATTCTCGATGGGGTTCTTCTGACAATACTCCACCATCTCCCTAGATCTAAATTGTGACCCATCGTCAGTCACAATGACCCTGGGGAACCTTTCCCGTCCACAGACTTCTTCCAAGAACTCAATGACTGTCATGGCTGTTATATTAGGTTTGATCAGAACCTCCAACCACCTGGTTAATAAGTCATTAACCACCAAGCAGAAAAATTGCCCACCATTATTCCACACAGGACCTACAATGTCCATTCCCAATTTGTCCCATGGGCATTCTGAGATGTCTGTGAGGACCACAGGGTATTTAAAACTCACACAAACCTTGTCACTTCTATTACAAAGGCTACATTCTCTGACTGACCTCTCGGTTTGTAGGTCACATCCTGGCCACCAATAATCATTTCTTATCCTCTGCCCTGGATGATACCTTGGTGACCCTCAAGGGCAAGATTCATAAGCTTGTCACAAACATCAAAAGGAGAAATTATTGTGTCTCCTCGCATGATTTTGTCTCCTTGAATGGATCCATTATGGTCCAAAACGAAGACAGACCCAAATCATCAAACGGTTTCCTCTTCATGCGGGAACTGTTCCCCTCTAGCTCTAATTTGAGTCTGTTCAACTTAATATCTTGTTTCATAGCCTTTTCCCTCTCCACTCGTGGTACTGGCACAGATGTTATGGTCCAAACAACTTCTTGTTCCTTTTCCCCTTCATCAACTTCTGTCACAGATATCAACCTTGGCAAACAATCTGCTGCACAGTTCTTTACTCCAGGTAAATACCTAATCATGCAAATATATTCTTGCAGTTGAGACACCCATCTTCTGATTCGATTTGATACTTAATCAATGCCATTTGACATGATTATTTTCACAAGGGGCTGATCAGTGCGGAACTCAAAACTCATGCCCCAAATAAAATTCCCAAATTTTTCCGCAGCCCATTTACTTACCAATGCTGCTTGTTTAATTGTAGCATACAAAATTCCTGCTCCCTCCAACAACCTGGAAGCAAATGCTATTAGAAATTATTTCCCATCTTCTTGCGTCACCACTGTGCCTAAACCAACAATACTGGCATCAGTAGTTATGATTGTTTTCCTGTTCTGAAAATTCTGTAATGCAGGAGCTTTCGCCAGAGCTTGCTTGATGCACACAAATTCTTCTTCGTATTCCCTATTCCATATAAATAAACCTTTCCCTTTGATGACCTCCCGCATGGATGCAGTATGTTTCGCAAAGTTTCTAATGAATTTGGTGTAATACTCTGCCATTCGCACTCGTGTAAGGTTGGTTCAGGCATATTTCTGATCGCTTAAGCCAGTTGCTTTTTAGAACGTATACCTTCCAATGAGATAATATGTCCTAGGTATTCGATCTCTTGTCTATTGATCTTGCATTTCTTTTGACTTAAGGTCATACCTGCTGCATGTAATTTACTGAACACCCTTTTCAGCCTCTCATCATGAATACCTAAGTTGTCACCACAAACCAAAATGTTGTCTTGAAAACACAGAATACCTTCATCTCCACCTAACAGTTTAGGCATGATCTTCTGAAACACTGAGGCAGCGGAAACTAATCCAAATTACATCCACTTATATTGAAACAGTCCCTCAGGTGTGATAAATGCTGTGAGACATTTGGATCAGTTGTGTAGCTTCACCTTATGATAAACTGATGCAAGATCTAAAGTTGAAAAGAATTTCGCAGGGCCCATCGTCGATATGATTTCCTGTATATTGGGAAGTGGGTGCCTCTCCGGAACTATGCACTTGTTAAGTTCCCTCATGTCGACATAAATTCAAAGTTTCCCTGTTTTCTTCCTTAAAACAACTAAAGGGCAAACCCACTCTGCCACATCTATGCTTTCTACAATTCCTTGAGTTTCCAGATTTCTTAATTCTGATCTAACTTCATCTCTCATTGATAAGGGGATGTTGCATAGTTTCTGTGCTACAGGCTTGTAGTCATCCTTCATTTTGATTTTGTGGACAAAGCGACGTAGACAAACTATCTTGTCCTTGAAAACTATTATTGCTTCTCCGTTACTGACACTCCCTACGGACAATACAGTTTCTTCGGCATTCGGATCTAATTTAACTTTGAGACTCCTTTGGTGCGTCCAACTCGGCAACAGAGTGTGCCCTTTCCTGGTCAAATACACTTTGCCTTTGGCTTCCCTCTCCTTGTATTTCAATATTGCCCAGAACCAACCAATCAGTTCTATTTCAACTCCACCATACTATGGGATTGATATCCACTTCATTGAGAAATTCCTGGCCCATTTTTTTCCATTCACTTTGAGGTAATAAAGTGTATTTGGCACCAGAGTCAATCATCATGAGCATAGCCTTGCCGTTCACAGATACAAGGGCTTTGGTGCTGTCTATTTCATCTTCATTTCCGTCAACTACCATGGATATGCATTCCTCACCTTCTGCTTCACTATGATCACTTCTGATCCAATAAGTGGAAGCAGTCTTCATTCTGCAGCATCTTGAAGTGTCCTTTTACTTTGCATATCCTACAGATCGTTTTCAAGGCTCGGCATTCTGGGTTATCCGCCCATTGATTCGCACTATCGCACCTAAAACTCCTCCCAGGCTGCTCCTTCTCGGACTAGTTCTTCTAGTGTGAAAGGATGCTCTACCTCTTCTGTCATCCCTCCACATGGGATTTCTCATTCGGTCAGTTTTTCGTTTGAAGGCATCATCACTGACGGTAGATATTGCATCATTTATCTTGGGCATATTCGTAGGCCGTGGTGTGATCTCAGTCTTCAAACTCGCATCTTTCATTCTGTTTTCTAACATGCAGACACATTGTTCTGTATGCTCTACTTCTTTAGCCACTCTTAAGACAATATACAGGGGAGGATCGTCTTCTGACCACAACCATTCTCTGACCTTTGTGCTATGGCACTCTAACATGAATTGGTTTCTTAGACACTCATCTAATTGGACATTGAAATTTCATGTTTTGGCCAATTTCCTAAAACTTGTGATGTACTGTTCCACACTTTCACCTTCCTCTTGTACTCTTTTCCCAAAGTTATAGCGTTCTAGTATAGTACTCATTTTTTTTCCATGGTGCTTGCTGATCTTGTTTACGGCTCTTTCATATTCATTCAGGTTTCCGTCCTCCCTTTCGGGAGGTCCGGTAAATCTTCAAATTTTTCTTGGCCAGCAGTGCCTATGCAATGAAATAGTAGAGATTTCCTCCTCTGCACATTGTAATTGGTACTGCATACTACGCTTACATAATGCTCAAATGATTTGATCCACCTCTTTCAAGGCTGCAGGTTCTGCAGCTTCAGGCAGGAAGAATGCAGGTGGTGGTACACTGTTGAATGCCATTGTTAGGGCGGAGGTGAGTTAGTGCGCAGGCAGAATGTATGATGGTGGGAGGTATGTCGGTTTCTTCAGATTCCTCCCAGGTTTACTCCTTTGCCCTTTTTATTTGTTATTCAATTTGCAATGTTTCACATATATACCTGGCTTTTCTTTGTGGCTTTTCCTTTGTGTGCCCTGTTTGCTTAGATTGGTTTCACTGGTGCGCCTACTACATCATGGAGAATCGGGGAGTGCTCTCCTATACTGTGCAATATGGTAAATTGTAGCAAGGATCCATGAGGTGGCGGTGTTGAGCCGGTTTTCATGTGCTCATTGTTATCTGCAGTTTTTGGGGGCATCAGTAGATGGCTTTGTACGTGACTACACAGTGGGAAAGGAATGCTCTTTGGGAGGTAGCGGCAGTATTTTCAGGCATCGACGTATGGCCTCAAATATATGTGGATATGTCCCCACAGAGGGAGGATGGACACAGTGCAGCTGTCAGCTTACCTTGAAATGCTGACAGTCCTGCCATTCGGATGAACGACAGGAGTGGCGGGGCTCGTCACTCGAGAAATCCCATCCTCGTCGCCACTGCAGAATAGGGTAAAGTAAGCACAGAAGCGCGGGACTTAATTTATATGTATTCATTTCTATAACAATACATTTAATCTAAGTTGGGTGATCTGCGTGCCCTGCCGGTCTCATCTCTCTCCAGCCACGCCAACCGTCCGTCTCGCTCCTGCTGCTCACGCTCCCGCAGTCTCGTGCACCTCAGCCTCTGCGTCATAGGCCGCAGGTGCCCCCGTGGCTGTACGAGACACCATAGCTGTACTCTACAGAACGCTACAATCTGCAGGTACTTCTGTTTTGTTATTGCGCACTGTTAGTCTATCTGCAAGGTTGCACTATATCTGACTGTGCAGGAATAACCATACATGGAGTTAAGAAAAGGCGAGGCATTGTACAGAAGTATCTGCACATGGCTCTCCAACCATGTTCAGCTACTAGATGCGAGGCTAGCACATGTCCTCAGCCGACCCCAATGCATACTACTATACCCATGGAAGTGCCTAATGACACCCAGTTAAAACACTTGAATGACATAATTATTCCCCTAATACCATGCATACTACTTCTTTCTTTTATTGCTTTAGTTCGACAGAATAGTCCTAAAAGTAGTTCACAGAAATGTTAAAAAACACATTAGTGACTGGCCACCAGGGGGCGCACGGACTATGTTGCCTTCCGTGTGAGCTCTCCTCTAACAGTCCGCAAAAGTGGAATGAGCCCCCACTTTGGGACCCCCCCCGGACCCTGTCAACCGACGTACCGCTGCATGAAGGCCTCCCCCCGCCACCGAGTGAAAAGCCGACAAAAATCGGAGGCAGAATAGCTGAGAACCAACACCTCTGGGTTCCCGGGAACCTCGGCCCTACGCAGCAGTAACTGCAACAGGAGCCCTCTCAGCCACCGGACCACGGAACAAGAGCTTTGCACGGGCAACGTGAGTCTACGCAAGCTCTCCTTCGCTCGTACCTCGGCACCGAAGAGAAGGAGCAAACGAAGCGTCAAGTGAACCTCCACCCTGTCCCAGCGGGCACACGGGAGCCTCGATGCGGCATTGAACCACAGAGAACTACAACCGCGTCATTAACCCAGCCCCCCCTTACACGCTGCTACAAAGCACCAGCGTAGGCGGCCCGCACATCCACCAACAACGGCAGTAAGAGACCCCCCAGGGTAGGGAAGTTGCTGAGCTAACCCGCCCCACTACCATACATGGAGAACCTCCAGAGCCTCCAGAACGCCCAAATAAGCACCAAATATTGGCGGTTAGAGGCGCTCGAGCCTAAGAGTGGCAGAGCTAATTCGCACCATGACCACACGCGATGAGTCCCCAGAGCCTGCTGAGCGTCCCACGAACACCAATTAACGGTGGTAAGAGACGCCCCAGCACAGGATAGTGGCAGAGCTAATCTGCACCCCTACCACACGCGACAAGCCTTCTGGGCCTCCAGCGCCTCCCAGGACCGTTGAAAGAACAGAGCATCCGGACACCATCCAACGACTCCAGCAAACGGCGGCGGCCTGGACACGAAACTAAGTGGCCTACCCCGCCCTCGAGGTGCCCCCAGAACCTCTGAAAATGCCACCACAACAAGAGCGCCCAACCCCCCTAGATGGACACAAGACAGGAAGTATTGGCAGAGTCCTAGCCCCTGAATCAGAGACAGAGAGCGCCCAATGTGCGCACCACTGCACATGAACAGTGTGACAGCTAGACCCTTAGCTCTCACGGGAGGCATGCTCCACAGTACACAGGCACCAGACAAGCAGTCTACCCTGCGCAGAGGTGCACCCCACGGCCTTCAGCAAGAACATCTATAAAACAATTTAACCCACAGAGACAAAAGGCCCGGAAGATTTGAACTTTGCCTCTGGAGTACCCACACCACTCAGCATGCGCCCCGCACATGAGACCTGCGTGGGAACCAGAACCCCATCTTATGAACGCCAGCCGGAGCCGCAAGGTTGTCACCAAGAGGAACGTGAGTGTAAGGCGACCAACACTCAACTCCCACCACAAGTCAACACACTTTCCTCACCCCAGCCCCATAGCCCGGATCACGATCTGCACCAAAACTTGCTGACTTAAGCGCACGTCAGGCACCCACATAAAAGACACTAACTGCACTGTCTAGTACTGGAATCATTCTCAAGTCACCCGGTGCACGACGCGCCAGGCACACTCCGTGGTAGCCAATCGCCACTACAGACAAGAACCACCAAGCAACCCATCGAAAACCACACACACGGGAAATGGGGAACTCCCCGCAGGGCAAACAGAGCGCACACAAATCGAGGTACACATGAACGTATGTGAAAAACTTGCACCCTTCAAATTCTCACCACGACAAACACAGAACGTCTCCGCCCACTCCACGAACATGGCAACCTCGGGACCAGAGGCAGCAGCTACCAAAGCTGACGTGGCGGACCTACTATCTGAAATCAAGAGCATGAGGGCAGACATTTCTGGAAAAATAGAGAAAATCACGCATATAATAGACAAAATGGATGAGAGGCTGGAGGAAGTAGAACATAACCAGACCTCCCTATCAACACTGGAAACCCAGATGGACAACAGAATCGCTGAAATAGAATCAAGAGAGGAAGAATTTCGAATGAAAGTGGACGACCTCGGAAACCGAGGGCGACGCAAAAATATACACGCCTTTGGTGTTCCTGAAAAAGAGGGAGAAACAGAGATGGACCACAAGAAAACACTGCACGTGATAACAAAGAATCTCTTCGGCGATGACTCAGTAGACGAACCGAAACTCGATCGCATTCACCGCGCAGGCAGAACGGCAGGCGGACCAAGGTCGATACTTGCCAGATTCCAATACTACGCAGACAAGGCTCGTATCCTCCACAAGGTCAGAAGAAGTACCCACATCCCCCTGGATGGATCTAACATAACCATCTACCAGGACATCTCTTCTCCCACACTAGCAATGAGAAGGAAATGTCTCCCGCTAACCAAATTCCTGAAAGACAAGGCCGTGAGATACCGGTGGGGATACCCCTTTGCGCTGACATTCGAATGGGATGGCTCACCGATCCAACTCAAAACCGAAAAAGATATTGCCGGATGTAGAACAGATATAGTCGGAGGTCAGGGAGGAGGATCAGTCCCAGACGACGGAAGAAACAGGGAGGCCGCTTGGAAAATCAAAAGGACCAAGGCGCAAAAAAATCCCTAGCGCACGGAAATTCAGAAGGATGAATGTTCCCTCTGACTCAGAACAATAAAAACCTGAGACCACAGCCATGAAAAACTGAGGTGCAGCAACACACGAAATCTAAACACTGATTGGCATCAAGTGAATGGCCTTGAACACAGCGACGAGAAGCCGACAAGTGAAAAAGAAGTAAGAACCTTTGCTTTAAATATCATGCACCCATAACACATAGAAGAGGGGGAGAACGAGAATGACGGGAACACATCACTGGCAGTGGCACGCACTACAGCCAGGACAATAAGGGAAGGAGGGGGAAACAGAGAGGGCTCACTAAGAAGAGAAAAGAGCAAATTGCGGACCTAACGGGGTTAGCTCTCCACTGGTGGTCCGAAACAGACAGAACCAGGATGTCTCTAAAATGTCGGACGCCACAGGAAGCTAATGGGAGGGAGGGTGAAAATGATCAGTTCAAGACAGACAAATATAAAGAATTGCACAAGCTCGAGACGCTGGCAGACGGAGATGAAACAAGGAACCCACTAAACAGACACTAAGATTACAGCTATGGCTAACACAAGCAACTCTGCTAAACGTAAAGGGACTGAATTCCCCTACCAAGAGGTCATTAGTTTCCAGGGAATTCAAAAGGGCCAATCTCGACATACTTTTTTTTTTTTTTACAGATACATAAAAGGAGAACAACGAAGAGTCCTGTACACCAGAGAAGGTCTTGAGTACTGGAGCTCCAGCCCACTCCGGAAGGCTGGCGTTGGCATCCTGGTCAGCAAAGTGCTCATACTGGAAGTGTTGAAAACCTATACCGATGTAGGCGGTAGAGCAATTGTAATAGTAGGTAAAATACTGGATACCACCATAACACTCGCATCTGTTTATGCTCCCAACACTGGCCAATCGAGAATCCTACAACACATCGTCCCCAAAGTTATGCTCGAAGCGGAAGGAGAAGTAATCCTGGGAGGCGACTTCAACATGTGGGCAGATCCTGCACTTGACAGATAAGCTGGTAACCCACAAGCGAATGAACCACCTGATGCCGGCCGCCCGAAGTAATTGAAATGATGAAAACCTACAAGCTGCAAGACGCCTGGCGCTGTATGAACCACCTCCAAACAGGATTCACATTCTATTCAGCCCCACACCCTACAAACACCAGGATCGATTACATATACCTCACCCCTGGCCTAATCGATGCAATGTTCACATCACAGATCGTCCCAATAACATGGTTGGACCATGACATGGTTACGGTCATACTTAGCCCAATGGCGCTTCCCCACAGGAACTCAAAATGGCGCTGTAACGAAACACTCTGGAAAGACCCGGTATTCCATGAACAATTTGGGAAAGAATTTGGCGAATATTTCGATCAAAATAATACAGGAGAGATGTCAAAAAACACGGTATCAGAGGCCGGGAAAGTAACGTGGAGAGGTAGCTTAATGAGGGAGGGTGCAGCCAAGAAAAGGGAGCGAGCACTCTCAGAAAATAAACTCAGAAACGAAATTGCACAATTAGACCTCTGTGCACAATCCAATGACGCCGAGAGAGGGAAGAGAATAGCGGAAGTGGTACAGAAAAGAGAAGAACTACGCCAATTGGAGACCAGCCAAGTGGTTTGTAAACTCCATTTCCTAAAACAAACACACTACGAGAAAGGAGATAAAGCAGACGCAGTACTAGCAGCCAGACTAAGAGGGCAAAGAGCAGAAAGATGGGTGCCATCCATAGAAAATGTAAACTATCCCCAAGCAAATGACCCCACCAACGTCCCAGAGACTTTCGCTGACTTCTATAAAAAACTGTACACCTCTGAAACCATACCAGATGATAGGTTAACGAAGGAATATATGGATAAGATTACCATGCCAAGACTCACCCAAGAAATAGTTGATTCACTCAAATCTCCCTTCACCCCTAAAGAAATAGAAGACGCCATCAAAAGGCTCCCGGCAGAGAAAGCCCTATGGAACTACGGCTACACCGCAGGGTTCTATAAAACCTTCTTAGACCCCCTCCTCCCATTCATGGTCGAACTCTTTAATTACATTCTCCAGACCGGATTGGCACCAAAATCCTTCTCCGAAGCATTAATCTCAGTGATCCATAAAGACGGCAAAGACCCCAAGCAGTGTGCATCCTACCGCCCCATCTCCCTCCTCAATATTGATGCCAAAATATACACACGTGTCCTCACTTCCAGACTAGAAACACACATGCCCTCCATAATCCATCCAGACAAGGTGGGGTTCATCCTAGGAAGACAGGGTGCCGACTCCACTCATAAAACCCTCCAACTGATACACGAAGCTAAGACGATGCCAAATGCCCCTGAACTACTCTCAATCGACGCGGAAAAAGCGTTCGATAGAGTCGAATGGCACTTCCTAGAGGCCATTTAAAAAAGATTGGCCTCAGCCCAACACTTCGGCGAGGAATTAAAGCAGTATATACCTCACCCCGAGCATCTGTAATGTTAAACTCGCAATATTCATGATGGTTTTCTTTGGGAAGAGGCACAAGGCAGGGATGCCCTCTTTCGGCAATACTATTCGCATTATCCCTAGAACCCTTAGCCCAAACACTTAGAGCCGACAAATTAGTAGAAGGCCTACACGTCCAGGGTAGGGAATACAAATTGGCCCTATACGCAGATGACGTCCTGCTCCATGTTCAAAACCCCTTGACATCCATACCCTGCGCCATACAACTTATTGAGGAATACGGCGCACTATAAGGATTCAAAATCAACAGAACCAAATCCATCCTCTTCCCGCTACACGAACCCACCACACAACAACTTTCAGAATTTTCCCAACTAGACCTTACTATCGGAGGCCCAATGCTTCGATACTTAGGCATCAACTTAACAAGAAACATCGACATATACGAGGCCAACTTCCCACAACTCCTTACCACATTCCACACAGACCTTGCGAAATGGTGAACCCTCACAATATCGTGGATGGGACGCCTCAAAGTCATCAAGATGGTCAGCCTCCCGCGCTTCCTGTATCCATTCCAGGTGCTTCAAACAAGTAAAAAAAGCGATACTGCGATTCCTATGGGCAGGGGAAAAAAAACAGAATAGCCTATGAAACTCTAATCCTCCCCAAAGAGCAAGGTGGTGTCGGCCTCCCTGACATCAAACGGTATTACCAAGCGGTCCAGCTGAGAATACTTATTCCCCATCTAAGAGACAGGAAGGGCCTACAATGGGTCCAATTGGACAATGATAACTTGACCCCAGTAACTCGCTCAGAATGGCTATGGGTCCCCAGACCGAAGCTCACGTGGAAACTACGCAACCACCCCATCCTGGGAACGATATGGGACATATGGAAAGAGGGAAAAGAAATGCTAGTGGTAACAACATGGCCTTCCCCCCTAATCTATGGGCCCCTGGAGTCAGAGAGGAAATCCCTGAACACCCGAGATACCAATCCTGGTTTGAAGCCGGGCTCGAAAGAGTTGGACAGCTATGGCGGGACGGCAAATTTATTGCAATCTCCAACCTGGAGGAAGCCCTCCAACGGCACCCTATACCAGTCTTCCTTTACTTACGCCTGAAAGGTGTGCTATCTAAGCAAGAGTGGCGCACAAAGATACGCAGGTAACTCACAACGTTTGAGAAAATCCTTGACACAGCCTCCACGACTAAAGGACTGATCGCTTCCATGTATCGTGCACTACTCAACAAAAAACAGAAACCAAACACAAGCCTTAAAAATAGATGGGAGAAGGATTTCGGCAGAGAGTTTGATCAAAACGCATGGAATACAATTTGCAAAACACCATCCCAGATATCAATCGCCGCACAATACAAGCTACACGCCACAACACCTCTACACAGATGGCAATATGACCCTCACAGACTATCCAAAATGTTTCAGACCAACAGCCCAAAATGCTGGAAAGAATGTGGCGGCAATGGCAACTATTGGCACATGTGGTGGGACTGTCCTAAAGTTTGCATCTACTGGAATTGGGTGCTAGGATGGATCAAACAGATAGACGGCAATCGAAAGAAAGGCATAGCCCCTCCTGACTATTTGGCCTAGAGGAGGACAAAGAAGAACTAATCAGAACAAAAGGAATAGTGTCAGCTTCCCCGCTTTTATTAGCATTGAGAGCAGGCCTAGCAACTAAATGGAAATCCCCACACCTTCCGGCAAAAAAAGAATGGATTGCAATCGCCACGAACATATACACTATTGAGAAAATCACAGCGACCCTCCATGACAAAGCTGCTGAACACAAAGAACTTTGGTGTGACTTTGCCGCAATACACGTCCCAAACCCAAGTCAAAGCCGCTCCATTGATTCCGAGCCTCCTAGTTCACGAACTCAATAACAGACCAGTCAACACTCACCAACCCATATGGAAAAGGGCCTGCTGCAACCTACAAACTTGGCCAAGCAAACGAAGGATTGGTCCCCCGAATGCGCTAGGAAATGCATCTCTGTCAACGAACTCTGGAAAATAGTTTGCCTGTCTTGTGGGGAGGGGGGAAGGGAAAGGAATTTAACAACATTGTTTGTTTGGTTTTGCCAGCAACGACTTAGGGATGTTTCTTCATGATTTCAAAGTTATTTCGATGTAGCTCGACAATGATACCAAAAAGCTGTAATTGTTATTTCAATTCATGTGTTTCAAAACCAATAAAACTTAAATGTAAATAGTGTAAAAAACACATTAGTTACACCGTCAGAACCGCTTAGCTCATAATTAGTCCACTAAAATCACACAATCAGTGCTTTACCTTAAAACTAAATAAAAACATATCAACATTATACAGAGGATAGCAGTTCGTACAGAAAGATGTCTTTACCCCATAGCACAGTTCAGCAACTTACCCTTCCTCGTACACATTTTTCTTGCCCAGCTCAGATAACTTGTAGTGGCAAGCACAGCCTCTATATCCGGGGCGTCCAGGCAAATTACCATAGCACCAGCTAGGGACCACCACCCATGGCTTAAGAAAAGCGGCTTCAGCGAGGGCTTCCTCAGAGGCATGGTGGCCAGACAGAGTAACAAATGGTGTTATACCATCTCTTCAGACCTACCATAAAGGATACATGACGCGGAAACTGCAATATTCCATCTATGCCGAAATACAGCAGTCAGCAAGATTCCAATACGAAATTTTAAATATCATGTTCTTTCCCACCTGGGCGAGACTTAGTCCAGGCAATCGTCGCAGCCCACCCTCGTCTTTATTGAAAGATATCCGGCTAGCTGCTCAGAAGCCCTGGATCTTCCCCGGATATTCTCCCGCGCCTTTGCTCCTGCTGCGCTCTTGATTGCTTCCTTTGCAACTGGTGTGATGATTGAGGGATTTGACCAATAATCCTCCAGACCCAGCAAACCCAGATATCCTTTCACACGGGAAGCCCACTTTAAGGAGCTACCCCCCTGCTGGGACAAAACATCTGTAACTGCCTCTTTGCATTTACGAAGGTGAGGATTAGACCATAGACCAGCCCAGTAAAGGACCGGGCGTAACTTACAGATCATCTCAAACCCCTCCAATCCAGTTTCCAAAAGCACAGGGATGTTCGGGGCCGCAGTGGGCAACCCAAGGATATTCTTCAGAAATGTTGTCTCAGCCACTGCAAGGGACTTGGTCTCCACGTGCCCCCAGAGTTCCGCCCCAAACAATACTGCCTGGCGTGCTTATGCTCTGTAGGCCTCCAGCGAGAACTGCACTTCCCCATTCCCATGTTCGTTGGTTAATCTAGTGAGGGCCCCGCTATATCTAGCCAAGTGAGGTTGGCCTTCTTAACCTGCATTTTCCAAATGCATGATGCCATAACTCTCAGACCTAGATAATCGTAGGACTGAACCTGCTCAAATGCACCCCCCTCTACAAAGAGAGATAAGGGCTTGTGCTTCTGCTTGGAATTGGCATTGAAGATAATACCCTTGGTTTTTGTGATATTCAAGGCAAGCCCATTCTTCTTTGTGAAAGACACAAAAATCTCCAGCTGTTTGTACACACCAGCCAGCGTGAGAGGGAGGAGCACAGCATCATCAGCAAACAACAATGCGGAAAACTTGTCGCCTGCTAGATAAGGGGCGTCAGGGCAGCCAACAACCTCTTCAAAACTTAATGAAAATGTACAGCAGCCTCAGAGCCAACACACATCCCTGGCGGACTCCATTCTGTATAGCAATACTACGGGAAGTGCTTCCCTCTTGGCTCCAGCGGAACACTGCCGAGTTCTCTGTGTAAACACTCTGATTTGCTGAAAGCAGAGCCACAGGGATCCCAAGCTCTTCCACGACCTTCCACAAACATGCCCGTGGGACCGTATCAAATGCCGTGTGGGGGTCCACAAACACAGCATAGAGGCTGACCTTTCTCAGAACAGAATACTTTTCGCAGATCAAGCGCAGCCAAAGGCTTTGGTCTATCATGCTCAGGCCCCCACAAAATCCCGCCTGACGATGATCAATTACATCAGAGCTCAATACCTACTCATCCAAGTGGAATAAAAGTGCCTTGGCAAACATCTTCCCCCGGGCATCGAGCAGGGAAATCAGTCTAAAGTTGACAGGGTCATTGCACGCACCCTTTTTATGTATTGGGACTATTTCAGCCCCAGTCCAAGACCCCGGAACAATGGTGCTGGCTAACATAGCGTAATATAAATTGGTAAAATAGGGCACTCATATTGAAGACTCATTCCTGAAAAAAATCTATCGGGAATCTATCTGGGCCCGGGGCCTTGCGCAGCTTCTGGTGCGCCAGCGCACGCTCAACCTGGGCCTCTGTGACCATCATAGGAGATGGGGTAGAGCCGGGGCCAGCACAGGGCTGAACCCCATCGAAGTCCCGGGGTCCTCGCGGTAAAGGGTACCATAATAATCTGCCCATACTATTTCCAGAATTAAAACCATACAGCTGGGTTTGGCTCCCCTGGTGGACACCCCCCATCTTGGACCAAAATCCCTGAGTATCCCCACAGGTAATTGCTTCCAAGAGACCCCCCATAGCTCCTCATGCCAGCCCCTTTTCTTCTCGTGCAACAATGTGCGGTAAGCAGATCTTGCCCGTCTAACCACAACGCATCTCAGGGGCCCTTTATACATAGAAGGCGCCCCTTGACTTCCCGATACTCTCTGTCGTACCAGGGTGTCGCTTTCTCCCTGGGTTTATATGTGTTTGTTGCAGATTTAGAACAATAGGCTCCTACTGTCCCCATGATTTCCTCATGGAACTTAATCAAGGCAGCAGCAACTCTTGGTTCTGAACTTGCAAAGTCCTCGAGAACAGGGCAAATTGCAGCATAAACCTGCGGGAGAACCCCTTCCAGCTCCAAGCGACCCCACCTCACATTCTTTCTCGCCTGGTCCATGCATACAACAAATGGTATTAATTAAGCAGACTCACAAAAGCCTGGCCATCCCACAGATTGTAGGGTTGATCTTGTCTAATAATGCTGCTGTTACTAATAATGTTGTTGGTACTATCAGACCCTTGCCCTCTCTTTCGGATACAGTCCCAGGCCCTTCTTGCACAAATCACATCCTGAGCAACCGTCCTCTGCACAGAGATTGAAAAGCCTGAAATGCATGTTGATTAATACATGTTCTTTGGTCAGACATGCTACAGAGGTAGCAGATCATATTCGGGACCATAAAATGTACATCTGCCCCGTTACCAAGGAATGGCTTCATGCAGCAGCAGGACCGTCACTCGTCTTGACCATGCATATCAGCTATAAAATCCTCTGCACAGATCGTATATCTGGGCAAGGAGGAGGAGTAGCCTTGATCTACGAGGCCTCACTCCAATTCTACCAAATTGAGGGCATCATTCTGGTGAATTGTGAAATGTTATCAGCCAAATTGTCAGTAAACCGCAATAGCACCATCAACTTCCTCCAAGCATATCGACCCTCAGATAAAATGCCTGATTTCCTTCCAAATCTAAATGTTATGATTCTTCCCTTGCTTAAACCCTCCTCCAAAATGATCAGTTTGGGAGATATGAATCTCGAGTTTACAGACCCAATGGATAGCATGGCCAGCATCATCAACTCTACTCGGGCCGAAATGCACTTCCTCCAGCATGTGAAAACAGCAACTCGTAACAAAGGGAGGATTCTAGATTGGGTTGTCACGCACAAAGTGGAGTTAACTGATATTAATATCTCCCCTTGTTGTTGGTCGGACCACTCTTTTGTTCATTTCAACCTCCCTTGCGGCCTTCAACACACTAACATTATAGGAATGAAAAGCTGGACCAAATTTAGAAAAAACTGTGCAAATTAACTGCTAAGGCACCACATTTTGCAACTACTATGGAATGCCCAGGCACCACCTTTTGCATCTACTATGGACAACCAGCTAAACTTGAGGTCTGCTGATGATCTAGCAGAAACCTTCCCCATCACCTTCCCCCAGAAGCTCAATGTCTCCAGAGACCTGGTTCTCTCTAGGCTTGATTACTGCAATAGCCTCTTCCTCAACCTTCCTCCCTTCACCCCTCCAACTAATCCAGAATAGGACTGCAAGACTTATCCTTGGCCTCAAGCCCAGGGACCGCATCTCTCCAGCCCTAACATCTCTCCACTGGCTCCCAGTGACTGCAAGGATCAAATTCAAAACCCTTTGCATCATCCACAAGGCTGTCTGGGGCCTAGGACCTCTCTACATCCAGCTTTCTCCCAGCCAGAATCCTTCGGTCTTCTGGATCAAACTCTCTGCAGGTCAAATGTTTCTCCAAGCAGAGTGTGGGAGCTAGATCCCTTTCCTCGACTGGCGCCTCCCTCCTGAACAGCACCCCCCCCCGCCTCCCCAGACTGGAGCCAGATCTTCTTAAGTTTCAGAAACGTCTCGATACATTCCCTTTTCTCCTCTTCCTTCCCCTTTCCCCCTCCTGTGCTAAACTCAACCGTTGCCGCTGCGACTGAGGCCTGGTCCCTGCAGAGTCAAAGAGGGAGCAGACAACCCCCACCATCCGCACTGTCTTTCCCAGCATCCTCTGTTAGCACTTGCCCTCGGGATCCCTTTCCTGGACTATCCGAACATAGTCCACCCTGTCCAGTGCACTCTTCCTCCCCTTCCCCCTTTTTTGCCTGGCACTTGCCGCCTTGGCCTGACCAGCACTTGCGATTCCCCCTCCCCTGCCCCACCCATGGGTGTACCCCACTCCTGCGCTTCTCCCTCTGCCCCCAACCCCCTGCACTTATCACCTGGTCATGTACTTGCATGGTAGGATTGTCACAAGACCAATATAACCAGTTATTTGTTGTTGTATTCCTATGATTTCCCATGTCACCCACCCCATCTTGTCTTGTGGCACGTGGAAACACCTTTGTACAGGCACCATACAAATGCCCAATAAAATATATAAAATAAAATGTCTGCTACAGAGAAAATGCCATCAGAAGTGTAGTACTCGGCTGAGATTCAAAAAGTGAAGATCGCCAAGAATAGGGTTTTCCAACTATGGAGAACTAACCAAACTACCGAAAACAAGATCAAATAAACCACTGCCGCTAAATCCCAAAAAAATGCTAACTGTGAGGCACAAAAACTATTATGATAACAGAATTGATAATGCGCCTTCCAATACAGAAAGCTCTTTAAAATTCTTAAAAAACTCAAAAATCCCTGTCCCACTCTGAATATGGTTATTAAAGACACAAAATGGTGTGTCGCCATACAAGAGGCTATTATGAAAAAGACACAATGGACACAGCCGGGACTCGCAAAGAAAGCAGGATTACACCCCCTGCTACACCCCCTTTCGTCTTTAGGGCAGTGACGGAATTAGAAATCTCAAAGGTTTTGTCCGAACTTAAACCAACCTTCTGTACAGGGGACATCTGCCCTGCCTCAGTAGTCAAAACTCTGTGCGCTGCAGTTGATGGCACTTATCACAAAATGTGTGTATCGCTAGTTTCGGGATAGCAACTTTCCAGCCGCTATCAAACATGCTTGGATTTCTCCATTACTAAAGAAATTGGGTCCGGCTCGTCCTGAGAACATTCGCCCTATAACTAACACACCTCTTCTGTTGAAAATCTTAGATAAGGTTGCATATATTTATATCAAGGATTTCCAGGACACACATAACATACTAGGGCACAAGCAATCGGGTTTCAGGAGAGCGCACAGCACCGAGTCTACCCTGTTAGATCTCAAGACCAACATTCTGCACTGGTTTGATAAAAGGAAGCACTGTACTTCTGATGCTCCTGGATCTATCCTCTGCATTTGACCCTGTGGACCATTCAATACTTGTCCCCAGACTGCATAAGTGAGCCTGCTTTTCATCAGAGGCGGCGGAGTGGATTAACTCCTTTCTCTATGACCATAAAGCCAACATTTTCTGTAATGACGCCATGGCAGATGAATGCCTGGTGTTAGGCAGAATCCTATGCAGTTCCCTTAAGGAGCACTACAGCAGATTAGGAATACAAGTATATGCAATAAATCACCTTTGGCATCAGTCTGTACCACACAGATTTAGTTGGTAGCTGTGGCTGAGCAGCCAGACTGATCTCAAGAGGGAGAGGAGCAGTATTCAGGGTTTACACAATAGGACTACAATACTATGGAACAAGAAAACACTGACCAAAGCTTTGTATAAAAAAAATATATATATATTTATTTTACACACTTCTTAACTCAACACACAAATCACTATCATTAAAGCAAGTTAAAACAGTCAAGAAAAGTATACACAACTCCCTATTTAAATTGTAGACAAGTTTGCGCAAGAGTGAAAACTGAGCAAAATGGCACAGTGTAAACCAAGCAGAAATGGCACTCTAACAATTTCTTCAGAGGGAGGGAAAGGTCAAGTGATAGGTTTAGACTCCTAAACACACCGGCAACACTTCCCAATTGGATTGTGAACAAGTTAGGCAAGGCAGTACTTTAGCATAAGCAATACTTGGGTGAAAATCGAGCAAAATGACACTTCAACAATATTTAAAGGGGAAGGAAAAGGTGGTTATAAGAGTTTAGGTGCACCAACACATTTCTTGATGAGAAGCAATCTAGAGAAGGCAGTTGTAACAGATTTAGCCAGAGTCAATAGGCCTTTGCCAGAGTCAGTGGTACAAGGCAAAGTGCCCAGGATCAAACGGTTCTAGTAGCTGCAGTCAAGTCTTTGTTTAACGGTTTGAAAAGGAGGGTGCAAAAGGTAAAAAGACAATGTTAGAAGATAGGGACGGCCAGCCCAGAAGGTAAGTAAAGGATTTCAGAAGGTAAGTAAAGGATTTCAAACACCTTTAGCAGTACCCAACGAAACGGGAAGCCTGGCGGAACAATGTACCTTAAAAGTGGAAGAGGCTCCTGTGGCAGCGGTAGTTCCTGGCAGTTCGGGAGATCCAGCAGAGGAAGAGAGGAACTCGTCGTGGAGGAAGGTTCGAGTCACTGCAGTGCCCAGGGAAGAAGCGGGCCGCGGTGATGCCAAAACAGAATAAAAGGTACGCTCCTTTAAATCGCGGTCGTGGTGGACGGGTGCCTGACTATCCGGTCTCCGAGTGCTTGGCACTGGCGATTCGACCAAGGCAGGTCCTGGAAGGCGATTGGCAAACTGGTTGGCCCCACCAGCTCAAGGGAAGAAGGCTCTTGCAGGGGAAGATCTTCTCTGGTCGTTGGAGAAAAGTGGTGAGGATCTGCAGTAGGGCTTCACCGGTGGTTCAGTCATTGCAGATGTCTTCGGCTTCTCTCCTCTTCGGATTTCTTAGGTCCAGTGGCGACGTCTTGTCCTCCAGTCCTCAAAGCCCTGCTTTTATGCAGAAAACCCCCCATTTATACAGCCTAGCTGTCACTCACACAGCTGGGTGGTTATCCTGGCGGGATAACCCCCCAGCCTATCACGGCAGAGTGTGACTTGGGTTGCTTAGGCAACCCTGTCCAGGGTGCCTATTCCCCCTCCCACACATCCTGTCTACCCCAGATGCACTGGCGCCAAAAGGAGGGCTTCTGTGCAGAAGCCCGCCAAAAGGACAAACAAAGGATCCCCAACCTGGGTCAAGATTACAGAGAAAGACACGAGAAAGAAATAATATCAAAGATCTGGCAATAAAACTCCACTGGAATAAAGTTAGTATTAAAATTACTCAGCGGTATGTTAAAGGCTATCATAACTAGTGGTAGCCTCGAACAATGGGAAAATCCCATAGGAAAATATTCGCGGTCGAATATTAACGGTAGTAACCACTGCCACCAGCCAGAAACTTTGGAGAGAGGGACTGGACAGTACCCTCTCGAAAATGAACACCAGGGAAAAACTATTAACCCTTCCCAGTACCTCCATAGTAAGATAGTGTGTACTGGTTTTGTTCATAACTATTGACTAGTAAAGTCAAGGGAGACAGTAGTCGGTCCCAGGTTATGGAGTCTATGTTTGGGGGTCACAATGACACCCCTGTGCTACTGCACTGAGGGTGCTGTGTAACACACATGTAAAAAGATGATACCTATGAGGGTGAGAAAAACCCCATAGACCATAAGCAAAAAAATAGCCTAAAACATACATCAGAAATATGTCTAAGAGTGGGAAAAAGAGTCTCACTCTTAGCAGGAGAAAAAAAGAAACCCTTCAAATCCAGCAAAGCTGCTGGGGGATTCAATAGATAAGGGAAATTAGCCTTTTAAGAGAATTCTCCCCAACACCTGGTCTCGTGTGGAGTACCACAGGGATCATGTGTTTCACCTACACTGTTTAACATCTTCACAATCCTGTTTGAGATGTTGGAGGCAGAGGGGGTGGTTTTTGCAAACTACGCGGATGATACGCATTGTCTCATCCCACTCTCGGGAGATCATGGAAATGACTTCTTCAATGTTAACACCATCTACAATCTGATTGAGTCTTGGATGGTGGAAAACGGTTTTACACTTAACTTAAAGACAGAGCTCATGATTGCGGGCACAGCTCCCCAGCTTCGGATGCTTGGCAATGAATACCAGTTTTTCCAGATCGCAGGTTGTGCCATTGCCACATTACCCAAAGTTAAAACTCCGGTTGTCATACTGGATCAGGAACTGAATGTGAAATTGCATATTAATAGTCTGGTCTCAAGCTCAGCATACTACCTGAAACTCCTTGCGCAACTTAGGCACTTACTTAATACATCCAACTGTGCCACCATCGCCAGGGCACTTATTGGGGCATGTCTGGATTATTGTGCATGCCTCCTCCAAGGAATCAGCAAATGCAAAATGGTTCGCCTGAAAGTGATTTAGAAAAACGCAGTACGCGTTGTTTATGGCCTGCGTAGATCTGATCAGGTTTCATCTGCAAGGAGGGCTCTGCATTGGCTGCCTGTTGAGAGTAGAGTTACCTTTCGTGCGCTCTGTCTGCATCACTAACAAATGCCTTTATGGCAAGGGTCCCAGCTACTTGGTTAATAGACTGTCTTGGCTGCCAGTTCGTAGAGTCCTCTGATCAAATAATTCTCACCTATTGCAAATCCCCAAATCTAAACTGTCTATGGTTACGCAGCGATCCTTTCCTCACTCTGTTCCCAGATGTTGGAACTCTCTGCCCCCAGATTTAAGAGCTTGCTCAAGCTTCATGACTCAAACAGGAACTTAAAACTGTCCTCTTTCACCAACGTGATAGGATGACACTTGCTCATTTGGATTGAGCTTCTTTCCCTTTTTGTTATTATGTACAATCGTCTTGTCTCAGCGCTAACATGCCTATGGCCTTGTCTAGGTGCTTTACAAATAAAATAAATATAACAAATGTGTGATCAGAGAACAAAGACATGTTCCATGCAGGTCCTTATTGAAAGGGGTATCTGAGTTTCTAAGCCTACATATACTTATAAATAAGGTTGTTTTAGATAGGCGCACAGGAAGGCCATGACCAGATCTAATGAGACGCATGAATGGGTGTCTGAGATTCACTTCAGACCCCACATGAGTTTTTGAGAAGGCTGGTAAAGTTTGAATGTGGTACCCACTCCTGAATTGGTGTCTGACAAATGCATGAATTGTGCAGTTTGCCTGACCGGAGCAGGATGTGCATCCAGACCCATTAGATTGGTTAGGAAGGTTTAAGTTACTTACCTGTAACTATTGTTCTCCAGCATGGATTCCCATGCTCATGAATATTCCCTGTTGTCAGGGAATATTCAGTTTTACTTTCACTTACAAACTGTACTTCTCCTTTAAACCAATCACTGTCCTCTGGGTGATACTGCCCCCATCCAATGACAGTCCTCTCCCTAAGCCCATCCTCTGGCAGTCATCTTCAGATTTGGTAAGCACGTAAAGTGGCAGTATGACCAAGAAGAGCCGCAGAGGGGACGGAGGGAGGGTACACTTATGAATTCATGTCAGACCCATGCTGGAGAACAATAGTTACAGGTAAGTAACAAACCTTTTCCAGCATGGGGTCTGGCAGGGATTCACATGCTCATGAATAATGAATAAATAGCAGTACAACATTACACAACCAGGGGAGGTGGCAAGGTTCAACAGAAGCAATAACACTCGCCCCTGGAACAGACTAAACTCAAGCAAACAGGTTGCGTAGCACTGCTCGGCCGACCCTGGACTCCTCTCTGGAATCCTTGTTGACGCAGTAGAATTTTGTGAGGGTGTGCGTGGACCTCCACGTAGCAGCCCTGCAGATGTTGAGCAGGGGCACATCAGACAGGAACGCCGTAGTCACAGTGATCACAGTGATCACTCTGGTAGAATGGGCTCTCAGACGGCCAGGCAGCGGTCAGTTAGCCAACCGATAACAGTGCGTGTTGCAGCCAGAGAGCCATCTTGAAAAAGGAAGGCTTGGACAAGGCTTTCCCATGGTTCACAGGACCAAAGTTCCAAACAGCTGTGAAGTCTTCCAAAAACTCTTTGTGCGTGTCACGTAGAACTTCAGGGCATGAGAAACATCCAGCGAGTGCAAGGCCCTTTCTGCCGGAGACAAAGGTTTTGGGAAAAAAGGCCTGTTGAGGTGGAATTCGGCATGAAGGAGGGGTGCGTACGCAGCAGGACCATCGATTTGTGGAAAGTCAGGTAGGGCTGCTTGCAGGATAGGGCCTGCATCTCACCTACCCTGCTGGCAGAGGTGATTGCCACAAGGAAAGTTGTTTTCCACAAGAGAAACTTGAGCGGGCCTGATGCGGAGGCCCGAAGGGGGCCCCCATGAGCCTCCTCAAAACCACATTGAGTTATCACGCGGGGCAGAAGCCTTCACCAGTGGGAAAGTCCTTTGAGAAACTCCTTGATGAGTCAGTGGGACCAAAGTGAAGTTCTTCCTGGTGACCTGGTGTAGCAGGAAATAGCCGCCAGATGTACCTGGATGGAGGCGTGGGCCAGTCCGACCTTGGCCAAGGATACCAAGTACAGCAGGATCTGTGGGGCTGTGACCCTCAAAGGGGTAATCTTCTTTGACCAGCACCACATAGCAAAAATGCTTTCACTTGTGACTAGGGATGTAACGGTATAACGGTATACCGTTAAAGATACCGTGAACCACTTAATTGAACAATAATAACCGTCACATTGTTTATACCGTTATACCGTTCATACCGTTAAGTGTGCTTTTCAATCTGATTTGGAAAGGCTGCAGTAAGCAATTGCTGCACAGTCTTGGTTTTGCACTGTTGGATGTGCCGTCTGCCAAATAGTTTCAGTTGGAGCAGTTTTTAATGCCATTCCATAAACCACACGTGCCTTACACAAAATCAATATGTTAGCATTAGGAAGAATAGATACAGTGCCAAGAAGGAAAAGGGTTTACTTTGGGGTGGCGGCTTTGGGGTTTATATATTTATAATGGATAATGTTCTCTAAACATATGGCAATGGGGGATTTCCCTGGTTCTATCATTGAATTTACATATAATAAGTCACACTGCGAAATTCACTCATCTCTGTGGGTATTCCCTGCTGCCATACCAAAGGGTAACATGACAGTGATTACTGAACACCTTTTGGCCCGCAAGTAAACTAAAGGCTGTAACGTAAAAAGAAAGTGCGTGTGTGTGTGTGTGTATGTGCACAAGCGTATACTACCATCAGCCTCCATTGATCTGTGGCATGCAGGTTATCAAGATGGCAACATGTTCATCTTCACCAGTAGCCAGAGGGGAAGCAAAAAGCCTAAATTACCACTTAAGAAAAGCTTTTCAGTTTGCTTTGCCAGTTGCAGCAGGCCTCCACCCCACCCCCTCCTCTCCACACGTGTGTTTGTGTTTGGTGGAAGCAAGGCATTTCAGTGGAAAGTATGTTGAAAAGCCCAATTCTGGCCCTGGGTGCCTGGTTTTGTTTGTGATGATAAATCTGTCAATTTATGACCTTTTAGAAAATATTTGTTAAGATCAGTTAACTCCACCTGCTATACCGTGATAACCATGATATACCGTCATTTGGCAAGAAGGTTATCGTACCGTCATAAAACAAATACCGTGACACCCCTACTTGTGACCATAGCACTTCAAGGTTGACGGCACCCTGGCCTTGGCGAGGACCTCTCTGAAGTCAGCTGTCAACTCATATCCTCCAAACTCTAAGGCAGCAGGAGCCAAGCCCTCAGGTTCAGCGATCCTGGGCCGGGGGAGGGGTGGGGCAGGGGTGGTTGGTAGGAATGCGCCTCCTTCTCTGGTGTAGAGGGACGAGGAACATCCCTTGCCTGACGGCCCAGCACCTCAAGTCCTGCGCTTCCTTGGAGAGCGCAGGGGATCGAGTGTCCCCCTGTCTCCTGCTGTAGAACATGGTGGTGGTGGTGTTGTCCGTGAAGATCCTCACCACCTTGCCCTTCAGTGACGGAAGGAATGACTTGAGGGCCCAGAACACTGGCCGTAGCTCCAGAATGTTGATATGGCCTCTGGCGTGCAGGCATCCGGTGTGGGCTCCACAGCCTTCCAGTGAAGCGTCTGTGGTGACCGTCTCCTGGTATGGAGGGTTTTGGAATCCCGTGCCCTGGGCGATGTTGGAGCAGACCCCCCCACCATCCTATTGCCAGACGGAACCTCGTCATCGAGGGGGATCTTGTCTGCAAAGCTTCTGGACACCTGTATTCAGCGAGCGCCCAGGAATTCCTGTAGGTGTCGCATTGGCAACCTCCAGAGCCGGATGAGGTACATGCAGGATGACATCAAGCAGTGCAACGACTTGATGGCCCGCACTTTGGCTGTCTACGTTGGCGACAGTCGCTGCACCTTCCCTTGAATGGCTGCTACTCTCTCCTCTATGGGCGACGCCAGGCAGGACACTGTATCGAGTCTGGCGCCTAGGAACAGCGTGTTAAATGTTGGTGTCAAGCAGGACTTTGGATAGTTGGAGAAACCCAGATCCATCAGTAACTGGGTGGTCGTCTGTGTGTCCGACCGCCAACTCCCACGAGCAGGCCCGAATGAGCCAGTCATCGAGGTACGGTTATACGTGTATGCCCCGTAGATGCTGTACTCCACTACCGTAGACCTGGAAACGGCTTCTGTAGGCTTCCTGAGTCGTGGATCTGGAGGCTGACGGTATTAAGCGGAAAACCCTTTGGCAGACCTGCTCAACTTTCCCCTGGAGGAGCAAAAAGAAGAGCAATGCTGCTGGAGAGTGCCAAGGGAACGGGCCATCTCTGTATGTTCCTTGATGGCATAGAGGGACTCGTCGACAACCTTCCCAAACAAGTTCTCTCCGTCAAAGGGCATGTCCAACACATTCACCTGGACCTCCTGCCTGAAATTTGTGGCTTTCATCCAGCCTTGGAGAAGAAGGCAGACACCGTTCCCCATCTGCCGGAACCCCGTGTCGGCGACATGATGGCTTGATCAGACGCTACTTCCCATTCCTGGGAGAAAGCGATTGCCTCCATCCTCTTATCATCGGGGAGGAAATCCACAATAGGCCCCAGCTTGTACCACAGCTCCCTGTCGTACCTGGCTAGGATCGGCAGTGAGTTAGCTGCATTGTTAGCAGACCTCACGGTGTAAATCCCCTTCCTTACGATAGCGTCCATCCTGTTACCCTCGCTGTACAGAGGGACCAAAGACAAGGACGGTTGGCCGACCGTTTCCTCGCGGCCGCCGATACCATTGAATGTGGCAATGGTTGCGACCTCAAACAACTGGGTGCGGCGTCCGGCACCCGATACGTCTTCTCCAACCTATCTCGTTTAGCTGAAGGCAAACAAAGGTTCTTCATGAGGGCCAGGCCCTCTTCCCACACGTCATCCAGAAGGGGCACCGCTGGTTTCCTCTGGCACAAGCTTGAGTAGCTCGGAGGTTCTGGGGATTATGGAGTGGATGCGACCTCGTCCGGTGGGGACACCCTATGTGGAGAGCCAAATGCGTAGACTTGCCATCGGCTGCAACAATATCTTCGTCATCCGTAGACGTGACTGTATCCGTCCCCGTGTCTGGGTCAGCTGGGGAAGAAACGGCCTGACGTGGATGTGGAGGCTGAAATGGGGGCGTTGGATGATGCATCCTCTTCTTCGTGGAGGCTCATCAGGCCAGAGCCAGGTCTGGGGGCATCCTCTTCTGGATATCTGACACCAAGGTATGCAGGGTTGACAGAACGTCCAGAGACACGTCCCTCTCATCTGCGATGGCAGGATGGGAAAACTAGGCCTGTGCCATTGTCGCAGTCGTCCTCTTCCATGTCCTCGTGGATAGTGTGCAAGGACTCCTGGTCATCATCGTCCAAGGACGAGACCTCAATGGCTTGGGCCACGGTCTGAGAGGGGTGTTTCAGGGCCTCCCAGCACCCCCCTTTTCCCCCATGCAGGGTTTGAACAGGGGCCTGAGCCAGTTTCCCCCCTTCTGGTGTGCGAGCAGACTTTGCCAAAGTAACTGTGGCGGTGTTGCGCCTTGGGGGCAGGGATACCTTCTGTGCTGCGGGGCCTACCTTCGCAAGGTCAGCGCCCTTAGCTGTCGTGGTAGTAGCCATTGTAAGGAAGGAAGGGGTGAATTAGCCCCCCCCCATACATTCAAACACAAGATGAACCGCTTGCTCTTGCATTAGTGGGGGACGCCTCCATTGGCCGCCTACTACCATGCGGAATAAGGCCTCAGCTAGAGCCGAGGTGGGGCTATTGCAAGACACACTTGGACTCCATTTTGTGTACCCTCGACTCCCATCTTTGGACTAGGCCGCGATTCGGCACTACAAAGTCTCCTCTCCGCTGTGCAGCGCCACGCACAGCGAGCACCAGACACCCCCACCTTTTCTGCGCAGCCCAAGTCCCTTTCTCACGGATGGACTGCAGCTAACTGCAACAATTAACATTATGTATCATATCATTCTTCCTCTGAGATCACTGTCCTGTGTGTGAACCAGCCTGAACCATGCCTTGTAGCTCATCCATCTCCACAAACCTGCTTTCACACCCCTCACCCTCTCTGTTGGAAAATGACTGCTTGTGTAACACTGTACCCTCCCAAGGTATTCTCTTGATGTAACAGAAGTGTGCCCCCACTGTGCTGACCACCCCAGAATGCCCCCAATAAACTCAGACCTCTGTCACGGTATATCCTGTCCTAAACTAACATGTCACTCCACCCCCCCAGCTCACTCAGATGTGCCAGACCAGCCAAGTCCCCAGGTCATCGTATAAAACTAAGACCCCCCACACCTTTCACCTTATGAACGACCCAATGTGAAATGAAGTAGTGATGTATGTACAACGTGTAAGCCTCTAAGATTTACTTAAAGGTATATTGATGTTCATTGTTTAGTATATGCCAAGATTTAGTATCTATGCCAGTTTAGCCAATTTCAACCGCATCACCAGCTTGACCCGACACTCACTCCACCCGGACACGTCCAGATGAACCACGTGAGACTCACCCTTCCGCCAAAGGAGCAGCCAATCCTGACGAAGCAGCACCTACAGGCCCCTATGCATCGTCGCCTTGTAACCAGTAGTATTGCATTTTTGTAACCCTTATAGCGGACATCACTGATGACGCCTTTTTGTTTTATAATCGATTGTAACTGTAATGTTTGCCAGAGTGCTCACAGGGCAGCAGAGTTCTCTGGATGCCGAATATCATAAACCTTTGGAAAACTTGCAATCTATTCTTGGTCTCATTCCCTACTGGGATGTGTGTTTTATTCTGAGTTACTCTGGTAAAGTGGGGAGTGAGCCCTTTCACCGTCACCAACTCCATCGTCGAAGTCTTAGCGTGCGCCAATTGGGCCTGCTTCGGCTGTTCGGCCTTCTCCTCCGTCCGCGGCTTCTCAGACGTCTCCCGCAGTTTAGCATGGGTAGATGATTTCCTTTTCGAGTAGGAGCTTGATTGTCGGCTGACAATGGAGGTGGAGGGGGACATTGATCACGCCCTATCCACCTTGGGAGCCGCTTCCGTGGCGAACCCAGTGGACTCGGACTTGCGGTTCTTGGCCTTGTCTTGCGCTCCCATGGATAAGGTACCCTCAAAGGAATTGGAAGACCGCTGCTCAGACCGGCCGGTCCTGGGTGAGGCATGACCCTGCTCAGAGCATGGGGAAGAGGCACTGGCGTTGAGCCACGCCGCCAGTCTACTGAGCCTGTCCCTCGTTGTCTTCTTGGAGAACCCGAGGCATATCTCACACTCCACCTCCTTATGGTCCGGATGAAGGCAGTAGAGGCATTTCAGGTCCTTGTCTTCTACAAACAAATTCTGTAGCCGGCATTTGGTGCAGGGCTTGAAGAGGCACCTTCCTTCCTGCTCCTCAGTCATGGTCAGAGGGCGCAAAGTAGGCACGATGGCCTTCTAGAATCTCGGCCCTTGAGGCGCGCCGAAATTCACCAACAAGTCCCTGCTGTCGGCAGATGGAGAAGAGAACCAAAATAGAACCTTTTTCCAATCGAAAAACATATAAGTAGCTTGCAGAGCAAACTCAAGGACTCCCAACACTAGGGCGTGCTGTAAAAATCTGAAGATGGCTGCAAGAGGAGGGGTTTAGGGAGAGGATTGTCATTAGATGGAGGCAGTATGACCCAGTGGATAATGATTGATTTAAAGGAGCAATACAATTTGTAAGTGAAAGTGAAACCGTTTTTTCTTTTGCCGAGGATTCCCAGCCTGAAAATAGGGAATATTCATGAGCATGTGAATCCATGCCAGACCCCATGCTGGAGAACTGCATCCACACCATACCATTGTCAAATTCAAGGGACTTTTTCCAGGGCAGCTTGAGGAGGAGCTAGAACAGGAATGCATTTGTGGAAGTGCTTTGGTCAAGTGTTTTGGTAGCTGTCTCGCTGTCCGCTCCTGCTTGGAATATCGCCGGGACCAGGATTGTTTAACCTACTCGCGGAGCGTGAGCCGAGGCTGCTGGCCCTCCCACACTGACATTTGCTGCTAACTGATTGGACGCACAATCCACACCCATCCACCAAGAACTAAACATAAGCACTGCGCGTGCGCATTTATGCGCGTGCCTTTGTGGAAGTGCTTTGGTCAAGTGTTTTGGTAGCTGTCTCGCTGTCCGCTCCTGCTGGGAATATCGCCGGGACCAAGATTGTTTAACCTACTCGCGGAGCGTGAGCCGAGGCTGCTGGCCCTCCCACACTGACATTTGCTGCTAACTCTTTGGACGGTACGCGTGTTTGAACATTGAGTAAGGAATTTGCTATTGGCCACTGGCAGCACTACTGGCCACTGTTAGCGGTTAAGGCATCTGTATTCATTGTTCCTTTGTTTGTTTCTAGCGCAATCCACGCTCATCCACCAGGAACTAAACTTAAGCACTGCGCTTGCGCATATATGCGCGCGCATTTGTGGAAGTGCTTTGGTCAAGTGTTTTGGTAGCTGTCTCGCTTTCCAGCGAGCCGCGAGGCACCGCCTTTTGGCGTATCCATACCTACGCACGCATATACTTTTTAAGTTGCATCCAATCTTCTATTTTTGTCTTTTATCTTACCCTGTTACGTATCACGATGCAGTCGAGGCTTCCCTCATTAAAAACTGGGATGCCCCTAAATTTGCAACCCTTGCATAGTAAATTTCCACGAAATTCCATTTTACTGACTGCACAGAAGCAACCGGCTTTAACTTTGTGCTCTATGCCGGTATCTGGCAGAAGTTGTAAAGGTCATAAGGTAGGTTTCAAAGGGCCGCCATTGCCTGACATTCGGCAATTTTATAAAGAAGCCACCAAGGCCTCTGTCAGATTTTTCGACAGTCCCTTCAGCCTCCCAAATTGACCTTCTATTAGACACTGTGCAACGCAGTTGTTTCCCTTATACCCACAGCATGGAAAAACCCTTGCTCCCTTATACTAAGTTTGTTATGCCGGCAGTGAGTGAAGTAACCTTTCATACCCCCACTCCTGCTTGTGCTGGTTCTGTAACGTGTCTCTCTTTATCTGACAGTATAATGTTGCATAATTTGCCGCCGTCAGCCCCGGTTCAGACTGAGGGTGGCCCGGCACCTTGTGTTCCTACTGATATTGCCATCATTAACCTGGATGAGAGTGAATCAGAGTTCTCATAACATTTACTTCCCGAAGGCTCGCCCCAGAATTTTTCAGAATCCCCTATCATGTTCTCAGATATTGAACCTAACTGTTCCGCCATTGAAGTCTCGTACCTTGCCCCCACTCCACGACGCTGTGTAGGATCTTCTGCGTTATCCTGTAAAACAGATGCAGAAGTGGTGAATAAAAATGTAAGACAATGCATTACTTACCGTAAA
Organism: Ambystoma mexicanum; assembly: GCF_040938575.1. Classification (NCBI taxonomy): domain Eukaryota; kingdom Metazoa; phylum Chordata; class Amphibia; order Caudata; family Ambystomatidae; genus Ambystoma; species Ambystoma mexicanum. The sequence goes on along the minus strand of NC_090923.1, from coordinate 1,480,866,265 downwards.
AGCATTTCTGATGGTTGTATCTGCTGATTCACATGCTGTGCATAGGTCCGACATCCAATGGTCACTGCAGAGTATTGCATTTTGTTTTTCGTAGTCGAAAAGGGGACGTCGACAAGGCGTGTCTAACACTATCCCTATAGTGACGTGCATTGTACCCACAATCCCTCACGCGTCGAGGTCCCTTTGTTTGTATTTTTTCTGCCCTGAGGGAGCCTTCTATACGTGAGTGAGTACAGAAAAGAGAGAGAGATGTAGAAAGGTGTCTATGTTCCTTCCATCCGAGCGGGGAGGAAGGGTGGGCGCATGTGAATCTAAGCAGATACAACAATCAGAAATGCTTTTACGGTAAGTAATGCATTGTCTTCTGATGTTTGTTAATCTGCTTAGAATCACATGCTGTGCATAGACTAGCGAGCAGTACCCGGAGTTGGCGGTGGGTTATGAGAAGGAACAGTAGAGAAAAGATGTCTTAATACTGCCTGTCCCACCTGGGAGTCAGATCTAGAGTGTGCATCTAGACAGTAGTGTTTTGTAAAGGTGTGCACAGAACTCCAGGTTGCCGCTTTGCAGATGGACTCAAGGGGAACATTTGCAATGAACACTATGGAAGCCCCAGTGCCTCGAGTAGAATGTGCTCTTGGCTTGAAGGGTAGTTCTCTCTTAGCAAGAGTGTAACAGAGAGTGATGCATTGAACAATCCATCTAGATATAGTGGACTTTGAGACGGCATCTCCTTCTCTTCCTGCTGCCACAGAGACAAAGAACTGATTAGTCTTTCTCAGTGGCCTGGTTCTTTCCATGTAGAACATGACAGCTCTGCATACATCCAGTGTATGCAGACTTTTTTCTCCCAAGTTGGAAGGGTTTTGAAAGAACGTTGGTAGTTCTATTGACTGGTTTACATGGAATTTCGAGATGAATTTCAGTGCACACCTTGGGTGTGTGCGTAGAACCACCTTATCCTTGCGAACTGTTACGAAGGGGTCTAGAACAGAAAGAGCCTGTAGTTCACTTACTCTCCTAATGGAGGTGATAGCTATTAGGAAAGCAGTCTTAAGAGTGAGGTCTTTAAGAGTTGCCTTGTGCATGGGTTCAAATGTCGAGCCCATGAGTCTGGGAAGTACCACATTTAAGTCCCATCCGGGAGCTGGGTTAGCTATCGGAGGGTGTATTCTCTTTACCCCCTCCATGAAGGCCTTGATAACTGGTATCTTCCACCACGACACTTTAAGTTGGGAAGTGGTGTATGCAGAAAGTGCCGCCAGGTGGACTTTAATGGAATTGAACACTAGACCTGAATCCAGTAAATGGGTCAAGTACAGAACAATGTGTGTGGGAGAGCAGTCAACCGGGTTGATGCTCTTACCTCTACACCAGATGACAAATCTTCTCCACTTGCTAGAATAGCAGTGGCGAGTATTAGGTTTTCTGGCTTCCCTGAGGATGTCCATACATCTCTGCGGAAGTTGTAGATGTCCAAATTCTATGATCTCAGGAGCCAGGCTGCTAAGTTCATGGTCTGAGGGCATGGATGCAGTGTCCTGCCCTTGTCCTGTGACAGCATGTTGTACGGGCAGGGAAGTTTCACTGGTGGAGATAGGGACATCTCCATCAAGTGAGCGAACCATGGCTGCCGGGCCCACATTGGGGCCACTAGTATCATGGTAACTTGTTCCTGGTGCATCTTGTGCACAACTTTGTTGAGAAGGGGAGTCGGGGGAAAGGCGTAAACAAATTTCCCTGACCATTGAATCGACAGACCGTTCCCTTTGGACTGGTCCTGGGGGTACCTGGAGGCGTAACTTTGGCAACTTCTCCAGAGTTGCGAAGAGGTCTATTTCCGGGAATCCCCATTGCGTGAAGACGTCTAAGACAATGTCTTCGTGCAATCGCCATTCGTACTCTTCGGGCAGGGGGAAGTCTCTGCTGAGTTTGTCTGCTAGCAGATTGAGTTCCCCTGGTACGTGTTGTGACAGTAGGAACATGTTGTGTTTGAGAGCCCACTTCCATATATTCTGGGACAGCTTGGACAGTCCTGGAGAGTGGGTGCCCCCCTGCTTGTTGATGTAGTACATGGCTGTGGTGCTGTCTGTAAGGACCATCACTGTCTTCCCTTGTAGGTGTTCCTGGAAGGCTTTTAGTGCTTTGAACACCGCCAGTAGCTCCAGTAGGTTTATGTGCTTGGATGCTACGCTCGGAGTCCACACTCAGTGAGCAGTCTGCTGGGATAGGTGAGCCCCCCATCCTGTGAGGGATGCGTCCGTGGTTAGAGTGGCCTCCACCGCGGGTGTGGCAAAGGGTTTTCCTATTATCAGGTTTTCCTTTGTCCACCACCGTAGCGAGAGAACCAAGGCCTGTGAGACCACCACTAGATCGTCCCATTGTCCGCTGGCCTGACACCACTGGCTGTTGAGCCACTCTTGCATTGGGCGCATGCGCAGGCGCGCGTGAGGTACCAAATAAATACACAACGCCATCATTCCTAGCAAGCGCATCGCTTTGCGCACCGTCACCTCTCGACCTGCCACATATTGGGGGATCTGAAACAGCATGTTTTGGACCCTCTCGTTGGAGGGGAAGACGAGGCCGTCCTTTGTTTGAATTAGAGCCCCTAGGAATTGTTTGACTTGGCTGGGGTCTAAGCTGGACTTCTTCTCGTTGATGGAGAAGCCCAGTTGGAACAAAAGGTCTACAGTCTTTTGGGTGTTTGAGAAGCATGTCTCGTAAGAATCCCCTGTTATGAGCCAGTCGTCGAGGTAAGGGTATACTGGGATAGATAACCTGCGCAGGTGGGCCGCTGCCACTGCCAGTACTTTCGTGAATACCCTTGGTGCAGATGCTATGCCGAAGGGTAGCACTCTGAACTGGTAGTGTTTGCCCTCTATCATGAACCTGAGGCATTTTCTGTGCGCTGGCAACATTAAAATATGAAAGTATGCATCTTTCATGTCCAGTGTTGTCCTGTAATCTCCCTGTGATAGCAGTGGGATCACTTCCTGTAAGGTCACCATACGAAACTTTTGGGGTTTGACAAACTTGTTCGCTGGGTGCAGATCTAATACAGGGCGCATGGTTAGATCCTTTTTGGGTACAAGGAAGTACACTGAATAAATACCTTCCATTACCTGAGATAGAGGCACGACCTCTATGGCTCCTTTTTCCAGCAGTTGGTCCACTTCTTGGAGAAGGATGGCGAGGTGTTCTGGTGTCATGTGGCATCCCCTCGGGGGTCTGTTTGTTGGGGAACTGTTGAACTCTATACAGTAGCCGCGGGCTACGGTGGAAAGTACCCAGCGGTCTGATGTTATTCCCTCCCATGCTGGAAGAAAGGATGTTAACCGGCCCCCGACCGGCGTAGCATGGGAGGGGACGCAAATCTTCACATCACTTGGTGGTGTTGTTGGCTTGGGAGCCTCTGGGGGTGGAACCCCGGCCTCTTCCCTTGCCATGGCGTTGACCCCTCTGATTGTACTGGCCGCTATTACCCTGGTAGTTGCTGGCAGAATACTGTTGTTGTTGGTGGTTTTGTTGCTGGCGTTGTCCACGAAAAAAGCGCTTATTACCAAATCCCCGTCTGTTAGGGGGTTTTGAAATTTGGTCTAAGGTCTTTATTGTATCAAATTCTTTCTTCGCGTTCTCCAGCGCGTCATCCACTGCTCTCCCAAAGAGGTTGGACTCCTCTATGGGTTTATTAATAAGGGACGCTTGTGTTTCCGCCTTAAATCCGGAATTGCGAAGCCAGACGTGACGCTTCAGTAAAATTCCTTGTACCAAAGTGCGGCCAGCCGTCTCTGCTGCATCGAGGGTATTCTTGACGATGCTTTGATTGACCAGAGAGCCCTCGTTAACTGTAGCCAGTAAACGAGTCCTTAGGGGTTCGGGAACTTCTTCGATGTCCTGTTTGAGCTTAGCCCATTGAGCATCGGCGTAGCTTGCCAATAGGGTATTATTATTGGCGATTCTGGTAGAGAATGCTGCAGAGGTGGTGATTCTCTTGGCTAGGGCATATAGCTTCTTCCCCCTCTTTATCTGGGGGTGCCTCGCTGGTAGATAGTGGGACTCCTGCCCTTTTCCTGGTGTTGGTCACGACCAGGGAGTCCGGGATTGAGTGACCCTTAATATATAATGCGTCTGATTGAGAGGGAGAGAACAGTTTCTCAATCCTCGGATTGACCCCTCTCACCAATGCAGGAGTGGAAAGAGAAGGTGTAATACGTCTCTTAACTGAGGCGAGGATGGGTATAATTTGGCTAGTGGGGGGTTTTTCTTTGATAATCCTCTCCACAAAATCAGTGTCTGGGTGACCTCCCCAGTTTCGATTTCGAAATGTGCTGCTGCCTTCTTCAGCAGTGCATTGAAGGTGGGTTGATCATCGACAGGCGAAGGGTTCCTGACTGGTGTAGTTTCAGTAGACCTGATGACTATACTGCTACTGCCTGTGTCAGTCGACCTAGCTGGTGACTGCCAGGGATTTGGGTCGCCCTCGCCTGTGCCTTCCTGGAATCCCTCCTCACATAGGTTAGTTTCCTCGTGAAAACCTTCCTCTTCTTGTTGGTCTTCAACATAGGTGAACTCATCTTCCTCCTGGAAGAAGGTGTCTTCCTCAGTGGGATTGTAAGAGTATATGTCCTCCTGTATGGGGTTATAAAACTTTTGGTATTTAGCCCTTGGACTCTCCAGGGGTGCCTCCCTTGGTCTCTTGGGTGCTCTGTCTTCTGGGATGGACATGAACCTGTCTAGTTTGTCCATACAGGTTTGGAACCTTTCAAAGGTCCACTGAGGTCGGCCAGGACGGTCTGGGAAAGAAAAAGGAGTTTCTTCCGCCTGTAATTGTCTGGTTCTGTCCCATAACGTCGAAGAAAGTGAGCCTTTGCCTTCTGAGTAGCCTTCTTGCTGGCTAGGGCCTTCTGTCGGCGTCGGGAACTGGCCTGATCTGTTTTCCGGCGCTTTCGGCGTATCTTTGGCCTTGTGCGCGGTTTTCGGCGTCTCACTCGCCGTAAGTCTCTGGCCGTCCTTAGATGCTATGCGCGCGAGGCTTTTGGCGATCATTCTCTCTTCCGAGGGATCGGTCACCGTCGCGCTATATAACGTCGAGCCTTTGCTCGTCGAGTCCTTGCCCGTCGAGTCCTTGCCCGTCGAGTCCTTGTTGGCAACGTGAGCGCTCTTGCGATGCGCGTCGCCGGAGGTTTTGGTGTTAGCGCCCTTATTTTTAGAATGCCCAGTCGCCTGTCGCGGAAGCGGTGGCGGGGATTGCTGACGACCCTTACGGTCGGCGGAAGGCGCCGGTGGGCCCGGCGTCCCTGTTGGCGCTATGGCTGCCTTCGTCTTCGACGAATGCGTGCCGGGGGTTTGTGCTTTGGTGTTTTTCCGTGTGCCTCCTTGGCGCCGGGGTGTTCATCCCCATAAGCTGGGCGTGAGCCGGGCTTGTCGGGGCCGGGGACGGACGACGAGGAGCGTGAACGCTCCTTTGAGAGGTCTACAGCCTCCGTTACGGGGGCCGTGTAGTCACTGTCCTCGTCACACTCGGCGGCGGCGGCAGCGGGCGAGGAGTCAGGCCTAGACATGGCGTAGGCCGCCCACCTTTTGACCCTGCGGTCTTTTAGAGTTTTGGGCTTTAGTAATTTACAGGCCGCACAGCCGTCCTCCTGGTGATCGAGGGGTAAGCAACGGTTGCACCGTTTGTGCTTATCCTTCCAGGTATATTTACCCTTGCAAAGCGGGCAAAACCTAAATGGCGTCCTCTCCATAGCTGAGGGTAATAAGTGTGACTACGACCTCGAAAGAGAGGGAGGGGAAAGAGAAAGGCATTCTTAAAGAGAAGAAAGAAAGACCACAAAACCCCACTCTCCCTACTGTGTATGGCCGGCGAGGCCAGGCCACGTGTTTGGCAGCGCCGAAGGATCCCCTTCGCTCGTTCTTCCGTCGAAGATCTTGCTCGGGGGAGAAACAGCTCTGCGTCGAGGGAGGGATCTACGTTATTGATATTAATAACAAACGACCAAAGGTCGAAGAAGCTATTTGGCAATGTCTCTCGAGGAGCTCCGCATAAAGGCGACCAGTAGCTGGGCGGAAAAAAACAATCTGAGGGACCTCGACGCGTGAGGGATTGTGGGTACAACCCACGTCACTATAGGGATAGTTTTACAGACACGCCTTGTCGATGTCCCCTTTTCGACTACGAAAAACAAAATGCAATACTTCGCAGTGACCACTGGATGTCGGACCTATGCACAGCATGTGATTCTAAGCAGATTAACAAACATCAGAATTAATATTACGTTATCTGCTATGCATGTCTCTCTGCAAACTTTAGTTAAACTTTTTGACTCTTTGACTAATAAATATCTTGACTACACTCAAAAAAGATAAAATGTTAGCATGGCAAGATAATGCATCCTCTTTGCTTCAAAAAAATGTTCTTGTGTCCTGTCCTAGCGATTTAAGCGATTGTCCCTTGGCCATAAAAGTATCGCTAGGTACCCAAACTTCTTCTGATACGCAGGGGCCTGTGAGCATTCATAATGATCACTTTGCTCCTGTTAAGACTCCCTCAAAGCCGGCAGTTCCGCTTATTGAAGGAATCATTAAGAATGGCACAGCTTCCCTTAGTCGATCTGTAGCATCAGCCTCAACTACTTTGTCATGTTCTGGGGTAACGCCTTCTGTGAATGTCCCCTATACAATTTTCACTTATAAAGCGCAGACAGGTGGTTCCAAAGGTCCCCCAAAGATCATTTGCAAAAAAGCAAAAAATCAGCAAGCCGTAAAGAAGGGTAACTCTTCAAAAACAAAAAGTTTCCTTCGTCATACACACCTCCAAAACAAAAAATGCTTTCATTGCCTCATTGGCGGTATCAAGAAAAAGATCAGCAAATGGCCCTATTGCGTACTCCTGCAACCCATCAGCTGGGCTCACTGGCCATCCCGCCCTACGCTCCGCTTTATGCCCTGGTTGAAGCGGTAGTTGGTCCGGAATCCTCACACTCTGCACCAACGAAGGAGACATTGGTCCTAAGCCTACAATCATCATGGCTACTAGTCCCACAACTGAGTTTCATTGGCAAGAAATTCCCCCGGGCGATCGACACATACATGTCGGGTCATGGTGTTGTTGATAACAAGCTTTTTCCTTCGTCTAAATTTTCCCAAAGCAAGAACACGTCGGCCTCAGAAGATCAGGTGTCTCATGCCGCGATCTCTGCTTCGGCTGTTCCTGTCCTGACTAATGCACATAACAAGCCAGGTAGTGAAATTCCTCCTCCACCTCCGCCCCAAGTAATCCCTAGCGCCTCTAAACGATCACTCTTGGGTGAAATTGCCCCTGAACTACTTGAATTATTACAAGTTGCTTTGCAAAAAGAGCCTAAATCCTCACCTTCTATTCCACCCGTGCCTATAGTGACCGGAAAGGGGCTTGCTGCTAGTCGAACATTAAAAAAAACAGCCGGCCAATTTCTGCTTATTGCTGAATTGTAGGCCGTCGCCGTGCATCCAATATGTATTAAATCGAAATTCTATTCTGAGCATCTTTGCTGATGTGTCGTAACTAGAAGACATTAGTTCACATGATTTAACTTTGGTGGATTTTTTTGACAAACCTAACTTGCATGCGGTTAGAATTTGGATGCAATCCCAAGTCATCCAGAATGCTATATGGTCTGCAAGAAGACATCTGTTTGATTTGGGTTTTGAGGTATCTCTGGAAGCAAACACCAATGTTCAAGTTTCCCAGCAGCAGCATTATTCCATTCCACCTCACCACATAATTTATGAAAGTCTCTCTTATGGTCAAAGAGCGCCCAGAGTCTCAATTGAGAAAAATGCTCAGCATTAACTAGTTCAGGTCCCGATGTTAAGTAAATTTACCCTAATAAGATGGAACTCCAGGGGCTACTCTCACCTGTTGAACAACGGTCTCAGCTCTTTAGACAAATATAATTTAATTTTGCTCCAAGAAACTTGGTTAACTTCTGTCCCTATTTGGGACGCACATGATGTCCTTATAACCGCTGCAGATAAAGGTCATTGTGGAAGACTTTTGGTGGCTTACTAACTGCAATTCAAGCCAATATTAATACTAGTATTACATCATGGGCTTCACCCAATTCCTTTAACCAAATGTCGCGGCTGAAATTGGTTGTAACATTGTATGCCTTTATAAATGTATATTGGAACCCGGTGGGGATTATGGATGAATGCTTCCTAAAAGCTTTAAGTGATATGATGAATATAATCCTTTTAGATGGTACTGTACACAAACTTGTGATTGCAGGGGACCTAAATCTTGATTGTATCTCTAGTAGCAACAAAAATAATCTAACTCGTACCAAAAAATGGATACAATTTGTGAAGCATTACAATTTAATCAGGCTTAATGGAGCCTTCAAATCTGAGATCCCTCCGGGTTCGACGTGGCAGAGGGGTGCCTCTTCATCCATCATTGATTACATGTATATGAATTTTAGTCTCTTCTCTGATGTTATGGACTTTGAAATTGTAAACTCAAATATGAGTGATCACAAACAATTAACTGCCAAGTGGCAGTATCGAATTGATCCTAACTTGGAGAGAGACAAATTTGATCAAGGCCAGCTCACTGTTAACAATGCGGGCAATAAACTTTGATGGACGGGTAAGGCTTTGGATTGTCTCCAAGCACGATTGGATCATGAAGTTATAAAAACTTGTTCAGACTCTGGTGTTGCTAAAGTCTGTTACTCTGATATGATCCAAGCATTTCGCTTCACAGTGCCATGTCTAACTCCATGTCTAAATTCGTAAATCGAACACCTTCTTTGCACGTTTACGATCTGGAAGTCAGAGATCGAAAGCGTTTGTTTAGATTCCAAAAGAGGGAAGCGATGAAACTTCCAGCTAGCATCCGACATAGTCAGCTTACAAACATCAAAACCAAATATAAAAATTGGGTTAAATGTAGACGTGCAAAATTATTCCACATGGACAGCCAGTTGCTTTTGGCTGCTGTTAAAAGTAAGAACATCGCCAACATTTGGTCTCCTCTTAAGCCACTATCGGCCCTCAAGTTGTCATCCAAGCTAGTGAAGTAACAGAATCCATTTGGATCGAGTACTTCTCGGCCTTATATAAAGTACCAGATGGAGGAGTTTCATTAGATTCCATCAACTCCCCGACCAACTTTCATCTAAACTTTGACGACATTCGCTTCTTTATTAAGAAGGCCAGTCGGTCAGGTGCATGTGGGCCAGATGCCTTGTCCAATAAAATGCTGAAAGACCATCCAGAAATATGGGCGCAAATTTTGTTTCAAATCTTTACCATCATTATTAAAACACAAACTCTTCCCCCTTCCTGAACACACTCAATCATTGTCCCCATTTTTAAAAAAGGGGACAGGAAAGAGCCGTCTAGCTATAGACCAATAGCGTTATTAGACGCTCCAGGGAAGATCTTCTCCCGCCTAATTTTGAGAGAGTTCACAAGTGGACCTTGCAAGCTCAGCTTAATGATCCCTTTCAAGCGGGCTTTGTGGCTGGAATAGGTACCATCCCTAATATCATTATGTTGAACATGCTTCTTTCTGACCATGCTGCCCGAAGACAGACTGTTTTTGGCCTTTGTTGATTTCAAGGTCGCTTTTGATTCAGTTGATCGATTCCATCTGTACAACAAATTGGTCAAATACAATTGTCTGTCTTCTTTGGTAGCCTTAATAGTATTGCTTCACACTAATACATCCATGCAGGTTAGACTCGGATTGGGGGGGGGGCGACATGACATCGAAATTCTCTACGTGTAGAGGGTTGAAACAAGGGTGTATTTTGGCCTCCTCAATATTTAATTTCTTTATATACGATCTGGGCGTTGCCCGAAGTCAAATCATGATTGATACTCCTAGTTTGGGCCCACATAAAATTCCCTACCTCTTTTATGCAGGTGACTTAATCCTCATCTCTAAAACCCATAGTGGGTTACAAAAGCTCTTGGACGGTCTGGAGACGACCTATGTGGACATGAATCATTTGAATATAAACACAAATAAAACTCAAACAATGGTATGTAAATGGCATTCAGGTATCAAAGTTAAACCCTTCAAGTGGAGACTACATAATGCTGCCCTTGATAAGGTACCCAATTATAAATATCTGGGCATATTGATTGCTGATAAATCATCAACTCCAGGGCACGATCCAGAAATTAAGGGCAAATTACGATCCTTGGTTGCCCAAGCAAAAATATTAATGGGTAAATTCTGAAAATTCACAATAAAATATGTGCTAACCTACTATTTGCAGAAGGTTCTCCCAATTTTAACCTATGGGTCTGAAGCTCAAATTCCAAAAATGCTACATGGTGGGACAAATTAGAATCGTCTTTTTGGAAACAAGACCTACATATAACAACATGTACACCATTACCTTTAATTCGTTTTGAATTGGGCTCCCTCTCAATGTCTTCATATGTCACTTGGAAATATTGTGCATTTTTTCGTAAATGTCTTATCATCAAATCATACAGACATCTTAGGCAAAGTAGCCTTTCATTTGTTAAATCAAAACCAGGCATTTTCTCGGAAATGGTGTAAATTTACTATGAATGCGTTTGGCTGACGCATCAGTTGAGTTGGAGTTACTTTTAACTAATGAAGGGTGTGCTTAAATGAAAATCCACCAACATGACTAGTGTGCTAATCAAAACAGATGTTTAGCTTATAAGGACTTTAATCGAAACTTGTTTGGTCACAAGCGTTATAGAGTCATGGCTGATTATTTGGTCAAATTTCCTTGTCCAAAGATTCGACAGAAGCTTCTTCGCTTCCGCCTGAATCTATGGCCAACCTTGGATGTCTTGGCACACAGAAACCTAATCACAAAAGTTGAAAATCTTTGTCGATTTTGTAAAACACCTGACCAAAAAGAGACATTGGAACATTGTGTGGTATATTGTCCTCAATTGAATTCCATTTGTAAGATGTATTTTTTTTTTTTTTTCCGAGGAACAAAATGTGTACATACAAAAGGACATGTGGCAATGCATCTTCTCATCATCTCTGCTATCCATTAAGATAGACACTGTGCAATTTTTGGATGCTGTGTTTCCTGATAAGTGTCACTGAATTGATTTAATAATTGTTGTAATCTTAAGAGGTATGTCAGCGATGACTAACTGTATATTGATGAGTCTATCAATTGTTTCTTTTTTTTTGTATGTTTCTTATTTGTATGTATTGGATAGTGAGAATTAAGTTTTGCTTCTGTTTTAATTGTAAAACTTATTATGTTTTTCGTGTAATGTTATTACTGAAAGATAATTTTAAGGTGATATTTTTTTATTGTACTGTGGCTTTATGTGTTGTAAAATTGGAAAGGTTGATTGAATCAACCAAACAAATAAAAAAATAAAAATAAAAATAAAAAAAATAATGTATTCAAGGTTGCTGCAGACTCTGCTCTGACTGAAGTGCTGCTGGGCTGTGTGTCCTCAAGACATCACTCGAGGAACAGGCAACCACATGGCAGCTCCCATCCCTTAGCTTGACGGGCACAGTCAAGATACCTTCCTCAGGATACCAGGCAAAGGATGGACAGTGGATAGTGTCCCCAACCTACAACTTAATTTTACCTGCACTGAAATGTTGGGCATTGTGAATCGGACAATGTCATCACTTCTTTCCCTGAGGTAGCTTCTTCCCATGTGGCCAGGGGACAGCAGCGGCTACCTGATCCTGACCCTTGGGGAGTGAGCCTCAGAGGGATGATATGGATTTATTTTAGGAAGTCACATATCCTCCATCCATTTTAGGGATTTCCCCTCTGTTCCTCATGCCCAAATGGCATATTGTAACCCTCTCCCTCAAACCCTTGCCAGGTCTACTTCAAATATTCCCCAACATCACACAGGGAATAGTATTGTCAACAACCAAGATGAGGAAGAAGCAGGGATCAGTAAGGAGTACTCCCAGTAAGATCCAATGTCAGCTTCCTCGACGTCACACTAGAAACACCATGACAACAACTGAGACGAGAAAGAGGAATGGAGCAATGAAGAGGACTAAGACCAGAAAGCCAACGCTGCGGTCTAGACTTTGGAGACTGCTCAAAACTGCTGAGAAGTTTAAATCTGCCACAGTGGACAGACACAGAGAGGGAAAAGTGCAGAAGCCGGGGTGATGCCCCGAGCTGGGCAGGCTCCAGTAAAAACGCTGCGAGACAGCACGGTGGGGAAAGCGGTGCAGAGGCGAGTCATGATGACGTAAGGAGAAACTGAGCGGAAGAGGGCCCGCTGCCTGAGAACAAGAGGCAACGGAAACCACGTAAAGAGGAACAGGACGCAGTGAAGGAACATCGGCTAACGGGAAGCACGCTGCGCCAACATACTGAACGGAGAAGAAGTGAAGACGTGTAAGGGACATTTAAAGCACCCGTTAAGCCCTCCCATAATACCTCCGGTCAAACAGGTCACCAAAATATTCCACGGGTCTACTTCACAGCATCCACCTGCACCTCTGTAACCATCGTGGCTACCATCTCAGCTAACGTAGAACCTGCACTGAACCTTTCTGGTTTTTTCTTGGCTGTAGCCAGCCATACAGATAAGGGATGTATTGGCCACGTCTACTCCTTAATAATTGACAAATACTCCCAAAAAGAAAAATAAGGAGTACAAATATTCCCAACTACAAATAGGAAACTTACACATAGGTGTTTGTCTCTGCTTTCACCAGTATACAGAGTGCCACAGAAACAAACTTCTATGATTACTGCCCGGTATGAAGCAACAAAATTATCTTTTAATGGGTATGAATAACTAGGTGCAAAGAAATATTTATTACAAATACATTTCTGTTTTATTGTTAAAACATTTTTCCTTGCTTATGAAAATTACTCCCATTGGGAATGGGACTTACTTTTTCACTCCCTAAAAAATCATTTTAATCCCAACTTTAAAAAATAGGGAGTAAAATAATCCGTCCAAATCTTATCTGGAGCACTGGTTGCAGCAACATCATTCAAGGGCCTTGCGTAGTTGTCCTTTGCCCAGATACCCATTGTTGGGCACTGTGTGCCTTTACAGCTAGAAATTTTTTTCCCCTCCAACTGGATGCTTTCCACTTGTCTTTGAAGCACACAACATTGGCCCGTAAGAAATGTGCTGGGTGCAAGGTAAGCACGGCTACTGCTTGTTGTACTGACTGTACTCCAGTTTGACAGGTGCACTTCACCATAACTGCACTGCTTTACAATGTACTTTGTACTGAAGCAAATCACTGTTTTTGTTTTCCTTTTCATTCCTAGACCCTTGAACTTTCTCATGGACATGTGTGTATGTCACCACCATAAAAACTACTCGCTAAAAGGTAAACTGTAACATACGGTATTCCTGCTTAAGCAGATTTAAAGAGCATACTTTTACAGATATACTGGGTGGACAAGCCTTTTGTATGTTACTATACCGTTCCTCAACCCGGCTCAACTCATCAGAATATATCCTTGACTGCTATTCTATGTTTACCCCTGAGAAAGTAGGGCATATACAGAAAGGTCCTGCAACTTAGGCGTGCCTAATCATATGGACTAGGAAAACTCACAATATCAAAGGTTTTCTTCATGTAACAAAACTACAAATATGTGTTTGTGTTGGTCAGTTCACACGTTCTTCAGATGAGGAGTGGGGTTTTTCAAATATCAACTTGCATAATTGTGCACATGCATGTACTTAACCAGCTCCAAACATGCATTGCAATAATCCAATTAACATTGTTAAATAATTTAAATAAACACCACCTTAGATATTAATAATGTGTAACCAAAGCTCTTGATCATTGCAATCCCAGAGCATGCAGAGAGAACTAAAGAATCAGATATCAGAGAGTGTGGTGTAAATGCTATCAGCCTCAAAGCATGCAAGTCCCAGTGCAAAACCTAACATAATACTGTAATTAGCTTTGCAGGTGACATAGGCATCTAAGAGAACATGCCACTATTACTCTTTTGGCAAATGAACACCTCTTTCAAACGGGTATAATGAAAAGCAGAACTGATATTGAAAATGTTCACCCCACAAATAAGCCATTTGCTTTTTATGTTCAAATTAATTTATACTTAAAATAAGACAACTCATTCACCCAGATGTCATACTTTAGTGATTTTGTAGCTTCTCAAACATTTCAGATATTTAACAGAACCAGTGGTTACTTCAAAATAAACACAGTCGGTATGAGGGCTAAAGGGCAGCCACCAGAAAGCGAACAAAGGAATTCTTAATTTAGTACCAGGAAATAACTTTTGTGCCACTGCGTAGATTCTTCCATATTTAAGACCTTGCCAAGTGCTTCATACAGTTCATCCAGTGGCTCTGTAGCTGTAGATTCATGCTATGATGAAAAAAGCAAAGAATTAATAATATGTCCATCACAAAACCATTTCAAATATAAAAAGTGCAAGTTACTCACAATAAAAACTCCCATACTGGCAGCTCATTTCCTCTTCAAAGCACTTTTGGAATATCCATGCCCGTTCTGGATTATTTCTTGCAAGGGATATAATCAAGTAATGAAATCTGATGGGCGGGTGCAGCTTCACCCACATGCAGGTTCCAACACAGTTTACCCACACAGCACGCTCCATAGCTTAGCCCAGGGGTCTGCAACCTGCAGCTCTCCAGATATTTTGGACGATGGCCCCTACGAGTCCTCAACATTGTGTTGGCCAGGGCTGATGGGAGTTGTAGTCCAAAACATCTGGAGAGCCAAACAATGCCTCACAAAATCTAACTGTAGCAGAAATCAATTGCTGAACTCTATTTCGGGGCAATTTCGTTTATCAAATCTTTAATAGCAGCACTGCAGGTGAACAAAGACAAGGAACACAGACATACCCCTGCGCCCCTAAAAAATGACTCCTTATATGCCTTCTTGCATGTCATTGGTTTCAATACAGCTAGTGCAATATTACCATGAGGTCATTGGGGACGGCTAGTCTCCTCCAATTAGTACAATAACAGATTCCGTGCAGCTATGCCATTCTAGACACCAAGTTCAAAAAGTCTATACAAGACATCTTCAGAGCTGCAAGCAAGGAGTACAATAAAACATTGCAAATGCTGTTAACAGTAATGGTATGAAAACAGCCTGCATTTTCTTTTATATAATTTTGCCAGTGAAAGCATATATCTAAATAATTGTGCTGGTGCTGCAGTTTCATATGTGTGCTTAAACGTGTCATTGTTTGCAAAGCTTTTTTCCACTTCCATTATACATGAATACAAACTATCCAAGATTGTTTCAATTACTTGACTGGTTTAAGGCCTAGTTTTTCTAAATGTTCCCAAATTACATTATTTACACTTGAAACTGGATTTCCCATCAGCATTCTTAATCCATATTTATTTGCATTTCTCAAGACTAAGCAATATAGTTAAATGCATACATGCTTTTTTTTTGTTTTGACTCATTATCGCTCTGACATTTGTTTGTAGAGAAATTGAGTTTTTTTTTTTTAAACGGGGGACAAGAAACAGTTTCCTGATAAAGGTAAAGGACTTAAATAGACTTCTAAATTTTAAAGCAGTGCTCAAATTAAAGAATGGTAGGTATTGGCTAAAGGTCGTATTCACTCAGCATTCAGGAATTAAACTGGTACAAACTGCCCAAGAGCCCATCGATGCAGCGTATGTGCAAGGGCATTTGCTCAAGGTGCAACAACAATTAAAGGTGATGTGTTAGATGGCACTTCAATTGCAAAGCGTCTTGGTACAGATGCATTCCAAGATGCACCAGATTTTCAAAACATGTCTATAAGACGCAGTACTGCCTGCCCTGCCATTAGTTTAACAGGAACGGCTTGCACGAACAGACCAAAACGAACGTTTCCTCCTCCAGCACCCCCTCTCTGAAATACAAATTACCAGGTATTTCATTGGTAAGCATTAGCAGCATGAAATGAAAACTAGGACAGTCCCGGTAAAGGCAACATTGTCTTACAAGCATGAATACCTGGTCCATTGATGGAATGTCTGAATGAGGGGTGACAATACATCTTGCTTAGTGGATAGAGAAGCAAACTGCGCTGCAATGGTTTTCCAGGTGTGCCCCTTTCTACTACTACTGTGAAAGCTGTTGATATTACTAATAGTCATGCATTATACCCTGTTACCATACCGCTTTCAGTGACCATGGGCATGCATTCTTGAGGAGTCCAGCAATGTCTGTTTATTTATTGGAACGGGAGAAATGTACTCTAAACTTACTCCACAGGGTGTATTCTTATATATTTCTCATGAGAATGCAGATATTTTGTTGACCAGGATGCATGAAGAGTTATCATAACCCCTCCAAGAAGGTGCATTTATGAAAGACCCTCTTGAATTGCTATCTAAAGTCGTTTAATGTCTATGGTCAAAACAGGCAAAGGAAGTAGGGCAAATCCGAAAGCTGGACCAGTTTTTATAATCATATTATGGCTTGCATGAGTGGGTCCTTAAGAACCAGAAACTCATTTATTTATGTTTATATTTTTATAGCGCACCAAGCCCTGAGGCATCAAAGCGCTGTTACATGACCAGTTACTCAAATCAACGATATACACACTTTTTAACAAAACCCATGTGACCTGTCACTCAATTGAAGAATAAACACTTTTTTCAAAACAAAGGTGAACCACTATCCGTGATGGAGTTTCAAATAGCCCTTATCAGAGCGGATTTTAACGAATATCAATGTTTTTTAGCGCTTTTCATAATGTCCAGTAAGAGTGCACTGCTCGCAAGGTAGGTGGCAGAAGGTTCCACCGTTTGGATGCAGAGGCCGGGAAGCTAGAGCCTCCAGGTTTGGCCCGTTTAAATTTGGTCTGGACAATGCAGTGGGCATAGGAGGGGCATCCTTGGACAGGTACTTATGCGCGATGGACATTGCTTTGGAGAGGATACGTTAACGAACAGGGATCCAGTGCGCTTTTTTTTTTTCGAGCTGCAGCGATATGTTCAACTTTGGGTATGTTTAGGTCTGCTCTGAGGGAGTTATTTTGAATGACTTGCATCTTTCGAATGTTGTAGTCCATGGTACCTGCAAAGAGGGCAACATTGCAATAGTGAAGCGTGGATCCTATGGTGGCTCTTGCTATTGCGAGGCAACTGTCCAGGGAAAGGAAGAGTCTGGAGGCATTGATTAGTTTGGTGTGTAAGCGGCGGAGGAGGCAATGGTACTGACATGGCGTGTGAGAGATAGCGTAGCATCCAAGAATACGCCAAGCGTTTTCACAAAAGGTGTGCCGTTAAACCTAAAGGAGTAGTATTGTGGGTCAAGCCTTTTGATCATTGTTGGCGGCCCATCAAAAGTATCTTGTGTCTTTTCATCTTTTAGGCATGGACCGTGTGTGGCCATCCAGGCTTGTAGACAGAGTTTAGGGTGAGAAGAATGTGTGTGTCGTCGGTGTAGTTTGTGTAGGATATGCCGATTGAGTCCAGGAGTGGAAATAATGGGATTGTGAATATATTGTACAGTGTTGGGGATCTTTGGGGTACACTGCAGGTGATAGACGCAGGGGCTGGAGGGGCGTTTTCTGATAATACTCTCATGGATCTATCTCCTAGGGAGGAGGTGATCCAAGTGACAATCCAAGTGGTTGGGATAGCAGGACCTATGGTGGGTTTTTTGACAACTGGAGCACCCACGCTTCTTTGAGGATTGTGGGGACAATACCAGTGGAGAAGGAGGCGGAGGTGAGGGGTGCTACGATGTTAGAGCAGTCTTCGATGAGGCTTGCTGGGCAGGTGTCACCTTTGCAACAGGAAGGTTCAAGACCTTTTATGATGGTTTTAAGTTAATCTTCAGAGACATTGGTAACGTAGAACATGGGAGGATCTTGAGGGTTCCTAGTGGAAGGTGGAGAAGGTGTTGTGGTTGCTAGAGAGGGTTTTAACAGAGATTGCTTGGAATACATTTTCCTGTGCAGGGAGTCTATTTTGGTGAGCATGGCATTTTGAATGCTGGTGCACCATGAGGCATCTTTGGTGTTAGACTTGGTATTGGCAATGCAGGCATTGTAGGTGGAGGATTGGGCCAACAGGATGGCCTTTTTGTAGTTTTTGGCGGCTATCGTATACAGTAGGTTTTTTGCTTCTGACAGGGACTTCTTCCAATTAGCTTCAGCTAACCGTTTCGTGGAACGGAGCGTTTGAAGTACTGGAGTGAACCATGAGTTTCTATGTGCAGAAAGTTTGAGTTTAAATGGTTTAAGCAGTGCAATGGTGTCAACCGCAGTGGTAAGGATTTTGATGTACAAGTCTGCAAGTGTATTAGGG
This sequence comes from Ambystoma mexicanum, assembly GCF_040938575.1. Lineage (NCBI taxonomy): Eukaryota > Metazoa > Chordata > Amphibia > Caudata > Ambystomatidae > Ambystoma > Ambystoma mexicanum. Next base: position 1,480,847,986 of record NC_090923.1, on the reverse strand, counting down.
TCTTTGTTAAAGGGGGGCTTGGTAATAGTGAGCTAAGCAAGGGAACAAGGCATTCTTTGGTGAGGTTCCTGACCCTACGTGCAAGTGTAGGAGGCAGCGGGATGGTAATGGGTGAGGTGTCTAGAAGGCGAGATAGGGAAGTGTACTATGTTGTGGTCAGACCATGGGCAGGGGGAATTGGTGGAGATAGTCACCTGATAGTTGAGATCTGCAATCCAGTCTAGGGTGCGGCCTTTGTTATGTGTAGGGGTGTTGATGCATTGTTGAAAACCAAGAGCGCTAAGCGAGTTGGAGAGATGTGGCTGCTGGGTCGTTAGGGTCATTATATCCTAGCTTGAAGTCTCCCAAAAGAATAGTTTTCGGGTAGGGTGTGATGTGGGCGCCCAGAGTGTGAAGGTGGTTCTCCTTAAAGGACAGGGCTGGGCCTGGAGGATGGCAAATAGTGTGAAGGGTGGTCTCTGAGTCTGAAAGGGTCCGTTTAGCTGACAGTATGTCGCAGTTGTCAGACAGGCTGGCGAGTACGTCTTTTGCTATGAGTGCTACCCCTCCACCTTTGACATTGGCTCTGTCATAACGGAAAATGGTGTCTATGAGGCAAGGTCGCAAAGAGGGTAGGGCCAGAGGCTGCATGTAACCAGGTTTCTGAGGTTGCTAGAATGTCAAGGTCTAAGGTAGCGATGAGATTGTGCATGTCCAAGGCGTGTGCAGGGATGCATTTGGCGTTGATTAATGACCTTTATGACCTGAATCAGAAAAAGACACTGCTTTGGCCATTAAGTTACTTCTGAAACAATGTATCATTTTCCCAACAACTAGCCCATGCAATACACAGATTATTTTGGTAAAGAAACAGCTAGACATACCCATTGTTTTGTTCAAGACCTTAGGGCTGAAAATTCAGTGGTTTTACCCACTTTCTGAGGGGCTCCAAATCCTGCCTCAATTCACTGCAGAATTTTTTCTACAGCTGTGTGTTTTCTATTATTGATTTATGTTCAATTTTTTTTCTCTAGCCCTACATACCCTGATTGCCAGAATCTTTTTGCCTTTACACACCTCGGTCTACAATACACATGGCCAAGCCTCCACAGGGTTACACAGAAAGCACCAAACTTTCCCGGAATTTGTAAAAAGGCTTATATGACATTATGTTACTAGATAAATCTGGACTTGGTTAATACGTCGACCTTGTGTTGCATCTCCATCTTCTGAATCATGTTAACAGATCGACTTACCCTTCTTACAGCATTACTTGGAAAGAGGCACAAAGTGTTCTGCCCAAAATTGCAATTGTGGCAACAGTGTGTTTATTACTTAGGGCAAAATATTTCTGCATGCCCCCACTGTTTAACTGATTCTCAAGTGGCAGCAGTCTTGAAAATACTGAAGACCACCACCATTACACAAATTAGATCTTTCCTTGGTGCTGTGTGATAAGGTCACCAGTGAATCCTGCCATACGTCCCTATGGTTAGATGCTTATAGGTAATGGCATACGTGAACAGAACTGAACCAATTAAATGGCATTCACGGATGTCAAACATGTGCTTGCTAACTCATCCGAGCTGGGTCTGCCAAATTATTTACTTTGTTTTGTAATAGCAAGGACAGCTATGCCCAAGCTGTACTCAACTAATTGTGAAAAATATCACCAAATAGCCTATCATAGCACTGCATTTGACCTTGGAGCAGCTGATCTGTGGCAGCTCCGGCATTATCGGTCGATTCCTCAAACCCTTGTTCTGGGATCACAACTTGTTGTGGCAGTACCTACTAAATTTACAGCCTTAATGTTATAAAAGCATATCCAGCATTTATGTGAATCTCGTCTCACAAGTATAAACCTACACTGCTAAATTCGGACAAGGTTACATTGGCTTGCTGCCCAGTTCTGAATCCAGTTTCCCTACAGTCTAGCTGTGAGAAACCAGAGGGTATTCTCCCAAGTAGACCTCAGGAATCCCTTATTTAGGTCGCCTGGAAAAGGACGGGTGCTCTCAGATGCCAACCACGTGGGTGGACGATTGAGGATCACCTGGGTAGGAGAGCCTAGGGTGATGCTCGGGGGAATGACCCAGGTGAGATGCGGTACTATACCGGAGAAAGGGACAAGGAAGACTATGTCCTCATGGATTTTCTGGGCTGTTTCAAGTCGACCTCCCTTCCACCCAATGAATCCCTTTTTCTTGAATCCACCATCCCCCTCTGCATCTGATGAATCCATTAGACAGCCTGTTGCACTTAGAAACCACATTCCCCAGAATCTGTTTCCCAGTTTCCTACCTGAATACTCCCAGTCATTCTTCTTCACGTCCCCTTGATTATTCTTTCCAGAACACCCAATCTACCTTGACAAAACCTTACCAATCCTGTTCCTCCCTCTGATTATCATTTCCTGCATTCCAACCTGCTCATACGAAACACTATCGTTCCCACTAACCCCCCTGTTTATTTTCCGACAATAATCCTGGTCATTCCCGTTTGTTCCACACACACTACAAATCTCACACTTCCGAATTTACCCAAACTCCTAGCAAGAGAACTATAATCCCATACAACACCTCTTCCTCTCTATACCCCGTAGGATATTCGAACACTAACTCACCCACTTTCTGACTCGAACACCTTTGCACAACATGAAAGACAACAGACTCATTCTAGAATGGTTTACCTGAAATGTCCCAATCTGAGGGACAGGCAATTGATCACAATCACACAAACCTGACAACCCTTTCCTTTCCCCACATGGATAAAATGTGGAGCAAGAGAGCACAATACGAGTGAGGCAGAAAGCACGACGAGACAGCTATCCAGACTCAGCAGTTCAAAAGGAGGAGAAAGGCGGCGAATATCGAGAAGCTGAAAAGGAGAAACGCAACCTTGCCCTTTTTTCGATTCAGACCCGCAAAACCTCCGCAGACGGAATCGTAAGGCCGTGGACAATAGCCCAAGTGTTTTGCAACAGATGTCAACGGTACACAGAGCGTGCCTTCGCTGATAAGCTGGAGCGAGGGAAACTCTTGCTACCATGGGACCGGCCTTGACTCCAGACCCAAGGAAAGCTAAGCGGTTCATCACAGCCATTGAGTCGAAGGGAGAACCGATAAGTACCGGGCTGTGTTGAATGAAAGTCGCAAATTGACATAAGAAGAAGAGTTCAAAGAACTGTATACGTTTTTTTTTAAAACAATTTTATTTAGGTTTTCAGAGCAATGTAGGTATAAGTACATCAATAACCAAAAGTGATAACAAGCATACATTATTTCGTATCAACTCATTTTACCCTTACTTAAGATGCAGCTAAACCATTACTCATCTTTTAACAACCCCTGTTCAGTAACCACTAAACCCCCCCCCAAAACCCCCCCTCCTCAACACATATCCCAACTTATAGGTGATGAAAGTATTCTGTCCTTGCTTTAAGAAATCAACTGGTTGAACCACATTTTAACATGATGTTCATAGCTATCAGATAATCGACACTGCCCGGAGTAATCTAGGTTTAAAGAACATCTGTTCCCTATCATCCATGAATTCATGCAACGGTAGCCAAGTATTTGAATATTTCGAGTAGGAGCCAAGGGCTATTGCCGTCACCTTTTCCATAGCCATCACACCCCACAATCTTAGCCACCACATGGCTACTACAGGACCCTCTTTGGTTTTCCATGCATGTGCAACTGTAATCCTGGCCACATTCAACATGTGAGTGATAAGTGTGGCCGTGGGTCCTGAGCTTGCATAACAACCCTCCACTACCTCCCCCAGAAGTATCACCAGTGGGTCAAATGGAAGCTGCACCCCAGTTATTTCTTTAATATGACTTAAAATCTCCTTCCAGTAGGTTTCAACTAATGGACAAGACCACCACATGTGAATAAGGTCCCCTGGAAGGCCGCAGTTTCTCCAGCAGGTCACAGGGTATTCTGGGTTAATTGAGTGTATACAAACTGGTGTAATATACCAACGGAGACATAATTTATATACTGTTTCTTTAATTGAGGTGCATCTAGAACTTTTGGCGGCTCTCTGCCAAATGCGACTCCAAGTGTCCCCAGTAATTGATCTCCCCAAGTCTGCCTCCCACTTTTGCATGTATGTGAGGTTTTCCTCGGGGTCTGTCCCTTCAATTAGGCGATATAATCTAGTTATCCCTTTGTCCGGCTGGCCTTCTTGCATTGTAAGTTCCACCCCCGTTGGATCTCTAGTTGCCCTTTCTTTCACCTTTGCGTTTGAGACCCAGTGCCTGAGCTGGACATAATGGAAACGCTCTCCTTCTGGAATGTTAAACTTAATCTTATAGCCTTCGCATGTCAGGGGAGACCCATCTAAATAAGGGTAATTTAATACCATATTGTGTTATTTGCCCCCCCCAGTGTGTCCAAAAGTCGGCCTGCATGCCTGGGGTGAAATCTGGATTAAAAGCAATTGGTGTGAGTGGCCCTCCCCCCACTTTGATCTTCTTGTGTCGCAATATCTTATCCCAATACCAGAGAGTGGTTTTGGTTGTCTCTAATAACTGTCCACCTTTTTCCCTGTTTCGTGTGGCGAGAAAGCCAAGATTTTTAAGAGGTATCTTGGTTGCTATTTTTTCCAATGTGACCCATTGATTACTCTCTTCCCCGGCTGTCCATTGCAGCATTGGGGCCACTTGTGCTGCCCATAAGTATCTACGGAAGTCTGGTACCCCCAATCCTCCCAGGACCTGTGGCCTGAAAAGTACTTTTTTGGGGATTCTCGGTTTTTCCCCCCCTCCAGAGATTTTCATTACCTCTTTCTGTAGAGCTTGGATAGCTGGGCCCGGAATTCTGACTGGGAGGGCGCCTATTACGTATAGGAATGTAGGAAGAACTGTATAAGTTTTAAGGGAAGACCATCTGCAGAGGGAACCGGCACCACGTGAGGGATGACTCGAGAAACCCTGGTCGATTCCATGTCGAATACGACTTCAGATACCAGAAGGCTGTAGGAGAGCCGCCAATATAGGTCAAAGTGGTCATACAGGAGGTCGGCCAAAAACCCTGTGCAATTGAAAGTCTTTAACCGACAAACTGTTGAGAAAGTAAGGGAAGTGAATTCTGCATGTTGAAAACTGAACTGTATGTTGAACTGTGGAAATTAGCACGAGTGAACCCGTGCAAGGGATGCTAATGAAGAAAAGGGACAGAGTCTGAAAGTCCTGTGAGGAATCGTTGGTGAAAGTCGACAAGAGTGAACCCGGCAGAGGGAGCCAACAAGGGGCAAAGCCCGAAAACCTGTTTGAAAATACATCAATATTTATGAAACCAAGAAGTATTGCAAGACAAGGGGAAGGGAAGTGTCCCCCTTGTCATTTAGGGATCCGAGCCCAGCCGAGGGAGATCCAGGGGTGGAAAGTTACCACCCAAAGTTCACTAAAAAAGAAACTGTCTTGTTAATTAGTTGAGTGTTCTGAAGGGTCAGCGCCCAGAAGAGGGGGACCCAAAGGTGAAGCCTTCACCTAAAGTGTTTGAAGAACAGAATTTTTGTGTGTGTTTGTTGAATACATCGGGGATCAAAGGAAAGAGACTTTTACCACTGAAGAACCTGATAGCTAGAACGGAACTATCAGCTCATGCTGGAGAGGCTTGAGTGTATGCTGTGCTCCAAAGTCCCACCTGGTCCCGTGCTAAAAACATGGGGTAGGGGCACCTCAAGGCTATCCCGTCCTGACTTATTATTTGAACGCTGTTTCCTTTACTTTGATACCCTATCCCACAATCTTTCTGTAATTAGTTGTAAGGAATTGGCAATAGGTTTTTCTTAGTATAGGCCTTGACTGCCTTATTTTTCATTTGATGGTTGACGCTTGCTCCCATCTTAGATTTAGGTTAGGCTTTTTTCCACCCTGCATTTGTAGTTCAATAAACACCCTTGAACTGTGATCACTTGTGTCCGTCTTTACTGTTGCCACCATGAGTTCCTTACATAGCCCAGCAGATTGTTAAGTGCAAGACTATTACTCTGACCTCAGTACTTGCAATTCCCTGATCAATCTTTTTGATGTTCCTCTTCAAAACACTGATATTGACTTCGTAGATGGATCATGTTTGACAGACAAGCAAGGCAAGTAGACTGCTGGGCATGCAATTTGCACAGCACAAGTCATAATTCAGAGTGCAGATATGTCTGAAGTTCAGTCAGCTCATGTTGCAGAGCTCATTGCATTTTGCAGAGCCTGCACTGTTTCACAAGGTGAAAGTGTCACTGTTAATACATATTCCCACTGCACACATCCCAAATCGACCATCAAAGCAATTCCATTTGGTGAGATGATCAGATGTCGCAGAAACGAGTCAGGGTATAAGTTATTAGAGAGAATAGCAAATGATATGATCAGACATTTTAAAACCTGAGGCGATAAAGATTAAATTATTAAGGTGACGTATAATACAATTTTGCAAACAGACTGTAAAAACAAAAACAACTATCCCTTGTCTAATGAGCCAAAATTGTTATGCAACACATCACCCCTAATTATATTTCTCCCAATTTGAAAAATCAGCTTTATTTTCAAGTTATCATAGTCCCAGTACAGCTATTAGCAATAGATGGCTGGAGAACCAAGTGAAGGTTTCTTCTGAAATGGCCCTGGGGGGCAGGCCTCTCTCCTCGGCTGGCGCCTCCCTTTGGAACAGCCTTCCTGCTCCGCTCAGACTTGAGCCGGACCTCATTTAGTTCTGGAAATTGCTCAAAACTCTGCTGTTCTCTACCTCTTTCCCTTCCATGTTGATCAACCCACTGCGACTCTAACCAGTGGCCTGATCCTCATAAATCTCACAGGATTCCAGGCCCTTCTTCCCAGTCGATACCAGCACCTTCCCCCCCACCGCACTGCCCTTGATGGCCCCTGCTTAGCGGTTCTGCATTCCACCCTTGGGAGTTGCCTGCACGAGCACTTAGCCTGAGGTTCTCCTCCTTGGCTCCCCTTAGCCCTTCCCTCCCGGGCCCTCCACCAGCTCTTGTCCACTCCTCTGCTCCCCCCTCTTCCCTCCCATCTCTTGCACTTGCACATCCGAATGCCACAAGGCCTAGTAGGACCATGACTTATTTTACTGTTTTGCCATGGTTATTATTTACCTTGTTCCTTTCCAATTTAGCCTCGTGGTACTTTGAAACAATGCTGTAGCATAAGGTGCCTACCAAATGCTCAATACAATAAAAATAAAAAGAATAATTCATTTATGTGATTTTGCACTACATATAAAATGAGACTTAATGTACAAGGATGGGAGTAGAAACGACATGATACAAGTTGATTTCTTAAACTATATTTAAAGTAACATAGGATTACCTGTACTTGTAACAAAAAATGTCGTTCTGTCGTTGGGTTGCAGTTTGGGTATGCTGGCTTTGCTGAATGCTATTGATTCACCTGAAGAGTCAGTGGGTGATTTTTACACAACACCAGTTTCCGTAAGCCTAGAGCAGAATACAATAAGCTTGTGTTTTAAGGCTATCACAGTCAACAGAAAGAAAAGATGGAGTTAGGAAAAGATGAAGTCCATCATATTTTAGAAGGGTATAAAATATATACCATTTTTGTATAACCAATAAGCACTCTTAGACCTTGCAGAAACTGAAAACAAAGACCAGCCCACAAAATTTCCATTTGAATATGAAAATATAACCCAACAAAGACTGGCCACATGTAGAGAGAAAAAACGATCAAAACTTCGGATTGGAAGTAGCCATGTCAGAAAAAAGAGGCACATCCCAGTCCCCAACAAAAGAGAAATAACTTACAATTTTTTAGGAGAGGGGTTGTGACTCCCAGTAGCTACTTCTTAGTGTTCAGATCTCTGTTTATTAATAGAATTCTGGTTGCTGCAACCAACTGAATTTTTGTCTCTGTGAAGTAGGCGTCATAGGAAATTGGATGGACCGTGATCCCTTTGTGGTGAATCAGGCAGAGAAAGAAATTGGACTTGCTCCCAGGGAGCCTTCATGGTCACAGTTATTTTACCCATTCCGTTGGACTCCTAGTCCAGGCTGCATATAATCAAGACGTCATTTAAGGGAGGATGGCAGCAACTACGCTATGTATACAAACCTGTTTATATGCTATGCCTGACCAAGAAAAGCATACAATATGGATCTAATATCTAGTGTGGTGACAAGGAATTAAGAGACCAACCAAGTGGCGCCATAGTGATTGCTATAGACTTCTATTAAATGAAAAACAAACCTATCTATCCCTACCTCTAATAGAATTTCCCTACCGAAACTCTGGCGCTCATCAGGAAGTCTGTGAAAGTCCAAACAAAAAGGCACTGTCCCAGTCACGAAGGCTCCTATGCTATCCCTATGCACAGCTCCATTTTCTGACTGCAGAGGTCAGACGGAGTGCCGGATTCCTCCAAATATTCGAACGAAAAGGCAGACGCTTGCAGCTCCTTTTTCCGATCCAGCATGCTGGGCTTTCCCCAGCACGCCATTTTTAATCCATATGGCGCATAGCAGTATCAAACCACAATGGGGTTGGTTTGCAGCAACACCTAAAGGGAACTCCACTCCTTGGCTCCATGAAGAAGGCTGTGACCCACCAAAGCCGAAACGTCCTGGGACTCCTCCACCATAGCGGTGTGATGGGATCCCCCTTAAATCTTAGTTGAGATCTATTTCAGAGAATTCGATCAATCACCCTTTTTGGTCACCCTTTAGCCTGGCTATGATAGACCCTTTCAAGGGCTTTATACCTTTTTGAGGATTATTAAGGTTACTCGAGTTACATGTTGCATTGGGTAAACCGGGTATTAACCCATTGGGTAAAACCGTTTTACAATCAGAAAAATATAAAAACAGAATGTATTAGTGGCAACATGATGCCTTTATACTACTGTCTTGTTTTGGATCAATGTTAATACACAGCACATGCTTGTATGAACTGACTTCATTTTCTGTTTCATGCTCTGCACCTATACTGTTTTGTACTTTGTTGTTTGATTTGGGTGAAATATGTGCACCCTTTTGTATGATACTTACAATTCCTTCATAAAATGTTTAAAGAAATAAGGACAGCCACTTAATAAAAGCTGGTCTTGTATAAACTAATGATCTAGCACATGTGGATGATTACTGTTTTTCATGTACTGCTATCTTTGGCAACTATATAAATTGTGACACCCAAAGATAATATACTGTCTCGAAACTTACACTGCAATAATTAAACTGCAGTTAGCTTAGAGTTCTGCAGTGAGGTCAAACCCCCCTCCTTGTACACATTTCCTATGCTATCCCTGTCACTACAACAAAACAGTATAAAGCCCAGCCCCTGTTCGTAATTCAGGAGAATCATTCCCTTCTCCTGGATGTAAAGCGTCCAAACGGCTCTCGGGTTGTTCAAAGCAAAAGTTCCATAAAAGTTCAGAGTTTTCCCTAACCCAACAGAAAATCAAATAGTGACACAGGATTCTCATGGGGCTAGGATAATGACGCCCTTCTCCTAGATGGCTCCCCAAAGTCTCTCACAGTAATATTTGTAACTCCCTTAAGGAGGTTTTCGCGGTTTCATTTTTCTGCACATTTCTTGATATGCGCCCACTGGGACGAAGATGTTCCGGGAGTCCCTCTCGAATGTCCAGCAGTGCACTCTTGTGGTACTGGCCCGGGAACTGTGTTACAAAATGGTTCACTGCTTTCTCTGCATCTTTTATGGTTTACAGTCTCGTAACTTCCCAACCCCCACCTGGACTTATACCTGTTCCCGTTACCTTCTCCCAGGGAACTCTTCACCAGTTTCACCAGGCGTCGCGAGTCCACTTTTCCTACTTCAACTCCTTCCTTTATCAATCTTCCATGTCTTTCTTCTCTCCACGGCAAGTTACTATGGACAGTCTCAGCGTAGTTGTCTGACCGCTCGGTCCAGCCGTGACAGATTATGCAGCCATCAAGGTCTCTTGCCCTCTCCACATATTCACATACATGGCTTTGCTGTAGGAGGTCTCAGCACCGTTGTCGCACAGAACAGTCCAACCACTACAGGTCACGCCACCACCTCTCAGTCTCCCAAGATTTACCACACCGGTTCCCAACCGACTCATAGGACGCTTATTGGGCGTCATGCTACTCCTCTCTTCAGCTTTGGAGACGAGCCCTGTTGCAGTCTCCCGAAGCCTTGGATCAGTTTTACGGGCTTCGCTCGGTCGCCAGGTTCTCCTTCTGGATAAATAACAGTTTCCAGCATGCCATAACCACAGAGGTCATTGCCGGACAGGTCAGAGGTTGACGAAGAACAAAGTCCTTCTTTGCTGCTCAGTTTAAATAGCGGGGATGACCTCAGCGTAACGTCAGTCCAATTGACAGTGGCCAGTCCGCTCAAGTGTAATGTACTTGAACTCTTCTTCTTCTCACTATATATGACATCCAGATGGTTCGATGTTTCACAATAACAGTTTCGGACGTGAGTTTATGTAGATAATATTTGGGCATTGTCATCGTCTTATGGAGTTGGGATTTCAAGGGGCCCTTCCTCCCAATCGCATCCTTATGCCCAGGAGAGGAGTCCCTCTCCATGAGAACATCCTGCATGTTACCATCCCTAGGGAGACTGTTGGTTAACAGGCTCACCTCCCTAGCCTCAAGGAAAGGGGTACTCCACTGGGGAGAATTGACACCATCTGAAGGATCGTCACATACCCTTCCCCTTAGGTTTTCGGCTTCCCCATCTGTCCCTCCCGGAAATCGAGAGAAGAAATCCTCATTGCCCTGTTCCCTTACTTTCCAGTGTTCGACTGTCATAAATCACCAATGTATCAATTGAAAAGGATACGGTAACCAAAAAAGGATACAATTGGTAGGGCTCTTCCGGATCCTTTTTCACACGACTTGATTGTAGGTAGGTCAAATTAGACCTTCCAAATGATACAACTCTCTGACTGATGAAACAGGCAGAGAGATTGATCACTGGAAAGGGCGTGGGTATTGTATCGTAAGTACGCCTAGGATAGATAAAGTATCATAAGAAACTGTCCCAAACTATGATAGCACAGTATTAGCATTAATTCAAAACACTGACCTTATGGCAAAAAACTGAAGAATTCAACGAAAGTCTCTTGAAGAAAACCAGGAGTTGAACCAACGACAAAGGAGGGGAAGATTAGTAAGGGAGACTTATCCGGAACGGCACGAGGCTCACGCTAGATACCGGGTTGGTGCACCACAGGATAGCGTCCAAAGTACTGTGCACAATCACCTTCCAATAGTTCATGAAATACTTCCTTTCCCACGAAGAACAAAAATTAGAAGTTCACCTGTTAACTGTCACAGGTAGCAAAGGTTCAAAGTAGTTCAGAAAACCACGTGCAGGAGACAGCGTTTCCGCGTGGAGATTTAGCACGCAAACAGGATACACGCAGCCCAGGACAGCCGCGCTTGTAAACAGCGTCCGCGCGTGGAGTTTTGGCACGCGAACAGGATACATGCAGCCCAGGACAGCCGCGCTTGAAGACAACGTCCGCGTATGGAGATTTGGCACACGAACAGGATACACGCAGCCCAGGAGAAGCCGCGTTTGGAGACAGCGTCCACGTGGAGATTTGGCACGCAAACAGGATACACGCAGCTCAGGACAGCTGTGCTTGCAGACAGCGTCCGCGTGGAGATTTGCACGCGAACAGGATACACGCAGCCCAGGACAGCCATGCTTGGAGACAACGTCCGCGTGGAGAATTGGCACGCAAACAGGATACACACAGCTCAGGACAGCCGCGCTTGAAAACAGCGTCCGCATGGAGAATTGACACGCGAACAGGATACACGGCTCCAGGAATAAGCGTGTGAAGGAAAACACGCTCCAAAAGGCCAAAAGAAGTTGCTGAAAGGAATGCGAAGACGCAGATCCGGAGTTCAGCTACAAAACGCCAAAAATGAGTTAATCAGAAGCAGCGATCGACGTTTCCACGCTGCTTATGTACGTACTGCCGTGATACACGTGACGGAACTAAGTCACGTGAATTTAACGATGTGAAAAATGCAGACGCCGTTTTCCGGGCAATGCATCGAACAACTTCCATTTCGAATAGAATGGTCTAGCGGTTCTATGGGCGTAACTCATTTTGTATGGAGAGGTTGTTCTCGGCCCAGAGATATGTCCAGCAGGCATGACATCGACATGGAAACAGAATGGTTGCAAATCTAATAACCATTGCATTATAAAGAGGTTCATGTCTTTGTGTAGACTACGCCAGGTCAGGGGGGAGGTGTCTGTCACCAATTTAAACTTGCGACTGGTAATGTAATATTGCAGATGTCCCACAGACCACTTCATAGCAAGGGCCTCCAATTCTATGGTAGCATAATTTCTTTCACGAGGAAACAACTACTGACTTGTGTAAAGATCTGGATGCTCTATCCCATCATAGATTTGTGACAGGACTACCCACAAGACCAAACTCTGAAGTCATCTGCAGAATAAACTCTTTAGTGATATCCGGTACCTTAAGTACCGGCTCATTGCAGAGGATGTGTTTAAGAGTATTGATATTGATATTTTATTTCTATCGCGCTCATACACAAGTGTTTCACAGCGCGACAAGTCACGGGAGGGCAGGGGAACAGGGGAGAACAAAACAGCGATTTTACTAGGCCCAATGACATTAAGAGCATGCAAGTGCATTGGAGAAGGGGAGGGGAAAAGTGCATGGAAGGGGGAGAAATGGAAAGTGCGAAGCAGAGGAGAAACAGATAAATAATAAATAAATACATAATAAAGGCAACAAACAGTGGTAGTGCAGCTAGCAATCTGCAAGTGCTAGGTTTAAGGCAGTAGACAGGGTAGGTCTGATAAGTGCAGGAAGAAAAAGAAAAAGGGGGTGGCTGTATGGGTACAGATACAGACCCCAGTGCAAGGGGTGGCCCAGAGGCAGTGCGGGGGGGTGGCAGGGTGAGCAGGTACCTTGGCCCGGAGGACAGAGGGACAGCAGGAGAGAGGAGGAGCGAAGGCAGAAGAAAAGAGGAAGGTCTTGAGGTGCTTCCGGAACCAGAGATGGTTCTCCTCAGGTTTTAGAGTGGCAGGGAGGCTGTTCCAGAGGGAGGCCAACATGGAGGCACACACTTAGCTCAGTTACAAGGAACTGAGCTATGCGGTCTAGTCTTTTGGGTGTGGCAGGCCTGCGACTACTTTACCTGGACTACTTTGGGTGTGGCAGGCCTGGGATATTTCACCTGTACTACTTTACCTGAGACTATTTAAACCGCACCCAAACAGCAGAACATGCTTTGCGTTATTCTGCTGTGGGCAGCGTAACGCTCACCGTGTCCAGTTCTTTGATGCCAGTTTACCTGAAACCAAGGACCTGCAGAGAGAGAAAGAACACTACGAAACTTACTTGGAACAGTATCCTGTCTTCAATCCATCGCCGACTTCAGTTCCACTCACCTGAAGGTATGAACTCCATCATCCGGCACTGCATGCATCCTGGAATACCATAACCTGAAAAGAGGAGAAAGAAAGACAGCATTAGTAAGCGTTTACTCACGTTTCCTTCCGAATGAAGAAAGCCACACAATTCTTACCTGGGTAGTCATCTCCTGGTAAGTATCATTGCTGGAACATTACGGCGCTCAGCGAGGAACATAGCAACCTGCAAGGAGAGAAAAGACACAGGTTAGCAATATAAAAGGCGAAACAGTGCAGCGCATCGCGCATTACTCACCGGACAGCATCGCGCACACCACGCTTTCTCCTACCGGCCCATGCTCATATTTAAACTGCATGACAACTCCAAAATACCTTTCCATACATAAAAGGAAAGAAGCAAGACATTATTATTCGAACTACGAAGAACATAATAACTGCATATAAAGACTGTAAAGCAGCAAACCTACGGAGTCGCAGCAGGCCTGGATTCCCACAGGGGGACTTGCACCAGTGAAGTAACTTGGTCGCTGCTCGCCCCCCACATCTACGTGCCCCTCCCACGAGGAGCAGGACGGAGAATCCACCTTCTACAATATTAAGGTGAGGAGAGGGCCCAAGGGGGAGGAAGGAGTTGAGGCCAAGGGAGGTGGGAAAACAAAGATAATCTGGTATTGAATCCAGCTCTCCCATATGGGGAGACCGGGAGAGGGTTCGAGAGTGCAAATCATCCAACAAGGGCTGGGTGGCGTCCCCGTGGATACCAGGTGAGCGTAACACCGTGTCGAAGGCAGAAGAGATCGAGGAGGATGAGGGCAGAGGGAATGTGAGAGTCAAGGTTGGAGAGCAGATCTTCACGGATTTAAACTAGCCTGGTTTTGTTTGTTCCACCAGATTTTCTGTAGTTCAGCGTTCTTTAGTTTGATGTGATGCTTGAATAATTTGCCGATAATAGCCTCTAAGGCCTTGGAATGCCCCTAACTCCCTTTTGTTCTTAGGGGAGGTGTTTTGCTAACGACTAACTTTCTCGGCTTGAGGTCTTAATAAGCCATTCCCTACAAAGAGACCAGGTAAAGAGACCATAGCTCAGGGGCAGCGCATTTGTCTTGGAAGAAAGACAATGCAGCGCAACACAGGTTTGAATTCCGATCCCACGCTTACAAATCATTTGCTGGTATTAAGCGTGTTATAAATTAACAAACATAAAAATGGCTGAATGGGCCAAGGGGCATTTCTTTGGGTTCTTTGGGTTGTCAAACCTGCCTGTCTCAGGGTTCTTCTAATTTTGTTCATTCGGTCGTTAAAAAACCATATACCAAATGTATTAATGCAAACTTATACAAACATTCTAAAAAATGAAAACAATTTGAAACAGGTGTTAATATTTTACAGCTGGAAAGCAGAAACATGCATGAATTTAATTCTAATTAAGTTATCTTGGCCATAAACTCAATTTATCTAGGGCTGAGACTCTCGATTACTCAACGCCAACACAACCATGCACTATGGATATATTTTAACACCAGAAAAATCACATCAGGGTTGACAGTAAACTTGCACAAAGCAATTGCATCGGCAGCCCTCCATATTGACGGAGTTAAAACAGGGTTAAGACAAAACTCTCCTCAAGGCCCCAAATTCTGTACAAAACAGCATACAACGCATCACAGTTTTTCCACCTGCGTCACATAATCGGTATTACCCAAATTGACCTTTTACAATTGACCTTTTGCACAATTCACCTAATTATTGTGGTCCTAATTGACCTTCTGCACAATTGACCTTTATATTATTTTAGTTATTTTATATATGTATTGGGTTGGTTTTTGGATTATAAATAATATAAGGATATAAGGGGATTGGGTGGGGGTTACAGGGGTTTTTGGATTGGGTGGGGGATTGCAGGGGGTTTCCCTGTGCATATATGTCCTAATTGACCTTCTAAATTAGGTCAATTCTCCCGAGGTCAATTGTGAAAAGGTCAATTAGTATACAACCACATAATCACTGGCCAGAATTTGTATCAGCCCAAAACCCAGTGAAGGAAGCAACCCTAAGCATGTGCAGTGTAAATTCTAGGAAAAGCTTCCTGGCAAGGGGCGGAGAGATCAGATCAAAGTAGACTTTGTACCCCAAGTCAGGTTTAGCTGCTAAATATCCTGCACCAAAGCGTAGAACTGTACAAGATTCTTCAATTTTTCAGTGGGATGCAAGCAGAGCTGCATTTCTGACAAGTCAAATGCTACCCTTATCAATGGCGCTGAGGTTCACCCACAGGCTAGTCAAATTAAGTTCTGCGAGCATGTTTTTAATATGTGAGGACACGGTAGAGATTTGCCACCCTCGCCCGACAAGACGTGCTCTAGGACTTCTCGATATTTAACGAGGGCAGGGGTACACCCCATAGCCTAACCCAATATAACACAGGTCTGATTCTAACATCCTCAATTGGGCCAAGATCGATCTCCATCCTGAGTAAGGCATTTGGAGGACTTTGTGGTAACATCAATAGAGCTTTTAAAAATGTATTTTCTGCAGACTGGACTGATTGATGTTGGACATAGCCCCAGATGTCCGCGCCATAAAGAGCCGAGGCTTTTGCTCGTTTCCTGTAGATATCCAATGCCAACGAGATTAGTACACAACTTCTCAATCTGTGTGGACCAGGAGCTGGTTTCCGAGAAGCGGATTCCCAAGTAGTCGTAGGCACACACTTGATCCAATATGAAGCCATCGGCATCAATGCACAGCTCTCGTTTTTTAGTGAACCTAGGTCGGAAACATAAGATCTCGGTTTTCCCAATATTGAAAGATAATCCTAAGTCTCTATATTTGGTCAAAAACATTGCATGGTACGTTTAAGGTCCTTTGGGGTGGTGGATAGGAGGACTGCATCTTCTGCATAGCACAGCGTAGGGAATTTGTCCCTGTCTAATCTAGGAGGGTTCATGGAGTGGATCAGCAAGTCCTCAATAACCTTGTTAATGTAAATATAAAACAAAAGTGGGGCAAGGACATAGTCGTGTCTAACACCCTCAGTCCGCCCAAAAGGAAGCGTCACCTCCCCAACAAGGACCACTCGAACCACCGCTCGATTGTTATGATATAAAACCTGTACTGCAGATAGTAGGTAGGTTGGCATGTTTTTTTCTTCCAGGTCCTGTGGCACCCTGTCAAATGCAGTACTCAGGTCCACCAAGATGGCATTTAATATCACTTTCTTTAATACTATAGATTTTTGGACCAAAAGAAAAGCATGAAACCTCTGATCCAATATACTCTGCCCAGATTGGAAGCCAGCTTGAAGGTTGCTTATAATTATCTTCCACCCACTCTTGGAGAGGCTTCAATATAGCTTTATCAAATGTTTTGCCAACACTATCTAATTCCCAAGGACACCCCTCTCCCTTTTCTTAAATAAGGGCACTATCTTGGCTAGCCGTTCAGAATCAGGCACAGCGTTCTAATAAAGAGATGCATTAAAAAGTCATAGCAGCACCGGGACCCAGACTGATGGTTCTTTATAGAGATCAATGAGAATTCTATCCGGCCCAGACGCCGTCCCACTCTTCTGTGACTTGACAGCTTCAAACTTCGACAAAGGCTAATTCAAAATTGAATGCCTCCACTGGCTAGATTCCAGTTTCTGATGAGTTAGTCAGAGTCACATCTCTCAGAATTTGGACCACATATGGCGGAAAAACAACCAGACCATGCGTCCGCACTAATCCTACACTGGAGGGAGTTATTACCATTTGTCGCCTTACCAGTGACCAGTCTCCAGAATTTAATTGCGTCACCACTCACAAAAGAGTCTCTTAACTTCTATTTAGCTTCCAAATAGGCTGCTTTTTTATTTTAATGGTGTTTTTATAACAGGCCAGTGTCTGTCTGGAAGCCTGCTTGCAAACAGGAAACCTGTTGAAGCTTGGCATATCTACAGTCCCCATCATACCAGCCATCCCTGGTCAGATACCTCTTTCTTATCACTGGCTCGGTGCACATAACATGAGGCTGGATAGATCTCACAATTTCGTCAAATTCTCTTAAGACCATGGAATTGCTACACCCCGGTACGCACATTTTTTAATATGACAATGCAGACAAGCATATCTTAACTTGGTTTCACTTCCCTGGAGTTTGTCCCATTTGATACTCTTTCTCGCATGCCCAACCTGAGTTATATGGACTATGGATATAATCATGTTGGTGACTCTCTGGGCACTGATGAAGCAAGAAGACTGTACTGAGTGGCTTATGGTCACTCTCAATTCGATTTAACACAGCAAAGCTCTCAATGGAGTCCCAGTCCTTTGGCTTTAAACAATACACAATCAATTTGAGAAGAGCAGTTGATCCCAACATAGGTGATACCTGCTGGTTGGTCACTAGGAAATCTTCCATTGCAGGCTCTCATTTCCAACTTGGAGAGTAAGCAAGTGGTCTCTGTGGCCTGGATATGGGTTCTTTTGGGATGAGGTGCAATGAGTAAGAATTCCCCAGGCCTCATCTTGATCTTCCCAGAGCCCTTCCAAATCACTCAGAGGTTCCAGTTGTAAATTAAAGTCACCTTCTATGATGAAGTGTAATTTATTGCTATCACGACTCTCCCATTTGTTAACATAATTCTGTATCTTCCCAACTAGATATGACCGAGTTATTGCACGGCCTGTTCAAAATATTAAATAGGAGGTGCGTGTGGCCTTCTGGGGCAAGGGCTATTAGATGTTCTAAGTCGCATAAATAAGCGACACACTCTTGCATATCCCAGTTTAATGAACTGTCCACCCAGGCAATGAGGCCAACAACAGGTCTAACAAGTTCCTTTGGAGGCTGCTACCACAAAGGTCTGGTAGCCCTTCTTAGGGAAGATTTCATCATGTAATTTCTCCTCCATTTGTGGACTCCCCAAACGTTTTGCTGTCCTGACTTTTGCCAGTGGAGCACAGCCTTCAGCTGCGCTCCCCTGGGCTTTTGCTCACTTGTTATGGGGAAACTGACACGTCCTTCAGACTGTCAGCACAACTATGTTTCCCTTAGTCTTCGACTATGTTGCCAAAGTTCAGTAACTTTTTAACAGTGCACAATGTACCTTCCAGTAACGTGCGCTGGGGTCCTTTTTGTTTTATGGCCCTAGACACCCTCAAAGGATTTTTTGGTGATTGTACGAGTGAGCCTGGGACGAACTGGTGGCAGCAGTTACTTTTTTATAAGTGTTTTACTTCTTTTTACTGGATTACATCACGCTTACCGAGTTTGGTCCAAGACTGTGGCCAGGCCCGAGAATGGCAGGGCCACAATGTCTTTTGTTCAGTACTTTGGCCATTTTGTCCCTTGCCTTCACTCAGGTCGAGTATCCTGGATTATCCTTATTTGGCCATGCAGCCTCCTGCGAAAAACCGGCCTCTTTCGCGGGCTTCTGCATGTCACGTGTGTGTGCCCATGAAGCGGGTTGGGACTGTCTGGTCCCAATCCACACTACTGGTGCCATGATGTCTGGAGTGCCTGAATGACTGAGACCACCGTGGGCTGTGATTGGACCACTACTGGGATGCCTGCATGAGAGCAAATATTCGATTGGAAGTCATTGATTTTGGCACAAAGCTAATCTTGGATAAGAGAAGGTCGATCACCCGAGTTCTCACCGAACTACAGACGGAGCCAAGTATCCTGCACGAAGAAACAAACTTGTAAAACTGCTGGAGATACATTGGAAGGATTTGGCACCCTTCGCCTCTGCTGTCCCATCGGACTCCTGTTTTGTTCATCGATCAAGGTGGTCTGCCAGGGCACTTCGCGCCTTTGGAGTAGCAGGAACAACTACTCTCTGCGCCCCCTGCTTGCCCACCAAACAAGCCCCTTCAGGAGTGTTCCTGGGCCATCCAGTGAACTGTCCATCTCTACCTCAGGGTGCTCCTCTAGGTCCCGAATAAGGAGTGTATGTAACTGTGCACTCATCTGTGATTCCCTCATCACTACCTGTTGGTGACGGTCACTGTAGGTGTCCTGCTCACCTGCTCTCCTGTACCCTGAAGCCTGCTGCACCAGAATTTTCTTTCTATCTCCTTCGGAAGCTGAAAAAAGGAAATTGTCCCGTCACCGACAATCGTTCTATCCCGCAGTTGCTGAGAGCCAGAGCGCAGCAAAACTGCAGGACTCGAACCTACTAGCGACCTCGACTAAACTGGCAAAGTTTGGTCCGGACTATGCCGAGGGTCGGCGAGTACTTGCATCACTTACTGGTGGCCCCCTGGCACAAGCAATCTCTTTTATGCACAAATATCCCTAAAAACGTATTTGCGGAGACCACCAGGGGGCGCACAGGTGATGGGTGCCTGAAGACGCCACTCCCGCCGAAACTGGGCCGAATTGAGGGATTGAGCCCCCCCCCTCCACGAAATAGCTGCGGTTCTCAGTGGCGGTGAATCCCGGGAGACCCCCCCGGGCGAAAGAGCGATGCCGAAAGACCCTCGGATGCCCAAGAACGAGGCCCCGCGGCCCAACGGGAGAATCCGCGGGAGGCCCCGGCCACCTCCAGAGCTGCGCGGGGAGTTGTGGTTCGCAGTAGCCGTGGAGGCCTGCAAGCGCGCCTGACCCCCTCCACCCTACCCCGGTCACAGAGCACGCCGGCGCTTCGGCGGGGACTCCACTGGCGGGGCCCCGCGGCACGGGGGGACGGTACCAACCAGACCCGCCAGAGGTGAGGCAGCCCGCTTGACCCGAGCTCCCGAACACGGAGTCGAACAGGGGCACCGAGCCCCCGACCAACGGACCCTGGCGAGGGCCATCGGAGCGGTGTACTGAGACAACAGCGGGCATGGCCGGTGAAGAAGGTGAGAGACTTATACAGGTGGTGGCCCCTGGAGACGAACTCAGAAGAAAACATGGCCGATAGTACCCAACCAGCACGCTGTGGGCGCTGCGCCCCCCCGTCCCCGGGGGCCCAGCCTGGACCTTCATCCGATTACAAATTTGATCCTCATCATCGTCACAGGGACAAATGAACACAAGCAGCGGGAAAAAGGGCATGTAGAGAGTGTGAGGCCCCCGCCAGAGACTGGTGGGGCGTGTGCCCGCTCAAAGACAGCTCCACACGGAGCGGTTTTGCCCGAAGGAGTGAGGGCGGTCTCCCAGCAGGATCATCGCTCTGGCCCCGAAGACCACTGACCGGAGGGAGAGATAGGGAGATTGGATGAGCTGGCGCCAAACCCTCCAGGAGTATCGCTACCAGGACGCCAGAAGGGAGATTAGCGGCCTGGATCGGACAACTAGAATGTCCCAGCCCGAGACCTCGCCCCCACCCACCCTTACAATGGAAAAGGGCTTTGCCTCGGTCCTGCAGGAGATCAGAGACATGCGGGCGGACATTGCCCAGAAAATGGAGAACATGGACCGCAGGGTGGACAAGGTCGAGGACAGACTGTTGCATCTGGAGACCAACCAGTCCTCAGCAACGACCCAAGAGATGGACATGTCCATGAGAATAGCTGTGCTAGAAAAAAGAGACGAGGAGAGGGTAAATGGACGACTTCGAAAATAGGGAACGAAGGAACAATCTCAGAATTTTTGCGGTCCCGGAGTCAGAGGGAGAAACGTAAAGAGAACTGAACCGGACGGTGAGGGACATCATCACCCTCCTTTTCTCGGATGAGATGACGATCAAGCCAACGTTCGACCGGGTCCACAGAGCGGGGGGCAGAGCTGGGGGCCCCCGGTCAATCCTGGTCCCCTTTCATTACTACACTGAGAAGCGAAGGTTCTGGAGGAGGCCAGAAAGACACGGGAAATAATCTATAACAACGCACAAGTGTCCATTTTCCAGGACCTCTCTTCATACATGCTGGCCAAACACAGGATGTGCCGCCCTCTGACACAAATGCTAAAAGAGAAGGGGGTGCGCTATAGATGGGGGTATCCCTTCTCCCTCTCGTTCGAGTACGAGGGCCAACGGTCGACCCGGATTACAGAGGAGGACATAAGGGAAGCCATCCAAGGGTATGTGTCGGACCCGGCCCCTCGGAGAGAACCCACAGGATTTGCAGCGGAAGGAGCCAGGGAACGCAGGTCACAAGGAGAGAGGAGAAAGAGACGGGTCCACGGAAATTTAAGAAACTGAACCCGCCGTCCCTGACGACGGACAGGGAAGACGCCGACCCCGGTCAGGGAGGAGCGGGCCGGTCGAGCCTGGGGTAGCCTGGAAGTACAAAAGGGTACGGGGAAACCGGGCAAAGAACTCAACTCACGATCACAACGTCCGGCCTGGCACAAGGACGAGTAGACTTCCAGGACTACAGGGTCTAAGGACGCAAGGGGCCTCCCAGAACAGCAAGTAAGTCAGTTACCTGGGGGAGGGGGCTCGGTAGGGGGGCAGGGGGAGAAGGGGGGCTCAAGGAGGAGTGATTTCCGACATTAGCCCAGCCGGAGGCGGCAGGCTGGTGGTCCGGCCAATTACCAGCAATGGTGGAACTATTTGGCTGGACGCCGGGGTGGGGGGTGGGGGTTGAAGGAACAGTTGGGGTTGTTCAGTTCGGAGGGGGGACCAGGGGGCAGTTGGGGACAGGTTTAAGGCCCACCTGGGGGGCGGGGGAGGGGGTAAGGGAGATCAGGTTGTAACACAAAAGGAGCAGGAAAGGAAAAGTGCCACGAGACAGCTACCCAGTAAGATGTTGATCCTAGACAATGGCTGAGGATCTGCCCGCCCTGGGCGTGGGTTCCCTTAATGTGCGGGGGCTGAACACCCCAACCAAGAGATCCTTGGTCTGCAGGGAATTTAGGAGGGCAAAGCTTGACCTGCTCTTTCTTCAGGAAACACACTGGGCCCGGGGGAAGGAACCAAAAATGCGAGGGGGCGGGATCGGGGAGGTCCTCAGCGCATCCCACAGAACCAAGAAAAGGGGGGTAGCCATACTGCTAGCAAGGGATGTTGGCTTTGAAATGGAAGCCACAGTGAAGGACCCAGAGGGCCGATATCTGCTGGCAAAGGGCTCTTTGCGGGGTTCCCCTCTGACTCTGACAGTTGTGTACGGCCCTAATGAGGGCGAGGCGCAATTCTGGGAGGGAGTGAAGGACAAATTGAAATTGTTTGTTCACGGGGTGTTGGTGGGGGGGGGGGGGACTTCAAAATGGTCCTAGACCCAACCGCGGATAGAAAACGCTTGGGGCCTCAGCTCACTAGGGCCGCAGATAAAACCATGGCCTGTACATTCCAGAGGGTCAACGCGGAGCTGGGCCTGGTGGACACCATCCCGACTCCCAGGACAGGCCTCCCCTCCTTCACATACTACTCAGCAATCCACACATCATACTACCGTATAGATTATATCCTGGTAGATGAACCCCTTCTCCCACATGTCTCTGGCCACAGGCTTGACCCGGTTCCTTGGTCCGACCACGACTTGGTCCGTACCACTATAGTAGGGGGATGGTGGAGTGGCAGTAGAGGGCGATGGAAGTGTAATGACTCCCTGCTGAAGGACGAAGTTCTAGTACAGGAGGTGCAGGACGCCATCTCGGAGTATTTCGAGTTGAACGACAACGGTGAGGTGGGCACACACGTGCTGTGGGACGCCTTTAAGGCTACCTTACGCGGCGTCCTCATTAGAATGGGAGCCCAGAAAAAGAGGGAGAGGGAGGCCCAGGAAAAATCCTTGAGGGAAAAGATAGCCCAACTCCAACCGGGTGATCTCCCGCAGGCTCCCCTGGAAAGAGATCAGATTGCTTCCCTGGAAAACTACAAACTCCAGTTGAAAGACCTCCTGTTACACAAGACCGAGCGGAGCCTCCAGCTAGTGAAACAGAAATATTATGAGAAGGGGGCAGAGCTGACAAAATCCTGGCCTGGAAACTCAGAGAGATTCAAAGGAACAGAACGGTGAAGGCAGTGAAGAATGATCGGGGATCATTAGATCACGACGCCTCTAACATTGGAGCAGCCTTTCGCCGTTATTATGAAAAGTTATACTTGTCAGAATATGACAGGGATGACACTCAGATTGAGGGTTTCTGGGACTCCATCCAGATCCCGTCCTTGACAGGTGAAATGTCGGAGGGTCTAGAGGGCCGGGTGATGGAAGAGGAGGTGGAGCACGCGATCAGTGGGATGAAGGTGGGAACGTCCCCGGGAGAAAGACGGCTTCTCCATATACTTCTACAAGAGGTTTCGGGCTATCCTAGCCCCATACCTGGTGAGGGTGTTTAACGGAGTGTTATAGGGGGGCTCTCTGCTGGAGACCATGATGAGGGCCATAATTGTGGTCCTGCCCAAAGAGGGCAAAGATCCCACTGAATGCTCCTCATATCGCCCAATCTCCCTCCTCAATATAGATGTAAAGATCCTGGCCAAGGTGATAGGCAAACGGATGGAGGGGATAATGCCCAAACTGGTTCACGGGGATCAAGTGGGATTCATAGGGGGCAGGCAAGGCTCGGATAACATCAGGAAGACGATAGACCTAATCCACCATGTCCAAGAATCAGATCTAGATGCAAGTCTGCTTTCCCTGGACTCCGAGAAAGCTTTTGACAGGGTGGAGTGGAGGTACATGCAACAACTCCTCCATCGAATGGGCTTCGGGGCTCACATCAGGAATTGGGTTTCCGCCCTATACTGGGCCCCAACGGGGAGAGTACAGGTGAATGGAGAACTTTCCGACTCATTCCCTCTCACGCGGGGGACGCGACAGGGATGCCCACTCTCCCCTTTAATATATGTCCTGACGATGGAGCCCCTGGCCATAGCGGTCCGAGCTCACCCCAACATTAAAGGGATTAAAAGAGGAGAGGTGGAGTTCAAGCTCTCCCTGTTTGCTGACGATATTCTTGCATACCTGGTGGAGCCCAGCACCTCGCTCCCCCCCGCCCCCTGTCCCTGATGATGACCTTTGGGAAATTCTCGGGGCTAAAAATAAACGCATCACAATCAGTTTTACTCCCTATGAGGGCTCGGGACCCGGGGCTGGACCACCGGGATGGGTGTGCGGGGATTGTGGTGGGGAAGGACTCCATCAGGTACTTGGGTGTACTCCTCACAAGGGATCTCTCAAAACTGGCTTCGGCGAATTATGGGCCCATTATGGCAGAGATAAAATCAGACCTGAGGATCCTGTCTTGGTACGGGCGCATGACAGCGGTGAAAATGAACATCCTCCCAAGACTGCTGTATCTTTTCACGGCACTCCCAACGGGGGTCCCGACCAGATGTTTCGAGACCTACAGAGGGCAGTCAGAGTTTGTTTGGCAAGGGTGGAACCCGAGGATAGGGAAGGCCATTCTAATGTTACCTAGGGAGGAGGAACAAGTTACTTACCTGTAACTGTTGTTCTCCAGCATGGGTCTGGCATGGATTCACATGCTCATGAATATTCCCCGTCGTCAGGCTGGGAATCCTCGGTAAAGAAAAATCAGTATCAGTTCCGTTTCTGATCTGTCTTTCGTAGTAGTAACCAATCACTGATCTCTGCGTCATACTGACCAAAGCCAATGACTGCCATCTCCCTAAGCCCCGCCTCTGGCAGCCATCTTCAGATTTGGTAGCACGTGAAGTGGCAGTATGATCAAGTGAAGAGCCGCAGAGGGGTAGGCGGGAGGGTTCGCATGTGAATCCATGCCAGACCCATGCTGGAGAACAACAGTTACAGGTAAGTAACTTGTTCCTTCTCCAGCATGGGGTCTGGCATGGATTCACATGCTCATGAATAAAAGAGTACATAGCAGTACACACATGCACAACCACGGGAGGTGGCAAAGGCTCAACATTAAGCATTACATCCAAAACTCAACATTAAGCATTCTTACCTCCTTCACCAGGCTCACCTTAGGCGAACAGGTTGCGCAGCAATGCTTGGCCGACCCTGGACTCCTCCCTGGAATCCCGATCGACGCAGTAGAATTTCGTGAAGGTGTGCGTCGACCTCCACGTAGCAGCCATGCAGATGTCCAGCAAGGGCACACCAGATAGGAATGCCGTGGTAGCTGCGATCGCTCTGGTGGAATGGGCTCTCGGACGGCCAGGCAGCGGTCGGTTTGCCAACCCATGACAGTACATGATACAGCCGGAGAGCCATCTGGAAATGGAAGCCTTCGAGAGGGCCTTTCCCTGATTGACAGGTCCAAAGTTCACAAAAAGTTGTGACGTCTTCCGAAAACTCTTCGTGCGGTCCACGTAGAACTTCAGCGCTCTAGCCACATCCAGCGAGTGCAAAGTCCTTTCAGCCGGCGACGAAGGCGACGGGAAGAAAACAGGTAACACCAAGGGTTCGTTGAGGTGGAAGCCCGACGGCACCTTGGGCATGAAGGAGGGGTGCGTCCTGAGCACTACCCTCGTGTCGTGAAAAGTTAAGTACGGGGGCTTGCAGGAAAGGGCCTGGATCTCTCCCACCCGTCGTGCGGAGGTGATGGCCACAAGAAACGCTGTTTTCCACGACAAGAACTTCAACGGAGCTGAGTGCAGAGGCTCGAACGGAGGTCCCATGAGCTTGGTCAGCACCACGTTGAGCTCCCACGCCGGGGCCGGGGCCTTCATCGGCGGGAACGATCTGAACAGTCCCTTCATGAATTCTTTCACCAGACGATGAGACCACAAAGACGTCCGTTCCGTGGTTCTGGTGTATCGGGAGATCGCAGCAAAATGAATCTTGATGGAAGCGTGCGCCAGCCCAGCCTTGGCCAGCGTCAGC
Organism: Ambystoma mexicanum; assembly: GCF_040938575.1. Classification (NCBI taxonomy): domain Eukaryota; kingdom Metazoa; phylum Chordata; class Amphibia; order Caudata; family Ambystomatidae; genus Ambystoma; species Ambystoma mexicanum. The sequence goes on along the minus strand of NC_090923.1, from coordinate 1,480,821,937 downwards.
AGGTACGGCAGTACTTGAGGAGCCGTAATCCGTAGAGGGTTAATCTTCTGTGCGTGGCACCAGACAGAGAACCTCTTCCATTTGTGTCCGTAGCATTTAACAGTTGAGGACGCCCTGGCCTTTGCAAGAACCTCTCTGCAGTCGGCCGTTATGTCGTAACCTCCAAACTCTAACGCTGCAGGAGCCAGGCCTGCAAGTTCAGCGACTTCGAGTCGTGGTGGAGGATGGCGCCTCCTTCCCTGGAGAGAAGATCCGCGTCCACTGGCAGCTTGATTGGCGGGGACGCTGACAAGTCCAGAAGGTCCAGGAACCATATCTGCCTCGGCCACGCAGGTGCGACGAGGATCATCCTGCACCGTGACCTCTTGAGCTGGTTGATGAGCCGGATAAGCAGCAGCAATGGAGGGAACGCATATAGGAACAGGCCCTCCCAGGGGAACGAGAAAGCATCGCCCATGCTCCTCGACTGGGGAAACCTGCTGGCGAACCTCCGGCACTTGGAGTTTGTCGCCGTCGCGAACAGATCGATCTGGGGAGTGCCCCACCGTCGGAAGAGGCGGTCCACTAGATCCTGTCGCAGTTCCCACTCGTGGCACGAGCGCAGCTCCCTGCTGAGCGAATCAGCGATGGTCTTTTTTATCCCTGCCAGATGAAACGGCACCAGAAACATCCCTTGGGTGACGGCCCAATGCCACAGATCCTGAGCCTCCTTGGACAGGGCTGGGGATCTGGTACCGCCCTGCTTCCTGATGTAGAACATGGTGGTGGTGTTGTCGGTGAAGATCCTCACCACCTTGCCCTTGAGGGACGGAAGAAAAGACCTGAGGGCCCAAAATACTGCACGGAGTTCCAGGACGTTGATATGGAGGGACTTCTCCGTCGGCAGCCAAAGGCCCCTCGCGTGCAGATTTTCGGTGTGCGCTCCCCACCCTTCCAGCGAGGCATCCGTGGTCACTGTCTTCTGGTGGTCCGGGGTCTGGAAGTCCATGCCCGCCGTCAGATGCGCGTGGGTGCCCCACCACCGGATCGCTCGTCGGAAGCTCTCGTCGAGTGTGATCCTGTCCTCGAAGCTGCCCGTCGTCTGGATCCAGCGAGCGACCAGGAACTCCTGTAACGGGCGCATCCGAAGCCTGCACAGGCGGATGAGATAAATGCAAGAAGACATCATTCCGAGTAGGGACTTGATGGACCTCACACGGGCCGCGTCCGCAACCAGCATCCGCTGCACCTTGCCCAAGATGGCCCTCGTCCTTTCCTCCGACGGAGAGGCCAGAAGCGCCACTGTGTCGAGCTTCGCTCCCAGAAACAGTGCATCTTGAGCGGGCACCAGGTGGGACTTGGCGTAGTTTATGGAGAATCCCAGGTCCGTGAGTAGTTGGACGGTCCTCGCCGTGTGCTCCGCGGCGAGCTCCTTTGTCTTTGCTCGGATGAGCCAGTCGTCCAGGTAGACGTGGACCCCCTCCAAGCGCAGCCGCGCCGCCACCGGTGCAAGGCACTTGGTGAACACCCTGGGTGCCGACCTCAATCCGAAGGGAAGGGCTCTGAACTGGTAGTGATGCCCTTGGACCACGAATCTGAGAAACTTTCGGTGTCCCTTTAGGATGGGGATATGGAAGTAGGCATCCTCCAAATCCAACGACGACAGGAAATCGCCCTCCTCCAGTTGACCCAGGACGTGCTGGAGGGTGACCATCCGGAACTTCTGTGCCTTGATGAATTTGTTCAGTAGTCGTAGGTCCAGGATGGGACGCCATCCTCCCGTCTTCTTCTTCACGAGGAAGTATCTTGAGTAAACTCCGGAGCCCCGAAGCCTCTTTCGGACGAGCTTGATGGCGCCGTTCTTGAGCATCGCCTTTACCTCCAAGAGAAGTTGAGGGACGTGATGTTCCTTCCTGGCCACGGGGGGGGACGTGCGGGCACTTCTTTAGAAACTCGAGCACGTGACCATGGGCCAGGGCGTCCAGCACCCAACGGTCGGTGGAGATGGACTCCCACACGCTGACAAAGCTCGCCAGCCGGCCTCCCACCGGGGTGCTTCGGTGGGGGCCCGAACCCACGGCCGGTTCAGTCCTGCTTCGACGAGGCTTTGCCGTCTTGTCCTCCTTGGCGACGACGGCGGGGTCCGCCCGACTTGCCTCGTCCCCTGTAGGCTTCCTGTGATGACAAACGGGCCGCTTGACGATAGGTGGAAAATCCGCCGCCGGAACCTTTGGAGGCACCCTGCTTGCCTCCGCCGCTCCGAAAGGGCGACCGTCGTTGCTGGAGGACACCAAGAGCCCGGGCAGTCTCCGTGTCCGTCTTGATGGCTTGTAGGGAATCGTCCACTGTTTTCCCAAACAGGTTGCTCCCGTCGAACGGCATGTCCAAGACTCTGGTCTGCACGTCCTGACGGAAGTCAGTTGCCTTGAGCCATCCACGCCGTCTAAGGCACACGCTGTTGCCCAACTGGCGAAATCCAGTGTCAGCGATGTCCGTCGCTATCGTAATGGCGTGGTCCGACGCCACTTCTCCTTCCTGCAAGATCTCTAGGGCCTCCGCCCTCTTGTCGTCTGGTAGGAAATCCAGCAGGTGGGCGATTTTGTACCACAACTCCCTGTCGTAGCGGGCTACGATAGCCAAGGCGTTAGCAGCCTTAATCGTCGTCGCTGCCGATGAGATGACTCCGCGTCCCATCGTGTCCAACTTCTTTCCCTCGCCGTCCGGCGGGGAGGTTGACGTAGAGGCCGAGGCCCCCCCCCCCCGCTTTCTTCCTGGCCGCCGCGGAGACGACCGATTCCGGGGTCGGCTGTGCCCGAAGGCACAAGGGAGCCGCGTCCGGGACCCGGTACTTCTTCTCGTACCGATCCCTTCTCGCAGGCGTTGTGGATGGGTTCTTGAGGAGGGCGAGACCCTCATCCCAGATATCGTCCAGTAGAGGTATAGCGAGGACCGTCTTCCTCTTGGTCTCGCGCCGTTGATAAAGGAAACCTTCCTTCTTCTCTTCCGGGCAGAGCTGGAAAAGCTCGGATGCCCTGGCGATCATGGCATGAAACGATACAATCTCGTCGGGCGGGGAAGCCCGGGGAGGAGGTGACGACGGGAGATCCTCGTCGTAAACCTCGTCGTCTGTGCCCGTCGCGGCCGTGTCAGTCCCTGTATCATCCCCACGGGTCGTGGACGGGGAGGAGGGCTGAGCAGGGCGCGATGGTTGAAAAGGAGGTGGAGGATGAATCCTTCTTCTCTTAGGAGGAGGGCTCCCAAAAGGGCCTGGCTCCGGGTCCCCCGTCAGGAGAGGTTCCTCCGTTGGTGGCAACGGCAATCTCGTCCTTATCTCAGAGCATAAGGACTGTATAGCCAACAAAATGGCCGCCGAGTTGTCTTGCGGCACTGGTTGAGGGGAGTCCAACGGGCGGTCAGGAGCCCCGTCGGCACCCTCGATGTTCTCGTCGTCTCCTACGTCGGGGTCCCTCCCGACGGGCTGGTCTTCTTCCATGCCAACGCCGTGGCTTAAGACTTCGATCAGCTCCTCCTCAGAGGTTGAGGCCGAATCCACGACGACCTCCTGCCCCCCCCTTTTCTTCTCCGTCGGAGGTTTCACGGGGGTCCTGTCGATGGGCATGAAAGAGGACTCCCTCCGCGGTGGCAGGGAGACCCTGGGCCCCGAGGTCGCCACCACTGGTGTAGCCTCCACAGGCTGAGCCAGGGCCGCCGCGACTGTCTCGATAGAGGCCTTGGCCGGATGGATTAAGGTTTTCACCACCTTAGGTGCGCTCACCGCCTTCTCCTTGGGGGGGGAGGGTCACCGCCTCGCTCCCCCTCCGATGGGGCCTTCGAGCTCGACCGGGGTCTCTCCAGGAGCTTCGCCGGGTGCTCGGCCTTCCTCTTACCCGAGCAAGAGCGTTGGCTCATGGTTGATGGCGCCGGGGAGGATGCGCCCTGCCTGGCGCCCGTAGAGCCCGACCGTTCGGCGCTCCCGGTGCCAGCGGACTCGCGGTGCTTGGCCTTCTGTTGGACCCCCGTCGCCGGGGCGCCCTCAAAGGTCTTAGAAGACCGCTCGGACTTCTTCTTCTCGCCTGACGGGCTCTTCCCTTCCAGCCAGTTGGCGAGACGCAGATGGCGGTCCTTCATGGTCCGCTCCGACATATTGCCGCAAAACGCACAGTCCTTCTCCACGTGCGTCTTGTCCTCATGCAGGCAGTAGAGGCAAAGGGAGTGTTCGTCCTCCTTAAGGACATTCTGAAGCTGGCATCCAGGGCAGACCCTGAACAGCTTTCCGGGCCTCGAGCTTCCCTTCTCCTGGGCCATGATCGAGATGGGCCTGAGAAACTTCTGGAGTACTCCAAAAGCGTGGCTCGACGAAGTCTTCACCCTTGAGGGGCGTAGAAGAATCCGACACGGGTCCCCGTTGATCGGATAAAGAAACGGTGGAGCTTGAAGCTCTTTTGACCGAAAGAGAAAATTTTCCTAGGAAAAAACGCGAAAAAAGCACTAAAGCTCGAGAGCAATAGCACGAGGATCCCAACACTTGAACATGCGGTAAAAAATCTGAAGATGGCTGCCAGAGGCGGGGCTTAGGGAGATGGCAGTCATTGGCTGTGGTCAGTATGACGCAGAGATCAGTGATTGGTTACTACTACGCAAGACAGATCAGAAACGTAACTGATTCTGATTTTTCTTTACCGAGGATTCCCAGCCTGACGACGGGGAATATTCATGAGCATGTGAATCCATGCCAGAGCCCATGCTGGAGAAGGGTGGTTTCGGGCTGCCGGACTTCCTTCTCTACCACCGGGCCGCCCAGCTAAGGGTCCTTTTGGAACATATGAGGGAGGGGATGGGCACCTATTGGTCTTATCTGGAGGACATGGATGCCCACCCTCTGAAAGTACGCGACCTTTTGTGGCTGCCGCGTAAACACATCCCAAATAGACTGCAGACCCACCCAACCCTGGGAATACTCTGGTCGATTTGGAAGGAGGGACCCACAACTGCGCACCTCACTTCATGGCCCTCCCCGATGTCTTCGCTCTGGGGCCACCCGCTCAAACTAGGTAGCAGGGGATTTAGGAATGCCCAGTCCTGGTCGGATGGGGGGCTGAAATGGGCGGGGCAGCTGTTCAAGGAGGGCGAGTTCCTCGAATATGAGGCGCTGCGAGATGCGCTTGGGCAGGGGTCTCTTTCAGTCTTTGAATATCTGCGCCTGAAGGGCATCCTCTGTGACCAGACTTGGGGCCTGAATCTGCGGAGACAGCTGACCCCCTTTGAAAAGTTATTAGACACGGCCACAACGAGGAAGGGGGTAGTATCCAAAATGTACCAAATATTGAACACTGTTAACTTGGAAGGGAGGAGAGGGTTTCGTGGGTTCTGGAATGACCTGGCAGGAGAGGCACTCTCGGAAGACGCATGGTCCAGGGTGTTTAAAATAGCTTTCCATGGGAACCTGTTCATGTCGGACATGGAGCACAACTTTAAGATTTTACAGGGATGGCATAGAGACCCATCGAAGTTATCCAAGATGTTCTCGGGGGTGTCCCCCAGATGCCCAAGAGGATGTGGCCAAGTGGGGACGAGGGGCCACACGTGGTGGTTCTGCCCTAAGGTACAGGGGTTCTGGGAGAAGGTACGGGGATGGATGGCGGAGGTCACCGAGGAACTACTCCCACTCAATCCACTGACAATGTTGTTTGGTCTCCCACCGGAGGAGGCGGAAATATATAGGTACCCAAGGATGTGGGAGACTGTTACGCAGAAACCTGTGCAGTTCCCTTAGGGAACACTGCAAAAGATTTAGGACTACAGGTGTTCGCAGTAAACCCACTTGGTAGCAGTCTGTACCACCCAGATTTACCTGGTAGCTGTGGCTGAGCAGTCAGACTTCCCTCAAGAAGAGTTAGGCAGTATGCAAAGTATACACAATAGGTACTCAAGACACAATAGCACAAGCAAACACTGACCAGAGCTTTGGTATCAAAGTATATAATTATTTATTTAAAGACACACTGTTTGAAACACTCCAGCACTCTTATTGTAAAACACTCTAAACACAGTTACTATTATAATATATACAACCCTTATTCCTTATCAGGCAAGTCTTAGTTAACACCACTTATTTTCAGACAGAGGTGAGCGCTTAACTATAGATGGCACTCCAATATGTTTGTGAAGAAGGGAGGGAAAAAGACAAAATATGTGAAGATACACCCCTCTAAGATTTAGGAACACTTTTAGCAAGGCAGAAGAGCAAAAAGTCACTGGGGAGCCAAAGTCCATAGGCTAGGCCCACTTTTAGAGAGCAGAGCACAAATGCGCCCAAGATCACACAGTTACGCTAGGCTTTGAAAGTCTTGCAGAGAGTTCAAAAAGAGTTTAGAGAGGCTCAGAAAAGTTTAGCCAGGGTGTCCCAGGCTAACCCAGGTTCGAAAGCCGGGGGCTAAATCTACCCCGTACAGTCGGTGGCAAGGGAAGCCAGGTGGAACACGGTACCTTAAGTGGGAAGGATCCTCCAGCGGTGGCAGTTGTTCCTGGCAGCGGGTGCAAGTCTCGGCGTCGTCCAGAGGAAGAGAAGATCTCGACTTGGAGGAAAGATGAAGGTCGTTGCACTGCCAGGGAAGAAACCAGCCGCTGAGTTTTCCGGTTAAAGGTATTACCCTTTATTTCGCGGTCGTGGTAAAACGTGGTATTCCGGTTGCCGGGGTGCTTGGCACAGGCAAGGTGGCCACGAGATGCGTCGGGAAGGCGAAAAGACGGTAAAACTGGTTATCCCCACCAGTCAAAGGAAGAAGACTCTCCGGCGGGAGATCTCCTCTGTGGTTGGGAAAAAGTGGTGAGACGGTCCAGCAGGGCTCCACCGGTGGTGTCGTCGTGGCAGGTTGGCTCCGCTTCTCCCTCGTCGGATTCTTAGGTCCTGTGGCGACTTCTCAAATTCCAGTCCCCAAAGCCCTGCTTTTATGCAGAAAACCCCCATTCACTGAGCCTAGCTGTCACTCAAACATGCTAAGTGGTGAGCCGGCCTGCTCACCACTTGGGCCAATCAGGACGGAGTGCGACTTGAGTTGTCTAGGCAACTCAGTCCAGGGTGCCTAAATCCCCCTCCACCCCTCCACAGTACCCCAGACAGAGCGGCACCATTTTGGAGGGCTTCTGTGGAGAAGCCCGCCAAAAGGTGGAACAAAGGGCTCGACTTGGGTTGGAGTCACAGAAGAGAACACAAACGCCATTTTAGAACCGAGTTTTGGCAAAAAATACCAACCGGAGAATTAATAATAATTAAATAAACCGGCGGTATGTTCGAGGCTATCGTAATTAAATAATTAAAGATAGTAACCTCGAAAAATGGGAAAATCCCATAGAGAAATATTTGCGGTTGAATATAAAAAGTAGTATCCACTGCCACCAGCCAAAACTCGATCAGGGCGGACGGAGACGTGCCCCCTCGACTAACAGACCTCGGGGCAATCGAATTGCCCCGGCCAGTACGTCCACAATATGATGGTTTGTACTGGTTCTGTTCAGAATTTGAGACTAGTAAAGTCAATGGTGACTTTACATGCCCTGGGAGACAGTAGTCAGTCCCAGGGTATGGAGTCTATATTGGGGGGTCACTATGACACCCCTGTGTTATGGCACTGAGGGTGCGGTGTAACACACATCACAAAAACACATGAAGCCCTATGGAGTAAAAGACCTCATAGCCCATTAAACACATCTAGAGTCAAAGAAACACACTCAAATCATGTCCAAGAGTGAGGGTAAAAGAGTGTCACTCTTGGCAGGAGAAAAAAATAAACCCCAAAAAAATCCAGCAAAGCTGCTGGGGGACTCACTAGGTTAGGAAATTCAGCCTAAACAGAGAATTCTCCCTAACACAGACCATGTTGCGAGCAGGAAGGGTGGCCCTAGCGCAAAGGTGGAAAAGTCCGGAGACCCCCTCTAAGGAAGACTGGCTAAAAAAACTGAAGAACATGTTCCTCATGGACAAACTGACGGCCATGGTAAACAATGAATCGAGCACCTTCCAGGCAAATTGGTATGGGGTTTACCAGGCATGGGGGTGGGTGGCTCACTGACATTATGTGGACAACACGGGGCGGGGGGGACGATGGAGCCCGGAGAGAACCACTCAAGAACAATGGGGTAGCCCACAGCCCGGGAGACAGCGGATCCGTCTAAGCCAGCATTTAAGGGAACGCATAGCACGGCTCCAAGGCACCGAACTTCAAGTACTAATGATGACTCCTGCGATTGGTTTTACGATGGGACACTGATCTGGGGGGAGGGGTGGAGTTGGGGAGGGGGGTGAGGGCGGATGGGGGGAAGGAGACTATGGGGGTTTGATGATGATGTTAATGTGATATTCATACTGCTCCCGGTGTTGTCATTGTTTCTTTTTCTGAAAAGTTACCAATAAAACCAAAGTTAAAAAAATAAATAAACGTATTTGCTTTTGGCTGTGTTAGCCTGCGCTCCCTAGCTATTCTCACCTTTTGAAAACTGCTCTGCCGCCAAGGGCAGACCCTACTCGAATAGTGGGAATCAATTCTTCATTGCCTCAAACCCCTTCCTGACTTGCTACAGCTCTCCCAAGAAGACCTGCTTTTAGTTCTGCCTGCGCGATCATGCATTTTTACACACAAATGTACTGTGGAGCACAAGGCTCCCCACTTCTTAGGGCTGGACTCGAAGGTTAGGGAACGACTTTGCTCCTAGTGTGTTAGCTCACCCTTCTCGTTACAGGTTGTGGCTGTGTTTTACTCCTTTTTCGCATTAGGAAATGTAGTTTATATATATTATTTAATATTTTATTTGTGTGGTAACTGTTTTCATAACTGAAGTTTAAATGTGTTAATTGGTCCGGCTAACAATAAATGTATAGCTATTTTTCATATACACTTGTCTAAGAGTAATTTGTGGTACGGTACTTTGTGTGCTCATTGTGGGCTTCTGGTCACTTTCACCCCTCCTGAGACTTACTCTTGACCAGAAGGTTCCCCTATTTCACTAAAACTAGGATGGCCTCCTAAACCTCTGACCACCAGGTCAGAGTTTAGAAATCCATTTTAAAAAATTGATGTACAGCGTTGGGACAAGATCGGAGGTACCCAGTGTTGCGCACCGGTAAGGTACCAAGGTCTTACACAGGAGACACAGTGTCCTTAGGTTAAAGTTAACTGTAAGCCACCTGCCTTTACTTATTGTATGGACGCAATTACGGATATTGCTTTGAGTGCCTCAAAATCTGAGACATTAAGATTTGTGCCAAAAGGGGCCCGGTGGCCAATGATACCACCTCTGAAATGACCCAGAGGATCATAGATCGGCAGGAAGTTAGGATTCCGGCTTTGCCCTCCTATGATAGCGCAGAAGAACAAGTTACTTACCCCTGGAAATGTTCTTTCGACTAGATGTTCCTCCCACGTATTCCTCATCTTGGACTCTTGTTGTCTGGTTTCAGCTGCTTTGGAAAAAGAATTTGGCAGAGGACGCTCTGCGTCGATGTCCCTCAAAGGCCTCTGTCGAGGGTGATGTCATCGAAGGCATGCGCAGCACCCGTTGGCCTCAGTTATTTTTTTCCCTCCTCTTGCAGCAGAGAGGCCCGTAAAACACGGGAGTGACCGTACTCAGCCCTGCTGGAACGGCAGCTTTAATAGCTCGGGAAATTATACTGAGGGGTACGATGGGAGGGCGATGAGGAATACATGGGAGGAACATCCAGTCGAAAGAACGTAACTTGTTCTTCAAATCAATTGTGTCCTCCCACGTATTCCTCATCTTTGACAGACTCCCAAAGCTGAATTAGGTTTGGAGGAGGGAGTGGAATTATAAATCATAAATGTTTATGGACAGAGTGAAGGACTGCCTTGCCAAAAGTACCATGCTCACTAAGGGAAGACTCCAGGCAATAATGCTTATTGAACGTACGGATGGAAGACCACATTGCCGATTCACAAACGTTTCTAATTGGAATGCCCCTTTAAAGAGCAGTAGATGTAGCCACACCGCTGGTGGAGTGAGCTCTTAAACCTTCAGGAGGGTATTTTCCTGCCAGCCTGTAACATTCTGATATTGCTAGAATTATCCATCTAGATAAGGTTTGTTTGGTAACAGACTGACCCAGCTTGTGTCCTCTGTATTCGATGAAGAGTTGGTCATCAATTCTTAACTTAAACATTTGTGAAATGTAAAAGCGTAATGCTCCCCAAGGGTCTAACCTAGACTCCCCTCCTCCTCCTCCTCCTTACCAGGATGAGGTGGGGCATAGAAAGAAGATACAACAATTTTCTGACCAAAATGAAAATCAGAAATTATTTTGGGCAATAAAGAAGGTTTGACCCTTAAAACAACCCTATCCCTGTGGAAGGGTGTCTTAGATGAAAGTGCCTGCAACTCGCTCACTCTATGTGCTGATGTCAGAGCAACCAATAGGATGGTTTTGAAGGTTAATAACCTTAAAGGACTTCTGTTCAGAGGTTCAAAGTGTGCACACATTAGCAATTTTAAAACCAGATTAAGGCCCCAAACCTGAACCTGGAAAGAAGATGGAGGGAACACATTGGTGAGTCCTTTTAGAAATTGAGTCACCAGTGGAATTTTTAAATAGGAACTTTCCTTTGACGAGCGCTTAAAAATGGACAGCGCCGCCAGGTAGCCTTTAACATTACCAATCTGAAGCCCCAGATTAGCCAAGGATAGAATAAAGGATAAAACATCTGGTGTTTTACATAGAAAAGGATCTACATTCTTTTCCTTGCACCAGTTGCAGAATTTGTTCCAACGGCAACAGTACAAATATTTTGTTGCTGGTCTTCTGGCCGAAAGCAACACCTTCATAACATCATCTGGGAGGTGCCAATCCTTATATCTCAGCCTTACAGAAACCAAGCTGAAGGTTGAGAGTCTTGACCTCTGAATGGAGAACCCGACCCTCCTCTCGTGAGAGAAGGTCCTCTCTTTGTGGAAGATGCATCGGAGGACAAATGGACATGGCCAGAAGGTCCGGGTACCACGTCCTCCTGGCCCAATCCGGGGCAATTACGATCATGTGTTTCCCGAACCTTCTCAATCTCCTGATTACATGAGGAAAGAAGGGGACTGGAGGAAACGCATAGTCTCTGGAGGATAGCTCAGTGGCAACGTGCTCGCCTTGGATGGAAGACTACACGGAGCAACACAGGTTCGATCCCCGAGTCAGTGCTTAGTGCTTAGAAACCTCTGGGTATTAAGCGCGTTATAAATAACCAATTACAATTACAGGAGTGGAAACTCCCAGTCGACTACGAACGCGTCTTCTTGGGGGAAATTCCCTGGAACAATATCTGTCGCATTTCCGGTTGACCTCGGTCGCAAATAGATCTACCTGAGGGGTCCCCAAAAGGGTGAAGATCTCTTAAAGGACTTCTTGATCTAGTTTCCACTTGTCGGAGACTGTGCTCTGCCTGCTCAAAGCGTCTGCCGCCGTGTTCTCCTCTCCGGATAGGTGAACTGCCAATATGGAGATTTGTTCTTGAATTGCCAAGTACAAGAGCTGCATTGCCTCTCTGCACAGTGGTAGTGACCCTACACCACCTCTCTTGTTGTGGTAGTACATGACCACTGTGTTGTCCGTCATTATCAGGACATTCTTTCCACGTACAGATGGCAGAAAGGCCTTCAGCGCAAGTCTGATTGCCCTTGGCTCCAAAGAACAAGTTACTCTGTTACCTGGTAACGTTCTTTCGATGGGATGGTCCGACGACGTATTCCATATCTATGACAGTAATCACCACAGCTGTGCTGCTTCGGAAAACCTTTGGCGTCTGCATCCTGCGTCGATGACGTCGATGCGCCGTCCTCGAGGACCTCCTCCGACGGCCGACATCACCCGATGTGATAAGTAGGACGCACGACGCCGTAGCCTCAGTTGTACTTTTTTCCCAGAACGTGTGCCACCAGTCTTCTGCCAGTCTGACACACAAAGCCTTGCGGAAACGTAAGCTGCAATCGCATAAGAAATTCTGTAGCGGGGAACGTAGGGAGGGAGCGATATGGAATATGTCGTCGAACCATCCCATCGAAAGAACGTTACCAGGTAAGAGAGTAACTTGTTCTTCGAGGGGATTGGGTCCTCCGAAGTATTCCATATCTATGACAGACTCCCAAAGCAGTTCCAATGCAAGGAGGTGGGAAAAGAATTTAGAAACCAAATGTAGAATGCCCAATCAAATTGCAGAGTAAAGGACTGCCTTGCCAAAAGCCAGATCCTGTCCTCGGATGGAATCGAGGGAGTAGTGACGTACAAAAGTATGTACTGAAGCCCAGGTGGCTACATCACAGATGTTACGAATAGGAACACCCCTCTGTAGGGCAGTAGATGCAGCCACACCCCTGGTAGAATGAGCCCGCAAGCCGGCCGGTGGGCCCTTACCCGCCAAGCGGTAACACTCCGAGATCGCCAAAATAATCCAGCGAGAAAAAGTCTGTTTCGTCACAGCTTGTCCCAAACGCTTTCCAGCGTAACCAATGAAGAGTTGATCGTCCACTCTGACCCGGGACATGCAGGAAATATAAAAGCTTAATGCTCTCCTAGGATCAAGCCTATGGAGCCTCTCCTCTAACCAGGATGTGGAGGAGGATAGAATGCCGGAGGAACAACCTTCTGGCCTAAATGATATTCCGGCACCACCTTCGGAAGAAGGACAACCCTATCCTCATGAAACACAGTGAAGGGTGGCTTAACTGAAAGTGCCTGTAACTCACTCACTCTGCGAGCGGAAGAGACCACAACTAAAAATACAGTTTTAAGAGTTAACAGTCTCAAAGGACAAGAGTGCAAAGGCTCAAAGGGAGCCCCCATTAGAAACATGAGAACAAGGTTCAAATCCCAACCGGGCACCTGGAAAGGTGACGGAGGGAACACATTAGTGAGCCCTTTCAGAAACTGCGAAATTAGACGAGCGCTTAAATATGGCCAGGGCCGCCAGGTAACCTTTAATGGTACCCACTTGAAAGCCCCTGTGGGCCAAAGAAAGCAAAAAAGACAGAACCATGGGAATGTCACATGCAAAAGGATCCATATTCTGAACCCTGCACCAGTCGCAGAACTTACGCCAACAGTACAGGGACTTAGTTGCGGGCCGTCTGGTCGAGAGCAACACCTCCATCACGTCTTCAGGGAGGTCCCAATCCTTATACCTCAACCTTTCAGATACCAAGCGTGAAAGTTGAGGGATCTGACCTCTGGATGGAGAACCTGACCCCACTCCCGTGAGAGCAGATCGTCTCGGTAGGGAGGACGACGTGGAGGGCAGATGGACAAGTCGAGAAGGTCCGGGTACCACGTCCTCCGGGCCCACGGCGGAGCAATGAGGATCATCCAAGAACCGAACCTCCGTAACCTCCGCAGTACTTGCGGGATGACGGGGACTGGAGGAAACACGTACAGCAGTGGGAATGACCACTCCACCACAAACGCGTCTCCTAAGGCTCCGTTTGGAGGAAATTCCCGCGAGCAGAACCTCTCGCACTTCCGGTTGACACTGGAGGCGAAGAGATCCACTTGAGTGGTCCCCCAAAGGGCGAAGATCTCCAGGAGAATCTCCTGAGCCAACTCCCACTCGTGAGAGGTCGTGCTCTGCCTGCTCAGAGCATCCGCCATCTCGTTTTTGTCTCCTGCCAGATGAACTGCCGAGATCAAAACTTCCTGCTGGATGGCCCAGAACCAGAGCTGCATCGCCTCCCTGTACAGAGGAAGTGACCCTGCCCCCTCCTTTTTGTTGAGGTAGTACATGGCCACCGTGTTGTCTGTCAGGATCAGGACATTCTTTCCTCGCACAGTCGGCAGAAAAGCCTTCAGGGCTAGCCTGACGGCCCTCAGCTCCAACAGATTGATATGGAGTCTGGACTCCGACGGAGACCAACGACCGCTGACATTCAACTCGTTGGCATGAGCTCCCCATCCCTTGAGGGATGCGTCCGTCACGATCGTCACTTCCAGCCATGGCAGCCAAAATGGAGCCCCCCTCATCAGATTGCCTTTGTCGGCCCACCACAGAAGGTCCCGGGCAACCGAAGACGGCACCTGAACAGGGTCCGACATCCTGCCGGAGGACTGAGACCACTGGAGCTTGAGTGCCCATTGCAAAGATCTCATCCGCAACCTGGCCTCTGGCACCAGAAGAATGCAGGAACCAATGAGGTCGAGCAGTCCCAAGAACTCGAACGCTGGGAGAGTCTGGGCAAGTTCAAACTTGTGCACCATCTGCTGAATGTGATGAGCCCTCACCTGGGGAGGAAAACACTGCCCCAGGGAAGTGTTGAGCACTGCTCTGATGTACTGGAGCAGCTGTGTTGGCATCAAATGGGACTTCTTTAAGTTGAGGGAGAAGCCCAGCCTGTGAAGGGAGTGGCAGGTGACGGACAGATGATCCAGGACTTGCTCGGGAGAGAGCGCCCTGATCAACCAATCGTCCAGGTAGGGGTAGACGTGAATCCCCCCTTTCCTGAGATGCACTGCCACCACCACGAACTTGGTGAAAACCCTCGGGGTGGAGGTCAATCCGAACGGCAGGACCCGAAACTGAAAGTGCGAGTCGCCAACCGCGAACCTCAGGTACTTCTTGTGCTTTGGATGGATCGGCACATGAAAATAAGCGTCCTTGAGGTCGAGACACACCAACCAGTCCTGAATCTGAAGGGCCTGGAGGACTTGAGAGAGAGTAACCATCTTGAACCTGTCCTTCCTGAGGAGTCTGTTCAAACCGCGCAAGTCCATGATGGGTGTCAATCCCCCGTCTTTCTTGGAAATCAAAAAATAAGGGGAATACCATCCCTTGTTCCTCTCCGCTACAGGCACCAGTTCTATGGCACCTTTCTCCAGCAGGGCTTGAATTTCCTGCGCAAGGAGCGGATCCGGACTCTTCAAAGAGAGGGTCCCAGGTGGATTGTCGCGAGGCCTCTGCCGAAAGGGAAGACAGTAGCCGTGGGTTATGATCTCCAGAACCCACACATCTGAAGTAATGGCGCGCCACTCTGCAAGATGCTGCGCCAGCCTTCCCCCAACCGGCGAACCATGGGAAATGGCCTCATGACTGAGCTGAAGCGGCTGCGGCGTTGCCTGAGGGCAAAGAGGCAACTGCCCGCGTGGCCTTGGCACCTCGAGTACCTTGTTTTCCACCTGTGGCACTCTTACGGATGCCCCTTTGATTTGCAGCTCCTCTCGCTTTACTAAAGGATGAGTAATAACGAAAGTAACCTCCCCTCCATTGCTGTCCCCTAGGACGAAAAGGCGGAGGTTGGCGGACTGCAGCGCCCAACGACTTTGCTGCAGCTTTGGAGGTCTGCAACTTCTCAAGGCTCTCGTCAGCCTTGCTGCCAAAAAGATGGACACCATCAAAGGGCATGTTGAGGAGCCTGGCTTGCACATCAGGAGCAAACCCCGACTTCCTCAACCACGCAAACCTGCGTATTACGGTGCTCGCCGCCAAGGACCGGCTGACACAGTCTGCCATGTCCAAACCCGACTGAACAGCCTCACACACGGCATCCTTGACATCCTGAACCAAGGCAAGGAAACCATCCCGTTCATCCCCTTTGGGAATATGTTCAGCTGCCAAGGAGAAACAGTTCCACAGAGTGTGCGTGAAACGAGACAAGGCACAAATGGAGTTGGCCGCGTGAAGCGCCATACCCCCTGAAGAAAACACTTTCTTCGCCCAGCCATCAAAACGTTTGTTGTCACTATCAGGAGGGATGGTAGGATACGACGCCTGCTTTGCCGGGGCCGTAGCCGCCTGCACCACCAAACTCTCCGGAGTGGGGTGCCTGGTCAAGTAGCAGGGGTCGCTACTGGCTGGACGGTATTTTCGCGACAAAGACTTGCCCACTGCCGGGAGACTCTCCGGAGCAGTTCAAGCCGCCGCCACCCTTCTCTGTAGAGCCATATGAAACAGCAGTACCGGGTCAGTTGGGGGACCAAGATCGAGGATGTCGGTAAAATCATTCTGAACCAACTCCCCTGGGGGAGCAGGCCATCCCAAGTACTCGGTACCCTAGACATAAGGCGCCAGTACCAAGAATCGGCATGAGTGCCAGGCTCAGGCCTACAAAACTCCACCTCCGGAGAGGTGTCCAGTCTACTGGCATCATGCAGTGACTGCCTTAGGTCCTCAAACTGGCTATGGCCCGAGAGAATTCCATCTTGACCCTTATTAGGAACTATGCCATCATCAGAGCCCTCATCCACCTCTGAAATGTACTCCAGATGGCGATAAGAAGGCACTTGGGAAACCAAGCCATGCTTGACCTTAGCCAGAGCCTTTCTAGGGGGTTCCCCCGTGCCACGGGGTAACTCCGACACCACAGCCTTGAAAGGCGTCGAGTGAATCGGCGCCAGCGTTGAGTGAATCAGCGTTGATGTCAGACGCAGCGCCGCCAGCATCGACGGCGTCGACACAGGCCTCGAAGCCAGAGCCCCGAGCGTGTTCTTCGACAACCTGGATGCCGACAGTGTCAACGACTTCCTCGGAAACGGAGCCTCGAGAGAGTCCGTCAACGACCTCGGCGCCACAGGCGTCGATGTCTTCCTCGAAGACTTCACAGGATCACGCGGTCTCGAGTGCGTCGAGGACCGGGACCTGGAACGGGCATGACGAGAACGATTCCCCTTGTCTGAGCGGGACCTCTCCCGCGAATCGTGCCGACCACCCGAGCCCGAAGGCGTGCGAGCGGTGTCTCTCAACCGATCACGACCGACCCCACTCGGAGGCGCGGATAGACCGGTGCCCTGCGATTCGAGTATCGCTAACATTTTCTTCCCGAAGGAAGCCCATTCCCCGGTGTCGCATGCTTGGTGGGATAAGCGACCCACCGAAGGGCGGAGTCCTCGGAAGAGGACGGGGAAGGCGACCAATGCCAACGCTTCCGGGAATGCCTCGAAGAGGCAGAGGAGTGGCGAGACCGACTCCTGGAACGAGACCCACTGGACTTCCGACGAAGACGCAGAGAGTAGCCTCTCGAATCATCCGTCGAAAGTCCCTCAGACCTCGACTTTCGGGGCTTGGACACCTTACCTACCAACAACTTCTTCTTGCGCTCCTGCAAGGCTTTGGACGTGAGCGACTGGCAGTCGACAGTCATCCGTGTCATGGGCCTCCCGAGGCACCAGAGGCAGGCGTCGTGCGAGTCCATCACTGACATCTTGGACCCACAGTCCCCGCATTTCTTAAAGCCCGGACGCGGGGTTGAAGACGAGGTAGACATCGTCACGAAGAATAACTTCACAAAACGAACAGGTGCGAAGAACCGAGATGAACAACAGAACTCCAAAGAGTCGAGGCGTACCGAGATTCACGAAGCGAACACGTTCACGGAAAAAATGGAACTGAGGCTACGGGCCTCGTGCGTCCTACTTATCACATCGGGTGACGTCGGCCGTCGGAGGAGGTCCTCGAGGACGGCGCATCGACATCATCGACGCAGACACCGAAGATTTTCCGAAGCAGCACAGCTGTGGTGATTACTGTCATAGATATGGAATACGTCGGACGACCCAATCCCCTCGAAAGATTGATATGTAGTATGGACTCCGATGGAGACCAACGACCGTTGAGTGTGAGACCGTTGGCATGGGCTCCCTACCCCGTGAGTGAGGCGTCCGTCACTACTCTCCGTCCATGGCTGCCAAAAGGGTTCTCCCTTCACAATATTGTCCTTGCAGGCCCACCACAGAAGATCCGGCGAGACCCTGGCTAGAATCTAAAGTCAGTCTGACATCTTTCCTGAGAATTGGGACCATTGCGTTCTTAGAGCCCATTGAAGGGATCTCATTCTCAGACGAGCCTCTGACACCAGAAAAATGCAGGATACCATGAGGCCGAGCAACCTCCGAAAAATCAAAGGCCGGTAGACTGTGGGCATTCTGAAATTCGGTTACCATCTGAAGAATGTCTTGAGCCCTCACCTTAGGTGGAGAGCTTTTCCCCAAGGATGTATCTAGCACAGCTATGATGTACTGGAGCATTTGAGAGGGTGTCATATGGGACTTCTTGTAATTGAGAGAGGCCCAGTCTGTGAAGAGAGTGGCAGGCGATGTTGAGATGATTCAGGACTTGTTCGGGAGAACGTGTCCTGATCAACCAATCGTCCAGGTAGGGATAGACGTGAATCCCCCCTCTCCTGAGACTCGCTGCAACTACCGCCATCAGTTTGGTGAAAACCCTTGTCGGCGGAGGTCAGCCCAAATGGCAGAACTCAAAATTGATAATAAGAACCGCCAACTGTGAACCTCAGGAATTTTCTGTGCTTGAGATGGATTAAGCATCCTAAAGGTCCAATGACACCAACCAATCCTGGAGTTGGAGGGCCTGAAGGATCTGAGAAAGTGTGACCATCTTGAACTTTTCAAAGTCCAAGATGGGTCTCAGTCCTCCGTCCCTCTTTGGTATAAAAAAATATGGGGCGTACCAACCCTTGTTTCTCTCCGCTACAGGCACTGGTCCTATAGCATCTTTCTCTAGCCGGGTTAACATTTCCTGCACAAGGAGCAGATCCGGAATCCTCAAAGAGCGGTTACCCGGTGGATTGTTCTGAGGTTTTTTTTATATAAGGAAGGCAGTAACCATGGGCTACGGTTTCCAGAGCACAAGCATCCGAAGTAATGTCTTGCCATTCTTCCAGATGCTGAGACAGTCTG
Organism: Ambystoma mexicanum; assembly: GCF_040938575.1. Lineage (NCBI taxonomy): Eukaryota > Metazoa > Chordata > Amphibia > Caudata > Ambystomatidae > Ambystoma > Ambystoma mexicanum. The sequence continues at coordinate 1,480,803,291 of NC_090923.1, read as the reverse complement.
CCCCCCACTGGTGAACTGTGACTCAAGACCTCAGAGTGGTTTTGCTGCGGCTGATGTAGAGGCCGATGGTAAGGAGGCTGCTGCTTGAGCTGGCTTTGCACCTCTACCTCGTCCACCACGAGTAAACCTTCTCTGGCCTCTTTGACTGGCCATTCCTCTCGCCCTTCCAACTGAGGAGCAGTAGCTAAATGATCTACCCTTCCAAGGTTGCCCACTAGGAGGAAAAGGCTGAGGTTGCCTAATAGCGGCACCTAAAAATTTGGCGCAAGCTTTTGAGGGCTGCAACTTCTTAAGGCTCTCGTAAGCCTTGCTGCCAAAAAGGTGCGACCCGTCAAAAGGCATGTTGAGAAGACTAGATTGTGATTTTAATAGGTTCAGAAAGATAACCCCTATTTTTTCACTATCTCTACCATCAGGGGATATATAAATCTATATTGATTCTCAAAGAGATAGGAACACAAACACAAATGAACAAATTCAGGTATCCTATGGGAACAAATAAACCTCTCTAATTGATGTTCCGGTACTTATATCTTGAAAAAATAGATATAGTAAAACACAATTCATCCAAAAATATATAATTTATTACAATTGAGACCCTAAACTAGCACAACAGTTGATGGTATTGAATACAATTGTATTACTCAATTTTCATAAAAAAATCAAAACTCAGGTAAGTACATAGACACAAATATTGCAGCATATCAACATCACATAACGAATGTGTCACAAAAAACATATATTCCCGACATGTAACATGTTTCAGTTCTTTATGCCTTCGCGTGGCTGAACTTTCTTCAGGGAAGTCAATTCTTTTTCTTTTAAAATTCCTTCAACATTGTGCGATAGAGGTCCTAGGGACATCCACCAACGGATGTCATAAAAAGCCTGTAAAACAAACAGGCGGAAGGCCTTCAGTTCCCAGTCGTACCATACAGTACACAAATGACTACCTTCACCACCTTGATCAGAACGAAGCCTAAAAAGTGTGAAGTGACTAGCACCTGGCACCATGACCGACTCCACAAGCGTCTAAAAAAATCACCCTTGAAATGAAAAGTAATTTCAAAAAAGAAAAAAGAGCCGTTAATGGCCACTTCATATCATGCGATACATCAATTAGTAAGTTCGCCTTACCACTTAAGTAGAGGTCATGTCCATATAAGTCCTTAAAGTAAAACCTTTTAGCAAAAAGACTGACAAGAATGCCTTGCTACACTTTAATAGCCATCATGCCAACCATCTGAAATCTAATTTACCTTTCGGGCAGTTCCTGAGGTTAAAACGAAACAGCAGCCTCAAAGAAGATTTCAGCCTAAGTGCCAATATCCTTTCTCAGAAACTGTCGGCTAAAGGTTATCCGGCCAAATTTGTAAAAACCTCTTCAAAAAGGGCCTATAACAACAACAGGGATGCCCTACTTGAGAAAACAAACAAAGAACAAAGGGAACGAAGAGAAGTGGGGACAGTTTTTGTTAATACCTTCTCGAATTTGTAGTATAAAATCAAGACAATCATGAGCAAGACATGGAAACAAGTCTATAACAATAAAGACATATTACCCCCACTGGTGGCCTATAACGGAGTCAGAATCTGCAAAATATTCTCATCAGAAATGATGTTATTGTAAAACATAGCGCACCTGTGAAACAAACCACTCTGTGGGGTCTACCTTCTGTTATTGGACACTTCCCTTGTGGCCAATGTGTTATGTGCGACTTTATAAAAACAACCAAGTCATAACAGATTAATCCTGATGTGCTATGGAACATGAGTAGTGTGACTAATTGCAACACACAGAATGTTGTCTATATGATCACCTGCCCACGTGGGCTACACTACATTGGTAAAACCAATAGAAAATGTCGGATTTGTTTGATTGAACATCGCAGTTGTATCAAAAACAAGGTGCCAACAGCCCCGATGGTGAAACATTTTGTAGATAAAAAACATTATTATACTAATTTCGGCTGGGTGATTTTAAAGAGAATTGAAGGCAACAACAAAAATGAAATTGACCAGAAGCTGTTAAATTTTGAACAGAAATTGATCTTTAAACTACAAAGCCATATTGTGGGCCTTAATGAGAGTGTTGACTGGCATCAAGTCCACCTTTGAGATAGCGTTGTTGCTATCATCTTCCTCAACTACATGTGTATTTCAAAAATAAGGAGAGTACAATGTGTAAGGCTGTTGTCTCGTACTATTGTGGAATATTTGAACTCTTGCCCTGTTTTCCTAACTTTCTGACATATTGAACTTTGAATATGGTACGATGCAATATGAAACAACATGTACTTTTTGGAAAAAATATGCACTCATTAAAAATTGTATTCTAAGGAAAACATTCCACAGTTCATATTCAACTTGTACCTGATCAGCATTTCCACTGCTGCAATCTCGTTTTGTACCGAATATGCTGGCACTCGACTGAATTAATATCTGATCTAGTTCTTTGAAACGAATATATTCTTGGGAATTCATTTTGAAGAAAGAAAAAAAACAATTTGAACAGTTGTGGAATATTGTATTTTTCTGCTTAAAATGTCAGTGCCATTCCTACAATATTGTGAAGCGTAGGGTGTTTCAATTTACAGTGCACGTCAGACTGATACAACGCTGCCATTTTTTCTTTCAATATGGCGCTGTTCTGCATTGAATTCCCTTCTTGGTCTCAGTCCTTTTTCTATACCGCTGTGGATTCAGGTAGCATGAGGTTCCATCCATTATACACGTCGGCTCCTGAGGCGTGCGTTTGTCCGATGTAATCGGCGCCACACTATCCTAAAAGTAAGTGCTTTTTAAGTATTCCGCAGGGTATGACTGCTTGTTGGTGATGGCATAGCTGTTCTGGATGAGTGCCCAGCGTTTCAAATTGCATTTACCTTGTTGCCGGTCCGCAATTAGAAATGCGGCTTTTCTGTAAGTGCTGCCCCTATTTGTTAGCAGTAATTTCTGAAGACATCCTTTAAGTCAATGTAAATAGAAGACTTGGGGGCATACTCTCGTACTGTGAGACATACATGGGGACGTTATTTTGTTATGTGTAATTTCTCTGAGTACCTCCTCGTTTCTTACAATTGAATGGGGCACGTTGTGTTTTCCATATAGTGCTTCATTTATAAATAATGGAGTCCTGAGCTGGCAGTTTCTTTGTGAATACCCGTCTTCCGGTACTCAAATTTACGGTGTACCACGGACCTTCGGTACAGGTGTGAAGAAGGTCCATGTTGATGCTGATGAAATTAGTGTTGTATTGATACACACACTTTTGATAGCCTGCTAAAAATCAGTACTGGAGATTACTCAGGTATTTGTAATTCTGATAGAAGCATGATTTTAGATGGGACTTTTGAGTCTGGCTTCTGGTGGTGGGTTCTACTTTTTTCAAATCCCCCAGGTGACTTAGGCACCCATTATACAGACATGACCTCTACTTAAGTGGTCAGGCGAACTTATTAATTGATGTATCACATGATATGAAGTGGCAATTAATGGCTCTTTTTTCTTTTTTGAAATTACTTTTCACTTCAAGGGTGATTTTTTAGACGCTTGTGGATTCGGTCATGGTGACGGGTGCTAGTTTCTTCTCACTTTTTAGGCTTCGGTCTGGTGAAGGTGGTGAAGGAACAAGTTACTTACCTGTAACTGTTGTTCTCCAGCATGGGTCTGGCATGGATTCACATGCTCATGAATATTCCCTGTCGTCAGGCTGGGAATCCTCGGTAAAGAAAAAATCAGTATCAGTTTTGTTTCTGATCTGTCTTTCTTAGTAGTAACCAATCACTGATCTCTGGGTCATACTGCCCCCAGCCAATGACTGCCCTCTCCCTAGGCCCCTCCCCTGGCAGCCATCTTCAGATTTGGTAGCACGTAAAGTGGCAGTATGACCAAGTGAAGAGCCGCAGAGGGGAAGGAGAGAGGGTTCGCATGTGAATCCATGCCAGACCCATGCTGGAAAACAACAGTTACAGGTAATTAACTTGTTCCTTCTCCAGAATGGGGTCTGGCATGGATTCACATGCTCATGAATATAAGAATACATAGCAGTATAAACATGCACAACCACGGGAGGTGGCAACAGGCTCAACATTAAGCAATACAACAACTCAACATTAAGCATCTCTTACCTCCACACCAGGCGCACCTTAAGCGAACAGGTTGAGCAGCACTGCTTGGCCGACCCTGGACTCCTCCCTGGAGTCCCGATCGACGCAGTAGAATCTTGTGAAGGTGTGCGCCAACCTCCACGTAGCAGCCCTGCAGATGTCTAGCAGGGGCACACCAGACAGGAACACCGTGGTAGCAGCGATCGCTCTGGTCGAATGGGCTCTCTGACGGCCGGGCAGCGGTCGGTTTGCCAACCGGTGACAGTGCATGATGCAGCCGGAGAGCCATCTGGTAATGGAAGCCTTCGAGAGAGCCTTCCCTTGATTCACAGGTCCAAAGTTCACAAACAGCTGTGATGTCTTCCGAAAACTCTCCGTGCGGTCCACGTAGAACTTCAGCTCTCTAGCCACATCCAGCGAGTGCAAAGTCCTCTCGACCGGAGACGAAGGCGACGGGAAGAAAACTGGCAACACCAAGGGCTCGTTGAGGTGGAAGTCCGACGGCACCTCGTGCATAAAGGAGGGGTACGTCCTCAGCACCACCCTCGTGTCGTGAAAAGTCAAGTATGGAGGCTTGCAAGATAGGGCCTGGATCTCTCCCACTCGTCGTGTGGAGGTGATGGCCACGAGAAATGTTGTCTTCCACGACAGGAACTTCAACAGCGCCGAATGCATAGGCTCGAATGGGGCCCCCATGAGCCTGGTCAGCACCACGTTGAGCTCCCACACCGGGCAGGGGCCTTCACCGGCGGGAACTATTGGAATAGTCCCTTCATAAATTCCTTCACCAGGCGATGAGACCACAAGGACGCCCGTCCTGTAGTTCTGGTGTATCGGGAGATGGCAGCCAGATGTATCTTGATGGAGGCGTGAGCCAGTCCAGCTTTGGCCAGAGACAGTAGGTACGGCAATACTTGAGGGGCCGTAATCCGCAGAGGGTTAATCTTCTGTGCACTGCACCAGACAGAGAACCTTTTCCACCTATGTCCATAGCACTTGAGGGTTGAGGACGCCCTGGCTTTTGCGAGAACCTCTCTGCAGTCAGCCGGGATATCATATCCTCCAAACTAGTGCTGGAGGAGCCAAGCCTGCAAGTTCAGCGACTCCGGGTCGTGATGAATAATGGCGCCTCCTCCTCTGGAGAGAAGATCCGTGTCCGTCGCCAGCTTGATAGGTGGGGACGTAGACAAGTCTAGAAGGTCCGGGAACCAGATCTGTCTCAGCCACGCCGTTGCGATGAGGATCATCCTGACCCTGGACCTCTTGAGCTGGTTGATAAGACGGAGCAGCAACGGCAACGGAGGGAACGCGTACAGGAACAGGCCGTCCCAAGGGAACGAGAAAGCATCGCCCATGCTCCTCGGCTGTGTGAACCTGCTGGCGAACCTCTGGCACTTGGAGTTCATTGCCGTCGCGAACAGGTCGATCTGGGGTTTGCCCCATCGTTGAAAGAGCCGATCCACCTGGTCCTGGCGTAGTTCCCACTCGTGGCACGAGCGCAGCTCCCTGCTGAGTGAGTCGTCGATGGTGTTTTTTATTCCTGCCAGGTGTAAGGGAACCAGAAACATCCCCTGGGCTACGGCCCAGTGCCACAGATCCTGGGCCTCCTTGGATAGGGCTGGGGATCTGGTGCCTCCCTGCTTCCGGATGTAGAACATCGTGGTGGTGTTGTTGGTGAAGATCCTCACCACTTTGTCCTTGAGGGACGGAAGGTACGATTTGAGTGCCCAGAACACGGCTCGTAGCTCCAGGATGTTGATGTGGAGAGACCTCTCCTCCGGGAGCCAGAGGCATCTTGCGTGGAGATCTCCGGTGTGGGCCCCCCATCCCTCCAGGGAGGCGTCCGTCGTCACCGTCTCCTGATACGCCAGGGTGTGGAAGTCCGTGCCTGCCGTGAGGTGCGCACGGGTGCCCCACCATAGAATCACCCGACGGAACTCCTCGTCGAGCGGGATCCTGTCTTCGAAGCTGCCCGTCGCTTGAATCCAGCGGGCGTCAAGGAACTCTTGCAGCGGACGCATCCGAAGTCTGCAAAGGGGCACAAGGTAGATGCATGAGGACATCATCCCGAGGAGGGACTTGATGGACCTCACCTGGCCACGTCCGTGGCTAAAATGGCCTTCGTCCTTTCTTCCAACGGAGATGCCAATCGCTCCACTGTATCGAGCTTCGCTCCCAAAAACAGTGCCACCTGGGAAGGGACCAGGTGGGATTTGGGGTAGTTGATGGCGAATCCCAGTTCCAAGAGCAGGCAGACGGTCCTCGCCGTGTGTTCGACGGCGAGTTCTCTTGACCGTGCACGGATTAGCCAGTCGTCCAGGTAGGGGTAGCCGTGGATCCCCTGCAGGCGCAGCCGTGCCGCCACTGGTGCGAGGCACTTGGTGAACACCCTGGGTGCCGACTTCAATCTGAACGGCAGGGCTCTGAATTGGTAGTGACGCCCCTGGACTACGAATCTGAGGAACTTTCTGTGTCCTTTTAGAATGGGGATGTGGAAGTAAGCATCCTCCAGGTCCAGTGACGATAGGAAGTCGCCCTCCTCCAGCTGTCCCAGCACGTGCTGGAGGGTGGCCATCCTGAATTTCTGTGCCTTAATGTACTTGTTCAACCAACGCAGGTCCAGGATGGGGCGCCAACCGCCTGTCTTCTTTCTGACGAGGAAGTACCTTGAGTATATTCCGGAGCCCCGGAGCCTCTTGGGGACGAGCTCAATGGCACCTTTCTTGAGCATCGCCCTTACCTCCAACAGCAGTTGAGGGACGCGATTCTCCTTCCTGGCCACGGGAGGAATGCGAGGACACTTCTTTTGAAATTCTAGCGAGTGTCCGTGGGCCAGGGTGTCCAGCACCCAACGGTCGGTGGAGATGGACTCCCACACGCTGACGAACTTCGTCAGCCGGCCTCCAACTGGGGTGCTTCGGTGGGGGCCCGACGCTACGGCCGGTTCAGTCCTGCTTGGAAGAGGCCTTGCCGCCTTGGCCTCCTTGACGACGGTGGAGAGACCCTCCTTGCTTGCTGCGGCCTCTGTAGGCCTCCTGGGACTAGGAGCGGGCCGCCTGGCGGTAAGTAGAAGAGCCACCGGTGGATCCCTTGGAGGCTCCCTGTCTGCCTCCGAAGCTCCGAAAGGGCCACCGTTGCTGAAGGACTCCTAGGGCTCGGGCTGTTTCTGTGTCGGTCTTGATGGCCTGGAGGGACTCATCCACCGTCTTCCCAAACAGGTTGTTGCCGTCGACGGCATGTCCGACACTCTGGTCTGGACGTCCTGGCGAAAATCCGTCGCCTTGAGCCATCGTCGTCGGAGGCAAACCCCGTTGCCCAGTTGGCGAAATCCGGTATCGGCAATGTCCGTTGCCACCGTTATGGCGTGGTCCGATGCCACCTCATCTTCCTGCAGGATCTGTAGGGCCTCCGCCCTCTTGTCTTCCGGTAGGAAGTCTAGCAGGGGAGCTATCTTGAACCAAAGCTCCCTGTCGTAACGGGCCACAATCGCTAAGGCATTGGCCGCCTTAATCGTCGTAGCTGCCGACAATATGACTCGTCGTTGAATGGAGTCCAACTTCTTGCCCTCGCTGTCCGGCGGGGAAGTGGAAGTTGAAGCCGCCGCACCCGCTGCTTTCTTCTTGGCCGCTGCCGAAACGACCGAGTCCGGCGTGGACTGGGCCCTGAGGCACAAGGGGGCGGCATCGGGGACCGGTACTTCTTCTCGTACCTGTCCCTTTTGGCGGGTGTCGTGGAAGGGTTCTTCAGGATAGCCAGTCCCTCGTCCCAGATGTCGTCGAGCAACGGTACCGCAAGGACCGTCTTTCTCTTGGCCTCTCGTCGTTGGTAAAGAAAACCTTCCTTTCTCTGTTCCTCAGGGCAGAGCTGGAAGAGCTTGGATGCCCTGCCTATCATGGCGTGGAAAGAACCAATTTCGTCGGGTGGAGAGGCCCGAGGGGGGGTGATGACGGAATGTCCGTTGTATCATCGCCACTGTCGTCGTCTGTCCCTGTCGCTGTATCCGTCGCCGTATCATCCCGAGGGTCCGGCGAGGGGGATGAGGGGTCCACAGGCCTCGTGGGCACGAAGGGTGGTGCGGGGTGGACTCTCCTCCGCTTGTTCGGAGGGCTTCCCGACGGTCCTGGTTCTGGATCATCCATCGGGGTCCGAGGTAACCTTGTCCTTATCTCAGTACATAAGGATTGGATCGCCAACAAAATGGCCGCCGAGCTATCCTGGGGCTCGGGAAATGGCTGCGACGGACAGGATGGCTGCTCCACTGGGCACTCATCGTCGCTATCTTGGGATCGAACCTTCTCGAACCTCTCGTTGAGGCCTTTCATGGTTTCCACCGGATCCTCCTCGGAGGCTGAATCAGAGTCCGTAATGGCCACCGCCCATCTTTTTCCACCGGGGTCTTCACGGGGGTCTTAACGATGGTCTGGAAAGAGGATTCCCTCCGCGGTGGTAGGGAAACTCTGGGCCCCGAGGCCGCCTCCACTGGCGTATGCCATGGCCGCTGCGACAACCTCGATAGAGGCCTTTGCCGGGTGGATCAGGGCCCTCACCACCTTAGGTGCATCCTGGGCCTTCTCTTTGGGGGGAGGGTCATCGCCTCGCTCCCCCTCGACTCCCTTCGAGATCGACCAGGGCCTCTCCAGAAGCTTACCCGGGTTCTCGGACTTCCTCTTCCCCGAACCAGAGTGCTGGCTCGTGGTTGATCGTGCCAGGGAAATCACTCCCTGCCTGGCAGCCGAAGAGCCCGACCTTTCGGCACTCCCGGTGCCCGCGGACTCGCGGTGCTTGGCCTTCTGTTGGGCCCCCGTCGCCGGGGCGCCCTCACAGGACTTAGACGACCGCTCAGACTTTTTCTTCGCCTTCTCACCTGCTGTGCCTTTCTCTAGCCAGGCGGCGAGGCGGGAACGACGATCTTGCTTGGTCCGTTCCGACAGGTTCTTGCAGAACGCACAGTCCTTCTCCACGTGCGTCTTGTCCTCATGAAGGCAGTAGAGACATCTCGAATGCTCGTCCTCCTTGAAAACATTTTGCAATCCGCATCCCGGGCAGCTCCTGAACAGCTTGGATCCGGGCGTCGAGCTTCCCTTGTCCTGGGCCATGTCCGTTGCGGTAGGCCACAGATCTTCTGGAATCCTCCAAGAAGCGTAACTCGACGAAAACTTCACCCTTGAGGGGCGTAGAAGAATTCCGAAACGGGTCCCCGTTATCGGAAGTAGAAACGGTGGAGCTTAAGGCTCGATTAACCCGAAAAAATTAGAAAATCTCCTGAAAAAGCGCGAAAACGCAGTAAAAGCTAGAGAGCTAAACACGAGGACTCCCAACACTTGAACGTGCGGTAAAAATCTGAGGATGGCTGCCAGGGGAGGGGCTTAGGGAGAGGGCAGTCATTGGCTGGGGGCAGTATGACCCAGAGATCAGTGATTGGTTACTAAAAAGAAAGACAGATCAGAAACGAAACTGATACTGATTTTTTCTTTACCGAGGATTCCCAGCCTGACGACGGGGAATATTCATGAGCATGTGAATCCATGCCAGACCTCATGCTGGAGAAGGTAGTAATTTGTGTACTGTATGGTACAACTGGGAACTGAAGGCCTTCCGTCTCTTTGTTTTACAGGCTTTTTATGACATCCGTTGGTGGATGTCCCTAGGACTCCTATCGCACAATGTTGGAGGAATTTTAAAAGAAAAAGAATTGATTCCCCTGAAGAAAGTTCAGCCACACAAAGGCATAAAGAACTGAAACATGTTACATGTCGGGAATATATATGTTTTTTGTGACACGTTTGTTGTGTGATGTTGTGATATGCTGCTATATTTGTGTCTATGTACTTATCTGAGTTTTGATTTTTTTATGAAAATTGAGTAATACAATTATATTCAATACGCTCAACTGTTGTGCTAGTTTAGGGTCTCAATTGTAATAAATTATATACTTTTGGGTGAATTGTGTTGTACCATATATATTTTTTCAAGATACAAGTACCGGAACATCAATTAGAGAGGTTTATTTGTTCCCATAGGCTACCTGAATTTGTTCATTTGTGTTTGAGTTCCTATCTCTTTGAGAAGCATAGATTGCAGATCAGGTGCAAAACCCGACTTTCTCAACCACGCAAATCTGCGCATAATGATGCTGGTAGCCATGGTTCTGCTGATGCTATCTGCAGAACGCAAACCTGATGGAAGGGACTAGCACATGGCCTCTCTGCCTTCCTTAATAATAGCTAAGAAGCCGTCCCTTTCATCTCCTTTGGGAATGTGCTCTGCCGCCATGGAAATAAAATCCCATAGAGTATACGAAAACTTAGCGAGGGCACAAGTGGAGTTGGCAGATTTTTACTGCCATGCTTCCTGCAGAAAATACCTTCCTCGCCAATCCATCTACGCGTTTGTCGTCCTTTTCAGGAGGGATGGTAGGGTACTCCACTTGTTTGGAAGTAGCAGTAGCTGCCTGCACCACCAGACTCTCCGGAGTGGGTTGTTTTGACAGGTAGTCGGTCAAAACACTACTGGAAGGGCAGTATTTTTTTGTCAAGTTCTTATCAACTGCCAGATTGGACCTCAGAGTCTCCGAATTCCCAGCCACCCTTTTCTGCAGTGCCATATCGAAAGGCAAAATAGTATCAGATTGTGGACCCTTGTCCAGAATATAAGTGAGGTCGTCCTGCTCATAAGGCAATGGAGGCCTACTCCAACCCATGTATTCCACCACTTTCGACATGAGCTTTCTGTCGGCTTCCCAGCTTCGGACATGATATGGCATTTATAACGCGCCTATACACAAGTGTTTCAATGCGCGACGAGGCAAGGGAGGGGGAACAGAGGGAAGACAGACAACGATCCTACTAGGCCAGGTGTCATTCAGATTGTGCAAGTGCATGGGATGAGGAAGGAGGAGAAGTGCGAGGGGGGGGAGCGATAGAGGGCAGTGTAGTACATGGGATAAGAAAATAAATAAACAATAAGTAAAAGTACGGCCAGCAGGTGGCAAGTGCAAGGGTAAGGATAAGTGCCGACATCAGGTGTCATGTGCGGGTGGTGGGACTGTAGGGATACAGAAAACCATCCCCAAGTGCGGGGGTAGCCAGGTAACCAGTGCAGTTTCAGTGTCAGCCAGGAAGTCAGCAAGGGAGAGGAGGAGAAAAAGCAGAAGCAAAGAGAAAGGTATTGAGGTGCTTCCGGAACCGAAGATGATTCTCCTTAAGTTTCAGGGAGGCAGGGATGCTGTTGCAGAGGGAGGCCCCAGCCTAAGAAAGATCTACCACCAACTCGTTGCTTGGAGAAGCGACTGACCTTGAGGGAGTTTGAGGCAGATGAGTGAAGAGCTCGAGAAGGAAGGTATTTAAGCAGGGAGAGTTGAAGGTATTGAGGCCCCAGAAGGCCTTGCGGACAATGCAGAGGGTTTTGAACTTAATCCTCCCTGCCACTGGGAGCCAGTGCAGAGATTTCAGTCCTGGAGAGATACGATCCCTGCGCTTGAGGCCAAGGACAAGTCTTGCAGTCCCGTTCTGGATAAGTTGCAGAGACCGGAGAGTAGAAGCATGCAGATTTAGAAAGAGGCTGTTCCAATAGTCCAGCCTAGAGAGAACCAGAGCTCTGGAGACAGTGAGCTTCTGGGGGAAGGAGAGGAAAGGAAGAATACCTCTGAGGAGGTGCAGCTGGTAGTGTGACTTCTTCGAGACGTCAGAGATGTGAAGAGAGAAGGAGAGTGTAGAGTCGAAGATGACCCCGAGGTTTTTAGCCTTGCAGGTGAGAACAGGAAGTGGGCCAAGAGAGGCCGGCCAGAGAGCTACAGGAAAGGAGGGAGCGGGTGTGCTGATGAGGAGAATCTCAGTCTTACTGGCATTAAGACAGAGGTCATTGGCGGCACACCACTCCTGGATAGCAGACAGACAGTCAGAGATGAGGGAAGTAGAGAAGGAGGCTGAGGGTAGCCTGAAGATGAGCTGGGTGTCATCCTCATAGCACTGCAATTTGGGGCATAGAGCGGCGATGTGGTGGGCCAGGAGTGCCAGGTATTGGTTCAACAGCCAGGGAGAGAGATTAGACCGCTGGTGGACACCACAGGTAGAGAAAAAGATAGCGGAGAGGGAAGACCCAAGTTGGTCCTGGGAGGGTCGGTCGGAGAGGAAAGAAGTCAGCCACGCCTGAGCCTGACCAGTGATAGCCAGGTTATCACGGAGACAGTGAGCAGGATGGCATGGTTGATAGTGTCAAAGGCAGAAGAGAGATCAGCAGGATGAGGACGCAAGGGGAGTTAGAGTCAAGGTTGGAGAGCAGGTCTTCACGGATATTCAGGAGAGCAGTTTCCATGCTTCTGGCAGCTCTGAAGCCAGACTGATGGTCATGAAGACAACCACAGATTCAGTGTGGAGATTAAGCTGGGAGATGGCCAGTTTCTCCAGGAGCTTGCCCAGGAAGGGAGTGATGGAGATTGGGCGATAGTTAGCCGGGCAGGAGGGGTCGGCAGAGGGTTTCTTAAGAAGGGGATGCACAAGGGAGTACTTCAGGGGGGACGGGAATACTCCAGTGGCAAATGAGTGATTGCAGAAATCAGCCAGGGCAGGAGCCAGAGAGTGAATGTGGTCCTTGATAGTTTTGGAGGAACAGGGGTAAACCTGTTTCGACAAGACTTTCATAGATCGGACTTGTCCAGAAACTTCGTCTGCGGAGAACAGGGGAAAGGTGGAGAAGGAGGGAGGGGAGGTTGCTGCAGAAAGGCCAGAGGAAGAGCAGGGAGTGGGAGGAGGGAGGTGATAGGAGGAGAGAGAGGACAGGATGTCCTGAGTTTTAGAGATGAAATGAGAAGCCAGAGCCGTCCAGAGGCCCTGGGAGCGGACAGGAGATGTAGAGACTGCGGCAGGATTGGCCAGTTCCTTGCAGATTTTAAAGAGTTCAGTCGAGTTGTTAGATGCCGCAGAGACGTGGGCTTGGATATGCACTCTTTTCTTGGTTAGGACAGAGAGACGGTTTTGCCTTTGCAGCGGGCAGCAGGCCAGTTTGTCGGAGGATGTACATGAAGCACGCCATTTCCTCTCGGCCACCCTACTCTTGCGTTTTAGGGTGACGAGGTCCGAGTCGTACCAGGAGTTGCACTTGGCTTTGGGCTTCAGGCGGATCCTCATGACAGGGGCAAGGATATCAAGAGTATCAGATATAGCAGAGTGGAGCATGGAGAGGGCTGTGTCAGGGTAAGAGTCAGCAAAAAGGGGATGGGGGGTGAGAAGGTGGAGGCGAAAGCCTCAGCTGACACGCGCTTCATGGGTCGGATGACTGAGAAGGTGGGTGGCAGTGATGGAAGTGCCTTGGCCTGAGGGGTAGGGAAGGTGAGGTGGGAGGAGAGGAGAAAGTGATCACTCCAGGCCTTGAACCATGTCTCAGTGAGACTGAGGATGTCAAAGTCAAGTTCTTCAAGAAGGCGGCAGATATCAGAGGAATGTTTGACAGCAGAGAGACAGTTTAGAGTGGCAATATGATGAAGGTTGCCATCCTTGAAGGACTTCGGGGAGGTGTACAGATCAGAGATACGCCCTGCAGAGGTGTAGAAGGATCCCAAGAGGGGACAGAGAGGGAAGGGGAAGGCAAGGTAGCCAAGGAGGAGGCAGAAGGGGGAGGCGAGGTAGCCAAGGAGGAGGCAGAATGGGGGGCGAGGTAGCCAAGGAAAGGGGAGAGGGGATGTTAGGCAGAAACCTGTGCAGTTCCCTTAGGGACCACTGCAAAAGATTTAAGACTACAGGTGTTAGCAGTAAACCCACTTGGTAGCAGTCTGTACCACCCAGATTTACCTGGTAGCTGTGGCTGAGCAGTCAGACTTCCCTCAAGAAGAGTTAGGCAGTATGCAAAGTATACTCAATAGGCACTCAGATACAATAATACAAGCAAACACTGACCAGAGCTTTAATATCAAAGTATATAATTATTTATTTATAAACACACAGTTGAAACACTCCAGCACTCTTATTGTAAAATATTCTAAACACAGTTACTATTATGATATATACACCCCTTTTTCCCTTATTAGAAAATCACAGTAAGACACCACTTATTTTCATACAGAGGAGAGCGCTTAACTAGATTGCACTATACTAAGGTTGTGAAAAAGGGAGGGACAAAGACAGAATATGCAGGATTACACCCCTCTATGATTCAGGAACACTATTAGCAAGGCAGAGAGCAAAATGTCACTGGTGAGCCAAAGGCTGGGCCCACTCTTAGAGAGAGCAGAGCACAAATGCGCCCAAGATCACACAGTTACACTAGGCTTAGAAAGTCTTGCAGAGGGTTCAGAGAAGAGTTTAGAGAGGCTTAGAAAAGTTTATCCAGGGTGTCCCAGGCTAACCCAGGTTCGAAAGCCGGGGGCTAAATCTACCCCGTACAGTCGGTTGCAAGGGAAGCCAGGCGGGACACGGTACCTTAAGTGGGAAGGATCCTCCAGCGGTGGCAGTTGTTCCTGGTAGTGGTTGCAAGTTGCGGCGTCGTCCAGGGGAAGAGAAGATCTCGACGTGGAGGAAAGATGCAGGTCGTTGCACTACCAGGGCAGAAACCAGCCACAGAGTTTTCCGGTAAAAGGTGGTACCTTTATCTCGCGGTCGTGGTAAAAGGTGGTATCCCGGTTGCCGGGGTGCTTAGCACGGGCAAGGCGGCCACGAGATACGTCGGGAAAGTGAAAAGACGGTGAAACTGGTTATCCCCACCAGTCAAAGGAAGAAGACTCTCCGGCGGGAGATCTCCTCTGTCGTTGGGAAAAGTGGTGAGACGGTCCAGCAGGGCTCCACCGGTCGTGGTGTCGTGGCAGGTCGGCTCAGCTTCTCCCTCGTCGGATTCTTAGGTCTGTGGCGACTTCTGAAGTTCCAGTCCCCAAAGCCCTGCTTTTATGCAGCAAACCCCCATTCACTCAGCCTAGCTGTCACTCAAACATGCTAAGTGGTGAGCCGGCCGGCTCACCACTTGGGCCAATCAGGATGGAGTGCGACTTGAGTTGCCTAGGCAACTCAGTCCAGGGTGCCTAAATTCCCTCCACCCCTCCTAAGTACCCCAGACATAGTGGCACCACTTTGGAGGGCTTCGGTGGAGAAGCCCGCCAAAAAGTGGAACAAAGGGCTCGACTAGGGTTGGAGTCACAGAAGAGAACACAAACGCCATTTTAGAATCAAGTTTTGGCAAAAAATACCAACCGGAGAATTAATATTAATTAAATAAACCGGCGGTATGTTCGAGGCTACCTTAAATAATTAAATAAAGATAGTAGCCTAAAACAATGGGAAATCCCATAGGAAAATGTTCGCGGTTGAATATAAAAAGTAGTATCCACTGCCACCAGCCAAAACTCGATCAGGGGGGACGGAGACGTGCCCCCTCGACTAACAGACCCTGGGGCAATCGAATTGCCCCAGCTAGTACGTCCACAATATGATGGTTTGTACTGGTTCTGTTCAGAATTTAAGACTAGTAAAGTCAATGGTGACTTTACATGCCCTGGGAGACAGTAGTCAGTCCCAGGGTATGGAGTCTATACTGGGGGGTCACTATGACACCCCTGTGTTACTGCACGGAGGGTGCTGTGTAACACACATCACAAAAACACATGAAACCCTATGGAGTAAGACCCCATAGCCCATTAAACACATCTAGATTCAAAGAAACACACTCAAATCATGTCCAAGAGTGAGGGTAAAAGAGTCTCACTCTTGGCAGGAGAAAAAAATAAACCCCAAAAATCCAGCAAAGCTGCTGGGGGACTCACTAGGTTAGGAAATTCAGCCTAAACAGAGAATTCTCCCTAACAGGGGCAGCAGGAAAAGAAAGGATGTTGATGAGGCACGGGAAGCGTCTATCAAAGAGGTGAAGGTTGGCCTGAGGGACTTGGACCAGGATAGTCCTATTAGAGTAAACATTAATGATGACCTTGGAGGAATGGAAGGATGCCAGGAGGGCCTCCCAGCGGGTGCCACCATTAATGGGAGAAGAGGAGCAAGGGGAGAGCACAGAGACCATATGAAGGGTCCATAGGTCTGGCGAAGGCACATCAAAGAGGATGCTGGTGAGAGTTTCCTTGGAGGAGGCACTGGTGTAGGTGTCGGCGATAGGGAGGCCTGGGTTGGATAACAGGATGTCCTTTTTAAACTTCTTTCTACCAGATTTAGTGAGGAGAGCAGGATAGTCAATAGAGAAGCAGTTAGAAAAGATAGAAGAGACAGAGAGCACCATAGAGTAGGTGGGAGAGGAGGGGGGTGGAAGGGAGGAGAAAGACACTAGCAAAGGTCACTGGAGTAGGCAGACAGGACAGCGAGAGGCAAGCAAGTTGCGCAATAGGACAGAAGACAACACTAGGATACAAGTTTTTCAAAATGCACCGGTTTGAGATAGGTAGGAGGGGAACCTCAGTTTGAGAATCCTAAATAGGGGAGAAAAGGCCAGGTTGTTCAAAATGCAATTTCCAAATTCAAGTTCGGGCGAAGTATCTACCCCACTTGCTGTTTGCAAGTTGTCATACAGGTCCTTTATTCTGGCCTCTTCAGAAATAAAACTCTCTAGGGAGTGGAGCATATACTTTGTCTGGTTTGGCCATAACTGGCTTCGACGTCATCCAAGTCGTCAATGGTTTCTTTATCAGCGCCGACGTAGGAGGGGCGCTCGGCACTGACGGCACAGCTGGCGTTGTGGCGAAGCTGGCGTCTAAGGCTTTGGTGTCGAGGGCCTGGCGGGCGTCGAAGGCACCACTGGTGTCTAAGGTGTTGATGGCGTTGACGTTCTCAATTTTTCCTTGTGATCCTTTGATGCAACATCGGATCGAGGCCTCAAAGGCTCACAATGCAGATCCGGCCTTTTTCCCGGGCTCGAGGGTGCGGAGGTTTTCGGAGGGGGCCCTTTCCTTTCCGGCTTCTCTCGAAGGCTCGGTAGGCGCATGGCTTTTTTGTTTTTCAAAAATCTTTAGCATTTCAACCCTGAAGACTTCCCACTTGGCCGGAGTGGATTTCTTAGTAGGGTAAGCAACCCAAGTCACTCCTCGACCTGGATCGCTGGCCTTCATTCTCCGTAGAGTGTCGCCTCTCGACTCATCGGTAGAAGGTTTCGCGGCTCGGGTAGGAGATTTTTTACGGCTTTTTCGTACCTTTAGCTTCCCCTTCCATTCCCCTCAAGGCTTTTCCAGTCATGGACTGGCATTTCGAACAGTCAGAGGTATCGTGGTCTGCTCCGAGGCACCACAAACCGATATGGTGCGGGTCAGTTGGTGACATTTTTGACCCACAATCCCGACACTTCTTGAAACCGGACCCCGAAGTCGTCAGTGTCTATGATGAAGACATTGTCGAGTGGTGGGGGGCGTGGCTTGAGCAGCCATGGAGTAGGACATGCTTCCCGTGTAGCTCCGGAGGATCCGACAGATGATCCGTGAACACTACCTTTGAAAGTGCGCCATTGGTTCCAGAATTGATCACACACACACGGGAATGTATGCTCTGCTCATTGTATAAAGATCGAGAGAATCGTAAGCGGGAGTCTGGAGGAATTGCTCGACGAACGACGGCGGCTGTTCGGGCCATTGTCACACAAGATGGCCGACAACAAAGGAAACAAAACTAGGGAACCCGAAGAGGACGAATAGAGGCGGCGGCCACGGGGAAAGAACGACAATGGCGAGGTGAAGAAAGAGCAAAACCCCTGGGGGCTGTGGGCCTTGGGTCGTGAAGACTTGGGTGCTGGCCCGGACGGCAGGGGCCCGAGGGCAGCGAAGGTGTGAAAATGCAGGCCGCACCACGACAAGCACAAGAAGCGCTCGCTCGGCATTGATGAGCAACTAGCAGCGGTGAGAGGTGGTGGATGTCGTGACTGCCTGGAGATCACCACAACAGTCGGTAAAGAGCGGAAATTATGGTTGGGGAAGACACTCGGACGTTGAATCGTAATAGGGAGTCCCAACAAAGGCCGGAAAATGGCAGCGCGAGGGGCTGTGGGTAATAATAAGAACAAACAACCCACAATGGATATTTTTGCGAAAACACAACAGACTCCTGCTGCTGTCGCAACCAAAGGCCCGATGGCACAGGCTGAGGGCGCCACAGCGGCTGATAATCAGATTTTTAGAAGCCATTACGGAGCTGAAGGAATCTTGGGGGTTGCGATGTTGGACCTACGCACTTCCCTGGAGGCTAAAATTGAAGCAGTGGGCGTCTCCCTGCTGAGACAAGATGTCAGGGGGCTGGCAGAACACACAAGCAGCCTGGAGGGTGCGATGAAATCTAACACGGACACCAGCACCAACAATGCAAAGGAGATCCATGTCCTTAAGCAACAGGTGGCCAACTTGGAGTCTCGAGCAGAAGAAGCAGAAGGGAGAGCGAGGAGAAACAATATTCGCGTGGTGGGTTTGCCGGAAGGTGAGGAGGGCCAGGACCCGACTGATTACATTGAGAACTTACTCATACAAGGAATCGGGGCCGGTACACTCTTGCAGGGATTTGTGGTGGAGCGCGCACATAGAGTCCTCATGAGGAAGCCGAGACCAGGGGCCCCTCCACGAGCGATAATCGCCAAAATACTGAACTACAAAGACCGCGAGAAAATACTGGAGTATTTTCTGAAAGGCAGAAAAATTGAGAGGGCCTCGAGCACTATCACGGCATACCCGGATTATACTATGCTGGTCCAAAGGCAGCGGTACAGCTATGTAACCATCAAAAGGAGGCTGCGGGCGGCTGGGATAAAATATATGCTGCTGTACCCTGCCAAATTGAAGGTCGTGCATAAGAGCAAAATGCATTTTTTTGACATTCTGGAAGAAGTACAACATGGCTGGATCTGCAGGGCTGCCCGGATCAAGACACAGAAGAGACACAAGATGGACGTGATAAGTGACAGATACGGTATGCATACTGTTATGGTGGTGAGCGAACATCCCAAGGGCGCCTAGGCGAAGGCTAAGAACGATGGGCCTGGCTGTAGGAGGCTGATATTCAATAACATATTGCTGATTGTGAGAGACTTGATGGACTGGAATATAGTGGCGGTTATATATATTTAAACTGTATGGCAATGTGTAGTTATTCGATGTGCTATTGGAGCGGCAGGGCGGAAGCACCCTACCCCCCGATTTATAGTTGTAGTAGGTTGGCCACTAGGGCGGCCTCACCCTGCGGAGCTTCGAGTACAGGCGAAAGCCGGAAAGAGCTAGATGCGGGGGAGCCTGAGATCCAGGGATGGAGCTGGGCACCAGTTGGGGGGGGGGTGTTGAGGAAGGGATGGGAGGCGGGGGGAGAGGGAGCGGGAAGTTTGGTGTGTTTTGGGTTAAAGGGGATTTAGAATGGGATGCAAGCCTATATAGATTGGATTGGAACTCAAAGTTAAACTGCACCTGGAGGGGAGGGAATGGGATCATAACAGGCCATGGGGGACCTTAAAATACTCACATGGAATGTGCGGGGGCTTAATAGCTATTTAAAAAGGAACAAGGTTATGCTGTATTTGCGCAGGCAGAAAATAGATATTGCATTGCTGCAAGAAACCCACCTTACACGTGAGAGGATGGACATGATTTCTGGAAAGTGGAAGGGGGTGTTGGTGGGCTCATTGTACTCGGCCTACGCAAGAGGAGTACTTATATGGGTGGCGCCGCATGTCCCGTTTCAGCGGTTGCAAGTGGTGGCTGAGACAGACGGGAGGATGGTTATGCTGAGGGGATTGGTAGAGAACAGGGAGATAAGTATTGTTAACACGTACGCCCCGAACCAGAACACAGCGGCGTACATTAGGACACTGAGTGCGAACCTGAGCGTGTGTGTGTGGGAAGCGCGGTGATCTGGGGAGGGGACTTCAACTGCGTATTGAACCCGAGGGTGGATAGATCAGACGGGAAATTGGATAGACCGGCCCCTACAGCCAGGGCGCTACAGACACTGCTTGATGACTTTGGTTTGGAAGATGCATGGAGAGTGTGCCACCCTGGGGAAAGGCAATATTCTGCCCCACAGCAATTATCAACGAGGCTGGACTATATCTTCGCATCACCTGAAATGATAGCAGAGATTGCATACAGAGTATGGGCCAGGGTCCTCTCAGACCACTCGCCCCTGATTCTTGCGTGGCAATACTGCCCCCCGAGGGCGAGGATCTCGACATGGCGCCTACGAGCAGAGGCGTTGCGAGACCCCTTCTTTAGAGAGGATTTGCGGGAGGAGATAGTAAACTATTTTGAAACCAGTACTGGGAGTGTGGACTCGGCGGGGACACTATGGGAGGCCTTTAAAGTTGTCATGAGGGGGCGGCCATGGCGAAATCCAAGGGCCTACAGGGTGGGGTTTCGGCCGAACTGAGGGAGACGGAAGCAAAATTGGAAGAGGCCTTAAAAGCCGGTGACGATACAGCGAAGAAGCTAGATTTGATACTTAAGCTACAGCAAAAATGTGCGGAATACTGGGAGAGGTTGTGTAATCTTAATTATAAAAAGTACATAGAGAGACAGCATGCGGGAGGTGATAAACCGGGGAGACTCTTGGCGTGTTTATATAAGAGCGAAACCCCCAGAGCCACAATTAGAACTATAGAGAGGGAAGAGGACACCCAGGAGGGAGTTAATCAAGCGTTTGTGTATTATTATAAAGTGTTATACGGGGAAGATGGGGAAAGTAGCCGTGTAATGATAGAGGAAACGCTTGATGATATGGGGCTGCCCAAGATAAGCGAGGAAGAAAGAAGAATTGGACACCCCGATTACCCTGGAAGAACTGGGGGAGGTGGTGAGGCAGTTGCCTACTAGTAAGACCCCGGGGACAGATGGGCTCCCAAGCACATTTTATAAGGTATATATAGAAGAGGTCCTCCCCCCGCTGCTAGAAATGATAAACGAAGCGTTCGAGACGGGCCGCTTACCGGAGTCACTGAGAGAAGCTGTCATAGTACCTCTCCCTAAACCTAATAAACCTGGGCGTAGCTGTGGTTCCTTTAGACCTGTGTCAATGCTGAACCAAGACGGCGAGATATTAACTGCTGTCTTGGCGAATAGACTGAAGAGTGTCATTAGCAAGTTAATACATCCGGATCAAACGGGCTATGTCCCCCATAGACACATCACCAATAATCATAGGCGACTCCAGAGGATCACTGAGTTTGGCAGAGGAAGTGATGAGGAAATGGCAATCGTGTCCTTGGATGCGATCAAGGCCTTTGACTCCGTCAAGTGGCCGTGGTTGCTGGCGGCCCTGAAACACTACGGGTTAGGGCCTGGCTATGTAAGGTGGGCGAAGATTTTGTATAGCGAACCGCTGGCTAGAGTTAAGACAGGATCTGTGATATCAGAGAGGTGGCAGCTTAGTAGGGGTACTAGACAAGGATGCCCGTGGTCTCTATGCTCTACATACTGGCCCTGGAACATCTCGCGATCTATCTGAGGCAACAATATGACACCATAGGCATCAAGGTGAACGGAGAGCAGCATTTGATCTCCCTATATGCAGATGACATGCTGCTGTATGTGCAGTTTCCAGAGGAAAACCTGCAGTACATTTTGGAAGTGCTCGGGAGATATGCTGTGCTATCCGGCATAGCGGTGAACCCCCAGAAGTCTAGCCTGTTCCCGTTGTGGGGGTATATATAGGGGTTCCAGCAGAGAGGTTACCGGTTTTACAGGTACCGTGGGCGGTTAGTACTTTTCGGTACCTGGGGAAAGACATATATCACACCGTTGAGGAGGAGCATAGGTGTAATTCAGAAGTGGCAATCCAAAAAATTGAGAAATGCATGCAGTTTTGGGCAAAGCTGCCTTTGGCGATGATGGGGCGGGGAGCGATGCTAAAGATGGTGGTCCTGCCGAGGCTCCTACATTACTTCGGGAATATACCGTACGTGATTCCTAAAGGGTTCTTCACCAAACTGAATAGCATGTGTAGGGACTTTCTGTGGCATGGCACGCAAAACAGAGTGGCGTTATGGAAGCTCCAGAACTTCCATGACAAAGGGGGAATAATGCTGCCCAATTATGAGGCGTACTATATGGCAAGCCAGTTGCAGTATGTTGCCAAATGGCTCTCTGATGAAGAGACCTCTGAACTTAGGCTGTTTGGGCGTGATTGTGCACCTTTTTATTTGAAAGAAGTTATGTGAGCACTGAGGGCGGAAATGTTGGGGCGCCCTAAAATGATGCTACTAGGGTGGGAGGTGTGGCGCAGGGCATGCCAAATGATGGGAGACCCGTCCCCATGCTCACCGCAGATACCATTGGTTTTATTGACAGGGGCAGACGCTCAGCTGCGACTGATACTCCGGAACCACTGGGAACCGGCTGGGGTGGCAACGATGGGGGATATTTGGCAGGGGGGCTGTAGAGTTACTTTTGAGGGGCTGCGGGAAGAAGCTGGGTTGCACGAAGGCCAGTACATTACGTATCACAGAATGGTACAGAGGATTAAGAGAACATGGCCTGAAACTGGGCTGGAGGAAGAATTGGACGCCACCATAGACGTGATATATGATATAGCTGAGGGGGGTCATGAGATTTCCAGACTGTATGAGATGTTGATGTCTAAAGTGGGGAAGGAGGTCACGCAGTTGAGACTGGACTGGGAAACGGAGTTTGGGGCCCAAATGGGAGATGGGATGTGGTAATGGGTGCAAGGGTATCATAAGAAGGTGTCTAGAAACGCGAGGCTGAAACAGATACAGCTGTACATAACACACAGGGCTTATATGACGCCTTGGAGGATATCGAGGTTCGAAAATGCAGGTCGGCAAGCATGCCCCAAATGTGACAAAGAGAACGCGGGCATGGTGCATATGTTCTGGTCATGCCTGATCATAGAGAGGTTCTGGAGGGGAGTAAAAGAGGAACTATAAGGAAGAGGGGTCAAGATAGTAGTGGATACGGTGTGGGCATGTCTGCTGGGGGGGTTCCCCAGACCACAGAAGCTCAGGCATGTAAGCAAACTAAGGGACCTGGCTTATGTGCTTGCAAAAAGAAGGATTGCCATGGGATGGAAGTCATGCCATGTGCCGAAGGCAGAGGTGTGGTGGAAAGACTTGCAAAAATGGGCAGAAGCCGAAACCATGGCATGGCAAGAAGCGTGTAGCAATGGGGGGGGAGGAGGAGAATAAGTCCCTGATGGCCTGGAAATCACCGATAGCTGGACTGTTTGGGTCATTAGACGACCCGACTGAGCCTGTGGAGGAGGAGACCGAACCACAGGATGTGGAAACTGAAGGTTTAACGCAATAGACTCGCAAGGGGGATGGGTCAGAGGGAGTAGTGGTTAGGAATTAAGAAAAGTGTAATGAAACTGTTGGAACATGCACTGTTTGTTTGGTTTTTATTGTTTGTAAAATTTAATAAAAACTTTTTTTTTAAAAACCACATTGTCGAGAGGTGTTTGTAACAACATCACAAGATGAGGCGCGCTAAATTTCACTCAAAGCTATTGCTGTTATGGAAAAAACAGAACTGAGGCCAACGGGCGGTACGTGTGTTATATATGCCTTCAATGACATCACCCTCGACTGAGGCCTACAAGGGACATCGACTCGATGCCATCAACGCACAGCGCCCTCTGCTGGAAAATGTTTACGAAGCAGCTGAAGCTGGACAACAAGTGTCAAAGATGAGGAATACGTGGGAGGACACAATCCATTCGAAAGTAGTGGGGCAATCCTAAGTACCAGTAATGTACTAGCTAGCTAGACAATGATGATGTGTCCCATACTTCGCTGACCGGCTCTGAGGTGGAGGCTATGCCGGAATTCAAGAAGCAAGAGCTGCTGTTTAGGCAGAAGGAGCTTGAATTCTGCATGGCTAAGCTAGAACTGGAGAGGTCAGAGAAGCAGAAGGACAGGGATCACCAATTGGAGCTTGCTAGACTGCAAAGCGACAATGGATCCTCCAGAGGGTCTGGTAATGGGGCTGGCCCCTTCTCTCATCCAAGATATCTGAAAGATCTGCTTAGTGTATATAATGACAAGAATGACATTATGGACTGGTTGACTGCATTTGAGTATGCATGTGAGGTACAAGAAGTAGTGGATGCTGATGGGATTGCATGGTTGCTCGGAGATAGCTAAAATAATCCAACGAGACAGTCTGTTTCGTCACAGCTTGTCCCAAATGCTTTCCAGCGTAACCAATGAAAAGTTGATCGTCCACACTGACCCGGGACATGCGCAAAATATAAAAGCTCAACGCTCTCCTAGGATCAAGCCTATAGAGCCTCTCCTCTTCCTTACCAGGATGTGGAGGAGGATAGAACGCCGGAAGAACAACTTTCTGGCTCAAATGAAATTCCGAAACCACCTTCGGAAGAAAGGAAGGACGAACACTAAGGACAACCCTGTCCTTATGAAACACAGTGAAGGGTGGCTTAACTGAAAGTGTCTGTAACTAACTCACTCTGCGAGCGGAGGTAACCGCAACCAAAAAGCCAGTTAAAAGTCTCAAAAGACAAGAATGCAAAGGCTCAAACGGAGCACCCATAAGAAACTTAAGAACAAGGTTCAAATCCCAACCGTGCACCAGAAAAGGTGACGGAGGGAACACATTAATGAGCCCTTTCAAAAACTGAGAAATTAAAGGAATCTTAAAATAGGAACATTCTTCAGACGAGCGCTTAAATATGGACAGCGCCGCCGGGTAACCTTTAATGGTCCCCACTTGCAAGCCCCTGTGGGCCAAGGAAAGCAAAAAAGACAGAACCATGGGAATGTAACACTCAAAAGGATCCACATTCTTAACTCTGCACCAGTCGCAGAACTTTCTCCGACGGCATCGGAACAGAGACTTTGTTGCCGGCCGCCTGGCCGAGAGCAACACCTCCATCACGTCTTCAGGGAGGTCCCAATCCTTATACCTCAACCTTTCAGAAGCCAAGCGTGAAGGCTGAAGGATCTGACCTCTGGATGGAGAACCTGACCCCCCCCTCCCGTGAGAGCAGATCGTCTCGGTAGGGAAGACGACGTGGAGGGCAGATGGACAATTCGAGAAGGTCCGGTTACCACGTCCTCCGGGCCCATGCCGGAGCAATGAGGATCATCCGGGAACCGAACCTCCGTAACCTCCGCAGTACTTGCGGGATGACGGGGACTGGAGGAAACGCGTACAGCATGGGAATGACCACTCCACCACAAACGCGTCTCCTAAGGCTCCTTTTGGAGGAAATTCCCGTGAGCAGAACCTCTCGCACATCCGTTTGACACTGGAGGCGAAGAGATCCACTTGAGGGGTCCCCCAAATGGCGAAGATCTCCAGGAGAATCTCCTGAGCCAGCTCCCACTCGTGAGAGATCGTGCTCTGCCTGCTCAGAGCGTCCGCCGTCTCGTTGGCGTCTCCGGCCAGATGAACAGCCGAGACCGAAACTTCCTGCTGGATGGCCCAGAACTTGAGCTTCATCGCCTCCCTGCACAGAGGAAGTGACCCTGCCCCCCCCTTTTTGTTGAGGTAGTGCATGGCCACCGTGTTGTCCGTTAGAATCAGGACACTCTTTCCTCGCACAGTCGGCAGAAAAGCCTTCAGGGCAAGCCTGACGGCCCTCAGCTCCAACAGATTGATATGGAGTCTGGACTCCGACGGAGACCAACAACCGCTGACTGTCAACTCTTTGGCATGAGCTCCCCATCCCGTGAGGGATGCGTCCATCACGATCGTCACCTCCGGCCAGGGCAGCCAAAATGGGGCCCCCTTCATCAGATTGCCTTTGACGGCCCACCACAGAAGGTCCTGGGCGACCGAGGGTGGCACCTCAACAGGGCCCGACAGCCTGCCGGAGGACAGACCACTGGAGCTTGAGTGCCCACTGCAAAGATCTCATCCGCAGACTAGCCTCTGGCACCAGAAGAATGCAGGATGCCATGAGGCCGAGCAGTCTCAAGAACTCGGACGCTGGGAGATTCTGGGCAAGTTGAAACTTGTGCATCATCTGCTGAATGTGAAGAGCCCTCACCCGGGGAGGAAAACACTGCCCCAGGGATGTGTCGAGCACTGCTCCAATGTACTGGAGCCGCTGTGTCGGTGTCAAATGGGACTTCTTTAAATTGAGGGAGAAGCCCAGCTTGTGAAGGGAGTGGCAGGTGACGGACAGAGGATCCAGTACTTGCTCGGGAGAGCTCCCCCTGATCAACCAATCGTCCAGGTAGGGGTAGACGTTAATCCCCCCCTTTCCTGAGATGCGCTGCCACCACCACGAGCTTGGTGAAAACCCTTGGGGCGGAGGTCAATCCGAACGGCAGGACCCGAAACTGAAAGTGCGAGTCGCCAACCGCAAACCTCAGGTACTTCTTGTGCTTGGGATGGATCGGCACATGGAAGTAAGCGTCCTTGAGGTCGAGACACCAACCAATCCTGAAGGACTTGAGAGAAAGTAACCATCTTGAACTTATCCTTCCTGAGGAGTTTGTTCAAACCGCGCAAGTCCATGATGGGTCTCAATCCCCCGTCTTTCTTCGAAATAAAAAAATAAGGGGAATACCATCCCTTGTTCCTCTCCGCTACAGGCACCAGTTCTATGGCGCCTTTCTCCAGCAGGGCTTGAATTTCCTGCGCAAGGAGCGGATCCAGACTCTTCAAAGAGAGGTTGCCAGGTGGATTGTCGTGAGGCTTCTGCCGAAAAGGAAGACAGTAGCCGTGGGTTATGATCTCCAGAACCCACACATGTGAAGTAATGGCGCACCACTCTATAAGATACTGCGCCAGCCTTCCCCCCCAACTGGCGAACCATGGGACCTGGCCTCATGACTGAGTGGTAGCGGCTGCGGCGTTGCCTGAGGGCAAAGATGTAACTGCCCGAGCGGCCTTGGCACCTCGAGTACCTTGTTTTCCACCTCTTGCACTCTTACGGTGGCCTCTTTGACTGACAGCTCCTTTTGCTTTACTGAAGGACGAGTAATAGCGAAAGGAACCTCCCCTCCATTGTTGTCCCCTAGGACGAAAAGGCAGAGGCTGTCGAACTGCAGCGCCCAACGACTTCGCTGCAGCTTTGGATGTCTGCAACCTCTCAAGGCTCTCGTCAGCCTTGCTGCCAAAAAGATGTTCACCATCAAAGGGCATGTTGAGGAGCCGGGACTGCACATCAGGAGTAAACCCAGACTTCCGCAACCATGCAAACCTGCGTATTACGGTGCTCGCCGCCATGGACCGGCTGACACAATCTGCCATGTCCAAACCCGACTGAACGGCCTCACACATGGCATCCTTGCCGTCCTGAACCATAGCAAGGAAACCATCCTGTTCGTCCCCTTCGGGAATATGTTCAGCCGCTAATGCAACACAGTTCCACAGAGTGTGTGTCAAACGAGACAAGGCACATATAGAGTTGGCCGCCTGAAGCGCCATACCCCGTGAAGAAAACACTTTCTTCGCCCAGCCGTCAAAACGTTTGTCGTCCCTATCCAGAGGGATGGTAGGATACAACGCCTGCTTTGCCGGGGCCGTAGCCGCCTGCACCACCAAACTCTCTGGAGTGGGGTGCCTGGACAAGTAGCAGGGGTCGCTAGTGGCTGGACGGTATTTTCACGACAAAGACTTGCCCACTGCCGGGAGACTCTCCGGAGCAGTCCAAGCCGCCGCCACCCTTCTCTGCATAACCATATGAAATGGCAGCACCGGGTCAGTGGGGGGACCAAGCTTGTCCGAGCGGGACATTTCCCACGAGCCATGCCGACCACCCGAGCCTGAAGGCGTACGAGCGGTGTCTCTCGACCGGTGCCGACCGACCCCACTCGGAGGCGTGGACGGACCGGTGGCCTGCGATTCAAGAATCGCTAACATCTCCTTCCTGAAGGAAGCCCATTCGTCCGGTGTCGCTTGCATGGTGGGATAAGCGACTCGCCGACGGGGAAGGCAACCAATGCCGGCGCTTCCGGGAATGCCTCGAAGAGGCGGAAGAAGAGGCGGAGGAGTGGCGAGACCGACTCCTGGAAGGAGACCCACTGGACTTCCGACGATGACGCGGAGCGTCGCCTCTCGAGTAAGCCGTCGAAAGCCCCGTAGACTTCGACTTCCGGGGCTTAGACACCCGACCTACCGACAGCTTCTTCTTGCGCTCCCGCAAGGCCTTGGCCGTGAGCGACTGGCAGTCGACACAGTCGTCCGTATCGTGGGCCTCCCCGAGGCACCAGAGGCAGGCGTCGTGCGAGTCCGTGACCGACATCTTGGACCCACAGTCCCCGCATTTCTTGAAGCCCGGACGCGGGGTTGAAGACAAGTAGACATCGCCACGAACAGGTTTTCACAAAAACCGAACAGGTTCAATGAACCGAGAAGAATACAGCAAACTCCAAAGAGTCGAGGCGTACCGAGATTCACGAAGCGAACACGTTCGCGGAAAAAACGGAACTGAGGCTACAGGCGTTCAGCGTCCTACTTATCACATCGGGTGACGTCGGCCGTCGGAGGAGGTCCTCGGGGACGGCGCATCGACGCAGGACACAGACGCCGAAGATTTTCCCAAGCAGCACAGCTGTGGACATTACCTGTCATAGATATGGAATACGTCGGAGGACCCAATCCCCTCAAACTCGTGCCTTGGCAATAGTGTTTTGTAAAAGGTGTGTACAGAACTCCAGGTTGCCGTTTTGCAAATGGATTCTAGGGGAACATTTGCAATGAATGCTATGAAGACCCAGTGCCCCGAGTAGAGTGTGCCATAGGTTTAAAGGGCAGTTCTCTCTTAGCAAGAGAGAAACAGAGTGTCATACATTTGACAATATACCTTGAGATTGCTGATTTAGAGACAGCATCCCCTTCTCTACCAGCTGCCAATGAAACGAAAAATTGTTTTGTTTTTCTCAGTGGTTTTGTTCTTTCCAGGTAAAACATGACTGCCCTACGCACATCTAACTTGTGTAGGCTTCTTTCGGCCATGTTAGTGGGGATCTGGAAGAAAGTGGGCAGGTCTATTGACTGGTTCACGTGGAACTTGGAAATAAATTTAGCCGCAAATCGAGGGCGAGTGCGCAGAACCACCTTATCTCTGTGGACTGTAATGAAAGGGTCTAGAACTGAAAGGGCCTGTAGTTCACCAACCCTTCTTATAGAAGTGATAGCCACTAGGAAGGCTGTTTTATAGGTAAGATCTTTGAGACCTACCTTATGTATAGGCTCAAATGGAGACCCCATAAGTCTGATTAATACCACATTCAGGTCCCATCCGGGAGCTGGATTTAAAATGGGGGGGTGAATCCTCTTGACCCCTTCCATAAAAGCCTTAATAACTGGAATCTTTCACCATTACACCTTTTGTTGTGACGTAGTGTAGGCTGAGAGAGCAGCTAAGTGAACCTTAAAGGAATTCAAAACCAGGCCTGAGAGCCCACTTCCAAATGTTCTGTGACAGTTTGGACAGCCCTGGAGAGCGAGTGTCCCCGTTTGTTCAGATAGTACATGGCCGTGGTGCCATCTGTGAGGATCAGGACTGTCTTCCCCTGCAGTTGTGTCTGAAAAGCTTTCAATGCTTTGAATATTGCTAACAGTTCCAACAGGTTTATGTGGTTGGATGCTATGTCCGACGACCAAACTCTGTGCGCGGTATGTTTAAGCAGGTGAGCTCTCCACCCTGTGAGAGATGCGTCTGTAGTGAGAGTGGCCTCCGCTGCGAGGGTGGTGAAGGATTTCCCCTTCAAGAGGTTGTCCCTCGACCACAACCGTAGCAAGAGAATGAGGGATGGCAAGACAACCACTAGATCGTCCCATTGTCCGCTGGCCTGACACCACTGGCTGTTGAGCCACTCCTGCATTGGACGCATGGGCAGATGCGCGTGAGGAACCAAATAAATGCAGGACACCATCATTCCTAACAGTCACATAGCCTTGCGTACAGTCACGACTGGCTACATATGGAGGGATCTGAAACAGTATGTTTTGGACCCTCTTGTTGGAGGGGAAGACGAGGCCGTCCTTTGTTTGAATTAGAGCCTCTAGGAACTGCTTGACTTGACTGGGGTCTAAGCTGGACTTCTTTTCTTTGATGGAGAATGCCAGGCTGAATAAGAGGTCCATCGTCTTTTGGGTATTTGACAGGCATGTTTCATAAGAATCCCCTGTTATGAGCCAGTAGTCGAGGTAAGGATAAACCGGGATGGATAACCTGTGCAGGTGTGCTGCTGCCAGTACCTTTGTAAATACTCTTGGTGCTGAGGCTATGCCGAAGGGTAGTACCTTGAACTGATAGTGCTTGTCCTGTATTATGAATCGGAGGTATTTTCTGTGCACCAGCAACATTGAAATATGAACGTAAAGTATGCATCTTGCATGTCCAATGTTGCCATGTAATCCCTGTGTGTGAGCAGGGGAATTACTTCCTGCAGAGTGACCATGCAAAGTTTTTGGGGCTTGACAAATTTGTTCGCTGGGCGCAAATCTAGTACAGGGCGCATGGTGAGATCCTTTTTTGGTACAAGGAAGTACACTGAATAAATACCCTTGTTTACCTGTAGAAGAGGCACGACTTCTATGGCGCCCTTTTCCTGCAGGGTCTTGACTACTTGTAGCAGGATGCGCAGATGTTCTGCCGTCAGGCGTCTTGCTCGTGGAGGTCTGAATTGGGGGGACTGGCAGAATTCTATACAGTACCGGTGGGCAACGGTCTGGAGTACCCACTCGTTTGTAGTCATGCCCTCCCATGCTTGAATAAATGATGTTAGATGGCCCCCGACCGGGGGGGATAGGAGGGGACCCGGATCTGCAGGTCATTTTTGGCCTGAGGCCGGGGAGCCTCGAGGGATAGAATTCCGAACACTTCCTTTACCACGTCGTTGGCCTCTTGGGGGATACGGGGTGGTGTAGGTGTTGACTCCATGGGTAGAGGACCAATTATTTCCCAAGCTGTATTGGTTCTGAGGGAAACGTTGACCACAAAAGCACCGTTTAGACCTGCACCCCCTCCTCGGAAAAGGCATCTGGGTGATCTGATCCAGTGTCTTGTGGGTATCATGCTCTTTCTTAGCAGTTTCGCCTCATCCACGGGCTTATTTATTCTCTAGTTTGAAACCAGAGTTGCGTAACCATGCGTGCCTCTTCAGGAGGGTACCTTGAGCCAAGGATCTGCCAGCTGTCTCTGCCACTCCAAAGTATTTTTAAGGATACTCTGATTAACCTGCTTGTCTTCTGCCACCGTGGAGAGCGGGTGAGCTTCTTGAAGGCGCTCCTGTGCATGGCCCATTGTGCATCAGCATAGCTGGCCAACAAGGTTGTATTATTTGCGATGCAAGTGGAAAAGGCTGCAGCCGCCATGCCCCTTTTCCCTAGAGCATGTAGCCTCTTACACTCCTCGTCAGGTAGTGCCTCCCCAGTTGATAGGGGAGCCCCTGCTCTCTTCCTGGTTCTTGTTACTATCAGTGAATCTGGAATAGCATGACCCCTGATGTAAAGGAGGTCAGACGGGGAAGGTTGAAACTATTTTTTCTACCCTAGGATTTACTGCTCTAGTTGGGGTAGGCGTCAATAAAGAAGGGGCCAACCGCTTTTTGATCGAATTTAACAGAGGAAAACTTGACTGGCCGGTGGTTTTTCTTTTAGGATGTCCACCAAAATCAGCTTCTGGAACAGCTTCCTGGGTAGCAATGTGGAAATGTTCTGCTGCTTTCCATAATATGACGTTGAACGCCATTTGGTCGTCAACCGGGGAGGCTTGTCGAGTGGATGTGGTTGGGGGGATCCAAGCACAGGGCATCAGATTCTGGTGTTGGATTAGGTGACTGCCAAGGCTGAGGATCAACCGGGTCGGGGCTGTCCCACCCCCAACCCTCAGTGTCAGCAAAGGGATATTCATCCTGATTGTATAGGTCCACAGGAACCTCCTCTTCAGTGAGGTCATAAATATACTCTTCTTCTTCCTCTTGAGAAGGGTCAAAGACTTTTTGAAGCTTAGCCACAGGAAGAGGTGGATTCTCCTCACTAGGCTTTTTGGGTGTGGATTTCTCAGAGTTCTATAAATCTCTCTAGCCTCTCCATACATCCCTCAAATGTCTCCCTGGTCCAAATAGATGAACCAGAGGGGTCCTGGGATTGAAAGGGTTACTGTAATGGATCTTCCGTTGCCAAATATCGAAATTTCTCCTTTAACGTCGAAGACATCCCTCCAGTGCCTTCCGAAAAGTCCTTTTGGGGGACCGACGGTTGACGTGTGTCCTTCTGTTTGACCTTAGGCCTCTCTGTGGGTTCCGATGAATCATTCAGCCTATCCCTGGATTTCGACGAATCCTTCAGTTTGTCCTTGGGTCTCGAGGAATCCTTGGACCGTTGCTTCTGACCATCCACCAGAATAATCCTAGGGATGCTTTCGGTAATCACCTCAGAGTCGGGAAGTTGTGAAGTTCGGGCCTGCGGAACCGGGACCTTCTCGTCCGTGGACGCTTTCTTCTGATGCGTCTTGACGGGCTCCTGAATATTGTGGGCAGCACCCTTCAATTTAGAGGGCCCATTCGCAAGGCGCACCTGCGGTTGTGGGGAGGGCTGCCGATACTGATGATCTGCGGGCACGGCCAACATTTCCAGTGTGCCCGTTGGTGCTACGGCCCGCTTTGACTGTTTCGTCGAAGACGTCCCTGGGGTTGTGTTCTTAGTGTGTGAAGTGTGTGGTTCTTTGTCGCCGGGGTGTACAGTCCCCATAGCAGGACCTGAGTCTTGCCTAGTGGGGCCGGGGACAGATGATGCGGAGCGGGAATGCTGTTCGTCACTCAGCCCGTCACAAACTAGACTCGGCCTGCAAAATTCCGTAGGCCGCCCACCGCTTAACACAGTGCTCCTTCAGTGTCTTTGGACGCAGGAGATTGCAAGCCGCACAAACCGTCTCGTTGTGATTAAGGGGCAGACACTGATTACACTTAGTGTTTATCCTTCCATGGAAATTTGGCCTTACAAGAAGGACAAAACCTAAACAGAGTCCTCTCCATAGCGGAGGAAATATATAGTGACTAAATGATCCAGGGAACAAAGAGGAAAGGTAAAGGCATTCTTAGAAAAGGAAATGTACACCCCAACCCCACTCTCCCTACTGTGTAGCCCGGCCAGAAGGCCCAGCCATGTGGTCGGCGCTGCCGACCGGAACACTTCCGTCAAAGATCTGTGAAACCGGCTTCGGCGGAGATCTGGAACAGCCGCCGATGGAAGGGACGGTAGGATAATATTCAATAACTTTAATAATATACGACCAAAGGTTGAAGGATAACAATAGCAATGTCTCTGGACAAGCTCTGCATAGTGCATAGGCGACCAGTATGCTGGGCGGAAAAAACAATCTGGGGTACCTAGACGCGTGAGGGATTTTGGGTACACTACACGCGACGTAGGGATATTGTTAAAGGCACGCCCATGTCGACGTCCCCTTTCGATTCTCGAAAGACAAGATGCAATACTCCGCGGTTACCACTGGATGTCGGACTATATGCACAGCATGTGATTCTAAGCAGATCAACAAGCATCAGAACTCTGGTTACAATAAGCCTGCCTATGTACACAGACCCAATGGATCTTGTGTGGCTTGTGGAGCAAGTGACCATGTGAGGGGGGACCCCAGATGTAAGGTAAAAACCTTGGGGGCCCACTCTGTGAGTCTGCCCTTCCCCTCCTATGAGGAAGAAATTATCACAGGAGCAGCCTTCTCTTCAGACTCTTTCCCCAGTGGGCTAGAATCTGAAATAGTCTTAGTTTCTCTGTGTTCCTGGGAGCCAAGAGTTTCAGAAGATTAGGATACCTGACAACACCAAGCACTACTTTAAAGACAGGGTGCTGATCAATGGAGTAGACACCCCTGCCCTTAGGGATAGTGGAGCCAGCAGAACTGTGGTGGATGCCACACTGGTCAACCAGGAGGAGCTTGCCAGAGCTCCCCTGATGCCCACCTAGTTAGCTGATGGCCTCCTCCCAAGTTCCCAGTAATACCTGTAAATCTATATCAATGGTACAGTAGTGAGGATTCCTGTGAGCATACAGCGGCAAGTCTCTGGAAAGGTCCTGCTGGGAAACGGCCTTAGAGACTTAGGGCTTATGGGGGATACAGCAGGGAGACCCTGCACAAGGTCACAAACAAGAGCTGCCCTGGCCAAGTCCAAGGCTGAGCCAAAGCCAAAGGGGAAACCCAAGGCTAAGGGAGTCAGAAAACCAAAAAGAGGGAAAGAGAACATTCCCCCAAATTCACCTACCACTAGGTGGAGGCAGTTGGCCAAGCACCTGAAC
Source organism: Ambystoma mexicanum (assembly GCF_040938575.1). Classification (NCBI taxonomy): domain Eukaryota; kingdom Metazoa; phylum Chordata; class Amphibia; order Caudata; family Ambystomatidae; genus Ambystoma; species Ambystoma mexicanum. The sequence continues at coordinate 1,480,769,043 of NC_090923.1, read as the reverse complement.
CTGACGAGGAAGAGGTGCTGCCTGAAATACTCAACCCACATGGCCATCCTGAACTTCAAAGCGTATTGGTTGAAGGCGGTCCTGATAGGGAAGAGTTCAGTAAGGGCCAACGTGAGTGTCCATCTTTAGAAGGCCTAAGGAGACAGGCCTGCTCGCAGCTTGAGGGTGAACCTCCTGGGAAGCAGAGGATTTATTGGGAAGGTGGGCTCCTGTACAGTGAGCCCAGAGAGTCTACTGAAGGTGACCATAGGAGGTTGGTGGTCCCCCTTCAAGTCACACCCTTCCTCTTACAATTGGTGCATGAAGTCCCCCTTGCTGGTGACCTTGGGATTAAGAGAACCAAGCAAAGGTTGTCCATGCATTTCTACTGGCCCAAGATGGGGGTCCAGGTAGAATGCCATTGTAGGAGTTGTGCCACTTACCAGATCTCTGGTAAAAGTGGCTCAACAATCCAGGCTCCATTGGTGCCACTCCCTGTTGTGGGAGTGCCCTTTGAAAGGGTAGGGATTGAAATTGTTTATTCCCTTGAGCCTCGGGCATCCTCTGGCAATAGGTTTATCTTGGCGCTGGTCGACCATGCCACCAGATACCCTGAAGCCATCTCATTGAAGACAGTGACTGCCAAGTCAGTTGCTAAAACTTTACTTGGCATATTTACTAGGGTTGGCTTTTCTAAAGAAGTTGTGTCTGATAGAGGCAGCAACTTTATGTCTAAGTACATGCAAGCCATTTGGAAGGAGTGTGGTGTCGCATACATTTTCATCTGCTTATCATCCACAAACAAATGGCTTAGTTGAGTGGTTTAATAGAACTCTCAAGAGCATGATTGGGGCTTTGGAAGAACCCCAAAGGAGAAAATGGGATCTCCTGTTGCATGCTTACTCTTTTCGCTTACAGAGAGGTACCGCAAGAGGGGGGTGGCTTCAGCCCCTTTGAGCTTCTTTTTGGTCACCCTGTCAGGGGACAACTGGCCATAGTCAATGAAGGATGGAAGCTCCCCACTCCCCTTGTAACTACGAATGTAGTAGGCTATGTGCTGGGGCTAACAAAGAAAATGGTCTTCTGATGGCTCAGGCCAGTGACAAGCTGAAGGCTGGTCAGGCATTGGTCAAACATTGGTATGACCAGAAAGCTTCATTTGTTCACTTTCCCCAGGCCAAGAAGTCCTGATCATGAACCCTATAATATCCATATCATATCATATATAAGGCCTCAAGCCCTACATGATAAATGGTCAGGCCCTTACTCAGTTGTAGAGCAGCTGGGTGAGGTCAACTATTCAGTGGACCTTAGAAGGCCCGGACAGCCCCCCAAAGTGTTTCACATAAATACACTGAAGGCTTTCATCCCTAGGGTTGAAATAACTGTACTTCTGCTGGCATCAGATATGGAAGAGGAGGAATCAGAGCCTGTCCCTGACTTATTCCAGAATGGTCCTTCAGATGGCTCCACTGAGGGTGTCCAAGTGGCCCCTCACCTGACGTCTGACCAACAGGGGGAAGTAAGAACTTTGCTGGGGCAGTAGTTCTCCTCCTTGTTACAACTACCTCCAGGTTTGACACCTTAGTACAAACATGATATAGATACTGGGGATAATGTACCTACCAAATATTGGGGCTACAGAATGTCGGGTAAGGTGAGATCCTACATCAAGGCTGAGGTCAACAAGATGTTGGATCTTGGGGTAATTGAGACATCCAGTAGTCCATGGTCCAGTCCTGTGGTTCTAGTGCCTAAAGCTGGTACCTCTGAACTCAGGTTCTCTGTAGATTACAGGGCTATGAATGCTGTCAGCAGGACAGATGCTCACCCCCTACCTAGAACTGCTAAGCTGATGGATACCTTTGGTGCCTCCAAGTACCTCAGCACATTTAACCTCACTGAAGGGTATTGGCAAAAAGCCCTAGCAGAGCATTCAAAGGAGGGGCGAGTGTTAGGAAAGATTTCATCAATGTGTAATTTTCCCTCCATTTGTGGACCACCCAAACTTTTTGCTTTTGTTTGGGTATCATATTCTGCTTTTTGTCAGTGGAGCACAGCCTTCAGCTGCGCTCCCCTGGGCTTTTGCTCACTTGTTTTTTTTTTATTATTTGCATATAATTGATTTTTTTTTTTTTAGCAAAATAGGTCACCTCTTACCAAGCTTACTTCTAGATTAAGGTTCCATAAAAACCAAAGAGGAATGAGATTTTTCCTCCAAAAAGACTACCAGGGAAAGAAGTAAAAAGAAAAAAACAAACAATGGCTCAAGGAATTTAACCACTACGATCACAAAGCTTGTCCTGTCCCTTGCGATCAGCAATAATCAACATTCATTCATTGCCTGCTTTCGAAAGTCAGAAAATAAGTCACTGAAATATTTAGTGCGTCTCGCCGTGAGCGCTGAGCAGCTGATAAAGCACTGGGTTAATGATTCCACTGCCGAAACAGCCCTGCAGAAACGACAGTTGGCACTTTCTAAGAGTCACGAATGGCTCTAATTTCATTTGAAGACTGTAGATTCAGGCGGATCCGCAGGAATTGTTCTCTTCACTTTTACAGCATTCAATTTTGAGATGCCATGAATTCTTTGCATAGCATCTCCAGAATTTCCGGTCATGCTGACGCATAACATTTCCTGAAGAAACAGACTTCCACAAGATGATTGATTTCAATGAGGGAAGACCCAACTCCCACCGCATGATCATAATTGGCATGGATTCGGCATTGACTCTGCCGTGTAAATCATCATTGGGACGACTTTTGATCTGTAAAAAGTCAAGACTGGCAGAATGGAGAAGCGCCCATACTTTTGGTTTAGGGCGTGGGCTTCACTGGACAAGGCCGAAGTTGTTTCTCTGAGTCCATTGGCGCCTCAGAGACCATCACTGAGCAAGCACCATTCCCCAATCCCCCCGCCAAGTACTTAAATGAGGTCACCTGCTCAATGGGTTGGTCATCAAGCGTCCAGCAGTAGGCATTTTTGCCTCTGTTACTGTTCACAAACGTCAAGATCTTAGTCTTCGACTTTTTTTATCTCCAAACTATTTGAGTCGATAAAGGACTGCAAGATGTTAAGTTGCCGTTGGAGCCCCAAGGGCGTTTGCTCCACCAAGACTATATCATCCGCGTAAAACAGTCTAGGAAGTCGGGCCCCACCCACATTCAGTGGAAATGTTCTGATGTTGATGTCCAAGTCCTTTTTATCGGCAACAAAGAAGTTGAACACTGCCGGAGCCATCGGGCAGCCCTGCTCGACTCCCCTGGCTGTAGATATTTAGTCTGATAGAAGACCTGATTTGTTCAGTCGGACTCTCAACGAGGTGGTTTGGTGCAGTTCTTTGCTCGGCTCCAGGATGGGCCCAGGGCAGCTCCTCGCCTCCAATTTGGCCGACAGCTTCCGACGATCGATCTGGTCGTAGGCTTGAACCAGATCGAAGAAGGCCATGTAGATTTTAGGTTTCCCATCATGAACTCTACCTTTTAATATATTGAGGATGAAAATATTCGTTGATGTTCCAATACCCCTAACAAAACCAGTTTGTAGTGGGTCGTTTGCCCCTGAATCTGCACACCAAGAGTGGAAGTGGTCCAAAAAGATAGCGCCATACAATTTTCCATTGACGTCCAAGAGGGCAATTGGACAGTAGTTTTTCGGATTGGCCCGATCCCCCCCCCCGTTTAAAAATGGGGATCACAATCGCCCTCTTCCAAGAGGCTGGCAATCTCTGGAGTATGGAGATCTGGAAAAAAGGGTGTGCATGAAGATTGCCAACTCTGCCAGGTGTTCTTTCAGCATAAGCTTAGTTAGACCATCCGGTCCTGGTGCCCGGGAGTTATTTAGGTGGGTAATGCATTTTAAGATGTCGTTAGGGCTCGAAGAAGAAACCCAAGGCACCACTCCGGTCTGCGGGCTATCATCTTTAGTAGCTGCTTGTCCCGCCACAAAGTGCAGGATCCAATTTGCTTCACTAACTGGGTGTGATTGCTCATTATTTGCCTGCATTCCCCTGTTTTTTTTTTCCTACAAGGGTCCTAAGCATAACTTCTGAATGAAGTTGGTACAAGGACTGTCTGAGGGAATAAGGCCAATTCCTGAAGTTCCTGAGATCTCAAAGCCATGCAGAACCGGCTTTGCACAGAGCCAGGTCTCCTGCAAACAAAGCACATCAAAATCACCCAAATTTATTTCACTCGCTTTGGTAAATTAAGAACCACGAGTGTTCCACGATGCCATTTTTAATTGCGAATACTTCACATTGGGCTTATAGGGCACTTCGTTCTCCATCTGTGTCTTAATCACGGGTTGCTAGAGGGGTACCCGCGAGGTCAGTGCTCTTGGCAATCAAGACCAGTCCTGTTTTTTGCAGAGTATTGGTGTGTCAGACCAAGGTGCCCTAGTGCTATTGAATATCCATGAGGAGGAGTTAGTTTGGAACGTAACATTGAGCTTCTGTCTCAAGCCTACCGGGATCCTGCCTGTCTGAAGGGGGTCCAGGTAAGTTTGCCCCGTCGCTGATGGTCTCGTCGTCTTTTGGGGCCAGTCCCTTCATGCGCCCCACATGTTCGAAATTAGGGCATGACAGACCTTCCTGAGGTGTTTGCCAAGCCTCTCTCTCAGACTCCTTCAATGTCGTTAACTTGAAACCCAACATCAAAAAACTTTCAGCTGCATTGATCAACAGATTCTTGATCACTGGGGAAGTGAGATGTAAATACATTTGGTCCGTTCTCTGGTCATCCACAAACTCAACGATTCTCAAATCCTCAGACGTCAGTTGGCGCAAACATGGAATACAGTGGAAAAGGTCTAACACTGCCTTCCTATTCAGGATTAAGATGTCCTCACTGTCTAGAATCCGCTCGAGTTTATGAGTTCCGTATTTTGGGTTTTGGAGGAGTGAGCTTCGGGCCTTGCTGGTGTAGCCAGTCATAGGCCTTGGTCGGCTTCCTCCATCATTTGACAACCTCTTGGCTCCACTAACTCGTTGATCTTGATGGACTGAGACTGCGCCAGTACGCTGAGTACCAATGGATTTTGCTGCACTGAGAAATGTTGATGTTAGTCGAGATTTAGGTAAATGTATTTCTTCCACTTCTACATTTGTTTGCCAAACTGCAAGGTTGTAGTTGAGTTTGAGCCCATCGGGACAAACAGATCGTGTTGTCTTGTATTAGTTTGACTAAGAGTGGATCATCTCCTTTTTTCCGACATGGTGAGAAAAGGAGAGGCATGCTGTACAGTCCGAGAGAGGCCTAGATGAGATACATCATCTTCTTGAGAAACAGAACGCTCAGTAAGTCCAGACTCTTCCTGTAAATCAGTTGGAGAAGATTCTACAGAATATGTTGAAAGGTCCAACAAGGTCTGTGACTTAGAGCTCACGTCATTTGTGGTGGTCTGATTGTGACATACCCGATCTCTAAGTGGGATACTCTCTGTGATGGTTCCAATTGTCTTATTTTTCTTTGGTCCTTTTGGCAGTCTTCCTAGGAGCCAGTTTTGGGGTTTCCTTCGTTGCCTTCAACTGAGGCGGGATGACGACCAAGGATCTCGTTGGTTGAGGGGCCTGGGGCTTCGGCTTTGCCTGGATTGCCTTCTCGGTTAAGTTTTGTCTTTGCACTCTGAAGGTGGAAAATGCAGGGTTCCCCAGTTCACCTGTCTGAACGTTATCTGTCTGGATTTCATTGTTAGCGTAGTCAGAAGTGGCACATGGCTCTTTCATCTTCATTCGAGCCTTGAGGCATGGATCCTTAGCCAGAGGATCCGACAAAAAGATTTGGTCATTCCTCAGTCTCGATGGTTAAGTCAACCTTGTGCACAGCCAGGCTTGTCGGAGTCCCCTGGGAACAGCTTGTCTGGGAGTTGGAATGTGCTGTGATGTCTCCCGCCATGGCGGATGCTCAGCTTGGGGGCGACCATTACTGGCCGTAACAAACCAGAGTGAGTCATCGCCAAAAGGGTTGTTTGATCCTTTAATGTATCATTCAGCTGCTCGTAGAGCTTCATAAAAGGAGCTAGGGCTATAGTAATGGTCGACATCATGGAAAGGAGATCCAGCTTGTTCTTCTTGGTTACCCCATCCTTCTGGGTTTGGCGTGAGTCCTGTTCAGAGGAAAATTTGTTTGCCAGGAAACTACCCAAACTCCTTTGTGTGGCAATCAGGACCGGAGCATATGCGTTTCCTGCATTACACTGAGCAGCTGCCCGAAGCTCATGTTCTGTTATCAGGCTTCTTACTCCAAATAATGGTGGTGCCTTGCTGATGTTTGCTGCAATCGTCTCGATGCTTGCATGTCGGCACTCACTGTTTTTTTTAACAGGTACCTCAAGTTAACCTGGAAGGCCCTGGGATACAGAGGCAGCAGTGAGGCAGGGATCAACCGATCCTGCCGAGATGAGGGGGTCCGGCTTCCAGATCTTAATTGCGGTCTCGGATACCTCTGCAGTCAGCATCTCCCTTTGACTTGAGGGGCTCTGTGATGTCTACCACAAGGTCTTCTCCGGTGGCAGCACTAACAACGTTCTGGGTTGTCCCGCATGTTGATGTTGACAGTGGAAGTGGGCCCCTATTGTTGTCCGGCTAGGTAGAAGATGAGAAGCTAAAATGGGTTGGGGGGGTAACTACGGTACCAACCTTACTTCTTGGTTGATGTTGCTTCCCTGTAGAAGGGGGACACAGTTTTCAGTACCCTCCAATAATTCTGCGTCAGATAGGTCAGCAGACACTTGGACCCTCCCCAAACACACTGGGTTAGGGGGGGTTAGATGTCACACGGGTAATCCCCGGGCCCGACCACTCAGAAGGGCTTTCTTATAGATACTGGGGTATGAACCCCTCATGTTTGCTTCTTTTGCACTTCTATTCACTGTGAAGCATGAAAAGTGTCTCACAGAAGGATCGTTACCCAGCTGTTTGTGTGGAGCTGGGATCAAAAAAGTTTCACTCCCTTCTGTAATACTTGAGTGTTTGTCAATTTGGAATACATTAGGAAGCAACTTGTTAATCCTTTTGTTTGAACTTGTGGAACGTCATGCTCCGGGCACCTTCTCAGTGATACCTGCGATGAAATCCCAGGAATGCACATGGGTGGCTCTCCATGCAACAAAACCTTCACCACCTGCACTCCACTACCCGCGTGCCGATTGGGTTCTATAAAGGGAGGGGAGGTGGGTAGCACATCAGAAGTGAGAGAAGTGTCACCCACCACCCCCACCTTCTACCTGCCGGCCCTCGACGAGGAGTCTGATGGGCCGAGTGGAGCTGGGACTGCCAAATCGTGTCCCAGTCCCTTTAATGAGGGCAATGTTTTATGGTTGATCGCAGTAATGGTTTTAGCGCCCGCCGGCACACACACCGTGCCCGCAACAGACTTGGCAGGGCCTAAAGCGGGGGGAGGAGAACAGTTTGTTGCGTCTGGAAACGCGCAGACCTAAGGTCCTAAGAGAAGACTTCCACCCCCCCCCCTTCCCCAAGGGTTAGTGATGTTGTAGTCGGGGTAGGGTCTTGCACATCAACAAAGACCGACTCCAACGGAGCCGAAGCCCTGCGAGTCATGGCAAACCAAGAAGTTCGCTGCAATATAGGAGAAGATGGAAGTTCAATATTTAATGTAGCCAATTTAATTTTGGGCTTACCAGATGCGGCTTGATCGCGCGCTGAGTTGCCCAATTCCAGACACAAAACTGATACGGCCATTCCAGCGGCAGATGCAAGTGGCGCTGTAGAGTTCCCCTCATTTCTGCTTTTGGAGCTCCTTAAAGTTCTTCCCTCTTCCATGGGGCCCCCTGCCCGCCGGGCCACCAGACACTCTAAACACTCCGCTATGCTCCACTTGCAGAAGTGGTAATGACGTGGGCATCAGCTGGAGGCGGGGCTGGGACTCCAGTAGAGCTGGTGGAAAGACTCTAATGGTTCCACCAGCAGCGCAGGCAGTGCAGGCAGCGCAGGCTGCAAAAGTTCGATAATTCAGTCAACTGCTCCGGTAAAAGCACGTAGCAAGTTGTAGAAGCAAAGTTAGGCAGTCTTCCTTGCAGAACACCAGACACTCTACACACTCAATCTCTAGCTGCCTTGTGCAGATATGGGTAGTACTGGATGAAACCCGAGACTTGGGACATCGCTTGCTTGTGGTCCCATGCCCTCTTCCATATCAAACCAAAAGAATGTCCCCTCTCCGTGTTTATATACTTCATAAGTAAATCACTTAGTTGTGCCACTCTACTACTCAAGGGATGCACAGCCTTGTTCCTTCCTTGTCCTTGCTTCTGACATCAGGCAATTGAGGACAAGGGAACTATAAATTAACTTTTCACACTTCTTATGCTCATCTTGCCTAAGTCATATGATGAAAGAATAAACAACTTAAGCCCAACATACAATTATATGTGTTTTATATGAGATAAAAATCAAAAGTCAAACAGAAAAAGCGTATAGTACAACAACAATTATTCACAATAACATATACGTGGAGTGTAAACAAAACATCACATTCATCTTCTAATGTTCAGATCTCAATCAAGAGGGGCATATATTGCAACACCAATTGTATACAATAACATATACATAAAATACAAATAAGAAATCACATTCATCTTGTGAAAAACTCCTAAATCATATCAACTGTAACATCTATTGTGACTAATTATTTCAGGAAGCAAAAAATGAGTCAATTTTACATGCCAACATATGCTTCTAAAGTGCACATCTTCCCAAAGTCACATGTTCTTTGTGTTGTTACAAGAGGTATCTTAACTATCCTCCTCGTTTATATGATATATGGAGTCTGGGTCTTGGATTTACAAGATATCTTTGTATTTTCTACGTGTCAAAGTCTCACACTATGTGGAAAACCAGATTTGTCTTCAATGTTTCCTTTAGGGTGCTCACGTTTCGGTGGGTTATGTAAGAGTTTTTTACAACCACCTTCCTCAGGGCGTCCTGTTGGTAGATGCTGTTTTGAATATAGAGAAAAAAGAAGTGTGAGTGGTTCTTGTTAGGGAGAATTCTCTGTTAGGGCTAATTTCCCAAACCTAGTGAGTCCCCCAGCAGCTTTGCTGGATTTTTTGGGGTTTCTTTTTTTCTCCTGCTAATAGTGAGACTCTTTTTCTCCCACTCTTAGGCATGATTTGAGTATGTCCTTTGACTGTAAATGTGTTTTATGGGCTATGGGGTCTTTTACTCCATAGGGCTTCATGTGTTTTTGGTATATGTGTTACACAGCACCCTCAGTGCAGTAACACAGGGGTGTCATAGTGACCCCCAAACAAAGACTCCATACCCTGGGACTGACTACTGTCTCCCAGGGCATGTAAAGTCACCATTGGCTTTACTAGTCTCAAATTGTGAACAGAACCAGTACAAACCATCATATTGTGGAAGTGCTGGTAGGGGTAATTCGATTGTCCCTGGATCTGTTTTCCAAGGGGGCACTGTCCAGTCCCCCCCTTGTCGAGTTTCTGACTGGCGGCAGTGGATACCACGCAAAATATTCCACCAGAATATTTCCTATGAGACTTTCCCATTGATTTTAAACGCACCACTTTTTGGTGCAATGTTAAAGGTACCGCCGGGTTATTTATGTAATATTTATTCCCCGGTTGGGTCTTTTTGCCAGGACTCGGTTTTAAATTGGCGTTTGTGTTCGCCTTTGAAACTCTAACCCAAGTCGAGCCCTTTGTTCCACTTTTTGGCGGGCTTCTCCACAGAAGCCCTCCAAATGGTGCCACTCTGTCTGGGGTCTACAGGATGTGTGGGAGGGGGATTAGGCACCCTGGACTGAGTTGCCTTGGCAACTCAAGTCGCACTCTTGTGTGATTGGCCCAGTGGTGAGCCGCCCGGCTCACCACTTAGCATGTTTGAGTGACAGCTAGGCTGAAGAATGGGGGTTTTTCTGCATAAAAGGAGGGCTTTGGGGACTGGAACTTCAGAAGTCGCCACAGGACCTAAAGAATCCAAAGAGGGGAGAAGCTGAGCCATCTACAACGACGACACCACCGGTGGAGCCCTGCTGTACGAACTCACCACTTCCCCGACAACAGAGGAGATCTTCTTCCAGGAGAGTCTTCTTCCCTTTGAGCTGGTGGGACCAACCAGTTTGCCTTTTTCACCTTCCTGGACGTCTCGTGGTCAAATCGCCCGTGCCAAGCTCCCCGGCGGCCGGATGGCCACGCTTCACCACTACCGCAAATAAAAGGGCCGTACCTTTTAATCGGGAAACTCCGCGGCTGGTTTCTTCCCTGGCAGTGCAACGACCTCCAGCTTTCTTCCTCGTCGAGGTCATCTCTTCCTCTGGTTGAAGCCACGACTTGCACCAGCTGCCAGGAACAACTGCCACCGCTGGAGCTTTCTCACCATTTCAGGTACTGTGTCCCGCCTGGTCTCCCTTGCAACAGATTGTACAAGGTGTCCCGTAAATCCTTGACTTTCTAACTGGGTTGACCTCAGACCTGCTAACTTTGCCTTTCTGAACTAGTCCAACCTCTTTTTGACTTTTTTGCAAAGACTTTGAGTGCATTTCCACTGTGTGATCTTGGGCGCATTCCGCCTTGCTCTCTCCAAGAGTGGGCCTGGCCTATGAACTTTTTGCTCTACAGTATACCCTGCCTTTCTTGACTTGCTGTGGTTTCTTAAAATTGTTGGTACTGTCATTTTCCTACTCTGCCTTTTCTCTCCCTTTCTAAACTAATTATTGGAGTGCCATCTACGGTTACGCGCTCACCTCTGTGTTGCTAAATAAGTGGTGTCTTAACCTAGACTTGTCGAATAATTAACTAGGGAGGTGTATATACTCATAGTGACTGTGTTTGAACTTGCTTGATATATTAGTGCCAGTGTATTTTCATAAGTGAGTTTTTAACTAAATAATTATATACTTTTATACCAAAGCTCTGGTCAGTGTTTGCTTGTTTTACTGTATTTTTAGCCCTATTGTGTATACTCTATATACTGCCTAACTCTTCTTGAGCTTCTTGAGAGAAGTCCGACTGCTCAGCCACAGCTACCAGGTAAATCTGGGTGGTGCCGACTGCTACCAATTGGGTTTACTTCTTACTCCTGTGGTCTTGAACTTTTTGCTGCAGTGTTCCCTAAGGGAACTGCACAGGTTTCTGCCTAACAGTTCTCAAACTAGAATGCTAGTGAAAACTCAGCATATACATAGCTGATCATTTTTACTCAGGTTACCGGCTATGTTTCACAAACGTCGGTAACTGAATCCCAAAGTCCATGGACTAATCCGGAACGGAAGGATCAAAGTTAAAGTTCAATGCTCTGTTGTCTTTTCAAGATAAGGCCAGGGCTTGTGCAGCATCGTGTGCTGCACGAATCTGTAAACGGGGTTGGTTCTGGGTAAAATGGGGACAGAGAAGAAAATATATAAAATAATCATTAGTTTTGCAGGTTCCTAAAGTGTCTGTACATGTGAGGAAGCCGTAAGGGATTGATGTATATATTCACCTTTGCTCCAGGCTCCCAGGCGGTCTTGTCCTGTCGCACTGGGTGTACCCAAAAATTGGAGACCTCCTCTGTCAGTCGCTCTCCTTAGTTTGTGTCTATATCTGCATATATAAAGGCAAGTCTCAAGGGATTTATAATCCTCAAATTGTCTCAAAAGTGGAGTGAAACTAGCCAGGGACTAAAAGTGTGGTGGGGCTTCATGCAGGAGAAACGTGGGGGCCAGAAAAGTGCATGACCGTGTTCGTCATCAGATTCTGTGTATTATCTATGCCTTTGTGCATCCTGTCTATATCCCACGTAGTCCGTAGTACTGTGTCTCCCCCCTCTCCTCGTGTAATACAGTACTAGGGGCAAACTGTGATTTGGTTGACACCCATGCCTCAAGCCCCTGTGCCCTCTTCCGCTGGATTTTGCAGGCCTAGCTCCTCTAGATCCCAAATAAAGAGAGTGCGTAACGGGGCACGCATCTGTGATTCCCGCATCACTACCTTTATGGGGATGGTCGCTGTAGGTGTCCTGCTGACCTGCTCTACTATACACTAAAGCGGTTATAGGTCAAAGGTTTGAATCAAAAGGTTCAAATACAATAGGGTCGAATCAACAATTTTTTTTTTGTTTTTTTGGGGGGGTTCCCCCCCCAACCCCTGTTTTTGTGGTAAAAACCACTTTTTTACCTATAAGGAAACCCCAAAAAAATATATAATAAAAAAAAGCGAAACTTTTGTTTTCGGTCCTATTGACTCGACCCTATTGCATTCAAACCTTTTGTATTCAAACCTTTAACCGGACACCCACTGAAGCCTGCTGCAGTGGAATTTTCTTTGCATCTCCTTCGGAAGCTGAGAAAGGGCAACTATCCGGTCACGGACTATCGTTCTATCCCACAGCCGGAGCGCCACGAAACTGCAGAACTCAAACCTATTAGCGACCTCAACTAAACTGGCAAAGTTTGGTCCAGACTGTGCTGAGGGTCAGTGAGTACTTCCATCACTTACCGGTGGGCCCCCTGGGACAACCGATCTACCGATCTCTTACGCACACATTTCCCTAAAAAGGTATTCGCTTTTGGCTGGGTTAGCCTGTGCTCCATAGCTATACTCACGTTTTGAAAACTGCTCTGCCACCAAGGGCAGACCATACTCGAAAAGTGGGAACAAATTCTTCATCGCCTCAAACCCCTTCCTGCCTTGCTACAGCTCTCTCAAGAAGACCAGCTTTTTGTTCTGCCTGCGGGATCGTGCGTTTTTAGGCACAACTGTACTGTTGAGCACAAGGCTCCCCACTTCTTAGGGTTGGACTCAAAAGTTAGGGAACGACTCTGAAGAATGGTCTAATGCTCCTAGTGTGTTATCTCACCCTTCCCTTAACAGGTTCTGGCTGTGTTTTACTCCTTTGTCGCATTAGGAAACATATTGTATATATATTATTTATTATATTTGTGTGGTAACTATTTATATATAACTGAAGTTTACTTGTGCTAATTGGTCAAGCCGACAATAAATGTATTGATATTTTTAATATACACTTGTCTAAGAGTAATTTGTGGTTTGTAACTGTGTGTGCTCATTGTGGGCTTCTGATCACTCTCACCCCTGCTGAGACTTAGTCTTGACCGCCTGACAAGCTACCTAGATTGGTCTGGCTTGGCCAGAAGGTTCCCCTGTTTCACTAAAACTAGGGTGGCCTCCTAAACCTCTGCTCACCAGGTCAGAGTTTAGAAGTCCATCTTAACAGCCCTGAATATCAACCATTTCCGGGACCGAGGTCCTGAAAAAAGATTAGGTTGAACCCTGTAAAGAAATTCATACAGTCAGAGTCCATTAGATGTTTGCTTAATCCAGCAATATTTCGAAATAACATCTCACATGAAGTTCTACAGACAGTGAGGACAATCTCCTCATTAATTGTCAGTCAGTCTACACCCTCCAGTCCACCATCTACCTGCACCAGTCCTGTGCCCTTTTGAGCCATTACGGATTTACCTACTCCGCTTTGGGGTACCATCATAACAGAATCTGCCATCCCAGCTCCTTGCCCTTGGCCAATACGTCACGTCAGCGCCTGATGATCGACCTCAGTTGGAGGTCCTCTATGGCTAATCCTTCAGCCTGCGAGTGGGTAAGTATGGAAATCAATGGCCAGCAGTCGATCCGCCAAAAGCCTATTATTGAAGAACACTTCCATGCAGTCATCAAGGCTGTTGGGCATTTCTCATCTAACTCACGAGGTGATGTCTTCTCTAATAATTGAAATGCATCCCTTCACACTACAGATTCAATGGATGCATTTATTAATGAAAGAATCTTGATTTTCAAATGACCTAGATGCTAGTCTTGGTACGTTAAACAGGACAACCAAAGCTTTGATCTGGGCTGTGCTAACAGGCACTGACTGGGTTTTGCTCTAATGGTGGGTTATTCCCTCTTTTACACCTACCACCAGTTTGAGGCCTGCTCCGGTCAAAGCAGGGAGTATTATTTTTCATATAGTTGTCAATAGGGACCACTAAGGGTCTTAGCAAATATACACCTGCACTTCCCTGCCCTCTGTTTATCCCATAGGTCTTTCTGATAGCATTTAGGGGAATGGTGGAATCATATCTACCTTTAGCAACACCCAGGTTATTTGACTAGATTCAGAATAGGAAGTGCTATTAGCAATATGGTTGTCCGGATTGGGTTCCACAGGCATAGCACTTCCAGAGGGGGGCAAGATTGCTCTCACAAGCACAATTTAGTTTAATGCCTCTCAACCCCGGTGAGCTAATTGAGCTCAATTTATCAATTGTAGATACTAGTTCCATCAACACTTCTTTGAGCAATTTAATTTCGGTGTCCAAATTTGTAAGGGCTGCTTCATTCGAACAGACACAAGTGTGAGGAGATTTTGCTACCAGGGCGGGATGTCCTTCTCATTATCATGGTTGTGATTGCATGCTGCCCTTTGTTTTTAACATTATTATTTCTTTGAGGTTTACCCTGTGCTCCCTTCGATGTTTCCTTAGATGGCTCACTGGTATTACCACCATAAATAGCTTTACCTTGATTAGATAGATGGTCATGTGAAGCACCAGCAGGGAAAGCGTTCACCAAGGGGGTCTTTGTCTAAGGGTCGGTGAGATAAGATCCCCCAACGTTGACTAGGGGGATGCTAGCATCAATCACTACCTCCTTCTCCTTGTCCTTGTCTGAGGGCTTCAGGGTGGTTTCTCAGGTGAAGAGATCCTGCGTCTCAGTTGGTTTAGATGGGGACGATTTGTTGGCGCTACTGCCACTGACATGGAGTTCTACCAAATGCATTACACAGTGATCAGTAGCACCAGCTACACTAGCAGGTATCGGATAGTTTTCCCCTCTTCTTGCCCTGGCTGTTTCTCCACCTCAAATGCCAGTAGGTGGTTGGTTGTCTTTATACTGGGGCAAATAGCTCTGATGACACCAGTTGACCAAAACTGGAGTCCTGCTGGGTCACTCCCAATCCCTGGTTCCCCTCCATTGATCACACAATTTGTTAGGGCACCCTTTGTTAAAGATATTTTCTTGACTATGGCACCCTGACCTGTGCCAGCTGACACTCAAGCAACATCTCCACATTGGAAGTGGGCCATGAGGGCCTTTCATCATGGCCGCCTCGCTGGGCAGCTGTAACAGTTGAGCTGCTGCAGACCCACGATTGGCTGATCCTCGCTTCATTAGGCACACAGCCATCGGAGCCAGCAGGTGATCGCTGGCCCCCTCAAGGGCCACATATAAGGGCCAAGTCCCTCCTCGTCAACTCTCTGTCCGGGCCTGGACGCCTTGGAAGACGCACAGCCACTCAACCGAACTGCAACTCCTGGTAAGCGCCTTTCACCCTGCACCACCACTGCTGCTCCAGCTGGCCTCAAACCCTCAAGTTTGAACTTGGGTCACTTGGACCTACCAATTCCAAACCTACCCGCACCCCGCTCCTCACAAATGTGCACCTCCACTACGGCCCGCTCCACACGGCTCACTGAAATGCAGGCCTTGACTGGGTGGCAAACACCGCCCCCTTCCTCTAATGACCACTTGGACCTTGCAGTTCTGCTTGACTCTAACATTCCCTCTGTCCTCATCCTACTCGATATCTCTTCTGCCTTCGATGCGGTCAACCATACAATCCTGCTCAACCGTCTCCGTGATAACCTGGGTATCACTGATCAGGCACTGGCCTGGCTGACCTCTTTCCTCTATGATCGACCCTCCCAGGTCCAACTTGGGTCCATCCTATCATCTATCTTCCTCTCTACCTGTGATGTTCCCCAGGGGTCTAACCTTTCGCCCTGGTTTTTCAACCAATACCTGGCAACTCTCGCCCACTGCATTGCCATTTTCTGCTCAAACTTCCAGTGCTATGCTGACGATACTCTCCTTTTCAGGCTTCCTCGGCCACCTCCTCTCCCTCTCTTATCTCTGATTGCCTAACTGCCATTCAAGAGTGGTGTGCCGCCAATGAGCTCTGTCCGAATGCCAGCAAGATGGAGATCCTCCTCATCGGCACACCTTCACCATCCTTTCCCCTCACTCTCTGGCGGGCTTCCCTTGGCCCTCCTCCTACCCCCACCTGCGAGGCTAAGAACCTTGGGGTCATCTTTGACTCCACCCTTTCCTTCTCCGCCCACATCTTTGACGTCTCTAAAAAGTCAAACTTCCTACTGCACCTCCTCAGGGGTACTCTGCCTTTCCTCTCCTTCCCCCAGAAGCTCATGGTATCCCAAGCTCTTGCTCTCTCTAGGTTGGACTATTGTAGCAGCCTCTTTCTAAATCTACCTGCCTCTACTCTCCGCCCTCTGCAACTAATCCAGAACAGGACCAAGACTTGTCCTTGACCTCAAGCACTGAGATCGTATCTCTTCAGCTCTGAAATCTCCTCATTGGCTCTCAGTGGATGCAAGGATTAAATTCAAAACCCTCTGCATTGTCCACAAGGCTTTCTGGGACCTGGGTCCAAAATACCTTCAGTTATCCCTCTGTGAATACCGCCCCTCTTGAGCTCTTCGCTCCTCTACCTCCCTCAGGGTCAGTCGTTTTTCAACTTATCGGCACACCTTCACCATCCTTTCCACTCACTCTCTGGCCGGCCTCCCTTGGCCCGCTCCTACCCCCACCTGTGAGGCTAAGAACCTCAAGGTCATTTTTGACTCCACACTTTCCTTCTCTGCCCACATCTCTGAGGTCTCTAAAAAGTCAAATTACCTACTGAACCTCCTCAGAGGTACTCTGCCTTTCCTCTCCTTCCCCCAGAATCTCACTGTCTCCCAAGCTCTGGCTCTCTCTGGGCTGGACTATTGTAACAGCCTCTTTCTAAATCTACATGCTTCTACTCTCCGCCCTCTGCAACTAATCCAGAACAGGATTGCGAGACTTGTCCTTGGCCTCAAGCCCTGGGATCGTATCTCTCCAGCTCTGAAATATCTCCACTGGCTCCCAGTGGACGCTAGATTAAATTCAAAACCCTTTGCATTGTCCACAAGGCTTTCTGGGGCCTGGGGCCAAAATACCTTCAGCTATCCCTGCGCAAATACCTCCCCTCTCCAGCGCTTCGCTTATCTACTTCTAACTCCCTCAGGGTCAGTTGTTTTTCAAAGAAACGAGCTGGGGGTAGATCTCGGTCTTAGGCAGGGACCTCACTCTGGAACAGCCTCCCTGCCACTCTAAAACTTGAGGAGAACCATCTCTGGTTCCATAGGCTCCTCAAGACCTTCCTCTTCGCTTCCACTTTCGCTCTCCCTCTCCCCTGCTGAATTGCTCTCTTGGCACCGTGCACCTGGCCACCCTCTGTCCCCCGAGGCCAGTTACCTGTTCACCCTGCCACCCCCCTGCACTGCCTCCTGGCCACCCCTTGCACTGGTGGACTGTATATGTACCCATACAGTTCCCGCACCCCCATTTTCTTCTTTTTTCTGCAATAATCAAACTTACCCTGTCTGCTGCCTTAAACACAGCACTTTCTGGCTGCACTACCACTGTTTATTGCCTCTATCTATTTATTGTTATTTATTATTATTTATATGTTTCTTCTCTGGTCCTCACTTTCCACTCTCCCCCTTCCATGCACTTTTCCCCTTTCCCATGCACTTGCACGTTCGCAATGTCACTGGGTCTAGTAAGATCATTTTGTTCTCCCGCTTCCCTCCCTTGCCTCGTCTCTTGCCTTGCCTCTGAAACACTTGTGTACGAGCGCAATATAAATAAATCATATCATATCAAACACATCAATGCCATGTTCTTTTTAATCCCTGCTTTGTCCCTCACCTTACAATTTTCCTCACATGCTTACTCTTTCTGCTTGCCTGTTACTCTCTCCTGAATTACATGTTGATCTGCTGTTTGCTCTGTCCCAAAGGTGTGCTTTGAGATTCTACTGTCGCATAGTGCTTCCAACATTCGCCCCTGCTATACCCCCGCCCTCTTCTCTGCCCTCATGGTGCTCTCCGTGTCTCCTATCTATTCTAACTGCTTCTCCATCACCTGTCCCCCATCTCTCACGAAATCCGGAAGGAAGACATCTGGAAGGAAGACATTTAAAAAGGCGCTGCTGAATTCCAACCCCTTTGTGCCCTTTGCAGACACTTATGTCAATGCTTCCTGCAGAAAGACAATCACTGACATTCTCTTTGCTGTTCCTTCTTCTGACCTGTGGACTTCCCCATATGGTTTCCATCCTCTCCCCTTTCTCTTCTTCTACCATTACTGGCAGCAACAGATGGGACGTGCTCTTGGCTCACTTCACATCTTCCACATGCACCATTAATGTCTACCACAATGGCACTATCATGGCCCAGGGCTCCCAGCCCAACCTTCTCTTGCTTGACAGGCATCTTCCATTTCTTCAGGCTCCCCTCTCTCGCAACCCCCCTTCACTCCTCTCCCCTGCCCCCCAAGTGGTGGCACCCCATCCCTGTGCTCCCCCTCAACAGCTTCACTCAGCTACCCTCAATGCTCACTCAGCTATCAAACAATCCTCCGACATCTGTCTCCTCCCTGAAGACGTTGACCTTGACGTCCTTCCTCCCTCACTGGTTTCGACACTCTTCTATCTGAAGGGTACAAGATCCTGTCCAATCCCAGGCCCTCCCAGCCTGGCGGCGGAGTGGCTCTGATCTTCCCTGAGTAGGTTCCTGCCTCCATCATCCCCACTCAAACCTACTCATCCTTTGAAAGCCTTGTCTGGAGACTATGTCTCGCCTACCTTCTTGTACCCTTGCTACCATCTACAGGCCCCCCAGACCAACTTCTCTCTTCCTCTCAGAATGGGTGGACCTGTCCTCCTCTCTTCTTGCCTCCTCCCTCAAATATATCTTTCTTGGGGACTTTTAACATCCATCCTGACTCTCGATGTTGCTACTGTAGTCTTTTATGACCTCCATCACTATCCTTCCCTCTGGTTCAAACCACTCTGCCAGACACCCCTTGGATGCTCATCTCAACCGACATCCCACTTCTCCAGCCCTCTTACCACCCCTCTCTACTCTCTCCTCTCTTCCCACCTTGACCTCCCTTGTCCCCAAGTCTCCTTCTCCGGCATTCGACTGATGAAGCATGTAAGTTGGTGCATTTGTATCTGCTTTCACCCCCCCCCCCCTCCCCTTCTTTGGACTCTCCTTCTGACTCTGTTGTAGCTAACCTCCATCTCTCTATCTCCAACACCTTGGACAGCCTTGCCCCGGTCATGAGGAGCCGCATGAAGCCTTCCTCCAAATGGAACCTTAGGTATGATTCCGACTTGGCAGCTCCGAAACGCAATTGCAAGGCTGCTGATAAACTGCCCTGCCACCTACTCCAAAGGTAATACCGTCTCACCATCTGCTCCAAGAAGATGGCTCATGTCCAAGCCCGCATCTATGTAGCCACCAATAACATGGCTGAGCTCTTCAAAATCTTCAAGGAACTAGCCAATCCTACTGCACTCTCACCCTCTCCTCCTTCCTCCCCCCCTTCAAGGCCCTCTGCACTGGCCGCATACTTCTCCTCCAAAACCCTGGATATCCTGGCCTCTCTGTCTTCTGCCCCCACCTCCTTCTCTTGCCTCCCTTGCCCCCCCCCACCTAGCCCCATACTCTACTCCTCCTCTCCCATTGCACCAGACGAGATCTCTAGAGTTGTCCGCTCTATAAATGTTTCCTCTAAACAAGTGCCCACCAGCTCCTCCAGAACCATCAAGGACAACATCACCTCTCTCGTCCCAGCCTTGGCTGACCTCTGCAACCACTCTTACCACTGACTCCTTCCCACATCCCCTTAAGCACTCTCTTGTGCACCCTTTCCTAAAAAAGCAGTCTTCAGACCCTTCCTGCCTGGCTAACACCCGCCCTATCTCTATCACCCCTTTCTTGGGCAATCTCATGGAGAAGCTGGTCATTCCCCAACTGATCCTCCACACTGAAATGGCTGGCTGCCTCCAGTCAGGTTTTAGGGCATCAAGAGGCACAGAAACTGCTCCCCTGAACACCCATGATGACCTGCTCTCTAACCTGGACTCAAACCCTCCCTCTGTTCTGATAGTCCTCAATCTTTCTTCTGCCTTTGACACTGTCAACTACTCCATCCTCATAAACCGCCTCCATGATACCCTCCTAGGCATCACGACCAGGCAACTGGCGTGGCTGACCTCCTTCCTTTCAAACAGACCCTCCCAATTATAAATAGGTCCTTTTAACTCCTCTACCTCACTCTCTACCTGTGGCGTCCCTAAGGACTCTATCCTATCGTCATGGCTCTTCAACATCTACCTGGCCCCACTGGCCCACCTGATCTCCACCTTCTCCCCTCATTTCCAGTGTTATGCAGATGACACAGCTCTCCTTTAAGCTGCCATCCTCTCCCTCCTCTCCTTCCTCTCTCATATCCGACTGCCTGACTGCTATTCAGGCATGGTGCTCTGCCAGAGATCTCAGCCTTAATGCCAGTAAGACGGATATCCTTCTCATTGGGACACCTGCTCCTTGCTTCCCTCCCACTCTCGGGGCGCTCTCACCTCACCTGCATGCGAGGCAAAAAAAAACCTGAGGTTATCCTTGATTCCAATCTCTCCACACATCGCAGACCTTGCCAAGAAGTCCAACTTTCAGCTCCACCTCCTCAGAGGCATTCTACCTTTTCTCACCTTCCCCCAGAAGCTCAACGTCTCCAGAGCCCTGGACTACTGCAAAGGCCTCTTCCTCAATCTGCTTCTTTCCTGCCTTCACCCCCTTCAACTAATCCAGAATAGGACTGCAAGACTTTTCCTTGGCCTCAAGCCCAAGGGCTGCATCTCTCCAGCCCTATAATCTCTCCACTGGCTCCCGGTGATGGCAAGGATCAAATTCAAGACCCTTTGCATTATCCAGAAGGCTGTCTGGGGCCTGGGACCTCTCTACATTCAGCTTTCCCTCTCTAAATACCTCCCGGCTAGACTTCTTCAGTACTCTGGCTCAAACTCTCTGCAGGTCAAACATTTCTCCAAGCAGAGAGTGAGAGATAGATCCCTTCCCCCAGCAGGTTCCTCCCTCTGGAACAGCCACCGTGCCCCCCTCAGGCTTGAGCCGGATCTTCTTTAATTCCGGAAACTTCTCAAGGCCTTCCTTCTCTCCTCTTCCTTCCCTCTTCCCCTACCGTGCCAACATCCCTCGGCTGCTGCGACTGGGGCGTGGTCCCTTCTGAATCATACTGGGACCAGACCACGTCCCACCCCACCAGTCCTCCCAGCATCCCTTGCCATCACTTGCCCTCAGACATCCTTTCCCGGACTAGCCCTACCTAGTCCACCCAGCCCACTGCGCTTATCCTCCCTTCCCCCTCTCTTTCTCCTGGCACTTGCCTTCTTACCCCCCACCAAGCACTTGCTCACCAACCCCCTTGGGGCACCTCACTCATTCACATCTCCCTCTCCCCCACTCTTATCATCTTTGTCTTCACTTGCACAGTAGGATTGTCACAAGGCCAATCGTTATTGTTTTTTTTAGCTTTCTTTTCCAATGTCTCTCCCCCCCCGCCCCCCGCCACAAATTTGTTTTGTGGCGCCTGGAAATACTTGTGTCTAGACGTCATACAAATGTCCAATAAATACATACATTTTGCTGTGGGTTGTTGCTGGGGTACTACCCCTGTACCATCTATACTGGATAAGAGGTCTTATTTCAGTAATAAGGGAGTTAACGTCACGGATTGGTTTAGAAATTGTATACAATTCATGTGCTCCTCTCCCTGGACATAGCGTAGAAGTTGCCTCCCTTTTAGACATATCTATGATTATTTTTCAAAAAACAAGATATTTGATGGTTTAATAAAGGGGACAGAATGACCAATCAGCATACACTTGCCATCAAAAACTGAGCAGAACTTTCAATCAATTAAAATGTTAGCATATTAGCACATTAACATAACAAATAACGTGCTAGATGTTAAAAAGTAAAGAAATATATAATATCCGACTCTCATGCAGGTTCCAGTTGTGATAATGAAGTCCAAAAAAACAGCCTGCCATTTTCAAAGCACTGATCTAGATGTCCGATAACCAGATGTCAAAATGTCTAAAGGTCTACAAATCCAGCTTAGTGCTTAGTATTGTCATAGTGTTGTTGGGGCTATCTCTATTCCCCACTGTCAGAAACCCGAGACGTTTCTCCCAGGTTATTCCCGGGGATCCTTTGTTCAGGTTTCCAGAGGAGGACCATCGCTCTTGGATCCCAACCCTGGGGGCAGAGGAGTGAGGGAGGATCACCTGGGCAAGGGGTCCTTGGTGACTATAGCAGACAAGCCGTTGTGCGAGACATGGTATTCCTCCCGTTCCGATACACCCCTACCCGACATCCTCTCAGTTGTCATGGGATATTGTCAACCAAGTCCCATCATACCCCAGTATCTTCCTGTAAGAAAAAGGCAAAACCATCAGGGAAAAAAAAGACCATCCCTAAATTCCAATATGAGTTTTACCCCTCTTTTCCTCGGAACCCACTTTTCGAAAAACCCTACATTCAAACCCCTTTTTCTGACAAAAATCTACAACTTCTACCATCACACCCTGACAGTAGGCTGTGTCACTAATGGGGTCAGGCAGACCCAACCATGACCCAACACCTCCAGCCTGTTAACCTCTTCTATAAAGGAAGGCTGCTGAGCAAGAATGCTCAGTTGCTCTTGGGACACCAGAGGATCCCTACATGAAGTCCAAGCACTGGGAGAAAGCAGTGGACCAGACCCAGCACTGGTACAAGGGGCCCACATGGGTGGGACCAGCACAGGGTCCCTAAGTGTTAGCAGCCCAGAGAAGAAGGCGAGCCCAGAGAAGGTGGTGAGACATGAAGGGGAGCCTCAGAGCAGAGAGCATAACCCCAGAACCCTTTCAGCCTGACTGGTGGAGGGATGGATGTGGAGTAGTGCAGGAGCTCCCGGCAAGATCTGCTAGGCAGAAGAGGTGGAGGCAGAGTGAAGGCTTCCAAACCTTCCCCCCCTACATTGAACTGTGCGTGTTCTCCTGCCACGGGTCCCTGCAGGTGCCCGTGTCCCTCCTGGGTAAACAACCAAGTTGGGGAGGAGCAAGGCTGACACCGGAGGCCCCGGCCTAAGGCAAAGGCAAAGACTGATGAAAAGGAAGGCCAAGACAACCGGTGAGTTCTCGTGTACAATGGGAGAGAGCCCGGTTTGTGACATTTCAAGGGTATCGGATAATATTATCCCCATACATATGGTCGCCATACATGTCACCGGGAAAAGGTTGTGGGGACATTATATATGGTGACCATATATATGGGGTCAAGGGGAGCTCCCCTGCTCCGCTTTAAAAAAAATAAAAGGGTTGGGGGGTTGCAGGGGTGTCCCCTGCATGTTCAATTGATTAATCTCCCTGCAAAAAACTGCCCTTTTTCAGTTACTTTTTTGCCAGGCGACATTATCGTAACAAGTGTCTGTTGCATTGTGGAACCAGTAGTTCTAGAAAACAGCGACAGAGGAAGAGAAAGGGGAATTTTGATGGAAGGTGTCTAAAATAAACTATTGAAACCAAGCCAGTCTCAAGCTCGACTGAGGGAAGCCCGAGTAAAGTTGAACTGCTGATGAGCGATTGAACTTTTAAAGATACACTACCCTTGAGAGTTTGGTCCGGCACCGCATGAGTGCTTAGTCGAAAGACTAAGGTATCCAACTGAGAATTGGCAAAGTAAAAGGGAGAAAGAGGGCATAACAAGAAAGGAGCGAGTCTTTGATTTCTGAAGTAAAGAAAGCTTGGAAAAAGTAGAGGAAATTGATCTGAGCCCAGAGGAGGGACATCAGTTGAAAGCTTTGTGTTAAACTGGGTCTGAGCCCGGCAGAGAGGGGCCCGGGGTGAACAGTGAATCACGCGAGAAGGCTTTGTGTGTTAAAGGGGGTCTGACCACGACAGAGGGAGACCCGGGTGAATCAAAAATCACCCAAGGAGTCGTACATGAAAATCCAGAGGAGAATGGAACTTTTGAATGTTTGTTTGTTGCATCAGGCCCTCTGAAGTAAGACAACTTGAATGACAAGGGACTTTGGCACACAAGGCCCTGATATTGGGATTTGAACTGAATCCTTGTGCTAGAGAAGCCAGAGACTGTGCTAAGCTCGAGTGTGCTAAGCTCGAGTGTGCTGCCTTGTCCCATGCTGAAAACGTGGGGAAGGGGAGCCAATGGCCCGAATATCATGACATATCATTTCTTAAACACTTTTCTTTTGCATAACATCGTTTCCCACACTATTTCAATTTAGAAGTAAGGATTGGCAATAGGTTTATTATTATAAGCCCTTTTATTTTGACAGACTCAACTAGGACCGTGTTATTATTTGATGGTTGTAGCTTGCTCTCATCTTTAGATTTAGGATGGGAATAGTTTCTTACCTGTAACTCCATATCTCCAGCATTGGTATCTTTCATGGATTCACATGCTTAGAATAGAATGCACAGCAGTGATCCTGAAAAAGGAGGAGGTGTGAATGCAATCCGGCACCCACCCAATCCTGCGTATAGCAAACCACGCTTACATAAGATTTGAATTTAAAGTGTGCCATAGTAACTGCACAGAGCAATATCCATATAAAGCTATAACAGTATACATAAACATACATTTATATATAAATCAACATAGACCCTTCTTGACAAAGGGCTTACCTTATTGAAATAGATGTTGCAAGACTGCTCTTCCCATTTGTACTTCGTCCGCATGCTGTCGTTCGAGGCAGTAGTGGCGGGTAAATGTGTGAGGCACTGACCATGCTGCCGCCTGGCTAATGTCTGTCAGCGGTACCCCTGCCCACAACGCCGTCGACGACAAAGTCGCCCTGGTTGAATGAGCTCTCGGACGTCCTTGTAGCGGTTTTCCCGCTTTTGAATGACAGCAGGCAATCGTCGACGAGACCCATCGGGCCAGTCCCTGTTTTGAAATTGCCTTCCCTTTTGCCGAAGGGCCATATGCAACGAAGAGTTGCTGCGTAGATCGAAGTTGTTGAGTTCAATGAAGGTAAAATTTTAGAGCTCTCTTGACATCCAAGGTATGTAGGACCTTTTCCGCAGCCGATGAGGGGGTCGCGAAGAAGGTGGGCAGGACAATGGATAAATGCTTATGTTAAGTCGTAGGAACTTTTGGGATGAAACGAGGACTTGTTGACAGAATCACTTTGTCCTTGAAAAAATCTTAGGTACGGAGGGTCTATGACCAACGCTTGCAACTCCGAGATCCGTCTAGCTGATGTTATAGCTATTAGAAAAGCCACTTTCCATGACAAGAACTTCATCGACGATGTGGCCATTGGCTCAAAGGGTGGTTTCATTAACCCTGCTAGCACTATATTCAGGCTCCACGTAGGTGGAAAACGTTTAACCGGAGGGAATGTGCAGAACAAACCTCTCATGAAGTGTTTCACTAACCTGTCACTAAACAAGGGAGATGGACTTCCTTCTTCTTGTGAACCTAGAGATGGCCGCCAGGTGAACCTTTAGTGATGAAAAGGACAATCCGCTTTTTGCTAGGTGTAGCAGATACAGAAGAAGCTGTTCCGGAGTAACCCTCAGAGGTTGCACTCCCGTTTGTCCTTGACACCACGCACAGAATCGTCTCCACTTACACCTGTAGGACTTGTTGGTGGAAGGGGCTCGCGCAGCTTGTAAGATCCTCCGACAGTCCGAGGAAATGTTCAAGGCCAAGCCGTGAGATTGAGACTGTCTGGATTGTGATGCCACACTGTTCCCTCGTCCCAGGACAGGAGGTTGGGAACCTTATCGGATGATCCACTGAAAGGTGAAGCAGGTTGGAAAACCATGGCTGCCTCGGCCAACACGGTGCCACCAGGATGACTCGGCACCTGTCACTGCGTATCCACTGCAGAGTTCTCCGTATCAGAGGAAACGGAGGGAAGGCGCAGAGGAACTTGTCTGTCCACGGGAAGGAGAACGCTTCCCCCAGCGAACCTTCCTGTGGCCACCTGCTGGCATACATCTCGCACTTCTTGTTCCTCTTCGTGGCGAAGAGGTCCAGCGGAGGCCGCCCCCATTTCTCGAAGACCTTCGACAATTGACCGGGATCTATTTCCCACTTGTGAATCTGGTCCATTTTTCTGCTGAGCGAGTCCGCTTGTTCGTTCCTTACTCATGGAAGGTGATGAGCTACGATGGATATATCGTGTTTCAGACCCCAGTGCCACACGTTCTGAGCCTCGATGGAAAGGGTTCTGGATTGTGGGCCACCTTGCTTCCTCAAGTAAAACATCGCTGTGGTGTTGTCTGTCAAAACTCTCACTGTGGACCCCCTGATGTGAGGCAGGAACGCCCTCAGGGCCCAGCGCACTGCTCTGAGCTCCAGAACGTTGATGTGCAGGAGAGATTCCCTCTGAGACCAATGGCCTTGTGTTTGCAGAGTGTCCATGTGTGCCCCCCAGCCAGTTAGGGACGCGTCCGTCACTATGGTTAACCGAAACTCCGGCTCCTGTAGGGGTTATCTTTTGGATAGATTCTGGATGCTTTTCCACCACTGAAGAGCTAGGAGGAGCTCGTCGTCGACGGTCAGTTTGTCTGACCAGAGGCCTTGAGCCTGCGTCCATCGGTCTGCCAGAAACTGTTGCACTGGCCTCATGAACAGGCGGCAGTTGCCCACCAGAGGAATGCAGGACGCCATAGCGCCCAAGATCGACGTATATTTTCTCACTAACAGTCTGGTATTGATTTTCAACTGATCTGCCAATCGACTGAGTTTGGTGATCCTGTCGAGGGATGGCCTCACTAACCCTGACTGGGTCTCGAACTGTGCACCCAGGAACACCAAGCTTCTTGACGGTGTTAACGAGGATTTCTCGAAGTTTATCGCAAACCCCAGCCGTTGTAAGAGGTTCATGGTGGTCTGCAGACTTCTGTGCGTCGACATAGGGGAGGCCCCCCTCACCAACCAGTCGTCGAGATACGGGTATACATGATGGCCTTGCCTTCTCAGCCAGGCTGCCACCGGGGCCAAACATTTTGTGAACGTACTGGGAGAAGATTTCAGTCCAAATGGAAGTACTGTGAACTGGTAGTGAGTCCGCCCTACCACAAACCTTAGGAACTTCTTGTGTCGAAGACACATCGGTATGTGGAAGTACGCGTCCTGCAGGTCCAGAGACGCCAGAAAATCTCCTTCTTGAACTGACCAGATCACTTTTTGGAGCGTGAGCATCTTGAACTTTATGCTTTTCAACGATTTGTTTAGCTCACGCAGGTCTAGGATGGGATGCCACTTTCCGTTTGGCTTTTTCACCACAAAGTATCGGGAATAAACCCCTTGACCCCTTTGTGACGACGGAACCAATTCTATAGCACCTTTTTGTAGCATAAGTGCTACTTCCTGCTGCAACACGCTCAGATGGGATTGAGCTACAAACGCAGGTGGAATGTGCGGAGGGTTGCTTTTGAATTGCAGGGAATGTCCGTATCTTACAGTGTCCAACACCCATTGATCCGTTGTTATTTTCTCCCATTCGTTGATGTAACATGAGACTCTGCCCCCCCCAGAACGTTCCGATGCCCGTCATTGCAGGTCCTTGGTCTGCTTATCCCTCGTCGACGACTAGTAACCTGCTCTCTTCTTAGGGGCCTGGTAGTCCCGGCAACGTTAAGCCGCTTGCGAAGCCCGTCTGTATCCCTGGGAGGGGTATGCTGGCCTACTGAAGGATCTGTCCCTCGATGCCGAGAATCTGGAATTTCCCGATGCTCCTCTGAAGGGACGAAAAGACCGGAAACTCTGACTACTCTGGAGGGCCCCCAAGGAACGCGCTGTGTCCGAGTCCTCTATCATGCCCTTCAGGGCTTCGTCCACCTTCTCGCCGAAGAGGAGGTCTCCTTCAAATGGCATATCCAGTACCTTGTACTGCATCTCCGGTCGGAAGTTGGTGCATTTTAGCCATGCCTGCCGTCGGAGAACCACACAGTTATTCACCTGCTTAAACCCAGACTCCGCGAGGTCCACTGCGATGTTTATGGCGTGATTGGAAGCCGCTTCACCTTCCCTGACCAGCAGCCTAGCCGCTTTGCGATGTTCATCTGGAAAGTGTTCCAGTATAGGAGCCAGCCGGTGCCACATCTCCCTGTCCTATCTGGCAACTATGGCTAGAGAATTGGCCGCTTTCACTGTGGTAGCACCTACCGACAGCACTTTTTTGCCGAAAGCATCTTGTCGTCTGGCATCACTTTCCGGGGGGGTCGTGCCTTGCCGCCGCCGATACCACTGAGTCAGGAGTTGGTTGGGAGGAAAGGCACTTGGGAGTAGAGTCCTGGGCCTTAAATTTTTTCATAGACGACCCTTTATCGCTGGTTCCGAGAAAGGGTGGCACATGGTCTGCAATCCTTCCTTCCACACATGCTCCAGGATGGGTACTGAAAACACCGATCTTCTCCTTTTCCCCATGTGGTCAAAAAGAAAACAGTCCTTTTTCTCTTCTTCCTGGGCCAGCCAAAATTCTGTACAAGCCCTGGCCATCATGGTGTGAAATGACCCAATATCGTCTGGGGGAGACGGCTGAGCCGGTCTTCTCGGGGTTTCCAATTCTGCTTCGGACTCCCAGGTTGGATCCCTGGAGGGGGAAAGGGAGACGACTGACGAGGCTCTGCTGTCCGAGTCCGAATCCATCAGCTCCCCTTCCTCGCGGCGTGGAGCTGAGAGGTTTGCATCCGGCGGCACTGCCGCTGGGGTTGACGGCGGTGGTCGACGAGACGGGCCCGGGCCGTCGATGACCGACCTAGCCGGAGTTGTTCGAGGTAGTCTGTCATCCAGTATCTTCAGCAACGTTTGCAACGTGGATAAGACTTCCAATGACAAAAGTGACTGTGGATTGAGCAGAGGGGTAGAACCCGGAATGCTCCCAGAGAGAGGCCTGGTAACCCCTTGTAACCCTAGGTCTGCAGGGCCAGCTATTCTTACATCCTCGTCACCCGAGCAAACTGACAAGGCCTCTTGCTGCAGAAGTGTCTCCGGCAAAATTGGGTCGTATACCTCTGGACGCCAGGCCTCTTGCGGGATCTCCATCGACAAAGCGATAGTCGGCTCCGTCATCGACGTCGTCTGCAGTCCAGGAACGGTTGAGGCCAACTGCGTCAGCGGCAGAGAAGTTGTCGACGACTGCCCTACCGTCGACGACGGTGGTGCTGGTCGTGCAGGCCTATGAGGCGCTCCTGCCTTTTCCGAAATCGACCTGTGTTTTTCTGCATCTCGACCCGAGGCCGATCTATGACGATCGCTCGAGGAGGATTTAGATTTTCTTTTCTGTCTTTCGTCGTTGAAGATGAGGATGACGAGGCCTTCTTCGACAAAGATTCCTTGGAAAGGCCTTCTGATGATTCTTTCTCCGCCGGTCGCGATTTCTTCACCGGGGGTTCTGACGACGTTGAGCGGCGCGGGGCCCCTGAAATTTTGATACTGAGGCCGTGCTGCGCGTGGAGCCCACCTCCGAAGGCGGGTATGCCCCCGCTCCGTCGTTCAACCATGCCACAAGTCTTCGACTCCGATCTTTAAGAGTCTTCTGGGAGAAGCCTTTACATATGTCGCACTTGTCTGCCGAATGATGAGGGTGGAGACAGTATATGCAATCCATATGTCCGTCCCCCTCGTGCACCTTCTTCAACCCGCCCGTAGCACACGGACGGAAGGAACAAGTTACTTACCTGTAACTGTTGTTCTCCAGCATGGGTCTGGCATGGATTCACATGCTCATGAATATTCCCCGTCGTCAGGCTGGAAATCCTCGGTAAAGAAAAAACCAGTATCAATTTCGTTTCTGATCTGTCTTTCGTAGTAATAACCAATCACTGGTCTCTGCGTCATACTGACCACAGCCAATGACTGCCCTCTACCTAAGCACCGCCTCTGGCAGCCATCTTCAGATTTGGAAGCACGTGAAGTGGCAGTATGACCAAGTGAAGAGCCGCAGAGGGGTAGGCGGGAGGGTTCGCATGTGAATCCATGCCAGACCCATGCTGGAGAACAACAGTTACAGGTAAGTAACTTGTTCCTTCTCCAGCATGGGGTCTGGCATGGATTCACATGCTCATGAATAAAGAATACATAGCAGTACACACATGCACAACCACGGGAGGTGGCAAAGGCTCAACATTAAGCAGTACAGCAAACTCAACATTAAGCATCTTACCTCCTCACCAGGCTCACCTCAGGCGAACAGGTTGCGCAGCACTGCTTGGCCGACCCTGGACTCCTCCCTGGAATCCCGATTGACGCAGTAGAATTTCGTGAAGGTGTGCGTCGACCTCCACGTAGCAGCCCTGCATATGTCCAGCAGGGGCACACCAGAAAGGAACGCCGTGGTAGCTGCGATCGCTCTGGTGGAATGGGCTCTCGGACGGCCAGGCAGCGGTCGGTTTGCCAACCGATGACAGTACATGATACAGCCGGAGAGCCATCTGGAAATGGAAGCCTTCGAGAGAGCCTTCCCCTGATTGACAGGTCCAAAGTTCACAAAGAGTTGTGACGTCTTCCGAAAACACTTTGTGCGGTCCACGTAGAACTTCAGCGCTCTAGCCACATCCAGCGAGTGCAAAGTCCTCTCAGCCGGCGACGAAGGCGACGGGAAGAACACAGGCAACACCAAGGGTTCGTTGAGATGGAAGTCCGACGGTACCTTGGGCATGAAGGAGGGGTGCGTCCTGAGCACTACCCTCGTGTCGTGAAAAGTCAAGTACGGGGCCTTGCAGGAAAGGGCCTGGATCTCTCCCACCCGTCGTGCGGAGGTGATGGCCACAAGAAACGCTGTTTTCCACGACAGAAACTTCAACGGGGCCGAGTGCAGAGGCTCGAACGGAGGTCCCATGAGCTTGGCCAGCACCACGTTGAGCTCCCACGCCGGGGCCGGCGCCTTCACCGGCGGGAACGATCTGAACAGTCCCTTCATGAACTCTTTCACCAGACGATGAGACCACAAGGACGTCCGGCCCGTGGTTCTGGTGTATCGGGAGATCGCAGCAAGATGAATCTTGATGGACGCGTGTGCCAGTCCAGCTTTGGCCAGCGTCAGCAGGTACGGCAGTACCTGGAGAGCCGTAATTCGTAGAGGGTTAATCTTCTGTGCGTGGCACCAGACAGAGAACCTCTTCCATTTGTGTCCGTAGCATTTAAGAGTCGAGGACGCCCTGGCCTTTGCAAGAATCTCTCTGCAGTCGGCCGGTATGTCGTATCCTCCAAACTCTAGCGCTGCAGGAGCCAGGCCTGCAAGTTCAGCGATTTCGGGTCGTGGTGGAGGATGGCGCCTCCTTCCCTGGAGAGTAGATCCGCGTCCACCGGCAGCTTGATTGGCGGGGACGCTGACAAGTCCAGAAGGTCCGGGAACCATATCTGCCTCGGCCACGCAGGTGCGACGAGGATCATCCTGCACCGTGACCTCTTGAGCTGGTTGACGAGCCGGATTAGCAGTGGCAAAGGAGGGAACGCGTAGAGGAACAGGCCCTCCCAGGGGAACGAGAAAGCATCGCCCATGCTCCTCGCCTGGGGAAACCTGCTGGCGAACCTCCGGCACTTGGAGTTCGTCGCCGTCGCGAACAGGTCGATCTGGGGTGTGCCCCACCGTCGGAAGAGGCGATCCACTAGATCCTGCCGTAGTTCCCACTCGTGGCACGAGCGCAGCTCCCTGCTGAGTGAGTCGGCGATGGTGTTTTTTATCCCTGCCAGATGAAACGGCACCAGAAACATCCTTTGGGCGACGGCCCAATGCCACAGGTCCTGCGCCTCCTTGGACAGCGCTGGGGACCTGGTTCCGCCCTGTTTCCTGATGTAAAACATGGTGGTGGTGTTGTCGATGAAGATCCTCACCACCTTGCCCTTGAGGGACGGAAGGAAGGACCTGAGGGCCCAGAACACTGCACGGAGCTCCAGGACGTTGATATGGAGGGACTTCTCCGTCGGGAGCCAAAGGCCTCTCGCGTGCAGATTTTCGGTGTGCGCTCCCCACCCTTCCAGGGAGGCATCCGTGGTCACTGTCTCCTGGTGGTCTGGGGTCTGGAAGTCCATGCCCGCCGTCAGATGCGCGCGGTCGCCCCACCACCGGACCGCTCGGCGGAAACTCTCGTCGAGTGCGATCCTCTCCTCGAAGCCGCCCGTCGTTTGGATCCAGCGCGCGTCCAGGAACTCCTGCAACGGGCGCATCCGGAGCCTGCACATGGGAATGAGGTAGATGCAAGAAGACATCATTCCGAGGAGGGACTTGATGGACCTCACCTTGGCCGCGTCGGAGACCAACATCCGCTGTACCTTGCCCAGGATTGACCTGGTCCTTTCCTCCGACGGGTAGGCCAGAAGGGACACTGTGTCGAGCTTCGCTCCCAGAAACAGTGCGTTTTGCGCAGGTACCAGGTGGGACTTGGCGTAGTTCACGGAGAATCCCAGGTCCGTGAGAAGTTGGACGGTCCTTGCCGTGTGCTCCACGGCGAGCTCCCTCGTCTTGGCTCGGATGAGCCAGTCGTCCAGGTAGGGGTAGACGTGGATCCCCTCGCGGCGCAGCTGCGCCGCCACCGGTGCAAGGCACTTGGTGAATACCCTGGGTGCCGACCGTAGTCCGAAGGGGAGGGCGTTGAACTGGTAGTGACGCCCTTGGACCACAAACCTGAGGAATTTTCGGTGCCCCTTTAGGATGGGAATATGGAAGTAGGCATCCTCCAAATCCAACGACGACAGGAAGTCTCCTTCCTCCAGCTGCCCCAGGACGTGCTGGAGGGTGACCATCCGGAACTTCTGCGCCTTGATGAACTTGTTCAGACGTCGCAGGTCTAGAATGGGGCGCCATCCTCCCGTCTTCTTCTTCACGAGGAAGTATCTCGAGTAAACTCCGGAGCCCCGAAGCCTCTTTGGGACGAGTTTGATGGCGCCCTTCCTGAGCATCGCCTTTACCTCCAGGAGAAGCTGAGGGACGTGAAGCTCTTTCCTGGCCACGGGGGGGACGCGCGGGCACCTTCTTTGAAACTCGAGCGCGTGGCCCCGGGCTAAGGCGTCCAGCACCCAACGGTCGGTGGAGATGGACTCCCACACGCTGACGAAGCTCGCCAGCCGGCCTCCCACCGGGGTGCTTCGGTGGGGGCCCGACCCCACGGCCCGTTCAATCCTGTTTCGACGAGGCTTTGCCGCCTTGACCTCCTTGGCGACGACGGCGGGGTCCGCCAGACTTGCCTCGTCCTCTGTAGGCCTCCTGAGACGACGAGCGGGCCGCTTGACGGTAGGTGGAGAAACCGCCGCCGGGACCTTTGGAGGCGCCCTTGCCTCCGCTGCTCCGAAAGGGCGTCCGTCATTGCTGCAGAACCCCAAGGGCCCGGGCCGTTTCAGTGTCCGCTTTAATGGCCTGAAGGGAATCGTCCACTGTTCTCCCAAACAGGTTGTTCCCATCGAACGGCATGTCCAGGACTCTGGTCTGTACGTCTTGACGGAAGTCCGTAGCCTTGAGCCATCCACGCCGGCTAAGGCACACGCCGTTGCCCAACTGGCGAAACCCAGTGTCGGCGATGTCCGTCGCAATAGTGATGGCGTGGTCCGACGCCACCTCGCCTTCCTGTAGGATCTCCAGGGCATCCGCCCTCTTGTCGTCCGGTAGGGAGTCCAGCAGGGGAGCCAGTTTGTACCATAGCTCCCTGTCGTAGCGTGCCACGATAGCCAAGGCGTTGGCCGCTTTAATCGTCGTCGCTGCAGACGAGATGACCCTGCGTCCCATAGCGTCCAATTTCTTTCCCTCGGCGTCCGGTGGGGAAGTCGATGTGGAGGCCGCACCCCCCCCTGCTTTCTTCCTGGCCGCCGCGGAGACAACGGAGTCCGGGGTAGGCTGCGCCCAGAGGCACAGGGGGGCCGCGTCCGGGACCCGGTACTTCTTCTCGTACCGGTCTCTTCTAGCTGGCATCGTGGAAGGGTTCTTGAGGAGGGCGAGGCCCTCATCCCAAATGTCGTCCAGTAGAGGCACCGCGAGGACCGTCTTCCTCTTGGCCTCGCGCCGTTGATAAAGGAATCCTTCCTTTTTCTTCTCCTCAGGGCAGAGTTGGAAAAGCTCGGATGCCCTGGCGATCATGGAGTGGAACGATCCAATCTCGTCGGGCGGAGAAGCCCTGGTGGGAGGTGACGACGGTAGATCCTCGTCGTATACCTCGTCGTCCGTACCCGTCGCTGCCGTGTCAGTCCCCGTATCATCCCCTCGGGTGGACGGGGAGGAGGGCTGGACGGGGCGCGACGGCTGAAAAGGAGGTGGAGGGTGAATCCTTCTTTTCTTGGGTGGGGGAGCACCAGAAGGTCCCGGTTCAGGATCCCCCGACGGGAGAGGTTCCTCCGTCGGCAACGGTAGTCTCGTCCTTATCTCTGAACATAAGGACTGTATAGCCAACAAAATGGCCGCCGAGTTGTCATGCGGCGCTGGCAGAGGGGAATCCGACGGGCGATCAGGGGCCCCGTCGGCACCCTCGACGATGTCGTCGTCACCTGCGTCGGGATCCATCCCGACGGGCCGGTCTTCTTCCATGCCAAGGCCGTGGCTTAAGACCTCAATCAGCTCTTCCTCTGAGGCCGAATCTACGACGACGCCCTACCCCCCCTTTTTCTTCCCCGCCGGGGATTTCACGGGGGTCCTATCGATGGGCACAAAAGAGGACTCCCTCCGAGGTGGCAGGGAGACTCTGAGCCCCGAGGTCGCCACCACTGGTGTACCCTCCACAGGCTGAGCCAGGGCCGCCGCGACAGTATCGATAGAGGGCTTGGCCGGATGGATTAAGGCCTTCACCACCTTAGGTGCGCTCACCGCCTTATCCTTGAGGGGGGGGGACACTGTCTCGCTCCCCCTCCGATGGGGCCTTCGAGCTCGACCGGGGCCTCTCCAGGAGCTTCGCCGGGTGCTCGCCCTTCCTCTTACCCGACCCAGAGCATTGGCTCGTGACTGAAGGTGCCGGGGAGGGTGCGCCCTGCCTAGCGCCCATAGAGCCCGACCGTTCGGCGCTCCCGGTGCCAGCGGACTCGCGGTGCTTGGCCTTGTGTTGGACCCCCGTCGCCGGGGCGTCCTCAAAGGTCTTAGAAGACCGCTCGGATTTCTTCCTCTTCTTCTCGCCTGACGGGCTCTTCCCTTCCAGCCAGTTGGCGAGACGTTGATGGCGGTCCTTCATGGTCCGCTCCGACATATTGCCGCAAAACGCACAGTCCTTCTCCACGTGCGTCTTGTCCTCATGTAAGCAGTAGAGACAAAAGGAGTGTTCGTCCTCCTTAAAGACGTTCTGCAGCTGGCATCCAGGGCAGATCCTGAACAGCTTTCCGGGCGTCGAGCTTCCCTTCTCCTGGGCCATGTCCGGGCCTGAGAAACTTCTGGAGTCCTCCAAAAGCGTAGCTCGACGAAATCTTCACCCTTGAGGGGCGCAGACGAATCCGACACGGGTCCCCGTTGATCGGATGGAGAGTCGGTGGAGCTTGAGGCTCTTTTGACCGAAAAAACGAAGTTTTTGAGAAAAAACGTGAAAAAATAGCACTAACGCTCGAGAGCAATAGCACGAGGATCCCAACACATGAACGTGCGGTAAAAATCTGAAGATGGCTGCCAGAGGCGGTGCTTAGGTAGAGGGCAGTCATTGGCTGTGGTCAGTATGACGCAGAGACCAGTGATTGGTTATTACTACGAAAGACAGATCAGAAACGAAACTGATACTGGTTTTTTCTTTACCGAGGATTTCCAGCCTGACGACGGGGAATATTCATGAGCATGTGAATCCATGCCAGACCCCATGCTGGAGAACAACGCTTTTCCCGACATCAGGAGAAAACTGCAACAGCACAACCTAACCAAATAGGCTACACGAGGTGCTCCCACTACTTTGGAGACGGTTGAAATCTGAAGGGAGCCGCGGGGCAGGGCCTTTATACCGCTACGTCCTAGTGGGGCATGCGTGCGCGGCCCAAAACGACATAGATAGGACATGAAAGTGTCAAATGTTTTCCTATGGGAAACGGCTTTATAAGCTTACCGAGGGTTCCCAGTCTGTCGACGGGGAATATTCTAAGCATGTGAATCCATGAAAGATCCAATGCTGGAGAAAAGATAGGCATGTTTCAAACCCAATTGAAATTCAATAAATATCCTTGAACTGTGATCACTTGTGTCTCATCTTACTGTTGATACAGTGGTTTCATTACACCCCCCTTGAAGCAGTCAACAGCAGGCGATCAGGCTGGAATGACAACTTTGAGAACTCGCAGAAGGGGAGTAGGCTCGGTGTGCAAATACTCACAAGGCTGTTTCATCAAACTGATATAAATCACAGTTAGAAGCAAGGCGTCCATCAAGGATGAATGTTTTGAGAGCTTAAAATCACAGAGTGATTACTAACACGGCTTGACAAAGCACCTAGCGCAGGGGAAGTTTCAGGAGACTTAAATTGGTCCCAAGCCAGTCTGTATCATAAAGAAGAGTCAATCAAAGCAGCCCAAATTAAAAGACTAAGGGCCTCATTACAGGTCTGGCGGTAACTGTGTCAGTGCTACCGGCAAGTTGCCGCCATACCTGTAAATATTTCCGGGTGCCTGGCTTTCCGGGGCCACGGGGAGGTTACAAACCCGGCGGACCGGAAAGTCAGGCGACAGTAAAATGAAGCTTACCGGCACCCTTGATTCCAGACTGGCAGGGTCATAATGAGGGGCAATGTTACAACTTGGTCATGTGATCCCATCATGAATCCTTCAGCTGCGAACATCCATTACCCATGTCCAAACGGGTGACCTCCATATAGCTTCTATATGGTGCTTACATCTTGTGGCAAAAAAGCAAAATGTAAAAATACATTGAACATAAATATCCACCAGGGGAAAGTCGTTTGTGATGTCAGAGTAAGTGAGCAGAAATCAAAATGAAGCTCTTCTTTTCAAAATTAATTATCAATAAGACAGCACCAGCAGGGTCCAGTTTGTCGTACAGCAAACGTTTGAGACCTCCACTTAACAGTTACAGCCTGACAGGCATACATTAATTGGCTGACAAATTCTCCTCATTAGCAGCAGCTGGGCTTCGGTTATCGTCGTGCGCTCTACCACTCGAGATACCAGGGGTCTCTGGTAGTTTCCAACCTCTACACCATCATGCACCCATATCGCCCTCAGCACAATGGAAGTGTGGTACCCTTGACCGCAGCATGCTTATAATTTCGTACAAGTGGTGTAGGTGTTCCTCCCAGGTCTGACTATGGATTAAGATATCATCAAGTTATGAACCGCAAAAGCTGGAATAGGGTCGCAATATCTTATCCATAAGTCTTTGGAAAAGTCGCTGGGGTGCTCTGGAGTCTTCAAAAGGTAAGATTCAGAACTGAAATAATCCCCCAAGAGTGGAGAAGGCAGCTTTTTCTTTGTCAGAGGGGTCCAATGGCACATGCCAATAGTCCTTAGATCAATCATGGAAATGAAAATGTGCGGATCCCAGTTGATCCGAGGCTTGGGATAATTGTCAAACTGGGATATTGCGCTGAGTTTTTGGAAATCTATACAAACTCCACTATGAATCTGGTTTTGCTACCAGAACTATTGACGAGGACCATGGGCTTTCTGAAGGTTCTATGATCTCTGCCTCCAACATCTTCTCCACTTCCTTCAGGATGTTTTCCTTTTTAGATTCGGAATTCTATAAGGATGGAGCTTAACCACCTTCCCAGGAAGAGTTTGTATATAATGTTGAAAGTTCTTAACTCTTCCTGGCTTGTCACCAAATACATCAGGGAACTGATCAAGCAGATCCTGGAGGTAAACCTGGGGGTATCAAACTATGCTGTGGTTTTTTCAGACCAGGGAGCCCCATAACCATTCTTTTAACAGGTTTATATGATAAATCTGCGTTTTCATTTCCCTGTTTGGTCGTGGCACCTGATAGTAGACTGGCCGTGTTTGATCTAAGATTTCGTATGGGCCATGCCACCTTGAGGTCATTTTGTGCTCAGAGGTGGATTATAATGCCAAAACATTTGGCCATTAGAGAAATACCTTTTTACTGTCTTCTGGTCAGAATATGTTTTCAGGGCTCCGTGGGCTTTCTCTAGATGTTTATGCACCAGGTCTCAGATCATAGTCATGTGTTCCTTCAGACGCTGGGCAGTCTGAGATAAGACAGCCTCCTCACGCTCCTCCCAAGTTTCTCTGAGCATATCTCGGATGTCTCCTGGTTCCCAACCGTATAAGAGCTTGAATGGAGAAAAGCCTAAAAAAGCTTGGGAGATATGCAGATTGCAAAGGGGGTCCAATGCATCATTAATTCCCAATTTTGGCCATTGGCCGCAAACAGCCTCCTAAGAATGTTCTTTAGGGTCTTGTTAAATCGTTCCAAAAGACCATCTGTTTGTGTATACAGAGGTGCGTAACGTGGTAATGTGGAGGATTTCTTTCACTTCAGCCATGAGTCTCAACATAAATGTTGGGGCAGAGTTACTGTAGTCATTTCAGTCTTTCCACGCTGTATGGGCTTTTGCGGGAGGAGGAGCCACTTACCCAAAACCTGTGTTCTGAGCAGAGTGGAGTGGAGTTGGGGAAGAGTTATTGCAGTCATCGCAGTCTGTGCGGCAAGGAGCAAGGTGGCCTCTCCAGAGGGATCGATCTGCTGAGGCCAGTGCAGCCTGTACCCAGGACTTTAGTAAGTTGCTTCCCCTACTGCTGTCGCCGTTTACAGGCTTAAGGGGGGGCATTAAAAAGCTGCATAAACGGCAAACATAATTGCACTGTGGATACACATCATCCTTGATAATTTTGGCAAAAGCTTTAGGCATAAACTGGCAATGAAAGGTCAGGTTTCCTCAGGCTCTTTTGTATTTTTGGTTTTCTGTTTGCTGATCCCAGGGGGCCGGGGGGAGAGACGGACTAAGGCAGCTCCTCTAGCTGTCGGG
Source organism: Ambystoma mexicanum (assembly GCF_040938575.1). NCBI lineage: Eukaryota > Metazoa > Chordata > Amphibia > Caudata > Ambystomatidae > Ambystoma > Ambystoma mexicanum. The sequence goes on along the minus strand of NC_090923.1, from coordinate 1,480,730,257 downwards.
CGTTCCCTGCCCCCCAGGGTTCATTGCCAATTTACCGCTCTTTCTGACGTTAGACTATGGCAGTGATTATCCCCTTACTCCTGGTTTATTACAGGAAAAAAGCAGCAGTTCTGTGCCTAGAGTACAAAAAAAGTCTATGGTAGCATTGAGCCGGAAAGACGAGAGGCAGAGCATTCTTGCTTGGAGGCAGACATTTTTCTGTCCCGGGTGTGCATCCTCTTCTGTCAAACTGCTTCTATCTGCTGTCCAAGGGTTGTGAGCGTGCTCTCCCTGTGGGCGGTTGGGTGTTGTTCAGCCCGGGTAACTTTGGAATTTGGTTTCGGACTGCTTGGATCTCCGGTTTTGGACCTACACTGACCAATGCTGGGGAGTGGCCCTGGTATTTTGTTACTCCTGAGAGGCAGATCAACATGCACCAAAAAAGGGCGGCACAACGAACAACGGCTGCCCTGTGAGCCAACTAGGGGGGTGTTCCCCAGTCACCATCATCACTTTTTTCTAATCAATTTAATTAACTTAAAAAAATGTATATACCTATATTTGCATTTGTTTTTTATGGTCTACTAAGGTTTGTATGGGACTTTTTACATGTCAATTTTGGTCTACTTTGGACTTTAAGATCTACGTTGGCAGCTTTTTGTGTAAATACGGCCGTTTTTACTTGATTATTGTCTCTAGTCTATGTCCCTAAGAGATTCCTAGCTACTGAGTGGCTGTGTTAGGTGTGGAGTATTGGGAGTATAGTGAACATGCTCAAACGGAAAGCGACCTCTAGTCTTGTGTCTACTCAGGGCCCAAAACTCAGGAAATCGAAGGAGAAGGGAAAACTCCCACTAGCAGAGAATATGGTAGCCATAGTAGAGGGAGTACTAGAGGCACCCCAGTCCCCTGGGGGGGGGGGGGTTACACTTGACTCCTACCTTCAGAAAGTGGGGGGCACTTGGATGAGCAGATTAGGGTGGTAGAACTAGAGATTACCTGAACTATGAGGCATGTCACCCAGCATAAGTCTCCTATATCACCTAGCCTGGGTCCACCTAGCCCGGGGATTCGGATGATGGACGGCAATAGGAAGCTGGTCGACACTAATCTTATGCCTGGCCTGGCCGGTGTCCATGCCTTAGTCTCGCTGCCTTTGTTAGTGGGCAATACTAACCAGGTTTCACCCGATAATGTAACCCACAAGAATCATGGTGCCTCCTCTCTGTCAATAGCGGGATCGCAGGATGCACCTAAGAGGAAGGATACTGAGGCACTGACTAATGAATTACTGCTATCCCTAATGAATTTTATGATGCATTTTAAAACGGGTATTATGAACACACTGATGATTTGAGATGATCTGGTAAGGTCACTAAAGAATGATGTTGAATTACTAAATACCCTGAATAGACAATGTTTGAACCGCGACTCCCATCGTAAGGTGCGTGGAGTGGGGGCTATAAGCTCACATGGTGGCTAGTCTGCAACTTTAAGTGTGGAAGGGAGACAGCGTGAGGAGAGTGCTAACACAATAGATTGGGTGGTCTTAGTTGACATACATGCCCGCTCCAATCTTCAATCATGTCAGAATGTGCTTCCCTTGTAATCGGAGTGCCCCCGTCTATTGTACCAGCGGCCACAAGCTTTGGACATCTCCCGTAGGGAGTTGGAGATAAGGGGGGGGGACAATACGGTTGCCCCAGGAGAAAGCTGATACAAAACGGTATCCCCTACAGCTGCCCCCGAAGGATCGGACATTGGTAGGTGCGATACTGAAAGTGCCCACACTGGAAAAGGGGTGTAATGAGGACAGTGGGGCCCTGATTAATAAATCTACCCAGTGGATCAACTCAAATATTGGGGTTAGGCCCATAGATCCCCATCTGATATTGATGGCACATAGAGTGCCGTGGGTGGGCTCCACTGCTAAATCAATAACAGGGGATTGTGTAGTGGTGACCTTTAGACATGTCCTGGTGACCAAATATGTGGCTGAATCTAATTTGAGTACCTTTGGCCAGAGACGTAGGGTATGGTTGGTCTAATTTTGACCCCAATGGATGGGTAACTGCAAGTGCTATTCCAGAAGGTATGGGTCCACCGATACCAAGAGGGCTGCCTGGTACAAGCCAAACTGCTAATGATGTAGCGCATCGGTGGTATGGTGACCTGTTCCACCGACTGTGAGGCTAGTGTACCCGGTTCCATACAGGCCCGGAACCAATTTGCCTGTTTGGGTAATATAGATGACATTGAATGATGTCAGCCGCCACAGGCCAGTATTACTGCTACCGCTGGGGCTGTTCACTGGGTTCCCCTGGGTTCCCCCAATGTAGGTAATGCCAGTGGGGCTGAAAGTATGTCACTATTATCATGGAATGTGGCCGGTGCCAAAACCAGGCTGGCCTCCTTGGAGACTCAGTACACTTTGGTAGATGCAGATGTGGTTCTTCTGCAAGAGACCTGGTCCCAAGATGAGATCAATGTGGATGACACTCTTGTATTTGGTGCAGGCAGAGAGAAATAACCGAGGGCGAAACTATGGTGGACTATGCACCCTGGTCAAATCACACTTGCAGTGTGAGCAGGTGGCTCTGAACATTACAGTCTCCTTTATACTAGTGGTCAAGATACACAGACGCGGCCTGGCTAACCTGCTTTTTGTTAACTTCTATAACAGCCCGCACAAACAGCACGGTAGGAACTTTTTTGGTGTGCTGGATTTAGTTTTAGGGGAGATCTCCACAGTGCTATCCACGGGTAATGTGTGTTTGGTATTGGGGGGCAGGGGGGATTTCAATGCAAAACTGTGAGGTGGGCCTGGCAATTCACTCTACGACGACACAGAAGATGTGGTGGCAGGGATACCTCCACCAGTCATGATGGATGCCAGGATGTGTGCAGAAGGGTTGCGCCTATGGCATTATCTACATGAATGGGGGCTACGAGTCACAAATGGCTGATTTAGTGCAGACATCCCAGGCAGAGTAACTTTTTCTGCTGCAATGGAAAGTTCCCACGATCAACTACTTTTGTGTCCCCGTGAAGTTCTGGGCCCATTTAGTGGGGTTTGGTGTAATGGATAACATCTGTAGTGACCACTTTCCCATTAAGCTTGATATCCGCTCGGCACCGAGGGTGATTCTGCCCAAACAGGTATACCCTGTGGAGGTGTCCTTGGATGCTTCCTGGCGTAGACTTAAATGGGAGGTAGGAGAGGAAGGATTGTCTATTAAGAAAGGCAGTTCTATCGAGCCCCCAGGAGTTGGGGAATTTGTTGTCCGGAACCCTGGACCAGGAGACCGTCTCAAGGGTGTTCAGATCCCTGCTGAATAAGCTGTTTGCAGTGCTCCAGATAAGATTTTGAGGTGGGAGTATTATGCGCTCTATTTTCAAACTGTAAGAGTAAATGTGATTTTAAGAGAGTAAAAATGACTTTTCTCCTTTGCAAGAGAGTAAAATATATGTGACATCCAGCCGATGTGTGCAAAAACTGTATGGAAATCATTACTATGTGGCAGCTTTCTGCATTGTGACAGAATACACCTTTTATATTTCTGTACTGTCTGGCCATTTGATTTCTCCTGTATATATTTAAATGTTGAAAACACAAAAACCTAGCTAATTACATAGTAAAGCAAACATGAATTGTATTGTGTGTTTTGAGGTTTGATAGCAAAATTGTCTTTTGATGTTTAATGAAAGTCCTCATTTCCTGGAGCTATTACAACCTAATGGTATGCCAATGTTATGATACAACAGTGCAGTGAGGCAAGGACTCCATGCTAAATTATATATTTTTATTTTTTTATTGTTACTTGAATTTAATCAAACAAGATTTTTACAAGATTCTTTTGTATAATGAAGTAGTTTTCGAGCGGGAGTTCATTCATCGAGAAGATGTCGCGGAGACCATCAGGCTCCAGAGACCACTCGAGTCTGTCACAACCTCTTCCGTCGGTTAGTTGATCTTTTTTAATGCTAGATGAACAAGTTACTCTCTTACCTGGTAACGTTCTTTCAATGGGATGGTCCGACGGCGTATTCCATATCTATGACAGTAATCAGCACAGCTGTGGTTATTACTGTCATAGATATGTAATACGTCGGAGGACCCAATCCCCTCGAACTATTAGTTTGACAGTTGCCACAGTCCATCTTGTCGTCTCCCCTGATATCATTCTGTTCCATACGGAATCTTCATCTACCGTTACAGCACCTAAGAGAAGGAGTGGTAGGTAGATAGATCGGTTTAGTTTTGTCTTTGGGCACATCATCAGTAGACGTCTTGGTGTTTCTGGCTGCTTCGGATTTTTCCATAGACGGCAGACGTTTTCTGCCGATGGACTTCTGATAGCCAGAATTTCATGTGTCATCAGCAGGTTTAGTCTCGCCTTCATAAACATGTTCCGCATTGGTTTGTTCGGGAATTTGACACAATAGTTTTGCGGCACTTTAACTTTGTTAAATGTTGGTGGGAGGTGGGCTAACAGTTTGTTCGTTCTTGCTTTGTCGATTGTGTCGATCCAATCATATTGGTTCCATTGTTCTTTTTACTCTTTGTGGGTTTTTCCTCAGATCTTCCGTGCACGCCACCTGACTCAGTATTCCTTTTTGCCGGGTAGCCCATTCGTTTAGTGTTTTGCATTTTGTTACTTTCGACTTCTTCGGCAATGATGTCGTAGATAGGTAGAGTGTCGGCTACTAGGATTTTTCTGTATAGTTGCATTGCACTTTGCTCCACCGATGCTGTCAGAAATATGAGCCCCAGTTCGCGTCCGATTGCTGCCATGGATGTTGACTTGGGTACACCCAAAACAGCTTTCCATACATGTCCTTCCAGCTTGTTCCATATAGACCAGGGCATGTTTAGCGTTGCATCCATTCCGTAGATCAACAATGGTACAACTTTCGCTTTGTAGAACTGAATAGATGGAAGGAGCGAAAATCGGCCGAATTTGTTGTTGACGGATCTGGTTTGTTCTGTTAGCCGCTTTGCCTTTTCCCACAGCATATCCTGCATCGTTCTTTCTCTTGCAGAACAATCAATTATCATTCCTAGATATTTTAAGTGGGTTACAACTTCGATTTTTGTATTATCAAGGAACCAGTTTTGGTTTTTAGTTGCCTTCTTCATTGATTTGTCCAGGACCAGGATTTTTGTTTTCATTTTATTGATTTCAAGATTGTTATCTTCAATGTATCGTGACAAATTGGTTAGTTTTCGTTGCAGACCAATTTGGGTCTGGTCTATTAAGATGACGTCTGCATACAGGAGTCTTGAGATGGATGTTTTTCCAATTTTGGGGGGGGGGGGGGGGGGATGCCCTTATTTTGGATTCCGAGTATTGGTAGTCTCCTAGAAAGGCAATTTTGTCAAATGCTTTTGATAGATCTACAAACGCAGGTACAGTTTTGGTGCTCCTTCCTTGACTTTTAACTTCAAAATGTTTAACAGCAAGATGTTAACGGCAGTACTGCCGTTTTTCTGGAAGCCCATTTGCAAGTTGTCCATACAGGGTGCATTTTTGGCCCATCTCCTAAAAAGTTCCAGTAGGCATGTTGAATAGATTTTTCCAATAATGACAATGAGAGCTATTGGCCTATAGCTCTCCGGATCTTCTCTGCTCCCTTTTTTGTAGACCGGGACAATTATGGCCTTCAACCACGTTTCTGGGATCATTTTTGTTTTTCCGAAGTGTTCAAAAATTTTGCTGATTACCGCTACCCATTCTTTAGGCAACTGCTTCAAATCGAGATTAGTCAGGCCGTCTGGGCCCGGGGCTCTAGATGTTTTTAGTTTGAGAATCGCTTTTTCAATCTCATCTCAATTTGTAACGTTGGCCCATGACGTTGTGGGTGATCGCTCTATGCTTGGAGCGATGTCTTGAGGGAAATCGAATAGAGCAGCGAAATTAGTTGTCCATTTTTGTTCCGATACGGAATTCGAGATCTCGTTGTTGGGTTGAGTGGTCATTGTTTTAATTAATGACCAGAAGTCACCGGATCTTTTAGTACTCAATCTTCTCAACATTTCCTTTGAATCATGTTGATATAAAGTCAGTCTGTGATGTTTTAGCCATCTGGTATATGCCTTTGCCTCCTTTTGCCAACTTACCATGCTTCTGTGGTATTTTTTTTTGCTGTTCTCTTCAGTTTTAGCAACGCTTTTCTTTTCTCAGCCACCAATTTGTCATAAACATGTTTCGGTTGATTCACGCTGTTTTTCTGTCCTGCCGCTTTAACTCTATAGGCCAACAGAAGTGGAAGATAATTTGGTCTTCAGCATATGGCTGTGATTCCGCTGTTCCACTCACGTTGTATTTGGCGGTGATCCTCCTCGCGTCTGCTTTTGTCAGGCGGAGCATTGTTTGCTGGTTGTTTACTGAAACGTTGTGTTTGTAGGTCTGTTTGACAGTGCGCTTTCCTCGCCATGAGCAATGAAGCAGGTTATGATCACTGTGGATGGTACTTTGTACCTGGAAGGTGCATATGATTGGAAGAAGTCCTTGACTAACAAAAATATAGTCGAGTGTGGCTTTTGAGTTCAAACGTTGCCAGGTCGGGATTGTGTTTTGCTCCGGGAACAATGATGCTATGCTGTAAAGATTTCTCGGATTTGTTAGATTTGTCCAAGCCTTTCCTCTTCCTTCTGTTGATCCTTGTGACACCGACTCGTTAGGGACGTCTAGGTGGACGTTACAGTTTGTATTTAGGTCTCCACTCAGAATAATATCGATCCCATCATAGTCCGCATAGATCTTGTCTATTGTTTCCCCCATTATCGTGCAGAAAGCTTTCGTTGTTGTTCATTGGGGATTCCAGTACGTGTTTATGATCACAAGCTGGTTGGAGTACTCGGGATCTTGTCCTGATGCTTTATGTGTCCAAGTTATAAGCATAACCAGCATTTCGTAGGATTCCTTCCGTTTTTTTCTTGTCGTAAATCCCAAGCCTATTTTAATTGCCGTCAAAAGCCCAGACGATGGGCGGCCTAGTAAACCTTTTGAGGCTGGAGATATTTCCACAGTGAAACCATCTAGTGAGGGCTTGTCGGCCAACCAAGTCTCCTGTAAGCATACAACGTCATACTGGCCCAGAATGACATCTCCTATCATTGTTAAATGTGAGTGTCCTCTCGTGTTCCATGATCCCAAGGTGTATGTTTCGCTGACGTCTAGTTCTGAAGATTTTATTGGTCCTTTGGGCGAGGATACTGAGGACAACAATTGTTGCTATTTTCCGGTTTTATGGTTTAAGGCTGATTTAAGCCATGTCCACGGACCTTTTGATGATTTCACCTCCCTTGATCTGCTAGCATTATCACCATGAGTTTTGTCGGTGTTTTGTATTGGCTTCTTTGGAGAATGAATATGTAGGGATTGACTTTGTTGATCGTCCGCTTGGTGCTTGTTGTTCGGGTACGTTGTCTATTATGTCTTTTCTGATCTTCATAGGACCTGTAATTTTTGTCCTCGAAGTTGGTCCTTAGGTACCTGTAGTGTCTATCATCTTGCTCCATATTAGGGTTGGAGTTGACTCCTTGCCATTTCCCTCTTCGCTGATTTCAGTAGAGCTCCTCTGTTCTTGACGTGTAGCGGTGTTTGCGGTATTCTATTGCTTTCGTTTTTGGGGCATTGACGTCTGTTGCCCTCAGGTCTTTCAGTTCAGTCAGTGTGAAGCCCAGATGCTCGATTTCTCTATAGGCTGCTGTACCGATTTCTTGGATGCCGTGGGTCTTGACATGTAAATAGGCTTTTGCTATGTTTCCTCTGTGGTATGGTTGGACGAGTGTCAAGTCTTCTGTTTTGATTTTCCGCAGTGTGTCCGTTTTGCTTGTTATTTTTAAGGCGGTTTTTCTGTTTAGGATCATGTAGCCTTTGTTTTTTTTTATTGCTCCAGTTTAAATATACGGACTCCTCCTGCCGCTCTGTCGCTTTTGTTTTGACGGTGGTCAGCTTTCTTCAGTGAATTATGGCATTCTGTTGTTGGTTGACGCTCCGTTTTTTCTGTATTTTCATTCTCTAAATGCCCGCTTGTGTGCCCTTTATCGCTTTGGTGTCTGGGGGTGTTTGGGTCTTGAGGGCCAGGGGAATTGAAGTAGTCTTTTTTTGCTGATACCCTGCCGTTTGTCCTTTGGGTCAATTGAGAATAGTGGGCAGTTTCTCGACTCACTGTTATCCTTTCCGCCTCCGTTGTGAGTACAGCCTTTTCGATTGCTTTTGGGTCGCTTTCCCAATGTTGGGATAAATTCATCAGGTCTGAGTTTGTCATAAATGAGTCTGCTGATCTTGGGGATCTTGTGAGGTCTGCTATCTTGTGATGTGGCCGCGGACCTTTCAGGACGTCTGCGTCTTGTGATGGGTTTTTTTGGCCTGCCGCCTTTGCGCCTGTGTTTAGTTGTTTTTTTGGGGCCACCCCTTGTGTTGCTAGCTTCAAAGCGATAGGTTGTTTTTTTGTTGTTGCATGATTCTCTTGTTTCACCGGCGATGGAGTAATTTCAATTAGTGGTTTCTATCCAGTCTTTCCCTTTACTTTCAGTGATTCTGCCACGGCGTTCAACACTTTGGTGACCAGACACAGAAGCGTTTTTTCCACGATCTTGCTTTGTTTACTGTTTTCCTCTCTGAGCGTTTCTACTAGCTTTTCAAGAGCTGCCACTTTTGTTTCCCAGTATTTATGTTGATTGTTGGTTCTTGCCTTTATTGCCGTTATGTAGCCTTCTATGTAGATAATGTTGGTATTCATGTTGGCGAGAACAGAAGTATTATCTTGTACAGGGTCCTTGATTGACTCGTAAAGTTTGCAGAATGGTGCTAAGGCGATGGTGATTGCTGACATAATCGTTAGCATATCTGTTTTTTTGTTAGCTGACTCTTTTTGGGTTGCTATAGAAATTTTGCTCAATCGCCTGTTCTTGGGTGAAGAGTGAATGTTTATCGGTCTCCTGGGGACCCGTGGGGAGTCAAACGTTGAATTGTCGACTGAAAGGTTGACTTTGTGATCAGTCTCTGGTATCAGGACTGGTGGCAGTGTTTTTTCCTCTTTGCACTTCTGGGTTCAGGTGGTCCAGCTCGCCCTTTTTTGCTGATGTTTGTGGTTTCTGCCCCATATTGAGATGGGCTTTGTCCAGGCGTAGCGGTGCTCCCTAGCCAGCTGCTCCTTTACTGGATCCATCTGGATGGCTTGTGACATTTGCTCTGTTGAGATATGACTTGATAGTTTTTTAGAGTGCATGATTGCCTGCTCTGGCATATTTAAAATGCCTTCCGCTTGCAGGGACCTTTCCAGTTGCTGCTGTGCGTTATCTCTGCCTTCTATCTGTTCACTCGGTAGCTCCAGGACCAATTGTGTGATGGTCTGAATGTCTGAAGAATTTCCCAGCAGTCGTGCTTGGTTTAAACTTGTTGTTCCTTTTGGCGATGTAGCAGGGGGCCTTATGTCTGTTGTCGGTGTTTCAGGAGAAGGCCTGACAGCCGCATCAATTTTGCGCAGTTTATTTACTGGGGGAGTATCTTGGATGGTCTCCACGATCTCGGCGTCCAATAATTCCGTGCCTGTGTCTAGTTTCCGGTTTTGATATTTAGTGAAGAAGGCTTTTAGTGGGCAGGACATCAATGGATTTGGTAGGAGTTTAGAAGCCACTAGACTCCTTTTGTGTGTTTTTGAGTGCTAACTTGTGGTTTTTTGCTTGTTTCTTTTAGAGTCGTTAGGCTCTTGTTTTTGTCTGTTGACTTTCATTTTTGCTTGATTTGCTTGTTTTTCCAATAGTAATTTATTGTTTTTCTCGTTTTTCTGTGTTTTTGCTCTCAGGAAGGTCTGGCTTTCATCTACGTCTAGGTCTGAATTGGCTTCCTCGTTGCTCCATTCCGAGGCATATTCTTCGCCATCCTCACTGTCTTGAATAACCATACTTTGCTCCAAGCATCTGTCTTTGGTGGTGTAATTGGGGCTCATTGTGCTAGGGATTTGTTGATGAGCGTTGAGTGGACATTGCTATTATGCTTGTTTGTTTAAACAAGGTTTTCATCCTCAGGTTTGCTGTGTCCACTGTTCTAGATGCTGTTTCAACGCTGCCCCTCTCTGGCACAGGCTCAGCGGGGTGTGCTGCTTAGATTTGTCTGGCCGCATGCCGCCGGCTCAGACAGCGTTCCGACCTTGGCAGAATGCAGGGTTGCGCTTTTGGCTCCATCCAAACGAGGAAGTGGCGAATGAAGTGGCAGAGGAGACCCGCTGCTGTCTCTCACCTCGTCGCTACAGCAATCCCGCATAGAGTCCTGCAGAGGCCGCCCTACGGCAGCCCTGCCGGAGCCTCTCTCGCCTCGGCGGTAAGCGGGACGCTGGTCGCTCCGAGTGTTTTTCTGTGGTCGCGGCATCTTCACAGAAGGTTCCATTCACTCCCCTGCTTCTCCACGCCTGCCGTGGACTACAGCAGACTACTCACACCTCACCTCACAGCTCTGCAGTGTTGGTGCAGTATATGGGTCCTCCCAGTCAAAACGAACAGTAGAAAGGCTGCCTGTGTGAACAGCAGACTACTCACACCTCGCCTCACCGCTCCGCGGTGTTGGTGCAGTATATTGGTCCTCCCAGTCAAAAGGTACAGTAGAAAGACTGTACGAACATTGTCCTGTCAGCGGCCTCGGGGGGAGCGCCTCTCTGGCGCTTAGGGTTGCCTTTTGCTCGGGGCTCCGGTCGGCTCGTTAGGGTTTCCCAAACACGCGCAGGAGCCAGGCAGGCACGTCGTGCTTTGCCGAGGTACCTGCGCTTCCTGTCGCATTCCAGCCTCAGCCGCACACCGCAGCTGCTCACGCTCAGAGGAGGCAGGAACAAGATGGGTTTACTTTCAGTTGCAACTCATGGTTAATCTCATGGTCAAGTGGTTATTTATATAGCGCTTTTGGCAAAGCGCTTTACATAGAGCATATATATCACAATTATCACTAAACCGAAGTCGGTACTCCTTTATCGACTTTGCCGGGATTCAAACCTGCAACCTACAGATCACGCACAGATCGCAGCAACGAGGTCTCAACCAGCTGAGCTATCTTATTGGCTAAAATCCTTCAGATGTCGGTTAACTGAGTATCGACTGAGGTATAATAATCACAGTGCCTAGATGTTGGATGAAATATGAGGTCAGACTTTAGCCGGGCATAGAAGACCGACTACCAACGTCTCCTCCATTTGCACTTTCATCCTGTGCTTTCTACATTCATTGGCATGGAACATTTTGCTTACAAACTGCCAGTTAAATGTTCAAGTGAATGATCTATTTTCCATACCTTTTGCATTTATGTCATAGTGAATGTATAACTATGCTTTTGTGTTCCACAATGGACATTATAGATTGTCATATATAAAAATCTACTAAAATGTTTTGCATAAAGAAAATAAGCATCAGCTAATTAATAAAAAGCTGCAATTTTGTATAAAAAAGTTGGAATTTTGTATATGAATGGTGTATATGAATTGGAGATACCTGTTTGACAGCAGCAAGCATGCTGTTTCTTACAACGGTTGCCCAAACTGTACAGGCACCCGTAAGGGTCTAAAAACCAGTGTGCACAGAATTCACCCTGAGCACCCCTGAGATCCATAGAGGGCATGGCAACCCCCCTTGTTATAGATGTTGGACGAACCATGTATGAAGTGCTACATAACATATCTGGATTATCACAGGGACAGGTTTTGCTGAGTTTCTATTTCAATTACAAATGTAACTTTTTTTTTTAAAAAAAATCTTTTTTAACAGCGCTTGCACTTCCTGGAGTGTCAGGTTTTGGAAGTTTTAATTGTAGTCTTGAAGATTTGAGAGGCTAGAACACCAGTGATGGGTGTAATGGCAATCACTCCCTCTTGAGCAAAGACTCTGCTGCCACTGACCATTTATAGTAATGTACCACATTGACTGCAAGGAGGTTGAATGGATGTAAACCTGACCGTGCATTTTACACACTGTTTTTATAATTAGAGTGTAAATTAAATTATAAGTGTAAAAATTATCTGCATCCGCATGATTATGCACACAGCACAGAACTCTGAAAAATACAATTGTGAAATACTGGTTTGCTTTCATTGGAAAAAAAACAATTTGTTACAAAATGTTAATTCTCAATTCCAACTTATTTTTCCATTTTATTAATTATACAATCCTAAAATGCTAGGAAAATAAATATGCACAGTGCTTCCGTTTGCTCCATGAGCATTAACACAGCAGAATCTGAATGGAAATACACCATTCCTTTAATCACAGTGTGCAGTTTCTTTTTTTGAAAGGCTTCAGAGAAATACATTCTGTTTAAGAGGCTTTTATCAATGGCTTGCAATTGCATACATGTAGATAACAATCAAAAGAAGTGTTCTGGTTTGCGTCAAGTAACCTGACCTTTGCACTGCCCTCTGCTCTAAAAGTGTGTGTAAATGTACACAGGAAAATAATAAAGCTGTCGTATTTACAAGATTTTCATGCGTAAAAAGGCCTAGTATGCAACTTATCTGGAGGCCTGGCTGTGTGTTGTGTTTTCTGGTGCTCCATGTAAACGAAAGTAGCATGCGGGAAAGGGAGGTGGGGGGGTTGACTGAGTGCACTAAAGCCCAGGCAAAGCTTCTTGCCACTCCAAGTCGCCCAAGGGCCTAAAAAAACACAATTGTTGCTGCTAGGTCCCACTATCAGAAGGTCCTTGCCAATAGAAAAAAGGTAATTTTCAGAGGAAGCGTAGGAGTCTTGGGTGGGTGCCATGGGTACCTCTAGAGACAATGGCACCAAATTGTTCTGGGAGGAGATTGCCCAACGAGGTCCATTCTACAAATGTAATCTGGATACCCCAATCAGGCAAGTATCGGATAAGGCTTGGTTGGAGCACTTTTCTGCCCTGTACAGTGCCAAGAGTGGTGATGAGCACTGTGGGGCAGCTAGTGGGTGCAGCTTGGGGTAGAGGGCTTGAAGGAAAGAACTGTTTTTATGGTCGATTAGATCAAGTAGGCAACAAGCTGTCAGCATTGTAATTGAGCACCTGGCCCAGACAATGTCCTGGCAGATCTGTTTATCATGGCCCCAGAACTTTGGGCCCCAATGTTAACCGCTGGGTTTAATGCTATCTGTGCAGAAGGGGTAATACCAGCCTCATGGTCCACTGCTATAATCCAGCCAATCGACAAAATGGACCACAGGCATCTCCTGTTTCATAAAGACCCATTTCACTCCGGAATTCTCTTTTCAAAATACTGCTTCGTGCTATTTTGGCCCGATTCGAGGAGTGGTAGGTGAGCAGCGGGGTACTTTCCCCAGTTCAGCTAGGATTTTGGCCAGGGTTGGGTACAGCTGAGCAGGTACTTAACCTTTACCTGGTGATCACACACTTACTCCATTTGAAGGAGGAGCCAATCTATCTGGCCTTCATGGACCCGAGCACAGCCTTTGAATCGTGCTAAGTTGTCGGAAATGCTCAGGTACATGAGCTGCCCTCCGGCTCTGGTGAACCTTGTGCCCAGATTGCATGATTCTACGCAGGCTAGTGTCAGGAGTGGTGTCAATGGGCACTGTACTGGCACCTTCCCAGTCCAATTGGGGGTGTGCCAGGGATGTGTCTTGGCGCCCCTACTTTTCTGTTTATACATTAATGGTCTGTATAAACATCTTCTCCTAAAATCTTCGCTCATTTCTGACTATGCAGTGTTTATGGAAGGTCTAGGACTCGTGGTCAATGCAGCCAAGTCAGCGGTGATGGCCTTTTGGAAGGGGAGATGCCCGATTAAATTCAGGGATGTACACTATGGGTGTAGTGTGATTCCCAGGGTCGATTATTTCGACTACCTGGGGGTCAGATTCTCTGCTAACCTTTGTGCCACCGCCCACGCAGCAAAGCAGGCACCACGGGTCAAGCAGGCTTTGGGTGGGGTCACCAGGGCAATGTCCATTTTCAGAGCCAGACCGATCGACCCACTGATGCAATTGTACACGGGCAAGGCAGCCTCAGTTGCTAGATTTGGCATGGAACTTTGGGGATTTGCCAATGTTGGTACTGTCTAGATAGCAGAGAACCAATTTCTGAAGAAATTGTTGGGCTGGCCGGATTCGGCCCCACATTTTGGGGCCCACATGGAACTGGGCTGCAGGCCGATTGGGGATGTGGTCTCTCTGCAGTCAGCATTTCACTGGCTGAGGCTCTGGGGCAGTGAGAAAGCTAGTATCTCACGCATTAATTGATTTTTCATGATCGGCAAAGATAGGGGTGGGTAAGGTCGGAAATATACAAAAATGTCGACCTCATTTGTGCATCCTGCAGTCACTGCGACTTTGCGGGCACACAAAATACTGACTACCATTACTGTGACCAAACAGAGCGGAGGTTGCAGGGGTGTCCCCCGCACTCCTTGGGGGCAGTAACGGGAGTCTGGGGCTGCAGAGGTGTCCCCTGCTTACCATTGTGGTAAGTGGGAGACAAGAAAGTAAAAAGATAAATAAAAAAAAAAGCACCCTGCAGCTACAGCTCTGACTCACGCAAAGGAGGAACCAATGCCACAGGGATAGCAGCGAGTCGGCGGTGCACACAGAAGTGTGCCACCGTACAGGTAACTAGGGCGGGAGGGAAATCGGGAAGGGGGATTCTGGGTGGGGGACGTGGGTAGAGTGATCTATTTGATCACTGCACCGCGCTGTAATTGGCATCGACATTTTCATCAGCGCAGTTACGGACGGAGCAGTGATCACATAGATTTGGTAAGGTCCCATGGCTGTGCCATATTAAGAAACAACTGAATGCGATTAACATCACGCAACTGTACCCACCTTTGCTTGCTCTCTAAGGGCGAGATAAAATTGTGGACCACCCGCTTTTATGAGTCCGTGTGTGTGAACAGTGAGAGCATGGTACTGCTGAAACCTAAGAACCGTGGGCTAATGGCCATCATGTCACCAGGTATGCAGAGATACTTGCTGTGGGCAGAATGCCCTGAAGATCGTGTACAGATATCCAGGGCACTATTCAACTGCATTCCGTTTAGGGCAGTGGTGGCAGCCTGGTCCGGAGGGAGTACGGACGGGTCTTGCCCAATGTGCAAGGCGTCCCTGGAGGACCTTGCACATCCAATATTTTTCTGCCCAGCTTATGCAAGGGCTAGAGGTCTGTTTTTGTGGCCCCTATTGCAGGAACTGGGCTTTGTGCAGTATCGGATTGCATGAATCTATTTGCTGTGGGTGGAGTCACCGCATGTGGACTGGTCTTTCCTCAAATGTTTTAAATCTGCACTTTATCTTCGGAAAAAGAAGTTGAGCACTATGCTCCCTTGGTCTATTATAATCTCCTTAAGGAAACCAACGCATGATTAAAAAAAAAAAAGGTGTTAAGTATTTCAAGGTTTGCTGGGAGGTGTTGCTCTTCATTGGAAACGCTTCCGGGTAACGGGTTGCATAGTCAACAATGAAGAAAATAAACTTGTTTCATAGTTGAGATGGTTGTAACAGACCAACAATATCCATCTTTATTCTTCAGAATGGGATATGTGTAATCGAAAGGGGCTGTAATGGGGCTGCAAGAACATTGGCCTGAGCTGTTTTCTGGCAGAAGCTGCATGTGGCAACAAAGGTTCTAACATCTGCATGTACACAGGGCCATTAGAACTTGGGTACTATTTGGTTCTGCGACTTGGTGATGTCTAAGTGCCCAAACAATGCGACAATGACTCCTAGGAACCTCCAATTGCGTTCTTGACATACTATCAGGTGTAACATCTCCTCGATGAAGGAGACCTTTATTTATAAGGAAGGGGCCTCCCTTTTCTCTGCCCTCTTCCTCAGAAATGGCCTGATGGAAAGCCTCAGTCAAAATCAGATTGTTCCATTGTGTGAATCCTAGATCAGGGACTACCTACCTCTGTGTCTTCATCAACCGGATCCCGCATTTCTGGACTAACCGAAATGTCTTTGTCAATGGGGCAACCTCCCCAAAGAGGTTTGTCGGCTTTCACAAAACCCTTGGTACCCCGCTCTGTAATTTCTTGCTCAGGGACTTCTACGGGTTTGGTAAAAAGAGCCACCTCCAATACATCCTAGGCTATTTGATCTTCAATTTTTATGTGGTCGAATTATTTCTTCCCATGATTATAGAGCAGAATCTTCTCCCTGGTAATCTGGGTCCATCACCCCCCCACTACCACATCTAGTTCATGCCAAGCCGGACTTAGACACAATCCTGATGTATGTGCCTTTCAGTTGGGACAAGTGGGCATCAACTGTCGCTCGCCCACATCATTCACCCGGCCCTAACAACTACTTAGATGGAACCCGATGGACTCAGCTGTGGCTATGGCAGGGTGGCAGGCTCTAGTGGATAACTTTATAAATCTAAGGGTCCCCCAATTTTCTTCAGTTGGGCAGGATCCCACCCAACACCATTTGTGGTGACAAGGAATGACGAGACTAACCAAGTGGTGACATTGCGATTGCTATAGACTTTTATTAAATGAAAAACAAACCTATCTATCCCCAACTATAATGGGATTGCCCTTCCTAAACTAAAGAAACTCGGGTGCTCGTCAGGAAGTCAGTGAAAGTCAAAACAAAAAGGCATTATTCCAGTCTCAAAGACTCCTATGCTATCCCTGTCACTACAACAAAACACTAGCTTCTGTTCGTAATCCAGGAGAATGAATCCTTTCCAAACAGACCCGAAGTTGTTCGAAGCAAATGTTTTGTAAAAGTTCTTAGTTTTCCCTAACCCAAATGAAAATCAAATAGTCACACAGAATTCCTGTGGGGCTAAAAGACTCCCTTCAACTAGCTATCTCCCCAATGTCTCTCACAGTTCTCTGTATTATTTGTAACTCTCTTATGGAGGTTTTCACTGTTTCATCTTTCCGCACATTTCTTGTTCTGCTCCAACTGGATTCAGAACCTTAAAGGCCAGAGGCCTACTGTGCTCAATCTCAGCATCCTTGTCAGCATTCAACGCAGGGGAGACTGCATTGTCGAGTGAAGCTGGAGATGGAGTCTGCGTTGAAGGTGTGTCATTGCCCGGAACAGCCGGCATAGCTGTGGGAGTCAATTCAGCAGAAGTAGGTTCAGATGAACAAGTTACTTAACCCTGGTAACGTTCTTTCGACTGGATGTTCCTCCCATGTATTCCTCATCTTTGATATTCCTATCTCGCCAGCTTTGCTGCTTCGGAAAATGAATTTCCACACCAGAGGGTGCTGTGCTCGATGTCGTGGTGTCGATGTTCCTCCAGGGTTGCCGTCGGGTATCAACGTCGTCAGCAGTACAATTAGCTCGAGCCGCGCCCGTTGGCTTCAGTTCTGTTTTTTCATTCCCATCAATCGAGGAATTGACCGGGCGTACCCCAAGACCGCACACTCTCAGAAAGCGCCAGTGTAAAACACGTAAATTGTACGGCGGGGTAGGCTGGGAGGGGCGATGAGGAATATGTGGGAGGAACATCCAGTCGAAAGAACGTTACCAAGGGTAAGTAACTTGTTCTTCGAATGGATTGTGTCCTCCCATGTATTCCTCATCTTTGATAGACTCCCAAAGCAGTGACAATTTGGAGGAGGGAGTACAAATTAATTTAGTCATGGACCGTATGAAGCACAGCCTTTGCAAAAAGACCCCCTTGAGACGAGGTTGAATCTAAACAGTAATGCTTTACGAATGTATGCATAGACGACCAGGTGGCCGCTGCACAGATATTATGTATCGGTACACCCCTTTGGGGAGCCGCAGAAGTTGCCATGCCCCTAGTCGAATGAGCTCTTAGCCCTTACTGGAGGTTCTTTACCTACCAGTCTAACATTCTCCAATTGCTAAAATTAGCCATCTGGATATAGTCTATTTGGTTACTATCAGGCCCAATTTGTGGCCAGTATACCCAACAAAGAGTTGGTCATCTTGCCGCAATTTAGCAAGTCTTGAAATATAAAAGCTTAGAGCCCTTTTAGGGTCTAGCCTGTGAAGCCTTTCTTCCTCCTTACCTGCATGACGGAGAGATAAAGGGTTGGTAGTGTTATCTTCTGCGCCAAATGGAAGTCAGAGACTACCTTAGGCAGGAATGATGGTTTGACTCTGATGACTTTATCCTTATGGAAAACGGTATAAGGAGGCTTACAAGAAAGAGCCTGTAACTCACCCTGGGGGCTGATGTTAAAGCCACTAGTGGGACTGTTTTTAATGTAAGGATACTTAGAGGACATGAATGCAATGGCTCGAATGGAATTCACGTGAGAAGTTTTAATACCAAATTTAAATCCCAAACAGGCACATGAAATGGGACTAGAGGGTACAAGTTAGTGAGACCCTTTAGAAATTGCACAATCAATGGTATTTGAAATAAGAGACCTCTTCGGAGGAGCGCTTAAAAATGGAAAGTGCAGCCAGGTATCCTTTTATAGTTCAAATCTGGAGCCCCAGATTGGCTAAATGTAACAGGAAAGAAAGCACCATAGTAGTGCCACATTGAAATGGATCCACATTCTTATCCTTGCACCAGTTACGGAATTTATTCCAACGGCACAAGGATTTGGTTGCTAGCCTTCTGGCGAAAGCAAAATCTCCATTACGTCGTCCGGGAGGTCCCAATCCTGGTATCTCAGCCTCTCAGGAACCATGCATGAAGGCTGAGAGTTTTGACCTCTGAATGGAGAACCCAACCTTCCTCTTGTGAGAAAAGTTCCTCTCTTTGTGGAAGACGAATTGGAGCGCAGATGGACATGTCCAGAAGGTCCGGGTACCACGTCCTCCTGGCCCAATCCGGAGCAATTAGGATCATAGATTTTACGAACGTTCTCAAACTCCTGATCACGTGAAGAATGACTGGGACTGGAGGAAACGCGTACAGAAGCGAAAATTCCCAGTCCACTACAAACGCGGCCTTAGAGCTCCTCTTGGCGGAAATTCCCTTGAGCAATACTGTTTGCACTTCAGATTGAATCTGGTCGCGAACAGAGCCACTTGAGGGGTTCCCCAAAGGGTGAAGATTTCTTGAAGGACTTCCTGAGCTAGTTCTCACTCAGAGCGTCCGCTGCCGTGTTCTGTTCGGTGGCTAGGTGAACTGCCGATGGGAGAGATTCCTTCGTGTATGGCCCAGAATCAGAGCTGCATTGCCTCTCTGCACAGTGGCAGTGACCCTACACCACCTCTCTTGTTGAGGTAGTACACGGCCACTGTGTTGTCCATCATTATCAGGACTTTCTTTCCCCGTACGTACGGATGGCAGGAAGGCCTTCTGCACTAGTCTGATTGCCCTCAGCTCCAAAAGGTTGATGTGTAGTTTAGACTCCGATGGAGACCAACGATCACTGATTGTCAGTTCATTGGTGTGGGCTCCCCACCCTGTGAGTGAGGCGTCCGTCACTACCCTTTATCTCCGTCCATGGTTGCCAAAATGATTCTCCCTTGAGACTATTGTCCTTGCAAGCCCACCTTAGAAGGTCCTGAGCAACTTTGCTTGGAACTTGCAGTAGATCTGACATATTCCCTGAGAATTGGGACCACTGAGTCCTGAGGGCCCATTGAAGGGATCTCATCCTCAGGCGAGCCCCTGGCACCAGAAAAATGCAGGAAGCCATGAGGCCAAGCAACCTCAGAAAATCAAAGGCCGGCAGATGCTGGGCATTCTGGAACTTTGTTACCATCTGCAGAATGTGTTGAGCTCTCACATCGGGAGGCAAGGCTTTCCCGAGGAAGTATCCAGGACTGCTCCGATGAATTGGAGTCTTTGGAATGGTATCATGTGGGACTTCTTGTAATGGCGGTAGAAGCCCAATCTGTGTAGGGAGTGGCAGGTGATTCTGAGATGTTCCTGGGCCTGTTCGGTTGAATGAGCCCTGATCAACCAATCGTCCAGGTAGGGGTAGACGTGAATCCCCCCCTCTCCTGAGACTCGCTGCCACTACCCTCGGGGCAGAGGTCAGCCCGAATGGCAGAACTCAAAACTGATAATGAGAACCGCCAACCGCGAATCTCAAGTACTTTCTGTGCTTGAGATGGATTGGCACATGAAAGTAAGCATCCTGAAGGTCCAATGATACCAACCAGTCTTGGAGTTGGAGAGCCTGAAGCATCTGAGAAAGGGTTACCATCTTGAACATGTCCTTCCCGAGGAACTTGTTCAAGTTTCTCAAGTCCAAGATGGGTCTCAATTCTCCATCCATCTTGGGAATAAGAAAATAGGGGGAATACCAACCCGTGTTCCTCTCCGCTACAGGTACATGTTCTACTGCACCTTTCTCTAGAAGGGTTAAAATTTCCTGCACAAGAAGCGGTTCCGGAATTTTGACATAGTTGTATCCCGGTGGATGATCTTGAGGCATTTTTTTTAAAAGGAAGGCAGTAACCCTGGGCTACTGTTTCCAGTGCATAAGCATCTGAAGTAATGTTTATGTTTATTAGGTTTATATAGCGCTTTAATCCAAAGCGCTTTACAATATAACAACAAGGTAGAATAATGAAAGAAGCATATATACAATCATGAAACAAACCGGTGAGACAATATATAGAACAATTTACATAGATGGAGGGGAAGAGGGAAGGGTGAGGAGGAAGGGAGTGGAGGTGGTCAAGGGAGGAAGGAATGATTTTCAGAAATCTGATTCAAATTCAAGTGGGTGAGAGAAGAAAGGTGAAGGGAGGGTAAAAAGGGAATAGGAAGGGAACAGGGGAGCTGGGGAGGAGAGATGGTAGGGAAGGAAAATCAGGGGTTGTGGAGAAGAAGGGCTTTCAAGGAGATGCGGAAGGAGGAGGAGGTGGGGATGGAGCGGATAGAGAGGCAAGGAGTTCCAATGTAGGGAGGCTAAGAGCTGAAAGGAACGGAAGCATGAGGAGGCACATGGAGACGGGGGTACAGTCAGAAGAGGTCAGCCGAGCTGAGAGAACGGGAGGGAGTGTAAAATGAGAGGAGAGAAGAGAGATGGGGGAGTGAGGTCTTGGAGAGATTTGAAAACCAGACAGAGGAATTGAAATTTAAGATGGGAGAGAAAAGGAAGCCAGCCAAGGTGACAGAGTGAGGAGGAAATAGAGTCGCGAGGACCAAGGAGACAAGAGAGTACGGATAGAGGAGTGGTAGATGGATTTGAGGGGGGCCAGGTGAGAGACAGGGAGTCCAAAGAGAAGAGAAAAGCAGTGGAAGAGACGGGAGAAGAAGATGAGGGAGGAGATTAGAGGCATGTAAGGTGAGGGAGGAGCGGATCTTCCGGATGTTGAAGAGATGGTGTTGACAGGCACCAGAGGTAAGGAACAAGTTACTTACCTGTAACTGTTGTTCGCCAGCACGTGTCTGGCATAGATTTACATGCTGATGAATATTCCCCATCGTCAGGCCGGGAATCCTCGGTAAAGAAAAAATCAGTTTCAGTTTTGTTTCTGATCTGTCTTTCTCAGTAGTAACCAATCACTGGTCTTTGGGTCATACTGCGCCGAGCCAATGACTGCCCTCTCCCTAAGCCCCGCCTCTGGCAGCCATCCTCAGATTTGGTAGCACGTAAAGTGGCAGTATGACCAAGTGAAGAGCCGCAGAGGGGTATTAGGGAGGGCTCGCATGTGAATCCATGCCAGACCCATGCTGGAGAACAACAGTTCCAGGTAAGTAACTTGTTCCTTCTCCATCATGGGGTCTGGCATGGATTCACATGCTCATGAATATAAGAATACATAGCAGTACACAGATGCACAACCACGGGAGGTGGCAAAGGCTCAACATTAAGCATTACATCAAAACTCAACATTAAGCATTTCTTACCTCCTCACCAGGCTCACCTTAAGCAAACAGGTTGCGCAGCACTGCTTGGCCGTCCCTGGAGGAATCCCGGTCGACGCAGTAGAATCTCGTGAAGGTGTGCGTCGACCTCCACGTAGCAGCCCTGCAGATGTCCAGCAGGGGCACACCAGACAAGAATGCCGTGGTAGCAGCGATAGCTCTGGTCGAATGGGCTCTCGGACAGCGGGGCAACGGTCAGTTTGCCAACCGATGACAGTGCATGATGCAGCCGGAGAGCCATCTGGAAATGGAAGCCTTCAAGAGAGCCGTCCCTTGGTTCACCGGTCCAAAGTTCACAAACAGCTGTGATGTCCTCCGAAAACTCTTTGTTCGGTCCACGTAGAACTTCAGCTCTCTAGCTACATCCAGGGAGTGCAAAGTCCTCTCGGCCGGCGACGAAGGCGACGGGAAAAAGACTGGTAACACCAAGGGCTCGTTGAGATGGAAGTCCGACGGCACCTTGAGCATGAAGGAGGGGTGCGTCCTCAGCACTACCCTTTTATCGTGAAAGGTCAGGTATGGAGGCTTGCAGGATAGCGCCTGGATTTCTCCAACACGTCGTGCGGAGGTGATGGCCACCAGGAACGCTGTTTTCCACGACAAACTTCAATGGGGCCGAATGCAACGGCTTGAATGGCGGACCCATGTGCCTGGTCAGCACCACGTTGAGCTCCCATGCCGGGGCTGGTGCCTTCACCGGTGGGAATGATCAAAACAGTCCTTTCATAAATTCCTTAACCAGGCGATGACACCACAGGGATGACCGCCCTGTAGTCCTGCTGTACCGGGAAATCGCTGCCAGGTGTATCTTGATTGAAGCGTGAGATAGTCCAGCTTTGGCTAGCAACAGTAGGTACGGCAACACTTGAGGGGCCGTAATCCGCAGAGGGTTAATCTTCTGTGCCCGGCACCAGATAGAGAACCTCTTCCACTTATGTCCATAGCACTTGAGAGTTGAGGATGCCCTGGCCTTCGCAAGAACCTCTCTGCAGTCGGCCGGGATATCGTACCCTCCAAACTCTAGTGCTGCAGGAGCCAGGCCTGCAAGTTCAGCGACTCTGGGTCGTGATGAAGAATGGCACCTCCTTCTCTGGAGAGAAGATCTGCGTCCGTCGACAGCTTGACTGGTGGGGACGCTGACAAGTCCAGAAGGTCCGGGAACCAGATCTGTCTCGGCCACGCCGGTGCGACGAGGATCATTCTGCACTGGGACTTCTTGAGCTGGTTGATGAGTCGGAACAGCAACGGCAACGCATATGGAACAGGCCGTCCCAGGGGAACGAGAAAGCATCGCCCATGCTCCTCGGTTGGGGAAACCTGCTGGCGAACCTCTGGCACTTGGAGTTCGTCGCCGTCGTGAACAGGCCGATCTGGGGTTTGCCCCATCGCTGAAAGAGTCGGTCCACTTGGTCCTAGCGTAGTTCCCACTCGTGGCACAAGCACAGCTCTCTGCTGAGTGAGTCGGTGATGGTTTTTTTTATCCCTGCCAGATGAAACGGCACCAGAAACATCCCTTGAGCAACGACCAAATGCCACAGATCCTGGGCTTCCTCACTAGCTTGCCCTTGAGGGACGGGAGAAAGGACCTGAGGGCCCAGAACACTGCTCAGAGCTCCAGGATGTTGATGTGGAGCGGCTTCTCCTCCGGGAGCCAAAGGCCTCTCGCGTGGAGATCTCCGGTGTGCGCTCCCCACCCCTCCAGGGAGGCATCCGTCGTCACCGTCACCTGGTGGGCGGGGGTCTGAAAATCTGTTCCTGCCCCCAGATGAGCGTGGGTGCCCCACCACTGGATCGCTCGACCGAAGGTCTCGTTGAGAGGGATCCTGTCTTCGAAGCTGCCCGTTGCTTGTATCCATCGGGCGTCGAGGAACTCCTGTAGAGGGCGCATCTGAAGCCTGCACAGGCGCACAAGATATATGCAAGAGGACATCATCCCGAGGAGGGACTTGATGGACCTCACCTTGGCCACGTCCGTGGCCAGCAGGCGCTGCGCACCTTGCCTAGGATGGCCTTTGTCCTTTCCTCCGAGGACGAAGCCAGAGGCGCCACTGTGTCGAGCTTGGCTCCCAGAAACAGTGCGACTTGCGAGGGGACCAGGTGGGACTTGGGGAAGTTGATGGAGAACCCCAGGTCCGTGAGTAGCTGGACGGTCTTCGCTGTGTGTTCCACGGCGAGCTCCCTTGTCCTTGCGCGGATGAGCCAATCGTCCAGGTAGGGGTAGACGTGGATCCCCTGTAGGCGCAGCCGCGCCGCCACTGGAGCGAGGCACTTGGTGAAAACCCTGGGTTCCGATTTCAGTCCAAATGGGAGGGCCTTGAACTGGTAGTGCCGCCCTTGGACCACGAACCTGAGGAACTTTCGGTGTTCTTTAAAAATGGGGATGTGAAAGTATGCATCCTCCAAATCCAACGACGACAGGAAATCACCCTCCTCCAGCTGTCCCAGCACCTGCTGGAGGGTGACCATCCGGAACTTCTGTGCCTTGATGTACTTGTTCAGTCGTCG
The DNA here is from genome assembly GCF_040938575.1 of Ambystoma mexicanum. NCBI lineage: Eukaryota > Metazoa > Chordata > Amphibia > Caudata > Ambystomatidae > Ambystoma > Ambystoma mexicanum. The sequence goes on along the minus strand of NC_090923.1, from coordinate 1,480,706,024 downwards.
CAGGTCCAGGATGGATCGCCATCCTCCTGTCTTCTTTCTCATGAGGAAGTACCTTGAGTATACTCCCGAGCCCCGGAGCCTCTTCGGGACGAGCTCGATGGTACCTTCTTTTGAGCATCGCCCTTACCTCCAATAGCAGTTGAGGGACGTGATTTTCCTTCCTGACCACGGGTGGAATGCGGGGGCACTTTTTTAGGAATTCGAGGGCGTGCCCCTGGGCCAGGGCATCCAGCACCCAACGGTCGGTGGAGATGGACTCCCACACGCTGACGAACTTCACCAGCCGGCCTCCCACCGGGTGCTTCAGTGGGGGCCCGACCCCATGGTCGGTTCAATCTTGCTTGGAGGACGCCTTGCCGCCTTGGCTTCCCTGGCGACGATGGTGGGGTCCACCCGACTTGCCTCGTCCTCTATAGGCTTCCTGCGACGAGGGGCGGGCCGATTGGCGGTACGTAGAGGAGTCATCCGAAAGGACGGCCTTCGTTGCCGGAGAACGCCTAGGGCCTTAGCTGTCTCTGTGTCCGCCTTGATGGCTTGGAGGGACTCATCCACTGTTTTCCCAAACAGATTGTTCCCATCAAACGGCATGTCCAAAACCTTGGCTTGTACGTCCTGGTGGAAATCCGTCGCCTTGAGCCACCCTCATCGTCTAAGGCAAACACTGTTGCCTAACTGGCGGAAACCAGTGTCGGAAATGTCCGTTGCCACCGTTATGGCGTGGTCCGACGCCACCTCGCCTTCTTGCAAGATCTCCAGGGCTTCGGCCCTCTTGTCGTCCGGTAGGAAGTCCAACAGGGGGGTGATCTTATACCATAACTCCCTGTCGTAGCGGGCCACGACGCAAGGGCGTTGGCCGCCTTAATCGTTGTTGCCGCCGACGAGATAACTCGTCGTCCCATTGCATCAAGCTTCTTTCCTTCGCCGTCCGGTGGGGAAGTTGACGTTGAGGCTGATGCCCCCGCTTTCTTCTTGGCCGCCGCCGAGACGACCGAGTCAGGGGTCGGTTGTGCACTAAGGCACAAAGGGGCCACGTCGGGGACCCGGTACTTCTTTCTTGGCAGGCGTCATAGACGAGTTCTTGAGAAGGGTGAGACCCTTGTCCCAGATGTCATCCAGCAGAGGCATGGCAAGGACTGTTTTCCTCTTGGCCTCGCGCCGTTGGTAAAGGAAACCTTCCTTCTAATCTTCGGGGCAGAGCTGGAAAAGCTTGGATGCCCTGGTGATCATTGCATGGAAAGATCCGATCTCTTCGGGCGGGGAGGCCCGGGCTGGGGGCGATGGGAGCTCCGTCCCGTCGTCACCGCCGTTGTTGTTGTCAGTACCCGTCGTGGCCGTGTCCGTTCCTGTGTCATCCCCAGGAACGGGGGACGTGGGCAAAGGTTGAGTAGGCCGCGAGGGCTGAAAAGGCGGGGCTGGATGGATCCGTCTTCTCTTGTTTGGGGGGCTCTTCCATCGAGCCTGGTTCCGGTTCCTCCGTCGGTGGGAATGGCAATTTCGTCCTTATCTCCAAACATAAGGATTGTATTACCAACAAAATGGCTGCCGAGTTGTACTGCGGCTCCGGAAGCAACGGGTGACTAGGACCCTCGCCGGTGCCGCCTTCGCTCTCGTCGTCCCCTTCGTCGGGATCCCTCCCGTGGGAACGGCCTCTTCAACACCCTTGTCGAGGCCCTCTAAGACTTTTACCAGCTCCTCCTCGGATGCTGTGTCCGTGTCCACAATGGCCACCGCCCCCCCCCCCTCTTCTTCCGCTGGGGTCTTTTCGATGGGTCTGAAAGAGGCTTCCCTCCGCGGAGGCAGGGAGACTCTGCGCCCTGAGGTCGCCTCCACTGGTGTAGCCTCCACAGGCTGCGCCAGGGCCGCCGCGACTTCCTCGATAGAGGCCTTGGCCGGGTGAATCAGGGCCTTTACCACCTTCCGTGGGCCTGTGGCCTTCACCTTGGGGGAGGGTCACCGCCTCGCTCCCCCTCGGCTGGATCCTTCGAGCTCAACCGGGGCCTCTCCAGAAGCTTTGCCGGGTTCTCGGCCTTCCTCTTCCCTGAGCCAGAGCGTTGGCCTGTGGTTGATGGCGCTGGAGAGGATGCGCCCTGCCTGGCAGCCGAGGAGTCCGACCGTTCGGCGCTCCCGGGCTTGCGGTGCTTTGCCTTCTGTTGGGCCCCCGTCGCCGGGGCGCCCTCACAGGATTTAGAAGACTGCTCGGACTTCTTCTTCTTCTCACCTGACGGGCTCTTTCCTTCCAGCCAGTTGGAGAGACGAAGGTGTCGGTCCTTGATGGTCCGTTCTGACATGTTCCTGCAAAACGCACAGTCCTCTCCACGTGCGTTTTGTCCTCATGAATGCAGTAGACACATTTTGAGTGCTCGTCTTCCTTGAACACATTCTGCAGCTGGCATCCAGGGCAAACCCTGAACAGCTTTCCGGCCGTCGAGCTTCCCTTCTCCTGGGCCATGTTCAGGTTGGCCGCAGAAACTCCTGGACTCCTCCAAGAAGCGTAACTCGACGAAATCTTCACCCTTGTGGGGGCGTAGAAAAATACGACACGGATCCCTGGTAATCGGATGTAGAGACGTTGGAGCTTGAGGCTCTATTTGACCGAAAAATTTGAAATTCTCTTTCAAAAAAGCGCAAAAACACAGCAAAAGCTTGAGAGCTAAACACGAGGACTCCCAACACTTGAGCGTGCAGTAAAAATATCAGGATGGCTGCCAGAGGCGGGGCTTAGGGAGAGGGCAGTCATTGGCTGGGGGCAGTATGACCCAGAGACCAGTGATTGGATACTACTGAGAAAGACAGATCAGAAACGAAACTGATACTGATTTTTTCCTTTACTGAGGATTCCCAGCCTGAGGACGGGGAATATTCACAAGCATGTGAATCCATGCCAGACCCCATGCTGGAGAAGAGAGATATTGTTGGAGAAGGAGTGGGAAGAGTCAAGGTGGAGGCCAAGATTGCGAGCATGGGTGTAGACGGGGAGGTTGGAAGGGGGGGGGGAGTGTATGAAGAGAGGGAGATAGAGGAAAGTGTGTTAGAAGGAAAGAGAGGACTTCCGTCTTGTCAGTGTTGAGGGAAAGAAAGTGTGATGACATCCAGTTTTTAATTGCTGTAAGGCAGGAAGACAGAGTGAGATGGAGGTCAGGAGTGAGAGAAGAGAAGGAGAGAAAGAGTTGGGTGTCATCAGCGTAGAAATGGTGAGAGATGCCGAAAGAAGAGATAACCGGGGCGAGAAGGGAGGTATAGAGAGAAAAGAAAAGGACCGAGTTCAGAGCCCTGGGGACACCGTAGTCCAAGGGAAGTTGGAGGAGGTGCATCTGCCCCAGTAGACGGCAAAGGAACGATTGGAGAGGTAAGAGGAGAGCCAGGTGAGGACAGAGCCTTTGAAGCCAAAGGAAGACAGAGTACTGAGAAGTAAGGGGTGATCTACGGTATCAAAGGCAGCAGACAGGTCAAGGAGGATGAGAATTGAGGATTGCTTAGCATAGCGAGCAGTGAGGAGGGAATTGAGCACGTAAGTGAGAGCAGTCCCAGTGGAGTGTTTAGGGCGGAAGCCAGATTGGGTGGCGGGGAGGAGAGAGTGAGTTGATACAAAAGCTGAGAGTTGAGAGTAGGCTAGGCGCTCAACGCGCTTGGAGAGGAAGGGGAGAAGCGAGATTGGTCGAAAGTTGGAAGCAAGAAGAGGGTTAGCAGAAGGTTTCTTCAGGATGGGAAAGATTATAGCGTATTTGAAAGCTGAGGGAAAGGAGACAGAGGAGAGACAGATGTTGAAGAAAGCAGTTAGGTAGGGAATGAGCAGGGGTAGCTTTTAGGACTAAGGGAGGTGGGAAGGGGATCAGAGGAGATGGCAGTAGGGTGAGCTTTGGACAGAAGATGGGAGAAACAGGATGGGATGATAGGAGAGAAGGTAGACATGCTGGCAGAGGGGAGAAGGAGGATGGAGGAGGGGAGTAGGAAGGTGAGGTGAGGATGTTTTGGTGTAGAGAATTTTGGATGAGAAGACGTGGGCAAAGTCGGAAGGAGAGAGGGAAGGGTTGGCAGAGGGATCAGGAGTAGGAGGGGTTAGAAGGTGAGAGAGGGTTTGGAAAATTCGGCGGGGGTGAGGCTTGTGAGCGGAGAAGGTTAGAGTAATAGGAGCATTTGGCTGATTTGAGACAAGAGTCGTAGAGAGAGTGATATGAAAAATAGGAGGATTCATTAGTCAGAGAAGGGGATTTGAGCCAATGTCGTTCAAGGTGACGGAGGAGACGACACATGGACAGAAGGTGAGGGGAAAGCTAGGGTTGGGAAGGTTTGCGAGAAGGGTGGAAGGAAGTAAGAGTGTAGAGTTGGTCGAGACTGGTGGATATAGAGGAGGACAGAGAGGAGAGGGCATCGTTGGCTGAGAGAGAAGACAAGTCATAGAGAGGGGGGAGGAAAGAAGAGCAGGAGTTGAGAAAGAGGGAAGGGTTAAAGTTGCGGAGATCGCGATGACAGAAGGGAGAGGGAGAGGGGGAGGACAAAGAGGGGGGAGAAAGGGAGAAGGAGAGCAAGGCATGGTCAGAGAGATAGTTGGGAAGAGAAGACACAGGTGATGAGGAGTAGGTTGAGATAAAGATGAGATTTAGAGTGGAGCCAGAGGAGTGGGTACGAAGAGCAGAGAGAGGAGATAGGAGTCTAGTATGGAGAGGAGAGGGGAAGATTGAGAGGAGTTGGAGAGGGGAAAGTTGAAATCGCCGGGGAACTGAGAGAGGCGAAGGGGAGGGGGATATGAGAGAGAGGAATTGATCCAGGTCCTCGTAAAAGGAAGAGAAGGGGCCAGGAGGTCTGTAAATAATTAAGAAGGAGATTGCATGAGGGTAAGTGAAGGATTTGAAGAGATATTCGAAGGAAGAGAAGGTGGGGAGAGATAGGGTTGGGGAGATTAAAGACATTTAGGGTGGAGACCGATGCCGCCCCGCGACCAGAGGGGCGTGAGACATGAGAGAAGGAGGAAGAGGGGGTGGTGAGAGAAGCGGGAAACAGTGGAATTGGGGGGGGGGGTCCAAGTTTCAGTGATGCAAAGGAAGTAAAGGTTGAGTCGGAAAAACAGGTCAAGTGCCGCAGCGGCTTTATTGCAGATGGATCTGGCATTCCAGAGGGCAATGTTGATGATATTGGAGGGTTTCACTGTAGGGGGTAGGTGAGATTAGGACGAAGAGGGAGAGTGTGAGAGGGAAGGGGTGGACAGGGGGAGGTAAGTCGTGGGGGTGGACATGAGAATGAGAGGGAGGATAAGGAAAAGGAGGAGGGGCAGGGGAGAGGAGGGTGATCGAGGAGGGGAGAGACAGACAGAGCGCATGACAAGAATGGGATTTGAGTCTGGGGTAGGTGGCCTTAGCAGGAGAGTGTCCACAGACAATGTAGAGAGCAGATTCCGGAGCAGGTTCCGGAGCGGGAAGGGAGAGGCTGACAAGGCAGGGATGGAAGAAGCCCTGAAGAGGAGGGGTGTGTAGCCTCAACAGCAGAGCATCCACAGGCAGTCCAGTGAGCACAGGTGGTGCAGGGAGGGGAGGGGTGAGGAGGGTGTAAGGCTGTTAGAATGGGGTGGGTGAGACTCTGAATGGGAGGAGTAGGTAGCGTCAGCAGCAGAGCGTCCGGAGAGTATGAGGCTATTAGGATGGGATGGATGAGTCCCTGGGTGGGAGGAGTGTGAAGTTGCAGCAGCACAGCGTCCAAGGAAAATTAAGTGAGTGCAGCAGGTTCCGTGGCAGGAAGAATGAGGCCCTGATGAGGAGGAGTGGGGTCGACGGACAGTTGAGTAAGTTCAGCAGGTTCCACAGACAGGCAACAGGGGTCCACAGGCAGTTGAGTAAGTGCAGCAGGATCCAGGGCGGTAAGGATGGATCCCTGGAGAGGAGAAATGGGGCCCGCCAGAGTAGGGGTCGGGTTGCTGCAGGCAATGCACTATGGAGGAAGACAGATGGCAATGGAGGATCAGGGAGGACACCGGACCCAGCTGCGCAGGGGGTGGGGGAGATCTGCATCAGAACAGGCAGGGAGCAGCCCCACTCCACACATATGGGCTCACTCAGCACAGGCAGGACCGGACCAAGTGAGGTGAAGCAGGCAGATGGAGGGAAAGCCCAGAGGCTAGGCGGGCAGGGGCAGCCTCGGCGGGCGGTGCAACAGCAGAGATCTGTGACGTGAGACCTGTGCCGGCACTTAGGCAGCCTCCTCGGAGGGGTGGGGGGGTGGAGATCAACAGATACAGCAAACCTTTGCAGCAGGGCACTGCAGGGGAGGATCCTTATTATGATAGGAGTAAGGTTCTTACCTCAGTGCGACCACGGCAGTGGGTCGCTCTCCAGTCTGCTCAGGTGCTCGAACAGCCACCTGGGAGTGAGGGATCGGGCAGTGCGGCAAGACGTGGCAGAGGGGCACCGCAGGGCTTAGTGCGGCCACAATAGACGAATGCGGCTTCAGTCGGTAACAGCGGACGAGCAGCCGCAGAGTATCGGGATAGAATGGTGCTGTGATCCATACTTAAGTGGCACCATGGGGGAGGCTTCGCATAGGGCACAAGGTTCACAGCCTCAGTCCGGCAGTTGATGTTGCAGTGCCCCTCCAAGCCTGCGCTTACACCAGTCAGTCACCCACATTATGGCCGCAGTGTCCGCCACGCCTCTGCAGAAGACAGAAACACAGACCGAGTGGAACGCTATGCACGGTCTAGGACCAGAGCAGATATCACAGTCACTGCGACTGAGTTGGAGGTGTGGGATAGGCAGGCAGCCAACACCAAAACAGGCAGGAGGCGACAGGAAGACCCCAGCAGCGAAGAGGGCTGTTGGGGGTTGTGAGTTCTAGAGCTCCCGCTCGGGAGGAGAGCGGGAAGAATCCAACGGCTAAGAGAGGGGGTGGAGGCCACAGAGATGAGATGAGGTAGAAGGAGGATGCGATTCAGGATGAGATCTGAACCGTAGGTGCTCCCAGGCTAGAGAGTCAGGATCGGATAAACTGGGCTGAGAAATTGAAGTAAATATTAGAATCACAAGATTTGATTCAGCCTGAAGCGAGGAGACGACGGATCAGGCAGCCGAGCTTCTGCGCCCCCTGGTGGTGGCCCCACCATTCGTCCAGATGCTGGGAGATTATGCCGCCCACTGGTTTCTCGTGTGTCACGGCCTCAGAGTGGCTTAGAGGTGGCTGCAGCAATTGTTGAGGGTAGAAATGCCACTTCTGGGGCTGATTTAGCACCCCTTCCCGTCCACCACGAGGGAATCTTTTTTGTCCCCTTTGTCCGACCTGTCCTCTTCCCTTTCAAAATGAGGAATAGTAACGAAAAGGGCGACCCCTGCAGGAAGATGAGCCTCAATAGGGTTGCTGTTGAAAGCACTAAGTGATTCGGCCGCCCCCTTGGAGGTCTGCAGCTTCTCCAGACTCTCATCCACCTTGCTGCCGAACAACCTCAAGCCGTCAAAGGGCATATTGAGTAGTCGGGCCTGCACATCCGGTGCAAAGCCCAACTTTCTCAACCACGCAAACCTGCGTAGTAGGGTGCTAGAAGCAATGGACCTGGTGATGCTGTCAGCGGTGTTCAATCCTGACTGCCTCCTTTCCATCCTTCACTAAAGCCAGGAAGCCGTCTCTTTCCTCGCCTTCCGGAATGTGCTCAGCCGCCATGCTAACACAGTCCCACAGGGTGTAAGTAAATCTTGAAAGGGTACAAGTAACATTAGCAGACTTCAAGGCCATACTGCCTGATGAGAAGATCTTACGAGCCCAAGCATCAACCCTCTTATCGTCTCTATCCGGGGGAATAGAGGGATAAGCAGATTGTCTGGTCGATGTGGCCGCCGGAACCACAGAGCTTTCAGGTGTAGGGTGCTTGGTCAAATAGTCTGTATCAATACTAGAAGGCCTGTATTTTCTGGCAAAGTTCCTGTTTACAGCAGGTTCAGATTCTGGAGTTTCCCAGTTGGTCATGACCTTCCTCTGAAGAGGTGCATGAAAATGTAATACTGGGTCCTTTTGAGGGCCTCGACTCAAATATTGGTCATATCGTCTTGCTCACAGGCGGGAGAATTCCTGCTCCAGCTCATGTACTCAATGTTTCTATTCATGAGGCTACTGTATGCATAATCTGCATGTTCAGCTCGATCAGGCCTGCCAAATTCCAGCTCCGGCGAAGTGTCTATACCGCTAGCCGACTGGAGGCAATCATAAAGATCAGTTATCCTGGATTCCTCACTAACAAGTTCCTCAGGACCATTTTGGGTGCCATAACGCAAACCAAAGGGAGGAGAATCCTCTCGAGAGGCTTGCTCTTCCTCAAATTGAGGGCATAGACTTGAGCCTTCTCCGGAAAAGGCAGAGGCATCGAAATGGTCGAAGTGACCATCGAAGACGCCGACACTGGTTTCGACAATGGTGTCGACACTGGTTTCGACAATGGTGTCGATGAAGGTTTCGGCAATAGCGCCGTTTTGCTCGGCATTGCCTTCAACGTATGTGTCGACAGGCTTGACTCAGTCGACGATTTGTTTCTTTTTTGGAGGTATCGGAGAAGGACTATATTCTCAAGACAATACCCTCGATTTCTCATTGAACCGAGAACGACTCGCCGGTTTGACACTCTGCTTTGCCATGGTCGTCTTTGACCTCCCTTGCGCGATTCCTTCGAGGGGGTCGAGGCCGCATTCTCAAATATACGCAATATTTAACTCTTGAAAGCATCCCATTTTCGGAGGTAATCATTTTTGGTTGGGAATCAAATCAGACAAAGAAGAGGGAGACCTATGGCGTCTCTTCGTTGAAGAAGACGAAGATTGTCTAGACCGACTCCTTGACTGAGACTTCTTCGACTTTTTGCACCCGGACGAGTCCCTAGACTCCCCAGACTTTTTATCCCTCTTCAAAGATGACTTCGAAGCTGCACTCGCCGCCGCCAGTTTACCACGGCGCTCCCAGAGAGCTTTTCCAGTCATGGCCTTACAGGACCTGCAGTCATCGGGTCGGTGTTCGGAACCCAGGCACCACAGGCAGACGCGGTGGGGATCGGTAATAGACATCTTCGCCCTGCAGTCATGGCATTTTTTTTTTAAACCAGACCTTGGGGTCGAAGGCTTGGAAGATGAAGACATGTCTTGACGAAACTGAAGCGTGCTGTTCAAAACTCGAAGCAAAGCTTTCGGAAAAAACTGAACTGAAGCCCATGGGCACGGCTCGAGTTATTTGTACTGCTGATCACGTCGATACCCGACGGCAGCCCTCGAGGGACATCGACACCACATAAAGCACAGCGCCCTCTGGTGTGGAATTTCTTTTTTCCGAAGCAACAAAGCTGGCGAGATACGAATATCAAAGATGAGGAATACGTGGGAGGACACAATAATCGACAAAGATGTTCCCGGAGTCTCTCTCGACTCTCCAGCGCTGCACTCTTGTGGAACTGTGCTTCACCACTTTCTCTGCTTCTCTATGTTTTACAGTCTTGTAACTTCTCGTCCCCCTTTCGGACTTGTACCTGTTCCAGTTACCTTCTCCCGGAGAACTCTTCACCGGTATTGCCAGGGGGTCGCGGGTCCACTCTTCGTACCACGACTTCTTCTTTGATCAATCTTCCATATCTTCTTCTCGCCACAGTGATTCACTGTGGACAGTGTCAGTGTAGTTGTGGAACCCCTCGGTCGAGCCGTGACAGATTATGCCACCACCAAGGTCTCTTGCCCTCACCACATATCCACCTATGCGGCTCTGCTGTAGGCTACGGTAGGCGGTCTCTGCACCAATGTCAGAAACAATGGTCCACCCGGTTGCCCCATCTCTCCAACTTTACCATGCAGATTCCAAATCGACTCGCAACAAGACTCATCTCTGGTGTCCTGCTACTCATCTCTTCAGCTTTGAAGAGGAGCCTCATTGCAGTCTCCCGAAGCGCTGGATCAGCTTTACGGGCTTCGATGTGGCCCCCTCAGTTGCTGGGTTCTCCTCCTGGATAAATCACAGCTTCCACTCAGCATTCCAGAACTGCACTGGCCATTGCCGGAGGGGTCAGAAGATGACGAAGAACAAAGTCTTTCTTTGATGATTAGTTTAAATAGCATGGACGGCCCCAGTTTAACTTCAGTCCAATTGACAGCAGCTGATCTAGCCTTCGTCCCGCTCAATTGTAACATTCTTGAACTCTCTTCATCTCAGTACCTATGACATCCAGGTGGGTCGATGTTTCATGTTTTGAACGTGTGCTTAGGTCTATAAATTCAGGCATTATTGTCATTCTACGTGGTTGGGTTTTAAAGGGGCCATATCCTCCCAATCGCTTCCTTATCCCCAGGAAAAGAGTTCCTCTCCATGAGATTCTCAAGCATGTTATGACCCCTAGGGGGACTAATGACCTGAATTCTTTTTCAAAGAGACACAATAAACAGATTTGACCATTTTCTGGGAGGTCAGTAATTATACTTCCAACGAAGAGGGGATTCAAAATCCTGAAGACCAGATCTCTGCATTCTTGCCAGCATTCAACAAAGAGGAGACTGTGCTGCCAACTGCAGCTGGAGATGTAGTCTGCATTGAAGATTCATCATTGGCCGGGACAGCCTTTGAAGTGTCACTTACTGGAAGAGCATGATCGCTCTTCTCTCTTGACATCTACTGCCCTATACAAATGATTGTCAATGTGCGCCTCCACTAGAGATGGGTGAGGAGTGGCTTCTAAGAAGCTGCCCCTCTGTGCCGGGTAGCGAGAATCATATGAAGGTTTCCCTAACCCACACATTTTTAAACTTCTTCTGTACTGAACAGAGACTGTGGGTAAAAGCATCAAAGTGTCGGCAAACTTACTGAGTTTTGGCTCAATGGTTAACATTCAAAAATAAATACTGCATCTAGAGTCTCTAAATTTCAGAGTGATCGCATACTGCTTTACAATTGCCAACGGTCTCAACTCACTCGCCATTGTAAACCAAACAAGGAGAATTTCTAAATCCATTGAGCCTCATTCGCTGTATGAATGCAGTACCAAAAATATAATACTGCTGCCACTGTGCCGGGTATGGCGTTAATCTCCCCCAGTGCCCGCTGTAGCAGAGGCTGCTAATTTCTACTCTGCGCTTCTGCCCGACGCGTCTTCTAGATAGATGAAACCTTACCTGCGGTGATGCTGTCCTTAAACGCAGCAAGGCCCCCATGTCTACCTCGGCTGCCAAAGAGCGCTTATGCTCAACCATGGAAACTGATCTCTCGCTTCCCGGCGAGGTCTGCATTACCTTAGCAACATCAGCTCCACCTAGAGCGAGACATCTAGTTTCATGCTGTGTCTAAAAAAAGGCGGCCATTTTGAAGTGTCTACTGATGAACAACTAACCCCACCCGCTGGCAGTCCGTCTATGTTTCAGAACACCACCCCCTACAGAGCGTCAAGTCTGATGCGGTAAATAGACTTACATTCCTATTAAAATACAAAGAGCACTATCCCTCGAAATGCCTGAAAAACTAAGGGTTGATGCTTAGTTATTAAAAACTGGTCACGCTCAGGTCAAAGGAAACTTTCTCTCATTGGCAACCTAGATTGCAAAAAAAACTTTTGAAAGGACAGATCTGCCCAAGGGTTGCAAACACATTCATAGTAAAGGACCTCATTCAACAAATATGTTCAGGTCCTTCCTCACAGTATCAAACTGCTTTATTAGCCTTTGTTCCATTCTGTGCATGTGCTGTTCTGCCTCACGGAGGCCTGATTTAGTCTGTATTTGTTTAACAACAAACCATAGTAGCTCCTCTATTTTATGTTCCTTGCTAGCCCAGTGCTCTACTAGAGGTTTGTCTTGTACCTATTTTTCATGCAGGACCGATGCTCACAAATCCTCTGTCTCACTTGCCTTTTGGTCTTCTCTAGGTACACAAGATTGAACAGAGACTTAATGCAATAAATGAGCCATTTACTCTTGCAATTCGGCCATTCATTCAATTTCTAATTTGTGTCATTGATTTCCATTTCTTTCATATTTGTAGTGAAGCCACACACTGAACAGCTACCACATTTGAAATGGCCCACTATGGGTGCAAGGCCCCACATTTGTCTGACATCTGTCTTCTCTTTGTTGTTGTCATGTTTCGCTCCAACCAAAACACTGTCTAATATTAGTGTTGCGTTTAAAAGCAAAAAGGGATTTGAACCTTCTGATTGGAGCAAGTGGCAGTTTTTTCTCACTTCACTTCTTGGTTGCTAAGAGGACTGAACGTGGTGACAAAAACAAGTCTCTCTTTGTTTTTCTCTTTTCCGTTGGGTCAAACACAGTTCTCTGGGAATGTTGGATGCCCTCTTTTTGCAATGTCTGGTCAGCTTCTTGGGATAACCTCGCCTTTGAAGCTTTTCTTATCGAGTATGCGCTTCCACGCATTGACAATCGTTTATACTGTGCGCAGCAGACGTTGAGGCAGCACCCATTAGATATCTTAAGCAGTAGATATTTACTCCACGATACACTTAGTGTATACTTTCCATGACAGATTGAGCGGAGGGTTACAAGTACGCAAGCACAGCAAAGCATTCCTGGCACGCTGAAGAATATGGGACAGTAGATGTCAAGGGAGGCGCGAGAGCTTGAGGACTGACATGCTCTTTGAATAAGTGACAGTTAAAAGGCTCAAGTGAGATTCTGCCGATTCATTAAGCAGACTTAGTAAATAAATGAAGTAATCAAGCATTCCAACACGTCTTTCTTGCATTAATCCAGGGTGTGGAGTATGTTAAACAGCCTGGGAGCTATGTGGATTATAGCAATAAAATAAGAATCTATTGAAACTAAAGTAATTTTAATTGGATTTTTTCCAGAAGTGGAGCCAGTAAAAGGTTCTTAGTCAGTTACACTCCTAGTTATGGTGAAGGTAGCACAGTGGCAACAAGAAATGATTATGCCAATCTAGTCACTAAGCAATACACCCAATCTGTGCTTGATTGCAGGCATTTCGAATGGTGAAGTGTAAGAGACCTCGTTGCACCTTGTGAAAAGCACAGCTGCTAAGAAAGAAAAGAAGGGGATACAGTGTTTTTGTGTAGTCATGATGAAGGACCGTTAACAACAGAGGAGGCTCCCAACCATGATGCAAGTGAGACCCAGGAACTCTTGGGGCCGAAACACAGTAGTATAGACGTTTTTGTTATAAACATTGTATGTGGTGACATTAGAAGTGTGTAGGTTTATGCATAAGCAGTACACGACTAAACCATTCTCTGATGCGAACACAGCATTACAACTGTAAAAAGACTATCAAATAGGTTGTAAAAATGATCTACAGTTGTCTATGGAAATTGAGACTAATGTGCTGTGGAAGTCCACATACATATACAATGTGTATATAAAATTCAGATACCCAGGTGTGTCTTTGTTAAACTGTGAGTGAGTAATCAGTCTCACATACTAACCCCCACACAGTAGATTGTTAAATATGTATTTTGTTTCCTTTGTGTTGTCCTAAAAGAGTAGATTGAGTCCTGTATACCTGTGTGTTTATTGTTTTTACTATGTATGGTTCTTATTAAATGCTCTATTTTTCCAAAGAGCTGAATCTGAGAGTAAGCTGTGGTTCTAACAGGCAGGGTGTTGAAAAGTAATATTTGTTTGGATAGCAGTGTTCAGGTTTATTGATTCACGGTACTCCGATAGAGGTGTGTAGTATCTTTTCTGATTGATTACCCAGGAGTGATAGGAGTACACACAGATACTGTGACATGCTCAGAGATCCGGGACTGTATGAACGTGCAGCTGAGAACTATACCAGATGACAGCGAGCATCACTCCTGGCCCGAAAACCTGACTCAAGCCTCTGGAGTGCCATCTGAATTCTGAAAACTGTTTAAATTCTCCATCTGGCAATACAAGCTGTCTGCGTTACTTTAATGCATATGGTCCTAACTGTGGAACTTGCCGCCCCAACTACCATATCCAACCTGGACCATGGACTACGCGCAACCAGGATTGGGCCATTCATCATCATCATCAAACTTTATTCAAAAATAAAATTCCATAAAAGTTATACAATACATAGTATAAAAACAGCCATTGTATATAAAAGGATTTACATCATCATACAAAGTTAAAATACAGTTTCTCTTAGCAATCAATTATTGCACAAGTCTTGTGAGTCTCTTTTCTCCCGGGCAAAATAGGTAGAAATTGCAAAAATAACATCCACCAATCTTGCACTTTTACATAATTGTTCTGCCGTCATAAGCAATATCATACCCCTGCTATGCATACATGGTTTTACATTTCCTCTCCTTATAGCATCATATTGGGGGCAGGTGAAGAAAAAGTGCTGCAGTGTTTCCATCTGGGAGGAGCAAAAGGGGCACAAAGGAGACATTTTTATCCCATTTCACTTTTACAGTGGCAAGTGGTTTCTGAGGCGCATCGTAAAAAAGGAAGGATAGCTCAGGGGCAACGTGTTTGTCTTGGAAACAAGACAACGCAGCGCAACGCAGATCCGAACCCGAATCCCGCACTTAGAAACCACGTTCTGGTATTAAGCTCATTATAAAAGAACAATTATAATTATATCATTATAAATGAGGTACGCTTCACTGGATCAGATACAAAATATAAATACTCCTCCATCATGAATGCATCTTTACACAGCATAAACTTGTAGCCCGAGGACAAGCCTAGACACTTTGTAACATATTCGCTCCCAAATAACGGAGTAAAAGTGTCTACAAAAATAGCTTAATGAGCAGCATTAATACTCTCTGGGCAGGTTCAAAGATCGTCCAAACCCAGCTTAGAGTGAGCTATACCAGACCAGCACCCCCAGCATCGGCCACCTCCAAACCTTTTGCCTCACAAAATTCTACAAAAGGGGCTACCTGTTTTTTTTAGCCCAATTAGGATGCGGAGTAGGAGACCAATATCATCGGCGAAGAACATCATTCAAATGTTCTCGCCAACTAGCATTGGGGCATCAGATGTACCCATCGGAAAATCCTCTAATACTCCATCAAAACAAAGATCAAAAAGCAAGGTTGCCAGCATGTATCCATACTTAACTCCTTCATTACCCCAAAGATGTTGTTAGTCTTGCTCCCAAGAACCCATTTGACTTCGGCGGATGAATCAGCATAAAGTTCTATGATTGCATTCAATAGATTCAGCGGGACCCGCTTGTCCAATAAAGCCAACCACAAAGCAAGCCTGGGAATGCTATTAAAGGCAGCCTTCAGTTCTACAAATTGAAGGTAAAGGCTACTCCCGTTTAGCTTTACATATTTATCATGGATCAAAATCTGTTCTATAGTGCTTAAACCCCAAGCCCACTTGTAGGTGGTTCAGCGCATGCTGTTCTGTAACCCAATCTTCTAGTTTCATTTATAAAATGTTTCCCAAAATGTTGCTATCTGCACATAATAAAGACATTGGTTGATAAGCTACCGGGGTCACAACGGTCCCCTTTTTTAAAGATCTGCACAATTTCTGCTCGACTGCAACGGGGTTGGGGGTTAAGGCCAGTCCGCAAGGTTGCGTTCAACAACTTACACAAGTAGGGAACCCATACATATGGATGACTTTTACTTCCAGTATATAGTCAGGACCCGATGCTTCCCCTGAGACCTGGAATCCGTCTGTCTTTGACAATGAGACTCATCTCAAGTGGTGGAATATTCAAACTCCAGAGGCCAGCATTATTAGGTATTTCAAACTGGATGGGAAAATCAAACCAAGTTCTTTCAGGGAATTGCTGCTTGCATAGGATTCTATGTCAAGACCTTTAATTCCACTCTTCCATCAGATTTAAATCTACATATTTCTTTAATAAACATATATTTCCTTTTTTATTTTTTTAACTTCAAACAGAAAAATATCTCAAAAAACTTCACATCCCATGTGCCCAAATGTCTCTGGTAGTCCCATGTCTATATCCTGTCTGTGGGCTACATGAACCACTTCCTGCCCAGGTCCTTTCCTCTTCTTTTCTGCTCTACCGTGAGATAAGTAGCAGATTTCATTAGCTCCCTATTTTACAGAATGCAATGTGTCTTGGATTATACAATTAACATATGCATTATCATTTACATGGTTGGACACCATAATGCATGTTTATTGTTGATTTGGGAGCATGGTTTGTGTGTATTATGTATTTCTATTGGCCTTAGGAGTGCCATAGAGAAAGCCCCCCGCTACGCTGCGCGAGGCTGTCTTGCTTCCCTGGTGTCCCGCGGCCGGGTGGAGCATTTCTCTCACTTCATCTCGGCCACAGAGAAGCCGAGAGCGTAGGCACGCAAGCACACGAGCCTGAGGGCTTTGCGAACGCTGAAGGGTGCCCGTTTAGAAAGCGGCGCTCAATCAGGAGAGCAACCCAGGCCACAGAGGTGTGTTGCTTTTCTCTGCATCGAGCACGTTAGCAGGAAACGCTGAGCGAGCGCATTTCATTAAAATACAAAAGAAAAGGCAAAAGCCTTACTCTATATATATATATATATATATATATATATATATATATTTCTGGGCAAGGCACCAAATAAACACCAAAACAGGCAAAATAAAGGAAAGCCACAAGCTATATATGTCTATTTTACGCGGCCCGCAATAGCGGCCGTGTAGTTATGGTTAAGTTGCTAAACCCATAGGAAGACCACTTTTTCGGGAGCTTATGAATTCGCTCCCCCTGGAGGAATCCTCACAAAACTTTGCAAAGAAAGTATATGGCCTGCTCTGAATTCTTTCGGCAAGTTTGGTGAGGTTTTGTGTAGGGGTGATTGGTGGAAATCCGACTAGTACTTTTGTTGCAAAGGACTGAAATGTATGTCTCAAAAAATATGTGATATCTGGCTCGGCTCTGCTGACCCTTTTCCCGGTTTGCTCCGCAGACAGAAGGCTCATTGGCTTACAGTACGCCGTGCTGGTGGTGAACCTTGGACGCGGCCGGTGGTTGGCTGGAGGAAAGCATGCTGTGCGTCAAAGTTTTTGGGCAACGCCGCCATGGTGTATCCGAGGATAGTGTTGTGGTGCGAGTGCCAAGCCCCTAAGGCATTGTGTGCATGCCTGGGCCTCTTGTATGTAACAGTGTGGCCACTAAAATTTGTAATGTCTGTCTCTGCTCTGGCGTCCCATTTCCCTGTTCGCTGCGCGGTCAACATTTCCATTGGACTTCAGTGTGCGGCGACGTGATATGCATCAAAAGTTTTTACCGCTGGCATGTTGTTTCCGAGGACAATGCGGCAGCGAAAGGGCCTGCAAAACATAGTTTACGGCATCTGGTGGTGAGAAGAAGGGATGGAAAGGGTGGGGGAGTGAGAAGTGCTTCATTAGAAGAAGACAGTGGTGTGCTAGCGGTATCCGTACATACTACGCCAATTCGAGGTTACCTCAACAGGCAACAACCTTGTGTGGTGATTGCAGGCAGCATTCGTAACGGCATGACAGCTCCAGCAGCTATCTTTTTCTGTGATGAGTGGTAGCAGGCTGAATTGCAGAAGGGGAGTGTATTCCACATGACATGAACATTTAAACATAGCGTGTACTATGGTGTGTTGTGTGTGGTACGTCCGTAGCCCCTTCGATGCATAGCTGGAGCCCTTGCACAGAAATGTATGTCCACTGGTTGCAAGTAGGTGCCACATTGTTGCTTTGTGTGTGTGATTTGGCTGCATTGCACACATTGTTGGTTGCATGGGTGTGGTGATTGTTAGAACATCCTAATGTTGTCGGTGTATGGGTGGAGATGCTGCAGTGAGTAAGTGTTGCAGTGCACTATGCAGTATTGCTTCTATGCACGTACTAGAGTGTTGGGAGCAGGACCAATGTTGTGAAGATTGTGTTGTTTGATTGGAATGATTACAATTGGAAGTGGGTAGCATTGCCAAACACTGTGATATGTTTGTGCATTATGGTAAGTGGAACATATGTGTTTGCATCCCTGCTTTATGGTGCAGCAGTTGGGTAGAAGGTGCCTATGTTGCCTTTGTGAACTCTGACACATGCCTACATGTTTGTCTGCATGGCTCTGTTATGTTGTGGTGGGCAAGGCCTAGACTGTTGGGTGCATGGAGCACCCAACAGCCTAGGCCTTCATCACAGCCACCACAACATAATGCAGCCATGCAGTTGCCACTCTGCATGCATTTGAAGTTGGTGACTTTTACACAATGGTTGTGTAGGACATTGTAGACTTGGTAGAACAGCAAAAGTGGGCTGCTATGCGTGCATTAGCATATGGTGTACATCATTGCCCCTGTTGCACAATAGGGAGCCACATGTCACCATTTGCGTTTGCTATGGTTAGGCCCTTATAAGACTCTTGCTTTAGGAGGTGCTTTAAGATATTGCAGCATGAAAGGACGTGCTCAGCAGCACACATGTAAAATATGGCCAATGTACACAGCCTCCTACATACCGTTCAGCGCACACAACGCAATGTTATGCAGCCATGCATGCAAATATGTGGCCAGGGTGAAAGCTGGCAGGCTCAATTGCAGATGGTGAGTGCAGTTCACATGACATGAACATTTAAACACAGTGTGTACTATGGTGTGTTCCCTATGGTGAGGGCCTAGCGCCTTGGATGCAGGGCTGGAGTGGAAAAGGAAAAAGGACTGTCCCGGCTTTACTGGGGTGTGGCCCTCACTGTAGCTGGGAACAAGCACATGCCACATCCTGCCCTTTTAAGGATGGTGTGCATGGTAATAGAACTGTGGGAATTAGCCAATCAGGTGTGAAGGGGCGGTGATATTTTTCCCCACAACTTGATGCAGTGAGGTTGGCACAGATGGAGAGACGCAGAGTGCTGATTATGGGTGATACCTTTGTGCAAGATCTGCACAGGTATGCCGTGGAAAGAGGCTTTGCTGCCAACTTTCAGTTGGAAGGAGTGGAGGCTTTTTGGGGGACAGTCTATGAGTGGGGTTTCGGTGCCATGGTTCTCCTTTGTACATGTGTGGCCTCTGTCGGTACTGTTGATGTAGTGGTTGTGCATTATGGAGCACTACATTTGGGGTACATGTCGTTCTCACGTTTGCTCCGTTTCCTCAAGAAGTTGATGACAGCAGTGTTGCAGATTTTTCCCACTGCCAAGGGGATTTTCCCAGCCATACCATCAAGAGGGGCATGGGACCATGCCGGTGTAATTTGTCCACAGCCAGAGGTCGGGAGGGGTTTCATAAACAGAAGCATGTGTGACTATGTGCAGTGCTGGGATGTTCTGCACCGACGATGACAGCATTAACAAGCAAGATTTACAGTGGTTCCAAGGAAATGGCATTTTTTTTTACTTCCATTGGCAATGCTGTTTTGTTTGCCACTGGGCACGAAGCGTTGCAGAGAATCCTGTAGAAATGAAAGAGAAGCGTCCACCTTCAGTCGGTAGAAATGTCAGGAGGAGAAGCAAACAGAAACTCATCGAAAGGGATAAAAAAAATGTTTTATTGTATGCAGGCATGTACATACCAAAAACCGGACTAAAAAATTATTTACACACACACACACACACACAAACCCCTAACCGGTTTCACACTCCCCTCCTCCCCCAACCTCCCCTTCCTAGCACGAGAACTCATTCGATTCTGCCGTAGTTTCAGGATTACACATGCCACATCCAGCTGTTTTCAGGATGGGAGCCATGGAAATGGCACTGTGGAGGCTAAGGCATTGCTCAATAAGATTTGTGGTTATTGTGTTTAAGCAAAAACTGTGGGAGAAGGTCTCTTTGTACAAAGAAGTGCAGAGGCCTATGGTGCAAGTGTGCAAGGTAAGGGGCAGGGATCCTGTTTGTATGCATGCACTGTATGTACTTGTTTGCAGTTGGAAACATGCATTCAGTGGTGCTTTTGTGCGAACATTTTTGAAAAGTTTGTCATAAGTGGGATACTGCATAAAAAAAACGAAGTGTACAAGGTAAGTGGCAGGCCTCCTGTTATGAATGCAATGTATGTATGATACGATATGAAATTGTATGATATGGCATTTATAATGCCCCTATACACTAGTTTTGCAAGGCGCAACGAGGACAGTGCGGGGGAACAGAGGGGAGACAGAGACAACGAACTTACTAGGCCATGTGCCACTCAGATGGCCCAAGTGCATGGGGAGGGGAGGAGAAAGTGCAGTACATGGGAAGGAGAAACAATGAGAAGCAGTAAAAATACGGCCCGATTGTGGCAAGTGCAAGGATAAGTGCTGACATCAGGAGGTGGTGAAACTGTTAGGGATACAGCAAACAGTCCTTAAGTGAGGGGTTTGCAAAACAGGCAGTGCAGGGGTGCGACTGGCGGGGGTGGTGGCCCCTACGGCCGAGATCAGAGGGTGGCCAGGTAACCATTGCAGAATCAGTTTCAGGCAGTAAGTGAGCAGGGAAGAGGAGGAGAAAAAGCAGAGACAAAAGAGAAAGATTTTGAGGTGCTTCCGGAACCCGCGATGGTTCTCCTCATGTTTCAGGGAGGCAGAGAAGCTATTGCAGAGGAAGGCCCCAGCCGAAGAAAGATCTACCACCAAGTGGTTGCTTGCAGAAGCAAGTGACCCTGAGGGAGTTGGAAGCAGATGAGGGGAGAGCTCGAGCATGGGCATATTTAGGAAGTGACAGTTTCAGGTATTGAAGCCCCAGGGCCCAGAAGGCCTTGTGCATAATGAAGAGGGTTTTCACCTTATTCCTTGCAGGTACTGGGAGCCAGTGAGTGCAGTAATTTCAGTCCCGGATAGATATCATCCCTGGGCTTGAGGCCAAGGACAAGGTGCACAGTCCTCTTCTGGATGAGTTGCAGAGGCTGGAGAGTAGAAGCAGGAAAATTTAGACCGAGGCTGTTGCAATAGTGCAGCCTAGAGAGAACCACAGCTGTGGAGAAAGTGAGCTTTTCGGACCTGCTTTACCTTGCTAATATACATTCAGTGCTGGTTTTAGAGCCACATTTTTACGATTTCTGTATGACATGGGTTAGTGGGGAAAGAAATGTGTGCTATTGTCGGAAGGAAAGAAGAGAGTTCCGGTTTCGATATTAAAATGGGTAATCTGGGTAAATGGAAACATTGCAAGCATATACAATTGAAGTGTCACTTCATGGCAATGATTGGAAGAAAAAAACAGTAACCTTTTTAAGAACGTAATGGATGCTCAGTGGCACATAGCCTGCGCACAGGCACTTATAACGGAGTTGCACACATTCCACAGAAATAATATTCGTACCTCCACTTTGTGCTGATGGGATATCATGTGGATGAATGTTGATGCACAAATCTTGCATGATTTTACTGATTTTTCTATTGGACGTGCTTTCCAATGACATGCCAGTTGGAGGCTGAATGTGTATTAGTACTTATGAAGCGTTGTACAGAAGTGACCGTGTTAGATGCAAACATCGTGGATGCGTGTGACACTATTTAACAGTGCCCAATGAGGTAGTGATGGACAGATATTAGTGGAAAGGGAAGAAGGACTGTTCCTGCTTTACTGGGGCGTGGGCCTTGTGGTGCTTGGGGAAGCGCACGTGCCACATTCTGCGCTTCTCACCATGCTGGCCAATGGAAGTGGGACTGTGGGGAGGGTCCAATCAGGTGCTCAGGGTGTGCGTCACAGGAAAGGGTGCAATACTTTATTTCAATATTGAGGCAGGCAGAGATGGACACACGCACAGTTCTCATCGTGGGTGATGCCTTTGTGCTAGATCTGCCGTCGAAAGAGGTGTTTATGCACTTCCAAGTAGCTTCCCTCTGTAGAGTAGCGCGTCGCAGTACATGCACAAAACAATGCCCTTTGCCAGGTAAGGATATGTAGCAGAGCATAAGAAGTGCACGGATGTTTTAAAGATCTGCTGCCCTACAGAAGTGTCCCTGTTAATGGCCGCAGCAAATGTGGCGAATGCTGTACATGAAACTACCCTAATGCATTGTTGGAAGTGTAGTACCCTGCCCACTGGTCCCTTGTACTTCGATTTCAGTTCTCGTCACATACAGTACGGACACTGCATGGTACAACATTAGCCATAGGATCAGCATTCACAGAGATTAATACATTCTGAAATAGAAGAATGCTTACAACAACGAGAAGCGCAGCTTCATTACATGGAGCAGGAAGATCATTATTCAATGAGCCCTATGTGTCTACAGTACTTTTCTAACCACTACTGATATTGTTTGCGCTCCCAAAATTCTGCTGTTTGCTTACTTCTCTTTACATGCACTAGTATGTGAGTGACCAAGCCGCACCAGCTTTGCCATTTTGCAGACTCTCTACAAACTGTGACACCTGCAGTTAAATGTGTTCTCCAACTCTACGACCCGCAGGCGATCCCTTGACACTTTCTGTCACAGTGCTGAGTGCAGAGACCGTGTGTCTGTTTCACGGGTCATGGAAAGGCAAGCAGCACATCAATCAAATTATTGTGACATTTAACAGGCCCACCGTTCCTCGTTTTCCAGTGGGCCTCATAAAGCCAGGCATGCTGCAGCCATAAATTGGTAGGTTTGCACAGCATCCCACGTAGTTGCCAGGACTACTTGCAAAGACGTTGCCTACCATTTGAATCCATAGGGCTGGCGACAGGGGCGGTGTTACCAGCACACAGAGGATGCCCTAGGCATGCGCATAGCTGTGCAATGGACAGACGTGCGCTCCCACAACTAATTAAAAGTGCATTAGAAGATGTGGCCATGCAGCCAGTACTGGAGTCCTACGGATACCTGCATTGTGATTGCACATACGCCAGCCAGGTGCAGTCTCCCTAAGAAACCTCCATATTCCTTACTTGCGGTCATCTCGGACAGTAATGTGTGGCACAGACTCACCATGCAATGGTAACATGTTAACACAAAAAGAAAAACCAGTCACACACTCGCCAACACTTAACATGTACACCTTTCATTTCTAAGATAGACCAACACTATTAGGAAAGGGAAGGGGTAGCACAAATCGATACATACACAGGGGAATTTGACCTTTCAACAAGTTCATTAACGGGACGTTATGGTTCAGTTGCGGTACCAAAAACCTACCACCTTTACAGAAAACACTACGCTAAAGCAACGTTCCAGTTACAGTGCCCTACTAAAAACCTATAAAATTCACTAGCAAAAAACATTGTAAAGGGATGTTATCGTTAACTTGTTCTACTAAAAACCTATCAAATTCAGTGAAAATTCTTTCGTAAAGGGACGTTATGCTTCAGTTGCCCTAAGAACAAAATAGCAAATTCAGTGCAAAAACTTTTGTTACAGGACGTTACAGTTACTTTGCACTAACAACCTATCCATACTATGGTTACAAGTAAAACCGAAAAACCCCAGAAATTCGCCAGTTATGGTAAGCTAAGCAACCATAATTTGCACCACCACTGTGCACTGCTAAGACTAACACCCATGACATCAAAGATGACATCACAAATGCCATTGATGACATCACTGATGACATCACATGTGCATTTACTTTTCATGAAAAGCCTCCACAAGGGATAGTCAATAAAATGTTGTCAGAAAACTATCAGAGGTCATTCATTGGGAGAACTATCATGAGATACATATTTCATTACTCAATTCATTCCTATAAACACCATTGCAGTACAGAGTTCTTTCGAGTATAGGAACCCACTCATGTAGAAACATAGGCATTGTCTGCAGTATCCACCATTCATAATCTTGCCATGTTGGATAGTAAAATCTGGAATGCTTTCGTTTCAGAGTTTTGCGTACTGTGAAACATGTAATAAGTAGCTAATAATGGCTCACTTACTACATCTACATAATTGTACTACTACTTACAAAACAAAGAGACCACAATGCATACAAATATGAGCATATAAAGGGAAAGTAAAGTAACCTAACCGATTATCTTGTTGCACAGAAATGATTGCCGAGTTTCAGGCCTGCTTCTTCCCCTAAGAATAGGCATGATAGGATGTGACTGACCCCTAAGGTAAGTAGTGTAAGTATATGAGAAGGATAAGGTCTGCAGATATGGTACCTTTCGAATTTTTTGTTCCTGACTGTCAGTGAAGAAAATTAGCTGGCCCAGATATGTCAGAAAACATAAAAAGATGGTGTCCGACATGTGATGTATTCAGTGATGTCATCAATTACATTGGTGATGTCATCTTTGATGTCATGGGTGTTAGTCTTAGCAGTGCACAGTGGCGGCGTGAGTTATGGTTGCTTAGCTTACCATAATTGGCGAATTTCCGGGGGTTTTCGGTTTTACTTGTAACCATAGTATGTGGCCCCTGTAACTAAAGTTTTTGCACTGAATTTGCTAGGTTGTTCTTAGGGCAACTGAAGCATAACGTCCCTTTGCGAAAATGTTTTCACTGAATTTGATAGGTTTTTAGTAGCGCAACTTAAACATACAACGTCCCTTTAACAATGTTTTTTGTTAGTGAATATATATGTATATTACATGGCCTGCGGTAGCAGACATGTAGATATGGTTAAGTTGCTCATCTCATAGGAAGAGCACTTTTTGGGCGGCTTATAACTCCTCTCCCCCTGGACGAATCCTCACCAAAAACTTTGCAGTATATGGCCCACTCTGAATTTATTTGCAAAGTTTGGTGAGGTTTGGTCAAAGGGGGGCAAAGTTATAGGGGGGGGGTCCCAAAATGTCTTTTTTTCCCATAGACTGAATGGAGAAAAAATGTCTGTCGCGCCTACAGCCCAAACCGCTGCACTGATTTTCACCAAATTTGCGGTAGGAGCAGCGGCTTGGTCCTGAAAGCATGCTTTTGTAAATTTGGTGAAAATCTGACCAGTAGTTTTTTTTTTAAACGCCAAAAAGTAGGTCTAAAAAAATGTGTTATATCCATGTCCGCTCCGCGGACAGGACACCAATTGGATAGTCGGCTGGCGTCATGTCCGCGGACACCCGACGTGTTCGCTGATTGGTTGGAGTGAAGCGTGAGGTGCGTCAGCTTTTTGGCAACACCCTCCATCTGGGATTTGCGGACAGCCGCCAGTGTCCGCGGACATCACAGTAAAAACATATTAAAAAACACAACATTGCACTTGTCAAACTTATCAAATAATCTCTGTGGAGGTGAGGGGTAATGAGGATAGGATGGAATATGGCTGCAAGAAGCAAAGAAACAGGTGTTTTTCACAGGAAAAGTCAGCGAACAGTCTTGTGAAGTTCGCGGACACCTTTGCATTACAGGGTTGGTGAAAAGCAGTTCTTGGATGATTTATAACTTTGGCGCCACTTAATGAAACTGCATGAAATTATGCAATTATACTCCTGACCTGATCCCGAATGTGTTTGCAAAGTTTGGTGGGATTCTGTAAAGAGGGGGCAAAATTAGAGGGGGGGGTGTCAAAATAATGTAGAGGCTTATAAATGAGGTGCCATTTGACGAATCTACACTTAATTTGGCAAACTGACAATACATATAGATATAAATGTTTTTCCGAAGTTTGGTGGGATTTTGTCAAGAGGAGGTAAAATTAGAGGGGGGTCCCAAAATAATGTAAAGGCTTATTAATGTGGTGCCATTTGACAAATCAACACAAAGGTTTTCTTACGCTCACCTGGTCTCTGCGGAGGCGTTGGGGCACGGTTGGAGCCCTCCCTGAACTTGACTCACCCCCTTTCAGGCCTCTCCTTCGGTAGGAAAGCGGTGAGTGGTGGTACGTGGTGATACTGCTCCTGCGTGGAGAGAAGAGTGTGTGAGTGCGCCAATCTGTGATTGTTGTACCTCTCTAACCCTTCTACCCAAAGTACGGTTTCTGTGAGCATACGCCGGCCCATAAAGCTCACCTGTGAATTATGGAAGTAAGCTCTCCGTCCTGCTACTTCTGGCAGGGGTGAGTTGAATGGGATCTAGATGCTTCACTGATCCCTGATAAGGATTAGTCCAGTCCGGCTGCGACTATGCTTCTCCTTATGATTGGTAAGTGTCTCTTGAGCTCATGTGATTCTGTTTGTTCTGTTTAATGTCTTTATATGTTGCTCCTCATGCCCGCAATAATGTCTCTCTTCTGTTTTCTTCCCTTAGATGGAAATGCGGTCTCAATGCAGCTGTGAGATGCGGCCGGATGGAAGATTGATGCTACCGCAACGTTCGACAGCAGGTAAGTGATGGTTTAAGGAAAAGCACAAAGTATGGCGAAGCGCAACCTTAAACTAACTGTTTTTTCGATGTCTAACCTGATCTTCTGTTTTTCCTTGCAGGCGCTGCTGTCGACAATGCAGCGTGGCGTGCTGCGGTGCCAAGATGAAGATATCGGCGTTCCGGAAATTGTAAAGATGAATGCTTGGTTTGCTGAAGAGATGTACAGTTGAGAACAGCTTCCCCCAGTTGGTAAGTATGCTGGCAGGAAGCAGGATGTCCAGGAAGCAGGGTCTTCAAAAGGTAAGCAAGTCTGACCTCGGGCAACGGTGAGCATTACGCTGCTGGTAAGTGCAGAATAACGCGTCTGTCTTGAGGATCAGGGCAACTTATATAGCTGTGACTCCATTAGCAGCCACACCCAAGAATACACTTGCGGCTGCTTAATGGATGGAATGGTCAAAGTTAATGCATCTGAAGGGCTTAATGGATGGAATGTTCAAGGTTAATGCATCTGAAGTGCTATGTCCATAATAAAAGCTTTTGGTGTTAATGTATGTTCTTGTTTACTTTTGTTCATGAGCTTGGTGCCAAAGGGACCAGGACAGTGTCTACCCAGGCCTCCTGTGCATGCGACCCCTGCATGCCTGTGCCCCTGACTTCATGACCATGACAGCACTCCCCCTCAAGGCCCCTCTCAAGGGTGGTTCTCCTCCCGGTCCTGGTTTGGTGGGATTTTTGCGATGGAACTGTCTGATTAAATGCAGAGCATGGACATGTTCACTGGGTTCCCATGTTAGGTCTTGAGGTCCGTAACCTTTCCAGTCAATTAGGTTATACAATTTTGATCGAACCACCTTGGAGTCCAAAATGGATTTAACTTCATATTCTGGTTCTCCATCTATTACTTCGGGCTCTGGCGGAGAACTAAGCCGTGTGTTGGATTTCATTGGTTTGAGGAGGGACATGAAATACGGGGTGAATTTTCATGTGAGAGGGTAACTCCAATTTCATGACGACAGGATTATGGACTTTATAGTATAGGGGCCCAAGTATCTTGGGCGGAAAGCTCTTGGCCCCTTCAGGGGAATATATTTGAATGCTAACCACACCTTTTCTCCAATCTGGTAGGCGGGAGCTTCCTTCCGATGCCGATCAGCAAACAGTTTTTGTCTTTCCTTAGCCTTGGTCAGATGCTCTGTTGCCTCCTTAGGAACCTGAGTGATGGTTTTATGCAATTTTTCTATGGCTGGCCTTTCCAGGGTATCGGGTGGATCAAATACTGATGTCCTCGGATATCTTCCGTGCACAGTGTAGAATGGAGTTTGTCCTGTGCTTGAGTGAGTTGTTGTATGCACACTCAGCTATCCAGAGAATATTTTTCCAAGAATCCTCGGGCTGTTGCAACATACACCTGAGATATTGCTCTAAAGTTTGGTTGGTTTATTCAGTTTGCCCATCCGTTTGAGGGTGATGGCTTGTAGACAATCGGAGGTTGATTTTGGCAATTGTACAACACTTTCTCCAAAAGGCAGAAACAAATTGAGTTCCGCGATCAGATACTAATATTGATGGAAATCCATGCAATCGAACAATTTGCTCTAAGAACACAGAAGGGAGAGTTGACGCAGTTGGGAGTCCCTTCAGAGGGATGAACTGGGCCATTTTGGAGAATAAATCCACGACGACTAATAAGGTGTTGTATTCATTGCAGGGTGGAAGATCTGTGATGAAGTCCATCGATAAAGTATGCCAAGGTGTTGGTGGTACTGTTAGGGGATGTAGTAAGCCAGCAGGGTTCTGTTTCTGATACTTGTGGTGGGCACAGACTCCGCAGGTTTCAATAAAATGGGCAATGTCTTTTCGCCAGGTTGGCCACCAGTAGTTTTGTTTTACCTTAGCCTGAGTTTTGGCTATTCCTGAGTGTCCTTCCACTAACGAATCATGGTCATTTGTGATGATTTGCTTTTGCAGTTCTTGGTCTTGGACATATAATCGTCCTTGGAAATACGGTAGATTGTCTTAGATGGTATACTGGCCACCTTTTAACAGCCATTCCTGTTGTGTTGATTGATCCATCCGGGATTGCAAACTGGATCTTTGGTCATCCACACACGTGGTGGCAGCTATTCTGGTTTGAATCCTTTCCTCAGGAATTATGGCCGGGGTTGGATGCTGTAAAAGCCTCTTTTCCTTCACTCATGCGTGATAGAGCGTCTGCCTTCCCATTGCGTACTACAGGTCTATAAGTGATAATGAAATTGTATTCCGCGAAAACGAGGGCCCAACGAAGGTGACGCAGGGATTGTGCTTTGGCGGTTTTCAAGCATTGCAAGTTACAGTGGTCCGTGAGGACAGTGACCGTATGCCTCGCCTCAAGAAGGTAATGTCTCCAAGCCTTGAATGCTGCTTTAATTGCCAGTAATTCCTTATCTGTGATTGCATAGTTCAACACGGGGGCTGAAAATTTGCGGAACCAGAATGCAATGGGGTGCAATTGTCCTGTTTCAGTGTCTCGTTGTGACATTCTGCTCCCATGGCCATTTCTGAAGCATCTGTCTCAACTATGTAAGGTAGGTCTGGCCGTGGGTGTCGAAGGACTGGTGCTGTAGTGAATGCTAGTTTCAACTTCTGGAAGGCCTCTTCAGCTTCTGTCGACCAATGGAACCTTTGATTTTTCTTTAACAAGGAGGTAATTGGATGTACAATTTGTGAAAACCCAGGTATAAACCAACGGTAAAAGTTGGCGAATCAGAGTACGCTTTGAACTCCTTTCGTGGAAGTTGGTGAGGGCCATTGGAGGATTGCATCCACCTTTTTGTGTGTTCATATGTACGCCTTGTGGTGCAAGCATGAAACCAAGAAACTCTACCTCGGTTACATGGAAAAAACATTTTTCCAACTTGGCATACAATTGGTGTTGTCGGAGCTTCTTTAAGACTGCCCGGTCATGGACTACATGTTCTTCCATGGAATTTGAGTAGATAAGAATGTGTCGTCAATGTAAACAAGAGCGCAAACGTCCAATAGTTCACAGAGTACATCATTCATAAAGAATTGGAATGCCGCGGGGGCATTGCATAGCCCGAATGGCATGACCTGGTATTCAAAGAGGCCATACTCCGTGCGGAAGGCCGTTTTCCACTTGTCTCCTTTTACTCTTACAAGATGGTACGCTCCTCTTAAATCCAGATTTGTGAAGATTTGAGCATGTTTCACTTGATCCAGGAGCTCTGGTATAAGTGGTAAGGGATATCGATTTTTTACTGTGATCTGATTGATGGCTCTATAATCGATGCAAGTTCTTAAGTCACCCTCCTTTTTAGGCACGAAGAATAAGGGCGAGGAGGCAGGTGACTTGGACGAGCGAATGAAACTGTTCGCCAGGTACTGATCCAGATAAGTTCTAAGATGCTGGTTTTCCTGTTCTGTTAGAGCGTAAATTCGGCTGCAAGGGATCTGGGCTCCGGGTATACGATTTATTTGACAATCGTAGGATCTGTGTGGGGGCAGAACGTTGGCTTGCTCATTTTTGAAGAAATTCTGGTAATCTTGGTATTCATGCAGTAAGGAGCTGATGAGGCCCAACACGATTCCTTTCTTCGGTTTCAGATTGGTGTCTCCTTTTTTGTAACATGTGTTGGCACAATCATGAGAAAATTTCAGAACTCGTTTCCGCCAGTCGATCCTAGGATTGTGGGTCTCCAGCCAGGGCATTTCCAATATCATCTGGAACTGAGGAGCACCGATTAGATCGAAAGTAATGTCCTCTTGATGCCTGTCCTGACACAGAAGCTTGACTTTCTCAGTGTATTGCGTCACCGGGCCGGATGATAGCTGAGAACCATACACAGCAGTGACATTTTCCGATTTCTGCTTCTATCGGAGAGGAAGGCCTATTGGGAGAGCCAAATCTTGGTCAATGTAGTTACCCAACGTTCTGCCCCCACACAGATCCTACGATTGTCAAATAGATGTTATACCCGGGGCCCAGATCCCTTGCAGCCGAATTTACGCTCTAACAGAACAGGAAAACCAGCATCTTAGAACTTATCTGGATCAGTACCTGGCGAACAGTTTCATTCGCTCGTCCAAGTCACCTGCCTCCTCGCCCTTATTCTTTGTGCCTAAAAAGGAGGGTGACTTAAGAACTTGCATCGATTATAGAGCCATCAATCAGATCACAGTAAAAAAATCGATATCCCTTACCACTTATATATAGCTCCACAATCAATATATGCCTCCAAGGCATGTATTTTTGATGGTTGCTTGTGATTCACCAAAAGCACTGGAAGGACTAGATGTGAGGTCTGCACGGAT
Organism: Ambystoma mexicanum; assembly: GCF_040938575.1. Taxonomy (NCBI): domain Eukaryota; kingdom Metazoa; phylum Chordata; class Amphibia; order Caudata; family Ambystomatidae; genus Ambystoma; species Ambystoma mexicanum. Next base: position 1,480,675,735 of record NC_090923.1, on the reverse strand, counting down.
TCCTTTTTCATGCTCGACAAGCGGACCCCTACACTTGCCGGGCATTGGCGTTTCCCGAGTTCTGTTCTTCTTCTTCATCAGTTTTGTCAGTTGCCCCAACCGTTTTCTTGGGTGGTTTTACCAGGCAGTCACGGAGGATGTGACCTGCTTGTCCACAATATAAGCAAAGCTGTTGTTGCCTTCTTTTTCCCCTTTCTGCTTTGGTAAGGGGACTTCGTAATCAACCAATTTGCATTGGCTCAGACTGTTCATGTGGTTTAGTCTGATTCTCACAAGGTCGTACGTAAACTGACCATCCCTCGGATCTAGCTCGATCCATTTTCCTATTCTGCAACCTATGATCGAGTTGCACCGTCAGGTCTATGTTGTCCGCACACCTCTCAGGGGCATTCACCACTTGAGGCAGCACATCCTTAAGTTCACCACGTAACCCTTGGTAAAAGAGTGTAGTCCTCTTCTCTTCTGGCCAGTTGGTCTGGGCTACGAGACGATTGCAATATAGGTTAATAGATCCTGACTCCCTTGTCTGAGTGACAACAACTCGTTATCCAGAGCTTGTCCTTGAGTATGACGGGAAAACAATTTCTCCATCTCATGTTGGAAATTCCCAAAGTTCCGGGGTAAAGGGTCATCTTGGTTTACCAAAGGTATAGACCAGTCCACCGCACTACCTCCTAAATACGAGAGTACAAATGCCACTTTGGCTTGGTCATTAGGAAAGGCTCCTGGTCTGCACAAGAAATGAAGGCGACATTGGTTCATAAATATAGCAAACTTGTTTGGGTCGCCAATTAAGCATTCGGGAGGGGCTAGAGGCACTGCTCCAGGAAGAACCACCTGAACCGGTGTTGAATGCTGTGGTGTGGAAGAATGAGAAGAATGGGTTACTCCAGGCAGTGGAACCTGTCCTGCTTGTGCTTGTAGCATTTGTCTTGCCAATTCGTCAGTTCTTTCTCGGGTTACAATAAGATCCTTCCGTAATGCATTGGTTTCCTGTCTTGAAGCATGTACTTCAGCCCGTAATTCCCCTAGTAAGAGGGCTAACTGATCTGTTTCTGAAGTTTCAAACGCCCATGCAGAGAGTTTTTGAGGCTTCGCGTTATGTTACGCTCACCTGGTCTCTGCGGAGGCGTTGGGGCACGGTTGCAGCCCTCCCTGAACTTGACTCACCCCCTTTCAGGCCTCCCTCAGTAGAAAAGCGGTGAGCGGTGGTACGTGGTGATACTGCTCCTGCGTGGAGATACGAGCATGTGAGTGCGCGAATCTGTGATTGTTGTACCTCTCGAACCCTTCTCCCCAAAGTACGGTTTCTGTGAGCATACGCTGGCCCATAAAGCTCACCTGTGAATTATGGAAGGTAAGCTCTCTGTCCCGCTACTTCTGGCAGGGGTGCGTTGAATGAGATCTAATTGCTTCACTGATCCCTGATAAGGATTAGTCCAGTCCAGCTGCGACTTTGCTTCTCCTTATGATTGGTAAGTGTCTCTTGAGCTCTTGTGATTCTGTTCGTTCTGTTTAATGTCTTTATATGTTGCTCCTTATGCCCACAATAATGTCTCTCTTCTGTTTTCTTCCCTTTGATGGAAATGCGGTCTCAATGCAGCTGTGTGACGCGGCCGGATAGAAGATGGATGCTACCGCAATGTTCGACAGCAGTTAAGTTATGGTTTAAGGAAAAGCGCAAAGTATGGCGAAGCACGACCTTAAACTGACCGTTCTTTCGATGTCTAACCTGGTCTTCTGTTTTTCCTTGCAGGCGCTGCTGTCGACGATGGAGCGTGTCGGGCTGCGGTGCCAAAATGAAGAATGCAGCATTCCGGAAAGTGTAAAGATGAATGCTTGGTTTGCAGAAGAGATGTACAGGTAAGAACAGCTTCCCCCAGTTGGTAAGTATGCTGGCAGGAAGCAGGATGTCCAGGAAGCAGGGTCTTCAAAAGGTAAGCAGGTCGGACCTCGGGCAACGGTGAGCGTTATGCTGCTGGTAAGTGCAGAACAACATGAAGGGTCTGTCTTGAGGATCAGGGCAGCGTATATAGCTGTGAATCCATTAGCAGCCACACCCAAGAATACACTTAGGGCTGCTTAATGGATGGAATGTTCAAGGTTAATGCATCTGAAGTGATTAATGGATAGAACGTTCAAGGTTAATGCATCTGAAGTGCTTAATGGATGGAATGTTCAAGGTTAATGCATCTCAAGTGCTATGTCCATAATAAAAGCTTTGTGGTGTTAAATGGATGTTCTTGTTTTACTTTTGTTCATGAGCCTGGCGCCAAAGGCGCCAGGACAGTGTCCACCCAAGTATCCTGTGCATTCGACCCCTGTATGCCTGTGCCCCTGACTTCATGATCATGACAGGTGTGCAAAAATATTATAGATCTAGATACAAATGTTTTCGTAAAGTCTGAATGGATTTTGTCAAGTGGGGGCTAGGTTATATGACGATTGTATGTGCATACATTTGACACTTTTGAAAAAATAAAACATGCGTGGATTTCCAGCAAACTTGTGTAAGGGGTATTGAGAAGGACCTGAAAGCATGGTTTTGCAAATGTGACTGTTTTATTTTTTGACAAGTGTCATAATGCAGGTACAAAAAATAGTGATATGCCTTTGGTGACTGAGGTGTAGCCTGTGGCCATGGGCAGTGACCAGATTGTGCGGGTCATGGAATAAGGTCATGATCCGGCCAATCTGGCTACTGGCCATGACCACGAGGGACAATGCATGGGGTTAAATTGGCCATGTCCACCTGGGACTGGCTTTGTGGTAAAGTTATTCGAAATTGGGATAGATTTGAAAAGGACGAAAAATGTGCTAGTGGTAATATGGTCATAGAGTTCTCCCGAGCACACCCGAGGTCGAATGTCTGACTACCTTCGACAAGAGTGGCATTGTACGTGACGTAGATGCTATGTAAACCCATCGAGAAGGAGGTGAGACTGCAGATGTGTTCAGAGTGCCCCAGACCAGAGCTACTAGGCAAAGTGGCGGAAATGGCAGAGCTGGGCCCTAAGATGATCACCTTCATATCCAAAGCCTCCAGAGATCTTAGGAAAGGCATGGACCGGGCCTGCAAAGTTTGCCAGGAGGTGTTTGACATGGCAGGCATACTTAGCAGAGCGGGCCAAGGATACCGGGGAGCCTGTGGATTCCGAGACCTTAGCCAACTGGTGCCAAAGAGCAGTGTGCCTCCTCGCAAACGGCGATTGTGCTCTGTCCTCCGAGAGGAGAAGAAGCCTGCTGTTGAAGATAGACTCGAAGCTAGGGGATCTTGCATCCTACGAGGCAGGCAAAGCCGTTCAAGGTTTCCTTTTTGGCCAAGCATTTGCATAAGAAGAACAAGTTACTTTCTTACCTGGTAACGTTCTTTCGATGGGATGTTCCGCAATGGACAAGAATGTAAGGGCTCAAACGGGGCTCCCATTAGGAACTTTAGAACTAAATTCAAATCCCATCCAGACACCTGGAAAGGTGACGGTGGAAACACATTAGTTAGCCCTTTTAGAAACAGAGAAATCAAAGGAATCTTAAAATATGAACATTCCTCAGACAAGCACTTAAATATGGACAGCGCCGCCAGGTAAGTCTGAATGGTACCCACTTGCAGGCCCTTGTGGGCTAATGAAAGCAAAAAAGACAGAACCACAGGTACTAAACATTGAAAAGGATCCACATTCTGTACCCTGCACCAGTCGCAGAACTTTCTCCAACGGCAACAGTACAGGGATTCTGTTGCGGGCCTTCTGGCCGAAAGCAACACCTCCATCACGTCTTCGGGGAGGTCCCAATCCTTATACCTCAACCTTTCAGATACCAAGCATGAAGGTTGAGGGACTTGACCTCGGGATAGAGAACCCGACCCCACTCCCGTGAGAGCAGATCGTCTCGGTAGGGAAGACGGCATGGAGGGCAGATGGACATGTCTAGAAGGTCCGGGTACCACGCTCTCCTGGCCCATGCCGGAGCAATGAGGATCATCCAGGAACCGAACCTCCGTAACCTCTGCAACACTTGCGTAATGACAGGGACTAGAGGGAATGCGTACAGCAGTGGGAAGGACCACTCCACTACGAACGCGTCCCCTATTCCTGTGAGCAGAAATCGCACTTCCGGTTGACTCTGGTGGCGAAGAGATCCACTTGTGGGGTCCCCCAAAGGGCGAAGATCTCCAAAAGAACTTCCTGGGCCAGCTCCCACTCGTGAGAGACTGTGCTCTGCCTGCTCAGAGCGTCCGCCGCCGCGTTTTCGTCTCCGGCCAGATGAACTGCCGAGATCAAAATGTCCTGCCCAGAACCAGAGCTGCATCGCCTCTCTGCACAGTGGGAGTGACCCTGCCCCCCCCCCCTTTTTGTTGAGGTAGTGTATTGTCACTGTTTTGTCCCTCATAATCAGGAAATGTTCCCCCCGCACAGACGGCAGAAAAGCCTTCAGGGCTAGCCTGACAGCCCGCAGCTCCAACAGATTGATATGGAGTCTGGACTCCGACAGAGACCAACGACCGCCGACTGTCAACTCGTTTGCATGAGCTCCCCATCCCGTGTGGGATGCGTCCGTCACGATCGTCACCTCCGGCCAGGGTAGCCAAAATGGTGCACCCCTCATCAGATTGCCTTTCGACGGCCCACCACAGAAGATCCTGGGCGACCGAGGGTGGCACCTGAACGGGATCCGACATCCTGCCGGAGGATTGTGACCACTTCATCTTGAGAGCCCACTGCAGAGATCTCATCCGCAGCCTGGCCTCGGGCACCAGTAGAATGCAGGATGCCATGAGGCCGAGCAACCTCAAGAACTCGAAGGCCGGGAGACTGAGCACGTTGAAACGTGTCCACCATCTGCAGAATGTGATGAGCCCTCACCTGGGCAGGCGAACACTGCCCCAGGGATGTGTCGAGCGCTGCTCCGATATACTGGAGCCGCTGGGTAGGTGTCAAATGAGACTTATTTAAATTGAGGGAGAAACCCAGCTTGTGAAGGGAGTGGCAGGTGACGGACAGATGATCCAGGGCTTGCTCGGGAGAGCGTGCCCTGATCAACCAATCGTCCAGGTAGGGGTAGACATGAACCCCCCCTTTCCTGAGATACGCTGCCACCACCAACATTAGCTTGGTGAAGACCCTCGGGGCGGAGGTCAATCCAAACGGCAGGACCCGAAACTGAAAATGCGGGTCGCAAACCGTGAACCTCAGGTACTTCCTGTGCTTGGAATGAATCGGCACATGAAAGTAAGCATCCTTGAGGTCGAGAGACATCAACCAATCCTGAAGCTGAAGGACCTGAAGGACTTGAGAAAGAGTAACCATCTTGAACTTGTCCTACCTGAGAAGCTTGTTAAAACCACGCAAGTCCATGATGGGTCTCAATCAACCGTCTTTTTTTGGGATAAAAAAAAAGGGGAATACCATCCCTGTTCCTGTCCGCTACAGGCACCAGTTCTATGGTGCCTTTCTCCAGCAGGGATAGGATTTCCTGCGCAAGGAGCGGATCCGGACTCTTCAAAGAGAGCTTCCCCGGTGTATTGTCGTGAGGCCTCTGCCGGAAAGGAAGACAGTACCCATGGGCTATGATCTCCAGAACCCACACATCTGAAGTAATGGCACACCATTCTACAAGATGCTGCGCCAGTCTTCCTCCAACTGGCGAACCATGGGCCATGGCCTCATGACTGAGCGGAAGCGGCTGCGGCAGTGCCTGAAGGCAAGGAGGCAACTGCCAGAGCGGCTTTGGCACCTCGAGTACCTTGCTTTCCACCTCTGGTACTCCTACATTGGCCCCTTTGACTGGCAGCTCCCCTCGATCTACTAAAGGAAGAGTAGTACCGAAAGGAACTTCCCCTCCATTGCTGTCCCCTAGGACGAAAGGGTGGAGGTTGTCGTACAGCAGCGCTCAATGACTTTGCTGCAGCTTTGGAGTTCTGCAACCTCTCAAGGCTCTCGTCAGCCTTGCTGCCAAAAAGATGGTCACCATCAAAGGGCATGTTGAGAAGCCGGGACTGTACATCAGGAGCAAACCCTGACTTCCGCAACCACACAAACCTGCGCATCACGGTGCTTGCCGCCATGAACCAGCTGACAGTCTGCCACGTAGAGACCCGACTGAACGGATTCACACATAGCATCCTTGCCATCTTGAACGAGGGCCAGAAAACCATGCCGTTCCTCCCCTTCTGGAATATGTTCAGCTGCCAAAGATACACAATTCCACAGAGTGTGAGCGAATCTTGCCAAGGCACAAACGGAGTTGGCTGCCTTTAAAGCCATACCCCCAGATGAAAATACTTTCTTCGCCCAACCATCAAAGCGCTTGTCGTCCCTATCCGGAGGGATGGTAGGCTACGCAGCCTGCTTCGCTGGGGTCGTAGCCGCCTGCACCACCAAACTCTCCGGAGAGGGGTGCGTAGACAAGTAGCAGGGGTCGCCACTGGCTGGATGCTATTTCTTCGGCAGCGACTTATTCACTGCCGGGTGACTCTCCGGAGCAGTCCAAGCCACCGCCACCCTTCTTTGTAAGGCCATACGAAATGGCAGCACCGGGTCAGTGGTTGGCCCTTGGTCCAATATATCTGTCAGGTCATCCTGCAGAAAATCCACAGGTGGAGCAGACCACCCCAAGTATTGAGTCACCCTCGACATGAGACGCCTGCACGAGGACTCAGCATGTGTACCAGGCTCAGGCCTGCCAAACTCAACCTCCGGAGAGGTGTCCAGACCACTGGCGTCATGTAAGGACTGACGCAGGTCTTCCATCTGGCTGTGACCAGACAATAGGTCATCAGGAACCTCAGGAGGTACAATCCCCTCTTCATCTGACCCTTCATCCACCTCAGAAATGTAATCCAAAGGCTAGAATAAATCCACCCTGGAAGAGGATACAGAAAAAGGCTCAAATACAGGTCTCACCGACTTACTGAGGTCCTTCCTCACAGTTTCCACAGCCCTCCGGGGCACCTCCGGTAAGTCCTCCTCAAAAGGCGTTGAGGACGCCGATGGAATTGGCGTCGACCTCGACCGAGGAGCCGACGACTTCGACAACAGCTTCGAGGCCGGACCCCCAAGCGTGTTTTTCTACGGCCTCGGCGCCGATGGCATCGACGACTTCCTCAGGGCCGGAGCCTCGAGAGAGTCCCTCGACGGAATTGTGCCGACGGCATCGATTCCTTCTTAGAAGGCCTCACAGGCTCCGACGGTCTTGACGGCGTCGAGGACAGGGACCTGGACCTGGCACGACTATGGCGATCAACCTTGTCCGATCGGGACCTCGACGGCTCCCGATGATCGCGCCGACATGCTGAGTCCTCGTGCCTGAGTCGAAAGGCGCGCGAACAGTGGCTCTAGCTCGGTCCTTGCTGGCTTCTTTCGAAGGCGCGGCCGGACCGGTGCCCTGCGATTTGAAAATCGCCATCATCTGCTGGCAGAATACGTCCCCTTCCGCTGGCGATGAATGCTTGGTGGGACAAGCAACCCGCCGTCTGGCTGAGTCCTCTGACGAGGACGGGGAAGGCGACCGGTGACGCCACTTCCGCAAATGCCTCGAAGAGGCAGAGGAATGGCCGGACCCACTCCGAGACCGAGACCCCCTGGACTTACGCCGACGCGGAGAGTCACCCCTCGAATCGTTGGTCCAAACTCCAGCGGATTTCGACTTATGGGGTTTGGAAACCCTACCTACAGACAACTTCTTCTTCCGCTCCCGCAAGGCCTTCGACGTCAAGGACCGGCATTCATCGCAGTCGTCGGTGGCATGGCCCTCCCCGAGGCACCAGATGCAGACGTTGTGCGGGTCCATAAAGGGACATTTTGGAACCGGAGTCCCGACACTTCTTGAAGACCGACTTCGGGGTAGCAGAAAACAAAGACATATTTCTCAATACAATAGTTCTAAGAACCGATTCAAAGGAGAAGAACTGAGGCGCGCCAAGATTCCGAAGCGAACACGTTCGCGGAAAAAACAGAACTGAGGCTACGGGCGTTGTGCATCCTACATATAACATCCAGTGACGTCGGCTCTCGACGGAGGCCCTCGAGGGACAGCGTATCGACGTCATCGACGCAGGACGGCGAAAGATTTTCCGAAGCAGCACAGCTGTGGACATTACTGTCAGAGATGTGGAATACATCGGAGGACACAATCCCTTTGAAATGCGAAGATTTGTAGGCACATACACAGCCCTAGAGAAAGCCCTGACATCCATTAGGAACATTTTCCCAGCAAGAGTGTTTGCCGGGACCGGGCGCAGCAGAGGACATGCATCCGGTCTCTTTCATTTACAGAGAAGGCCTCAGAATCCGAGACCCCATTACTGGGAAGCCCGCCAGCAGGATGCCTTTGTCCCGGTGCGAGGGCGTGGTAATCGTGGATGTAGAGGACGAGGCTATGAGCACAGCCAGGTGAGGATGGGTACCTACCCCCCAGTGGGAGGCAGGACACCGTTATTCTTGCAAAAATGGCGAATGCTTTCATGCAATGCATGGCTACTACAAACAGTGGCAGGCTTTCAGCCACAATTTATTGCAGCACCAATGGAGCAGGCAAGACCACAGAGATTTGCAACAGTTAGCGAACAAGGGTAGTGTAACTGTAAGGGAGTAGTATAAGAGGAGTTGTGTGAAGCAGAAGCTTAGTGTGGGGGGAGGAGGCAGCACAGTAGTAGTGATCGGAGTGGTAGTCAGAGTCAGAGAAGGTGACGAGTTAAAAAAAGGGCAAAGGCAAGAGAAATCATCAGAGGGACGGAAGGTTGGTGGAGAGGAGTCGAGAAGAAGTGTCAGGTAAAGTAGAATGGCAAAATAGAGTTGGGCATGAGAAGAACCAGGTAACTCTGACCTCGGACAGAGCAATAGCAAGACAATCCCATTTCCCATTCAAACACTAACCTGTGGCAAGAGTAAGGAAAGATAGGAAATCCATGCAGGAGTCAGTAATCCTGCATTTTGTAAGACATCATTAGTGTAAGCCAGAACATAGACAGTAGAAGTGACTAAGAGATATCATCAACCAGGGACAAGGACGCCTTGGCTAGGGAGGAGGTTCATGGGCAGATGAACGAGAGGGAGAGCCCTCGCACAACTCCCCAAACCCCTTCTCAAGCCGGCACCTTCGATAAAACTACTTACCTGTCTTTGTCCAGAACAGGTGAATCATTGCCCTGCACTGCCTCCAAGATTCACAGTATTTTCTGTGCCATCTGGGACAGACAATCAAAGAGGTCACCTTTACAAAAGATACAACAGACCTAATGAATGCCGACAAAAATCTCTTCACCGAAAGATGTGACCAGCTTATGCACAAACATTCTTGAAGATGAGATCATTGAGGTAATACATAAAGCTTTAAGAAGATTGTCAATCACTGATAAACATGAATCTTCTTATAGTACTACAAGAAGTAGAGTTGACAAACTACTTTTCAAGTCCTAGCATTTTCTTTTTGCATATAAAGAGAGTTTCAATGAAAGCAAATTTTACACCCAACGTGGCAAATTTATTCAATCAAGAATTTGAATAAAACTTCATTTTCGAAAATGCGGGATTTACTCAAAAAGGTCATTTGATCACGTTTATAAATCAGCCAATTATGCAAAAAAGAACTGAAATACTGTCTCTAATTTGGTGAATGTCAGACATCCTACAGTAAAACATAAAACAAACACTTCAAAACAATTCATTAACTTTTTTGGTTCCCAATGTTTATACAGCTGTTAATCAACTTAAATGTAAAGTACAGAGGAAGGAAACGGGCAAACATGTTTCTGCTAGTTTTTCCATTCTGTCCCCCAATTCATTGAAATATCTACCTTATTCACACTTCATACACAAAGTCTGTTTCTTGAGATGCTATAAGCTTGCAGATTTTTGTTCTAGCATCAAGGCTCTCACAAGTGATATATTAATTTAGCAGGCCAGGGTAGTCAAAGGGCCACCAACATTCTGAGAAAGGAGCCAGGGACAACTGGAAAATCCTTATCAAACAGGGGGAATGGCATTATTTGTGCAAAAATGTTTGAGACCATGAGTAGGCCTTGCAAATGCTTAACAAACCCACTAGACCTGAAGGGTGAGTTCCTCAGTTCATATACACTACTTAAGAGAAATGCACTACCCCTTGGTGACGGGTGACAAAAAATGTACTAACGCTTTCTGTAAAATGGTGGATGTTGCCATAAGCACACTTCATATTTGGAGCAGAGCTACCACTCAAAGTTCAGCCAGGCACAGCAAAGAATGCATTTACCATTTACAGCATACACATGTCAACTTAAACATCGCCATACTCACCAGCAAGGTCGAGTACCATCCAAATGGTACTCCCCCTTCATGAAGCAACCTTTCCAATGTGAGCACTTATGCCATTCCATGTTAAATGGAGCATCATGAAACGGGGGGCATATTGCATCGGCTAATAAAATCTCAACAAATCATAACAATTAACCGGGATAGAATGTTGGAATCCTGATAATCCATATCCAGGCAATATTCTCCAGGGTAGCCATGGATCCAGACACCCGTCAAGGTTCCAACATTCCTCCTGGCGAACTGTACTCCCCTCCCACACACTTATCTTTTGCAGGTTCTGCTGCCTGTCCTCGATGGCAGCTTCTTTATCCTAGTCTACTATGGTCGGCCGATCAGCCTTCTCCGTGGCTCCACCTGCACTCTGTCTCCATGCCGTAGAAAAGAAGAATGGACTTCACTTTCTTTGAGTAGCTGAAGTCCATTCTTCATTTCCACAGCATGGAGGCAGAGTGCAGGTGGAACTAGAGAGAAGGCAGACATATCAGGGCTTTTGACACTACTGCATAACTGGCCCGGGGTGCTAATAGCGTCATTGCCCAAAGCTCCTAGTCAATACAAGCTCTTTGGAGCCTAGATGCCATCCTTATGTCCTCTTGCTTTGCTCAGGCCCATAAGTAATGCATCCGGGTCAATCCAGATGCAGCTGCAGGCAATAACTCGTAATTATTGACTCATTAATAATGTGTAAATTGGTACATATATTGATGCAAAAGGATAGTGTAAATCCACCAGTAATTCAAATATCAGCTTCCAACGTCAAGGAACATTTCCTTGCTTAAACTGTTATAATATTTTCAAAATGTTAAAATTTGCATTTACACAATAGTCTAATGGCAAAGACACAGTACAATCAATCAGTAGGTAACCATCCGTTAGAATCACAGTTGCTTAGGATTTGGCTATTCCTGTCCAGGGAGCGCATATATAAACACAACACAAATAAATATATTAGGAACCTGACAATAAAAGAGCTTATGCAGGATTTGTAAACGGGCTTGTTAGTGCTTTCTAAAGTCATAGGTACAATAGCTACTGTGTCTAAGTCAGTAATCTGAATCTTGTCAGAAGGGGATGTGAATCCCTCTCAGCTTGGGGTGGGAGGCCTATTAGGGTGGATGCAACAGCCAGTCCTACCCTAGAGGGGAAAGTGGCAGTTCAGTGGGCGCCAGTACCTGTCCTCACCCCACATGCCTATATATATATATATATATATATATATATATATATATATATATATATATATATATATATATATATATATATATATATATATATATATATATATATATATATATATATATATCTGGACAGTACTACTGTGAATCACCCAATGACTCTGTTGGAATGGTCGATAGTGGTTTCAATGGGAAAGAAGGCTTTGTGTTGCACATGCCATATTGGTGACTGGGGGTGACGCAATGTTGCAATCCGGTATGTATCTAGTATAGTGAATGAGTTGAGCGTTACTATTAGTGTTATTTTTGTGTATACTTGATACATTTTAGATTTACATACACGTAGCAACATATTGACAAGTATGCGGAAGAACACAATTTAGTTGTGTGACGTGCAATATAGTGCCTAAATATGGGAAGCAAGGAGCTTTATATGTACATGCAACAGAAGAGATTTGCAGTTGAGGAAACCATTGTGAAGGGAAGCGGTAGTCTTCAACACACATGCACAGACGTAAATACACAGGGATTTTCGGGGAAATGTGTTTGAAACAGTTAGGCAACAGGGGGTACATGTGAGTGCATGGGAAGGTTGTATACCGCAGATCCCTAATAGCTGGGGTTTGTGTAGGCCGCAGAAACCTGGGTTGGCGAGATAAACTTTGTACGACCTGGAGAGTTGGTTGACTGAAGTCGAAGGATGGGGGAGGGCTGCAAACTGCATTTGGCCAGCTGCAATGATAATAAATGGTCAGTTACGGCCAGGACAAAATGAAGTGCATGGGAGTTTATTATTCAGTGACCAGGGAAGTCCGGCCACATGGCAGGGTCGATTTGGAGCCACGTAATAAACTGGGTGCAAGAGGTCCTTAAGGGCAGAGGCATCAAATGGTTTATGAGTTTCAATTAGGTTCTCAGGGAAATAATCACGATGTGGCCAGAGGCCACGTGAGCTGCAATGATAGTGGTAATACATTAGCCTGAAATGAGAAATACCAGGGATGCCAGCAAGTCTGGATGGATAAGATGTTTATCACCGGTTCAAAGAAAACTGGTTTATTTCTCTTCCTCCTCATAATGATGAAGTGTTCTTGTAAAAGGCATGTGCATCCCATCCAGGGTTAAGAGGTCCTCGACCAGATGGAACTTGTAATAAATTAGGATTGTTGTAGGTGAATATCTAATCGTGTGAGTCATGACCGAGTATGGAAAGAGCCCAGAAATGGGCTTGTACTTTAAATATGAGCTAATGTAAATGTATGTTGAAGGGGGTGTTGGTTAGGTGAATGTAGCCAATAAGAGCATGGGAACTTAAGGGGATTAGATTTCTTTTTATAGAGTTGGCCAATCATATTTGGGGGGGATGACTTTGTAACGAAATATGTGGAAATATGTTCAATGTTGCAATAATGTATATAAGGTATAACATTTTTGTGGTTCCAGGAGAATCGGTTAGTTCTGTCTCTAAGGAGTCGTCCAGCCCCTCGTGATTTACCGACAAACATGCACTTGCATCTTGAGAGGTGCGCTTATTTGGAGTAAAGGCGATCTGGAGGTCCACGCCTACATTTGGTGACCCCAACGTGATCTCCAGTCTTTCCAGGACGATGGGAGATTCCTGGAGCAACAAATCAGCTGCAGCGATTGTCTGTGGGGACCAGTCTTTGGTGCACATTAAAAAAGGAGAGGTGTACAGACACAATATTGGTTAAAGGCATGTCTGCTCCCTAAAGCGTCGTGCCCAGGTCCAGCTGTGCAGGGCGAGTTGAAGGAGCACCACTTCAGAGAACATTTTACGTGAGTGCACTTTGTGAGTAAATCAAGAGGGTGATAGGGAAAAGAGGGTCTTCTTTGGTTTGCATTTTTCTGGCAGGGTAATAAGGCGTGCACATGTGGAGTCAGATAAGGTTAAGTAGGTTGAAAGGGTAAGTGTTTTGGAGGAGGTAATTAACTGTTATGTGTTGCAAGTCCTTTTTATATATATATTTTTATGTTGTTTTTTTTCTTTTCTTGGTTAGTCAAAGTAGGGAAGGGTATCTTTCCGTAGTCGAAAAACAAACCATTGTAGTCAAAAATATTGTAGAAGTGATGAAGAGGAAGTAAAGTGGATTTGGGCCATGGCATTTTTTTTTGTTGTTGATAATATGCTGTCTATTGTGTAGGAGTGGGAAATGCATAAGGCGAGTGGCGGAGGGTAGACTTTAAGAAATTGGCTTTTTTGTCTTGAAATTTTGTGCCCCATGTTTGGCTTTCGTGAGTAGATAGTTGATTTTACGAATAAGGTTCGCAGAGTTAAGCTGGAGTATAGAGACTCTACTTGATCACTTGTGCCAGGTGCTTCTTGGTAAAAGCTTTAAAACACCATCGGGAACGGGTGCAGGAAACTAAGGATAACATCTTCAATTGTAGGAGGGGACATATGATAAGGGAACTTTGGAGAACATGAATACCTTTTTAGTTACTAGGCACAAGGGATCAACGTTAGAGATTCTTTCCACTCTACAACCATATGGGTGCTATCCTTTATCGCTTGCGGCGGGGAGCACTAACCCAGAATTGGAACCCACATTATACCCATCGGCCACTCCAGATGTTGCGAGACGGAGACGGGTAATGCCTCCTTCAGCTAAATTGTCTGAAAAATGGGATACTGAGGAAACTGGAAGAGTAACTCTTTGCAGGGTTAGGGCAACAGAGATTGAGAACATGGGAGAAAGAAGAACTCCTCCAACCGCTAGGCTAGCAGAGAGATCAAGGATGGAGGAGCGAGAGAGTAATTCCATTAGCAGAATGGTTCGTTGAAGGGTTAAGAATGGGTCAAAAAAGAAGAACCGTGGCTCTTAGCGCTAGAGGAGAGTATAGGTTGCGAATGGTAGTGGAAAATCAAGAGCGGAGAAATTTGGAAGAAGCATTGAGACTAGCAGAGGAAGAGCTAGTGCTGTTGCGGCAGCAGAGAAGTGAAGAGCGGGAAGAAGGGAATAGGCAGGTAGAAGATGTAGGAGGAGAGAGGTGGAAGTATGGACAGATCCTCATTAGACTCAATAAGTCAGTCATCAAAGATGTCCATGTGGAACTTGAAGAGCAAAGTGTTGCTTAAGGAACAAGACTTGAACAGAGGGAACAGGAACCGGCATACCATGCTAGTACCGATTAGGATTCTGTGCCCACGGAAAGGCCAAGGGATGCGATAACAGGGGAAGAGAACAAGGAGGAGGAATGGGAAACTGATACTGAGCAGGGAGTACAGGGTGCAGCAGCCGCACCTCCCGCTCCAGCAGCAACGGCTACAGAAAGTACACCATGGAGTCTTAGGACGCGCTGTGGTGTTCGTACGGCTGCAGTATGAAGTCGGGGAAAGACAGGGAAATCCCCAGCAAAAGCAAGAGTAACTCAATTTTCATTGCTCCAGAAGGGACAAGGGGGTGTATATTATGTTGCATGGTCACACATGGACTGGAATAATTCGATGAAGACACTCCCCTCGCTCACTGCAGGGGCAGGGATGTGGATTTATGCATTGGAAAAACAGACTGCAGTGTTATATTGGCCATAGGAGACAGGAAAAGCGTATTTACTGCTTTAATGGAGGCAGGCGGGGCGAGCAGGGTGTCCAGGAGGTCAGTTGGATACAAACACCCACGATGGGACACCGTTTAAGAATGATAGCCAGAGATATGGGGGAGCCCTCTGGGTTATGTATCCTGATACACCAGACATAAATTAGATTGTGGCTAAAATGATGAAGTTAGATGAGGACCCTGCTGCACATATTCAGTTTCAGGAAATGTGGCTATTTTCTACCACATGTTAAAAAAGCGACTACCCAAAGAAGTTCAGCATTTTTGGGATAAGGTCGTGGAAATGGAGGCCAGGGGTTGGTTGGAAATTAGGGCGCACATTGTGCATTTTTGTAAAAGAAGATAGGAAAAGGAGCGTACTGAAGAGGCACAAAAAGCAGAAGCAAAGCTTGTTCAGAAGCAAAATAGTCAAAATCAGTTTAGAAGGAGCAGTAATTACTAGCTCCACGGAGGGACAGCAGGGACAATTGGAACAACAGGGACATATTGAGTCAAGTATAGCACAGGGTTGGATGGACGGATATACTCCCGATCAGCGACAAATTGGAGGATATCCCGAGGAGGTGGGTCATTTGGCGGGCTCAGAGGAATGAGGCCTCGGTTCAGCAGGCCAAATGAGATGTAATTATGGAGGACTGTATGGGATCCAGCGTTGGTCATGTGGGAGAATGGGAAACGTGTCACAAGATTGTTGGATTAGGACAAAGTATTTTAACCTAGGTGAACCAGTAGGTAGATTCCCATGTAGACCTTCCCAGGAAACGCAACCCCCAAGCATGCCATATGCCCCAGGCTCTGTGCAATCACAGCAGGTACGACTTGGACAAAACCCGGTGTCTGAGGCTACAAACCTACACATTTCAGCCAAACGTGCCAGTGCAGACACCAGTACAGATATGGGAAAAGAATCCTTTACCCCAAGGAACGGTTACTCATACTGGAGGAGCAAGTGTTTTTAGAAGGAATTCTTTCCGCTCCCAGGTACTAACATGTATCCAGATTAGGACAGCCCACAGAGATCTCTAATGTGTCTAGTCCTAACTGTTACTGCCGATCCGGAAGCGGAACTCTCCGGATAGGTGTAAAGGTAGGTGTTCAAACGTTTTCAATCATGATTGATACAGGGGCTACAAAATCTTGCATCAAGGAAGGTAAGTTCCCCTTGTCAGGCAAAACGATGGCTAAACAGGCATTCTCTGGGGCTATTCTGTCGTTTCCTTATACCGAGGATCTAAGTATTAAAATAGGTAAACTAAATGTATCTGCTCCTTTGTTGTATTGCACAGATAAGCCGGCAAATCTCTTGGGCAGAGAGCTCCTATGCAAATTGAACATGACGATTGCCTTCACAGCGAAACGTATAGTATGCTCGACTCCAGGTTTGTATCCAGTGAGAGAGAATCAGCGCTTTTGCATGCATGTTATAATGACAGCTCTTTAAGGTGGGTGCCTGCATTTAGCTTTGTTCTTTTATGGAGTGATGGTTGTGTTGGGTTAGGTTCCAGGGATCAGAGACCGGACATGGGTGATGCCAATTGAATTTTTAATCTGGCCTGCTGTGTCACAGGAGATGGCGCCAGGCACTATTGTTAAACATTTTTTGAAAGCAGTGGTCATTAAAAAGCACAGGGTGGTTTTCTCAGGAACTGATGAGGAAGGCGGAGAATGGCGCAAAGTGTTGTGCATCGATCTAACCTTATCACTAAGTGAGGTGTCCAACGAACAATTGTTAGAGGATACCGAAGACACAGGCGAGAGGATTTTTGAGATTGTAGTGTCTTGCCAGATAATGATAGAGCAAGGGAGGTACCACAGACTGTTTATCAGACCTACATTGACATATTGGAAGGAAGATTTGGAGACGGTGCCGGGACATTTGTGGACCAGCAATCCTCATGATGTGGGGTTATTAAAGAGCAGATAAAATTTAAATCTGGTGCAATTTTGCACAGTACGCCATGTCTAGAGAGGCTGACGAAGGTATTTATGAGACCATTATGGCGTTGTGGAAGCAAGGCATAATACAACCTTCTGTGTCCCAATGATATACGACTATCTATCCTGTAAAGAAAGCAAAGGGGTCCAGTTGGAGGATGGTTCAGGATTTGCACCCTTTGAATAACATTGTTGAGACAGAGTTTCAAGTGTTCCCAGATCCCGCTACCATGCTCTGTACTATCCCGACTGGGTCAACCATTTGCTGTGATAGATATAAAAAATGCATTTTTCTCAGTCACCTTATATCCCGATTCACAATACCTTACTACATGTGCGTATCGTGGTCAGAGATTTGAGCACACGAGGTTGCCCCAGGGGTAATGTGAATCTCTGAGCATCTTCAACAGGGTGGTTCAAATGGATTTGGGTAATTTATGTGTCCAGTACAGTAATCCAGTTTACTCGTTTGTAGCATTACAGCAGAAGAGCAGTTTTAACACTCCTCACCCTGCTTGCGGAGAAGGGGTATAAAGTGGACAAAGAAAAATTGCAATACTGCCAGACAGAGGTAGTATATTTGGGACAGGTGATATCAACCACAGGTGGGAAGGTAATGCCTGAGAGAACCACTGCACTTCAGAGTACTCCCCAGCCAGTTACTGTGAAACAGATGCAGCAGTTCTTGGGACTCTAATTAGTGTATATCATGGATCTTTGACTACTCTAGTAATACAAGGCCCTTACTGCAAGGACATACGTGAGCACAGAAGGTGAAAGGTCTGATGATTGAAAGGTCAGAAGAAATGGTGGCTTGTTTTCGAGAGCTCAAGGCTGCGATCAGCAATGCTCTGTTCTTGGCGACCCTGGATTACAAAAATCCTTTTGATTTATTCTTGCATTCAGATGGGCAGGTGATGACAGCGCAACCGGCACAGAAAACATCATTATGCCATAAACCTGTGGCTTATTACAGTGGACACATAGACCCAGTTATGCAGGGCCAGTGTGAGCAAGCTCTAGTTGGAGCGGCTTTTGCGATACAAAACTCTACAACCATTATGAATAACTACATAAATACAATACAAATAACTCTCGACTTTTACTCTTCTATTCTCTGGTGTGCACCCACCACCATTGCGTACTGTTTCTAGTGCTTTTGGCTAAAATAAGAATTTAGGTGTGCATCCATTTGTGCATCCACCATTTTGTACCATTCTAGTGCTTTTTGGCTAAAATCGAATTTTAGGTGTGCATCCAACTGTGCATCCACCACCATTGTATACTGTTTCTAGTGCTTTTGGATAAATCGAATTTAGATGTGCCAACAATTTGTTATCGGATCTGTATAGCTGGGCATTTCCAATGTGCTCCACGATCTCCGTCTGCTTGGACTCCTGGTGTGATTCTACTGTTGCATAGTGCTTTACCCTCTCTCCCCTGGTACTGTCTGCCCCACTAACCCCCTCCTCCTCTTCTCTCACCCCATGGTTCTCTCCATCTCCCCTATCTTTTCTAACTGAGTTTCCATCTTATACCCTCCCTCTCTCTCTCACCAAGTCTGGTAGGGAGAAACTAAAAAAAGGTGTTCCTGATTTCCAACCCTGGTCTGCCCATCACAGACACCTACATCAATGTCTCCTCTAGACAAACTATCACTGACATTCTTTTTGCCGTCCCTTCTTCCAACCTATGGACCCCCCATTTGGTCTCTGTCCTCTCCCCTTCCTCCTACTCTCCCATTACTGGCGGCACCAGATGGGAAGTGCTCTTGGCGCACTTCGCATCCTCCAAATGCACCATTAATGTCTATCATAAGGGCACTATCATGCCCCAGGGCGCTCAGCCCAGACTCTGCCTTATTGACAGGCGTCTTCCTTCTTCAACTGCACCCCTCTCTTCTTCCACCCCTTCTTCCCTTACCACTCTCTCCTCTCTTCTCAACTTGACCTTCCCTGTCTCCTGACGCCTCCACCAGCACTGCTGGTCCCCCTTTCTGTCATTTGACCAATGAAGCGTGTGTCAGTCGCTGCATTTGCCTCTTCCTTCATCCCCCCTCCACTCCGCCTCTGACTCTGTTCTTGCTAACCTCCACCTCTCTAGCTCAAACACCCTGGGCATGCTTCCCCTGCTAGGAGGATCTGCATGAAGCTTGCCTCCAAATGCAACTCTTGGTATGACTCCGACTCGGCCACATTGAAACGCGTGCAAAGCTCCAGAGCAGATGTGGCCGATATCTAGATCATCTTCTGACAAACTGGCTTGCCGTCTACTCAGTGCTCCAGATAAGATTTTGAGGTGGGAGTATTTTACTCCCTATTTTTAAACTTTGAGTGTAAATGTGATTTTAAGAGAGTAAAAATGACTTTTCTCCTTTGCAAGAGAGTAAAATGTATGTGACATCCAGCCGACGTATGCAAAAACTGTATGGAAATCATTACTATGCGGCAGCTTTCTGCATTGTGACAGAATACACCTTTCATTATTTCTCTAAGGTCTGGCCATTCTATCTCTCCAGTATCTATTTAAATGGTGAAAACACAAAAACCTAGCCAATTACATAGTAAAGCATGCATGAATTGTATTGTGTGGTTTGAGGTTCGATAGCCGAATTGTCTTTTGATGTTTAATTAAAGTCCTCATTTCCTGTAGCTATTACTACCTAATGGTATTCCAATGTTATGATACAACAGTGCAGAAAAGCAAGGGATCCATGCTAAATTCTATATCTAATCTCAAGGTCAAATGGTTATTTATATATCGTTTTTGGCAAAGCGCTGTAAATAGTACATATATATCACAATTATCACCAAACCGAAGTTGGTACTCCTTTATCGACCTTGAATGGATGAATGGTTGAGTTGGCCTTCCAGGGATTCGAACATGCAACCTACAGATCACGCACAGATCGCAGCAACAAGTGCTCAACCGGCTGAGCTCTCTTATTGGCTAACATCCTTCAGAGGTTGGTTAACTGAGTATCGACTGAGGTATAATAATCACAGTGCTAAGATGTTGGACGAACCATGCATGAAGCGCTACATAAAGTTAAATACCTATCTGGATTATCAGAGGGACAGGTTTTGCTAAGTTTCTATTTCAATTACAAATGTAAATTTAATTTGTTTCTTTTTGAACAGTGCTTGCACTTGCTGGAGGGTCAGGTTTTAGATGTTTGAATTGTAGTCTTGAAGGTTTGAGAGGCTAGAACACCTGTGATTGGTGTAATGAAAATCTCTAACCCTTGAACCTGCCACTGACCATTTATAGTAATGTACACCATTGACTGCAAGGTTGAATGGATGTAAACTAGACCGTGCATAGTCCTTATATTACATACTGTTTTTATAATTAGAGAGTAAATTAAATTATAAGTGTAAAAATGAACTGCCTCCTTATGATTATGCACACAGCACAGGAACTCTCAAAAATACAATTGTGCAATACTGGTTTGCTTTCACTGGGGGAAAAAAAGCATAATTTGTAATAAATATAAATTCTCAGTTGCAACTTAGTTTTCCATCTTATTAATTTTACAATCCTTAAGTGCTAGGAAAATAAATATGCAGTGTGCTTCCATAAGCAGCAACACAGCAGAAGCTGAATGGAAATAAACCATTTCTTTTATCACAATGTGCAGTTTCTTTTTTTGAAAGGCTTCAGAGAAATACATTCTGTTTCAAAGGCTTTATTCATGGCTTGCAATTACATTCATGTAGATAAAAAACAAAAGAAGCCTTCTGTTTTCTGTCAAATAACCTGACCTTTGCACTGCCCTCTGCTCTAAACCTGTGTGTAAATGTACACAGGAAAATAATAAAGCTGTCATATTTGCATGCGTAAAAAGGCCTGGCACGCACATTATCTGTAGGCCTGCGACTACTTCAAAGGCAATATCGCTTCTCCCTCTGCTCCAAAAAAGGGCTCATGTCCAAGCCCATATCTCTGAAGCCACCAACAACATGGCTGAACTCTTTAAAATCTGCAAGGAGCTTGCCAATCCTACCACAGTATCCTCTTCCCCTCCCCTCCCCTCCCCTCCCCTCCCCCAGGCGCTCTGCTCTGCAATGGCACCCCACTTCTCCTCCAAAACTTTGGACCTCTCCGTCTTCTACTCCACCCTCCCCATCCCTGCATCCCCCCTCTCGCCTCCCTTGGCTCCTCCCTCACTCCACCATACTCACCCCTCTTTCTCTCCCATTGCTCCAGATGAGATCTCTAGCGTTGTCCGCTCTATTAAAGTCTCCTCTAAACAGGTGTTCCCCCTGCTCCTCCAGAACCATCGAGGACAACATTGCCTCTCTCACCTCTGCCTTGGCAGACATCTGCAACCACTCATTTGCCACTGGCTCCTTCCACCAAACCTTCAAGCACTCTCTTGTGCACCCTCTCCTAAAAAAAGCCGTCTGCTGACCCTTCTTGCCTGGCTAACTATCGCCCTATTTCGATCAACCTTTTCTTGGGCACTCATGGAGAAACTGGTCATCCCCCAGATGACCCTCCACACCGATATGGGCAGCGGTTTTAGGGCTGCCAGTGGCACGGAAACTGCTCTCCTGAACATCTGTGAAGACCTACTCGCCAGCCTGGATTCCGACTCCCCCTCTGTTCTGATCCACCTCGATCTCTCTTCGGCCTTTTGACACTGTCAATCACTCCATCCTCATAAACCATCTCCGTGATACCGTAGGCATCACAAACAGGGTACTGGCGTGGCTTACCTCCGGTCTTTCAAACAGACGCTCCAAAGAACAAATGTATTTATTTATTTTATATTTATTTGTAATCAGTTAGGAAACTTTTACAAAATACAATTCAACTAGAACATGAACATTATAAATCACAGACAATGGCAACATATAAATTCATCTATAACATTATCCCAAATATAAAAAATTGGACATTCACGTAATTGGCTAAACACTACAAATGTTACCTTTTAAAGTCTTGTATAAAACACAATAATTAAATGCAGGATACAAAATATTTAAAACAATAAATAGTGGTAAAAGCTGGACAATTAAAACACCTTTAAATTCATTATCCGAATGCGAATATTGAATGTTCTGCCCTTAGTTGTTAAAAAGAGATTGTTACCCTCACTCTTTATCATTTTTCAGGAGCTTTGTACATATAATTCCCCATAGCCTGAATAAAGCTAGTTGCATATTCACATTATCCATATTCAAGTAATATGCCCAAAATGCATCCGTTTGAATGGCCTCGTAACAATGCACAAGATTACCAAATGTGGTCATAATCTCTAGACCCAGCCCCACTCATTGAAGTACAAATGGGTCCTTTTCTCTCCTCCACCACACGCTCTACCTGTGGCGTTCCCTAGGACTCCATTCCATTGCTATGGCTCTTCAACATCTACCTGGCACCTATGGGCTACCTGATCTCCACTTTCACACCTCATTTCCAGTGTTATGCTGACGACACACAGCTCAATTTCAAGCTGCCATCCTCAACCTCCTCCTCCCTCATACCGGACTGCCTGACTACTATTCAGGCATGGTGCTCTGCCAATGATCTCTGCCTTAATGCCAGTAAGACAGAGATCCTACTCATTGGGATGCCTGCTCCTCGTTTCCCCCATCTCTCTGGCCACACTCCTTGGGCCCCATCTCCTCACCCACCTGTGAGGCAAATAACCTATGGATAATATTTGACTCCTCTCTCCCTTTCGCTCCACACATAATGGACTTGCCAAGAAGTCCAACTTTCAGCCCCAACTTCTCAGGGGCATTCTACCTTTCCTCAGCTTCCCCCAGAAACTCAACGAATCCAAAGCCCTGGTTCTCTCTATGCTTGACTACTGCAATGGCCTGTTCCTCATGCAACAGCCTGTTATTCAGTCTGCCTCTTTCCTCCCTTCACCCCTCCAACTAATCCAGAATAGGACTGCGAGACTTATCCTTGGCCTCAAGCTCAGGGACCGCATCTCTCCCACCCTCAAATCTCTCAACTGGCTCCCGGTGATCGCAAGGATCACATTCAAGAGCCTGTGCATCATCTACAAGGCTGTCTAGGGCCTGGGACATCTTTACAGCCAGCTTTCCCTCCCTAAATACCTACTGTCCAGAGTCCTTCGGTCCTCTGGCTCCCACTCTCTACAGGTCAAACGTTTCTCCAAGCAGAGAGTGGGAGGCAGATCTGTTTCTGCGGCTGGCTCCTTCCTCTGGAATGGCCTTCCTTCCCCCCACCAACTTGAGCCAGATCTTCTAAAGTTCCAGAAACCTCTCAGACTTTCCTTTTCTCCTCTTCCTTCCCTCTCCCCATCCCGGGTTAATTCTCCCTCTGCCGCTATGACTGGGAACTGGTCTCTTCAGTCATACAGGGGCCACACCAACCCCCAGCAGTCCCCTCTGCATCCTTTGCCAGCACTTGCCCTCACACTCCCTTTCCTTGATTAGCCCATCTTGGTCTATCCTGCCCACCACACATATCCGACCCCCGCCCTTTCTCCTCTGGCACTTGCCCCCTGGCCCCCCCGGCACTTCCATGCCCTCTAACCCTTCACCCCCTACACTTACCACCCTCTCAAGGACTTGCATGGTATGACTGTCACAAAGCCAATATAACTGTTTTTTGTTGGCATTACTCCCCCCCCCCCTCACGCCCAGATCTGGTCTTGTGATCTCTGGAAACACTGGTCTATAGGCGCCATACAAATGTCCAATAAATAAATAAATTACTATGGGTTGCCTGGTGACACTGTGTATGGAGTGTGCTGTTTTTGCGATTTTGGAAAAGTCCAAATCGACTCTTAGAACACAGAGAATCTCCAGGTATGAAGTTATTCTATCAAATGCTTCCATCCATCCAGTAAGGTGTCACCTAGTCAATGCCACGACAGTTGTAGCTGAGCCAGAGAAACCATCGTCCATGACTGTGCGACTTATGAAGGAGAAGAGGAAGAGAGGACAAATAATGAGGATGCCTTGGAGGGAGGTGAGGTACTCTTTGTTGACGGTTCGTAAACAATTATTGAGGACACTGGTGAGATGCATTCAGCTGCGGCCGTTGTGGGCCTTGTGGACGGGGAATACCAGGTCAGGATGAAGAAATGGTTGCCTTCACATTATTCCACGCAAGCAGCGGAATTAGTAGCACTCCGAGGCGCTGGAAATGAGCAAGGGGAAGGTGGTCACTATTCACACTGTCTGTGCGAATGTAACGTCCACGGTACATTCAGAATTGTCGAGATGGCGTAGGAGAAGGTTTAGGAGATCTGACTGGATCCCTGTCCAATATGCTGCGCTCTTATCCAGAATAATCAAAGCGTTAACACTGTCAACAGAGGTGGGAATAGGTAAATGCGCTGTGCATACTAACTGTACTGACCCAGCGCTTGGAAAACTATGACTCTGACAGAGCGGCAAAGGAAGCCACATTTTTGACAGAAAATGGAAACGTGTCCCAGGAGATACAATGGCCAGCTCTGTAAACAGCAGTCCCTATACTTCAAATTGTAGAGATGCAAGAAAGAGCATTAAAAGATGAGGAGCTCTGGGCAAAGTTGGGCTTTGCCCTCTCGCCCACGTATCTGCTCTGGAGGGGCTCACAGGAAAGGTAGTGAGGCCTGTTGTAGGGAACTCATGGTGGCAACAGTAAAGATAAAGTGATCACAGTTCAAGGGTGTTTATTGAACTGTGTATGCGTTTTGGAAACATGCCTAATTTAAGCCTAAATCGAAGATGGGAGCAAGATACGACCATAACAAGGCAGTCCTAGTGGCGTCTTGTCAAATAAAAGGGCCTATACTAAGAAAAACCTATTGCCAATCCTTCCGCTAAATACAATCAGTGTGGGATATGATTCAGAGGAAAGAAAAAAATCTTCGCAAATAATAGGTCGGGATGTGGTAGACGGGTCTCCCTTCCCCCCGCATTGAGGACGGGACAAGGTAGGACTCTGGAGCACAGCACACGCTACAGCTTTCCCAGCACGAGCTAACAGTTCCGCTCTCAGCTTATCAGGGCCTTCGGTGGTTAAGTCTCTTTTCTACAAAAAGGTTCCTTTCCGCTTGCATGTTGGGTGATGCCTTTTCACCTCTGGATCCCCCGCTTCTGGGCTCAGATCCCCAAGAAGTCTTTAGCTGTATTGGGCCCGTCGATATTCAAACTTCTCGCTTCAGAGGGTCTGAGGAGCTCAAAAAATATTAAACAAAGGGTCAACAATAATAAGTTCTTCTCGGATTGTCTCTGTTTGTGTTTGGGTGATAGCTCTTCACCCCTGGATCCCCCTCTTCCGGGCTCAGACTCCTCTCAATTGTTAGGCTCCCTCCACCGGGTTCACTATGGCTTTCAACACAATCTTTTTTGTGACATCCATCTGATTCACAAATTGTACGGTCTTTTTGAACAGTTCACTGTAGGCATCCCTCGGCCGTGTTCACTCTTGTCAACACACTATTCATTGGGAACTCAGACTTCGCCCCCTTTTCTCAGCATCCCTCAGTCGGGTTCACTCTTGCCAACTTTACGATGTGGGATTCGCTTCCCTTAGCTTCACAATCATATGTCGGTCAAAGGCTTTCGACTGTACAGAGGATTTTACTAGACCCTTGTATGACCACTTTAACCCCCTTAATGCCTTTCTCCCAAGGCCTTCTGGTAACGGTAGTTCAACAACAAGTTAATCGCCCAGAGTTTCCCCGAGTAAGCAGCCACGTGGTGCTTGACTCTTCTATGCTGGCTTTCTCCTTGCGTATAAACAGTTGTTTTTACTTTCTTTAATCAGCCGCTTGCTACTTATGTTCAACACAGTTCGGATTCTTATCGGCTCTCGCCTCGACTCACTGGCTGTGATGAACCGCTTGGCGTTTCTGGTCTCTGGCGTCAAGGCTGGTACCATAGGGCCAAGCGTCTCTCCCCGGCTTGATTGTCAGCAGAGAAGGACCCCATGTACCGTTGACATCTGCTACAACAAACGCTGGCTATTGTTCGCGGTCTTACGTTTACATCTGCAGAGGTTTAACAGGTCACTTCTCTCCTTGGCACCCTCTCGATTCGCGCCGTCTTTCTCCTCCTTTTGAACTGCCGTGCTGAATTAGCTCTATCATTGTGCGGTCTGCCTTGCTCGTATTGTGTTCTCGTGCTCCACCTTTTATTCCTGTGGGGAATGGAAAGGGCCAACAGGCGTGTGTGATTCTCGTCAATTGCCTGACTTTGCCTGACCCTGGCGTTGGGGACATGTCAGGTAAATGGCTTTGGTGTGTATCGTCTTTCGTGATGCGTGAAAGTGTTCGTGTCGGAAAAGGGGGCGGGGTAGAGTGTTCGAGTATCCTACAGGGTAGGATGGGGAAAATCTATAGTAAGAAGGGGGATACTGCATCTCACCCATCAGTGTCCCACTTCCACTCCCCGAGGACCCCCCATCCAGATGATCCTCCCTCACTGGTCCACCCCCAGGAACCGGATCCAATAGCGATGGCTGTGTCCTGGCCACCTGGAAGACAGATCCCCGGGGACCAGGAAGTGAGACACTTTCAGGTTTCTCACACTCTAGAGTTACTTCTTGAGGCTCTGGAGAAACTACATTACCCGTCACACATTTCTCAGTGACAATCACAGCAGACCTCCAGGAGGATTGGTTTATACCCAAATCTACAAGAGCAAGTGAGTACATTTGTAGGAAATTGTATAATATGGGGATAATTTAGTCCTGGGAACATGATGAAGACATTAAGTGGAACTTTGCCTCGACCCTTTCGTGAGCTTCACATAGATTTTGTGGACAAGGTCATTTGTGGCATTCTTATTGTAGCGATTTGCCCATCTTCCCAATAGCTTGAGGCTGGTCCCTTTGTACATCCTGAGGCCAAGTCTGCAGCAAAGTATTTTGTGCCATAAGTGTTTCCAGGGTGGGGAAATGGTGAGGTCCTGAAGTCTGATAATGGGACCTACCTCTTTTATCCCTTGTTTTCAGGGATCACTTCACTCTCGGGGATCAAGCACAGGTTATGTTTGGTGTACTACCCGCAGGCTAATGGGATTGGAATTCTTAAAGTTTGATTGTCTAAGCTTTGCAATGATCTGGGAAAAAAATTGGATGCACTGCCTTCCATTGGCCTCGTTTTATTTAAGGAGCCTCATTTCAGTCCACATGAGATGGTGACTGGGCATAGACTACACACATCACTTTCATCTGCATGCACAATATCAGATGCCCACAAGTCATCAGAGATCCTTGGTGATGAGATTCAGGAATAACTTTAAATGACTATTAGGATTGTATGGTTGTCTCTTATTTTCTTGTTATTCTGTTTAGGTGACAATCAGTGTAAAAGTGAATATTTTTAATTTGTCTAGTGATGTAGGATTTTACGATATGTTATTTAGACTGCAAAGAAGTATTGGTTCAGAACTTATAAAATGCACATGGCTTTGCAGCTGATAATGTCTGCTATCAACATACGAGGAGGGTGGGGAAAGAAGGATATAGGGTCCTGCTACGTCTGCTCTATTATCCCCATGCTTCTGATGACTTAGACAGTTTATTCCTGCTGAAATAGAGTCAAAGGAAGCACTGTGTCTGGTGCATCTAGCCTTGTACAGGGCCCGAGAGCAGTTGCAAGGGCAATCAGTTACAGCTTTTGTCCTACCTATTGACAAGGAGTGTTCGAACAAAGTACATAAAGAGCTTAAGAATGTAGGCAGAGTCTAGTTGAATTTGGGAGGGTCTATTGTTATGAACACCCAATGGGAACAAGCGCTAAAAAGTTGCAGAGCTGGAAGGAAGGAACAAGTTACTTACCTGTAACTGTTGTTCTCCAGCATGGGTCTGGCATGGATTCACATGCTCATGAATATTCCCCGTCGTCAGGCCGGGAATCCTCGGTATAGAAAAAAATCAGTATCAGTTTAGTTTCTGATCTGTCTTTCTTAGTAGTAACCAATCACTGGTCTCTGGGTCATACTGCCCCCAGCCAATGACTGCCCTCTCCCTAAGCCCCGCCTCTGGCAGTCATCCTCAGATTTGGTAGCACGTATAGTGGCAGTATGACCAAGTGAAGAGCCGCAGAGGGGTAGGTGGGAGGGTTCGCATGTGAATCCATGCCAGACCCATGCTGGAGAACAACAGTTACAGGTAAGTAACTT
Source organism: Ambystoma mexicanum (assembly GCF_040938575.1). NCBI lineage: Eukaryota > Metazoa > Chordata > Amphibia > Caudata > Ambystomatidae > Ambystoma > Ambystoma mexicanum. The sequence goes on along the minus strand of NC_090923.1, from coordinate 1,480,647,647 downwards.
GTTCCTTCTCCAGCATGGGGTCTGGCATGGATTCACATGCTCATGAATATAAGAATACATAGCAGTATACACATGCACAACCACGGGAGGTGACAACAGGCTCAACATTAAGCAATACAAAAAACTCAACATTAAGCATCTCTTACCTCCTCACCAGGCTCACCTTAAGCGAACAGGTTGCGCAGCACTGCTTGGCCGACCCTGGACTCCTCCCTGGAGTCCCGATCGACGCAGTAGAATCTCGTGAAGGTGTGCGTCGACATCCACGTCGCAGCCCTGCAGATGTCGAGCAGGGGCACACCAGATAGGAACGCCGTGGTAGCAGCGATCGCTCTGGTCGAGTGGGCTCTCGGAAGGCCGGGCACCGTTCGGTTTGCCAACCGGTGACGGTGCATGATGCAGCCGGAGAGCCATCTGGAAATGGAAGCCTTCGAGAGAGACTTCCCTTGATTCACAGGTCCAAAGTTTACAAACAGCTGTGAAATCTTCCGAAAACTCTTTGTGCAGTCCACGTAGAACTTCAGCACTCTAGCTACGTCCAGCGAGTGCAGAGTCCTCTCAGCCGGCGACAAAGGTGACGGGAAGAAAACTGGCAACACCAAGGGTTCGTTGAGGTGGAAGTCCGAAGGCACCTTGGGCATGAAGGAGGGGTGCGTCCTCAGCACCACCCTCGTGTCGTGAAAAGTCAAGTATGGTGGCTTGCAAGATAGGGCCTGAATCTCTCCCACTCGTCGTGCGGAGGTGATGGCCATGAGAAATGCTGTCTTCCACGACAGAAACTTCAACGGTGCCGAATGCATAGGCTCAAATGGGGCCCCCATGAGCCTGGTCAGCAACACGTTGAGCTCCCACGCCGGGGCAGGAGCCTTCACCGGTGGGAATGATCAGAACAATCCTTTCATAAATTCCTTCACCAGCCGATGAGACCACAAGGACGCCCGTCCTGTAGTTCTGGTGTATCGTGAGATGGCGGCCAGATGTATCTTGATGGAAGCATGAGCTAGTCCAGCCTTGGCCAATGACAGTAGGTACGGCAGTACTTGAGGGGCCGTAATCCGCATAGGGTTAATCTTCTGTGCACAGCACCAGACAGAGAACCTCTTCCATTTATGTCCGCAGTACTTGAGAGTTGAGGACGCCCCGGCCTTTGCAAGAACCTCTCTGCAGTCGGCTGGGATGTCTTACCCTCCAAACTCTAGTGCTGCAGGAGCCAGGCCTGCAAGTTCAGCAACTCTGGCTTGTGATGGAGAATGATGCCTCCTTCTCTGGAGAGAAGATCCGCGTCCGACAGCAGCTTGACTGGTGTGGACGCTGACAATTACAGAAGGTCCGGGAACCAAATCGGTCTCGGCCATGCCGATGCAACGAGGATCATCCTGCACCAGGACCTCTTGAGCTGGTTGATGAGCCAGAGCAGTAACGGCAACAGAGGGAACGCATAAAGAAATAGGCCGTCCCAGGGGAACGAGAAAGCATCGCCCATGCTCCTCGACTGGGGGAACCTGCTGGCGAACTTCCGGCACTTGGAGTTCGTCGCCGTCGCGAAGAGATCGATCTGGGGTTCGCCCCATCGTCGGAAGAGTCGATCCATTTGATCCTGGCGTAGTTCCCACTCGTGGCAAAAGCACAGCTCTCTGCTGAGTGAGTCAGCGATGGTGTTTTTTATTCCGGCCAGATGAAAAGGCACCAGAAACATCCCTTGGGCGACGGCCCAATGCCACAGATCCTGGGCTTCCTTGGATAGGGCAGGGGATCTGGTTCCGCCCTGCTTCCGGATGTAGAACATCGTGGTGGTGTTGTCGGTGAAGATCCTCACCACCTTGCCCTTGAGGGACGGAAGAAAAGACCTGAGGGCGCAGAACACTGCGCGGAGCTCCAAGATGTTGATGTGGAGTGACTTCTCCTCGGGGAGCCAAAGGCCTCTCGTGTGAAGATCTCCGGAGTGCGCTCCCCAACCTTCCAGGGAGGCATCCGTCGTCACCGTCACCTGGTGAGCTGGGGTCTGAAAGTCCGTGCCCGCCGACAGATGAGAGCGGGTATGTTAAGATGGATTTCTGAACTCTGTCCTGGAGGGGCAGAGCTTCAGAAGGCCAGCCTAGTTTCTTGGAACAGGGTAACCTCTGGACAAGCCAGACCAATCAAGGTAGCGATCGCGGCGGTCAAGACTAGGTCTCAAGAGGGGTGAGGGTGACTGAAAGCCCACAATGAGCACACAAAGCAAGGACACTTACAAATTACTCCAAGCAGGTGTTATATTAAAAATATAGACACATTTATTACAAGGCCTTTGTAACATTGACCGTAGCGAGAAATCACAATAAAACTCAAGTAAACCAAACACATCACAATCAAATACAAGTACCAACGAGTCTAACGATTTAGACGCACGAAATGTGTAGACCACCTAGATGGGGAGGAAAACAGGCAGTGCGAATAATAGTTAGACCCAGTCTGCCTTCAGAGGCACCTAACTAGAAGGAAGTCCGAGCCCTACGAAGAGTGGAGCCTTGTGCTCAAAAGTACCTGCACACGCTGGTGCCAACGGGCAAAGGGGAGTCTCTTCGAGGGAATCAGGCAGTTCAGTTCCATGAACAAATGAAGATGAACAGAGCTCCGCGACTCAAGCGCAACCTCCACTGTGAGCAGAAGCAGAGCGCGAGTACGGAAAGGCGTGCTGTTAGACACAGCGGGGAAAAGCTAAGGGCTACTGCAGGAGGGCAACCAGTTCCTAGCAATGCTACTCACCGGTCCCCGGTGCAGGTAGACCCAGGCTTCTCCGCGTCAGTTTCAGTGCTGGCAGGTCCAGATACGAGCAGGGGACGTCTCGGCGTCGTGTAGATTCCGCAGCAGCAGAAGTAGAGTTGAGGATGTCCCAAACGCAGTGAACCCGCACAGTTTGTTACCACAGCAGGGCAACGGAGCGGCCGTGTGTATTTCAGCCCAATGTACACTGCTCACTTCAGACCTGGGAATGCCAAGTGTACGAATCGTTTGAGAGTGGCATGGACTCGTAATACAACACAACCTGAGAGCAAGACTCCTGGGTAGGCTGGTCAGTCCACGGGATGGCCTAGAGACACTTCCGAAGGCTTACGTGCAGGAGATGGTGAAGATGCCGAGAATAGATGTTCCCACTATTCCAAGGGGTTGAAGTACCAGTACAGGCCTTCTCGTTCGATCAGAGGTAGAAAGGGCTTCACAAAGCGACAGCAGTGCAGAGGAGCAGTCCTTCAGCGGGTCACCAGCGATTCCTCGGTTCAGCCTCGTAGTTGCAGGATACTTGGCTCCTGTATTCCTTTGTTCGTGAGAACTCAGGAGATCGACATGGTAGTGGTGTTTCCAGCCTCCTCTTATCCACGGTTTACTTCGCGCCAAAACGGAGGGGACCCAATAGGAGATCTGCTCACAAAACACTAACACCATACGTGGACCTATCACGGACCACAGTGGTCCCAGGCATTCACGACACACTAGAATCTCTGGCACCCAGGATGTGTATTGGGACCAGACATCCCAGCCCACATCCTGGAGGCACACACAAGGCCTTTAGAAGCCCGCGAAAGCATCTGTGTTTCGCGGGAAAGTACATGCCCAAATAAGGAAGGTCCCGGGTCGGCTCGACCTGGGGAAGGTGAAGGGGGCAAGACGGTCAGTGTGCAGGACAAAGAGCCTCGTGGTCTGGCCATTTTGGGAGCCAGGCCACCATTTTGGGCTAAGCGCGAGAAACGCGCTTAAACGCCAAAAGGAGCTCAAAAACACAAAGAAACGATCGCTGCCACCAGTCCCGTCCGTGATTCACTTGCACCGTTCATTAACAATCCAAAGAGAGTATCTAGGGCCTGTAGAAGACTAGAGACCCAAGAGAGCAGTAACTTAGCTTACAGTGCCCTCTTGTGTCATGTTGCGCGAAAGCTGCAACATGATAAAAACTACGGAAAACAACATTTCCCGATACTGACTGTCTTAAGGGCATGTCAGTTTCCCCGTAAGAATGGAGCGAAAGCCCAGAGGAGTGCGGCAGAAGGCTGCCCTTCGCTGGCAAAGTCTAGCTCACGGTGAAAACAATAGCAAAACATTTAGGGGTTGCCACATGGAAGGAAAATTGCCCACAATTAAGAAATCTTTCCTAACAGGGTACCCCACCACCGGATCGCCTGACGGAACGTCTCGTTGAGTGGGATCCTGTCCTTGAAGCTGCCCATCGACTGGACCCAGCGGGCGTCGAGGAACTCTTGTAAAGGGAGCATCCGAAGTCTGCAAAGGCGCACCAGATAAATGCAGGAGGACATCATCCCGAGGAGGGACTTGATAGATCTTACCCTGGCCATGTCCGTGGCCAGCAGACGCTGCACCTTGCCCAGGATGGTCCTGGTCCTTTCCTCCGACGGCGAGGCCAGCCGCGCCACTGTTTCGAGCTTGGCTCCCAGAAACAGGGCGACTTGCGACGGGACCAGTTGGGATTTTGGAAAGTTGATGGAGAACCCCAGGTCCGTGAGCAGCTGGACGGTCTTCGCAGTGTGCTCCACGGCAAGCTCCCTTGTATTTGCCCGGACGAGCCAGTCGTCCAGGTAGGGGTAGACGTGGATCCCCTGCAGGCGCAGCCGCGCCGCCACCGGTGAGAGGCACTTGGTGAACACCCTGGGTGCCGACTTCAATCCGAATGGGAGGGCCTTGAACTGGTAGTGCCGCCCTTGGACCACGAACCTGAGGAACTTTCGGTGTCTTTTTAGAATGGGGATGTGGAAGTACGCATCCTCCAAGTCCAACGACGACAGGAAATCGCCCTCCTCCAGCTGTCCCAGCACATGCTGGAGGGTGACCATCCAGAACTTCTGTGCCTTGATGTACTTGTTCAGTCGTCGCAGTTCCAGGATGGGACGCCATCCTCCTGTCTTCTTCTTTACGAGGAAGTACCTTGAGTAAACTCCAGAGCCCCGAAGCCTCTTTGGGACAAGCTCAATGGCACCTTTCTTGAGCATCGCCCTTACTTCCAACAGTAGTTGAGGGACGTGATTTTCCTTCCTGGCTACGGGTGGAACGCGAGGGCACTTCTTCTGGAACTCTAGGGCGTGCGCTTGGCCAGGGCATCCAGCACCCAACGGTTGGTGGAGATGGACTCCCACACGCTGACGAACTTCGTCAGCCGGCCTCCCACCGGGGTGCTTCTGCGGGGGCCCGACCCCACGGTTGGTTCAATCTTGTTTGGAGGCCGCCTTGCCTCTTTGACTTCCATGTCGACGACGGGCACCACCTGACTTGCCGCGCCCCCTGTAGGCCTCCTGAGACGAAGATCTTGCCGCTTGGTGGTACGTCGAGGAGCCGCTGCCGGATCCTTTCGAGGCACCTTGTCTGCCTCCGGCGCTCCGAAAGGACGGCTGTCGTTGTTGGAGCACTCCCAGTGCCCGTGCAGTCTCCGTGTCTGTCTTGATAGCCTGAAGGGACTCATCAACCGCCTTTCCAAACAGGTTGTTCCCATTGAAGGGCATGTCCAAAACTTTGGCTTGTACGTCCTGGCGGAAATCCGTCGCCTCGAGCCATCCTCGTCGTCTCAGGCAAATGCCGTTGCCCAACTGACGGAAACCGGTGTCGGCGATGTCCGTTGCCACCGTGATGGCGTGGTCCGAAGCAATCTCACCTTCCTGTAAGATTTCAAGGGCCTCAGCCCTTTTGGCGTCCGCAAGGAAGTCCAATAGAGGGGCGATTTTGAACCACAACTCCCTGTCGTAGCGGGCTATGATAGCCAGGGCATTGGCCGCCTTGATAGTCGTCGCTGCGGATGAAATGACCCATCGTCCCATCGTGTCCAGCTTCCTGCCCTCGCCGTCCGGCGGGGACGTTGATGTCGAGGCTGATGCCCCCCCCAGCTTTCTTCTTTGCCGCCGCCGAGATGACCGAATCCGGAGTAGGTTGTGCCGAAGGCACAAGAGGGCAGCGTCGGGGACCCGGTACTTCTTCTCGTACCGGTCCCTCTTTGCAGGTGCCGTGGCAGGGTTCTTGAGGAGGGAGAGCCCCTCATCCCAGATGTCATCCAGAAGTGGTACGGCAAGGACCGTCTTCCTTTTAGCCTTGCGCCGTTGGTAAAGGAACCCTTCCTTTTTCTTCTCTTCGGGGCAGAGCTGGAAGAGCTCGGATGCCCTGGAAATCATGTCATGGAAGGATCCAATCTCATCGGGCGGGGAAGCCCGAGCAGGGGGCGACGGGGGACACGTCCCGTCGTCGCCTCCGTCGCCATCTGTACCTGTCGTAGCCTTGTCCGTGCCTGTATCATCCCCGTGGGAAGTTGACCGGGGGAAGGCAGAGCGGGCCGCAGAGGTGGGAGATTTGGCGGAGGATGCGTCTTCCTCTTCTTATGCGGTGGACTTTCCGAAGGTCCCGGGTCCGGTTCCCCCGTCGGGTCTGGCTCAGTTACCTCCGTCGGGGGGAGGGGCAACCTTGTCCTCATCTCCGAGCAGAAGGACTGAATCGCTGACAAAATGGCCGCCGAAGTGTCCTGCGGCACCGGAAACGACAGGCGCAAGGGCTCTTGAGGAACCTCGTCGGCGACACCGTCGCTCTCGTCGTCGCCCTCGTCGGGATCCCTCCCGATGGGCTGGGCCTCCTCCACGGCTTCGATGAGCTCTTCTTCAGAGGTCGTGTCCGTATCCACGATGGCCACCTGGCCCCTCCCCCTCCTTTTCCAGCGGGGACTTCGTGGGGGTCTTCTCGATGGGCCTGAAAGACGACTCCCTCCGCGGTGGCAGGGAGACTCTGGATCCTGAGGTCGCCTCCACTGGCGTAGCCTCCACAGGCTGAGCCAGGGCTGCTGCAACATCCTCAATCGAGGTCTTAGCAGGGTGAATTAAGGCCATTGTCACCTTCTGCACGCCTGGGGCCTTCACCTTGGGGGGAGGGTCCGAGCCTCGCGCCCCCTCTGCCGGAATCTTCGAGATCGACCGGGGCCTCTCCAGAAGCTTCGCCGGGTTCTCGGACTTCCTCTTACCCGAGCCAGAGCGTTGGCTCGTGGTTGATGGCGCCAGGGAAGATGCACCCTGCCTAGCAGCCAAGGAGCCCGACCATTCGGCGCTCCAGGTGCCCGTGGACTCGCGGTGCTTGGCCTTTTGTTGGGCCCCAGTCGCCGGGGCACCCTCACAGGACTTAGAAGACCGCTCGGACTTCTTCTTCTCGCCTGATGGGCTCTTACCTTCCAGCCAGTTGGCGAGACGGAGGTGGCGATCCTTCATTGGTCCGCTCCGACATGTTCCCACAAAACGCACAGTCCTTCTCCACGTGCGTCTTGTCCTCATGGAGACAGAAGAGGCATAACGAATGCTCGTCCTCCTTGAACACATTCTGAAGCTGGCATCCAGGGCAGCTCCTGAACAGCTTCCTGGGCGTCGAGCTTCCTTTCTCCTGGGCCATGTCCGGAGTAGGCCTCGGAACTTCTGGAATCCTCCAAAAGCGTAACTCGACGAAATCTTCACCCTTGAGGGGCGTAGAAAACTCCGAAACGGGTCCCCGTTGATCTCCTGAAAAAGCACGAAAACGCAGCAAAAGCTCGAGAGCTACAGCACGAGAACTCCCAACACTTGAACGTGCGGTAAAAATCTGAGGATGGCTGCCAGAGGCGGGGCTTAGGGAGAGGGCAGTCATTGGCTGGGAGCAGTATGACCCAGAGACCAGTGATTGGTTACTACTAAGAAAGGCAGATCAGAAACGAAACTGATACTGATTTTTTCTATACCGAGGATTCCCGGCGTGACGACGGGGAATATTCATGAGCATGCCAGACCCCGTGCTGGAGAATGAGGGGATTTTTAGAAGGGGTAGCACAGATTAATAAGGATTGTGTAAATATCTGGAATACATATCTGAAATGCTTGACATGGCTCAAGGAGCCAGGGAAACCTGTTAAGATCCAGTTACTTACACATTTTCCCTGTGTTTTAAGGGCGATGGCACAGTGCCTGTTGGCACAAATGGCAACTGCAGTCGTGCACTTCACATTGCTGATTTGGCTGGATGTACATCAGCACTCCTTGATGTGTCGTGGTCTTGTGGACAGTTTTCCAACTGACAATTACCTACAGCCTGGCGAGGTGTGTGCATTCTCACTACACTGCACGTGCCTGTTGTCATTGTACCCAAAGAACATTGGATACTTGCCAGTCCGACACCTAAAGCCACGTCTGTGCCTATTTTGTCCCCTGTACCCCTTGTGTCCCTTGTTTCATCAAATATGAACAATCTATTGACTTTGCCTGTACGTAAGAAAGTGCAATCTTTGAATCGTACTAGAAGGTCGAATTACATATCTGCAGCATCTACAGAAGCCCTGGTGAACACTGCTGAACAATACAGATTATTGGGTAGAACAGAGATAGTCTTTTCTTTTTTGGCCCCCAGTGTTCAAGCTATTGCTAAAGCAAAGTGGCTCCAGGTCACTCCATGGAGATTTTAGTGTTCGTCAACTCTTCAGAATCAGCTTTCAGGTCTATAAAAAAAAGTAGTAGTGCAGGTATTGAGGCATAATAGGTACACCCTCAACCCCCCCCTCCCCCGGACAGCCATTGAGGGGATGTTTGTCAGAAAATAGGGATTCACATGTCGTACCTTTGTGCCACCTAATGATTCAGAAAATGGGACTCTGACACAGACAATAGCTGCATTGCATAAACTTAGGGTGGTCATGGAGAAAGAAGCAGGAATTCTGAATGACCCTTGGCTGGACTGCCTTTTCTTGGGTACCTTTCTTGGCTGAGCATAGCTGTGAAGATCCTTATTCCAAATGTTTTCTTTTGCCTATTATTTTTTGTACCTGTCAGATGCTCTTCCAATGCTGTTCTGCGAAGATACTGAGAGCAGCTGCCATGTACTGTAAAACTGCCCAAGGATAGGGCCACTGCTATTTCATATCACATGGGTACTCAGACTGAGTTAGAAATGTGTATAGGGTTGATTGGGATTCCAGGTGCTGTCCTACGTCCTCCACCAAATTGGGATGAGTATGTGGAACAGTGGGTAGATTGCGGAAACGCAGGGGACACCAGTTGGGTTTGTGCATCGGAGAAGTATGCCCATAGTGGTACTAACATGAGAGATGTCTGTAGGGTCTTGATTCCCCAAGTAGATGTTTTAAAAGAACAAGGAATGGGTTTATTAGTTAATTAATAACTAAAAGGGGGGAAATGTTGGGATGGTCAATGGTGGTTTCAATGGGAATGAAGGGTTTGTGTTGCGTGCGGCAGTTTGTTGACTGGAGTAGACACGATGTTGCAATCTGGTATGTATGTAGTACAGTTAATGGGAATGAGAGGAGTGTTACTATTAGCGTTATTTTCTTTATAGTTGATACATTTTGGATTTACATACACGTAGCAACATATTGACAAGTATGCCGATACAGTGTTAATACAATGTAGTTGTGTGACATGAAATGTAATGCCTAAAGATGGGAAGAGAGGAGCTTTATATGCACATGCAAGAGAAGAGGTTCACGGATCAGAAAACCATTGTGAAGGGACGAAGGTAGTCTTGAACACACGTGCATAGACAGGTATACACAGGGTTTTCAGGGAAATGTGTTTGGGACAGTTGGGGAACAGGGGCTACATGATGAATACATGGGAAGGTTGTATACTGCAGGTCCCTCATAGCTGGGGTTTGTGTAAGCCACAGAAACCGGCGAGATAAACTTTATGTGACTTGGAGAGTTAGTTGACCGAGGTCGAAGGATGGGGAAAGGTGGCTAACTGTAGTCGGCCAGCTGCTATAATATCAAATGGTCAGTTGCGGCCAGGACGAAATTAAGTGCTAGTGGGTTATAGGTTTACAACTTGGTGCTGAAGTGGATAAGAGATGTAATCTTCCAAAGAACATGGGAGTTTGATATTCAGTGACCCAGGAAGTCCAGCCACATAGCAGGGTCGATTTGGGGCCATGTAACAAACTGGGTGCAAGAGGTGCTTAAGGGCAGAGGTAGCAAATGGTTTATGGGTTTCAATTAGGTTCTCAGGGAAATTACCAAGATGTGCCCAGAGGCCATGTGAGCTGAAATTGTAGTTGTAATAGATTAGCATGAAAAGAGAAATAGCAGACGCCAGCAAGCCTTTATCACTAGTTCAAAGTAAACTTGTTTATTTCTCTCCCTCCTCACATTGATGAGTGTTCTTGTAAAAGCCAGGTGCATCACACCTGGGGTTAAGAGGTTCCCCGACCAGATGGAACATGCAATAATTTCAGATTGTTTCAGGTGAATATGTAATTGTGTGATATAGCCACGACAGACTATGCCAAGAGCCCGAAAAAGGGGTTGTACTTTAAATATGTGCTAATGTAAAGTTATGTCGAAGGGGGTGGTGGTTAGCTGAATGTATCCAATAAGAGCGTGGGAACTTAGGGGGATTAGATTTCCTTGTATAGGGTTAGTCAATCATATTTGGGGGGGTGACTTTATAACGAAATATGTGAAAGTGTGGTAAATGTTGCAATTAAGTATATAAGGTCTAACTGTTGTGTGGTTCAAAGAAAATCGGGTTCGTTCTTTCTCTAAGGAATCGTCTAGCCCCCACCGGCCATTGGTATACAATAAACTTGCTTTACAGACAACTGTGCACTTGCTTCTTTAGAGGCGGGCTTATTTGAAGTAAAGAGATCTGAGGTCCACCCCAACATTTGGTGACCCCGACGTGATCTCCAGTCTTTCCAAGACGCTGGGAGATTCCTGTCGCACAAATCGGCTGCAGCGCTTCTCTGTGGGGACCAGTCTTTCGTGCATGTTAAAAGGAGAGCTGTACAGGCGCAATATTGGTTAAAGGCATGCCTGCTCCCTAAAGCGTGGTGTCGCGGTCCAGCTGTGCAGGGCGAGTTGAAGGAGCATTGGTTCGGAGAACATTTGACGTGAATGCACTTTGTGGAAAAATCAAGAGGGTGATGGGGGAAAAGAGGTTCTTCTTTGATTTGCATTTTTCTGGCAGGGTAAGACGTCTATTTGTGGTGTCAGATAAGGTTATGTGGGTTGGTACACAATAAAATAGCTTTACGGACAAACGTGCACTCGCTTATTGAGAGGTAAGCTTATTTGGAGTTAAGTCATCTGAGGGTCAACCCCTACAACACCATGGACAAAGCTGCAGCCGAATTGACTGACCCAGACTGCAGGAATGTGCAAGAACATACCTTGAATTCAGCTGCAGCATGGCTACTCAACACAAACATGGTTTTCCCATTACCCTGGCACTGTGGACCTGTGAGGCAAAAAGGGTTGAGGCTTAGCCCAATCTTTATGCATTTTGAGTTTGTGAAACCTCCTGGATGAGGAAGAAAGGGTCAAATTTGCCTGGGAAAGCAGACCAATGGGAGGAAGAGGGCGAGGATAAAGACAGAGGCAGGAAGAATGAAGGTGTGGGTGGTTTGGATGAGATCAGAGGAGCTGGAGGTGGCAGACCAAGAAACCAGAAAGATGATGGACGGTGGAATTGAGAGATTAGGCTGCTCCCCCCTTACCCCCCGGGACTGCCACTTTAAAGCCACTCACTGCTATCATTTTTTTACTGTTCTTATGTTGATCCACCACTTGTTTTTACTGCTAATTGCTTTTTAACATATTGCTAAAGCTCTGTTCAGTCTTGCATAAAATTATTATTCCTCCCTCGAGGATTCATTGGTTGCTCGCTGCTCGCCATTGCGAGTCCTCTTTCTTTGTTGGATAAGGTCTTTCCTTTTCGCCCTGCTGTCTATCCCTCCAGCATAAATGTGCTGGAGAGAACGCCTGCTTTAGGCAAGCCAGTCTGTGAACGTCCGGGAACGCACTGGACTATGGGCCCCTGATCCCATCACTACTATTCAAGCTCTCTGTCGCATTATTCACTCTCATAATGCTCCGACTGCTTTGGCACCTACTAGGACAAGCTGGCCCCCAGGCTTCCCCATTCAGCCTCTCACCAGCCTGCTGGAGGCCAACAATGCTCTCACTCCTTTCTTCAAAAGGTTTTCTTATTAATGCTCGATCTGTAATGGCCCACTGTGATGAAATTTTGTATGTCTTAGACGATTATGGGACAGATATTTTATGTATTACTGAAAAATGGTTTAACCTTCATTCCGGCCCTGATATTATTCTAATGCTTCCTACCCATTATGGTTTTGTCAATGTGATCGACCTACCCACAAAACGGGATGTGGAGTCACCCTTGTGTTTAAGAAATCCCTTAACTGTCATCTCATAGATTTCCCACACAAACTTACCTGTGAGCTACTTATTATCAGGATTCAGGCTTCTCCTAAAATTTCTTACTGTTTATCACCCCCTGGTTATGCCACCAACCAGTTTGTTGGTGACTTTGTACAAACATTGGGGGGGCGCTGTTGTGCACGACGAACATGGCCACCTGAAGAGAGAGCTCCGACTCTAATATAAATCCTAACATCCATCAATCCTCTCAGCGCCGTTCCAAACGCTCAAGCAAGGAAGAAGACTGCAGTGGCGGAAGACCTCCGGAGCAGGCACCCCAAAAGCTGAGCGACTCCGTTGGAGGAAACTCGTAACATTGGGCTGGGAGAGTTTCGGCGGCCAGGTGGAGCTGGCACGGCCGCCCGCTGGCTCCACACAAAAGCTACTGTGTGCCGGGGCTAAGCTGTCCGGAGCGGGCCGCAGTGGGCCGCAGTGGGGGAGGGGCGCTGCGGTTACTTCCGTACTGCGTCGCCTGCAACACAAAGGGCAGTGTTGCCGCCCCCGACCCAGAACGCAGAGGAGCTGATGGCGAGGGACATCGCCACCCGAGGCTGGGCACAGCTAGAGAGGATAGCGGAGGCCCTGCCGGGAAGTCGAGGTCAGCTGTGGGGCTCTCGCGGCCGCGCTGTGCGCAGTGCTGCGGCCGCCGCCGAGGGATCAATCCATCCGTTCCCTGCGAGGAGAACACAGAGAAGGACCGCGGAGACACGCGGGGGGTCGTCCCGCAACCCCCCACATTGAGTAAGTGAAGCTGGGTGCGCGGCCCCCCCCCCACGATAACCAACACAAGTGCCAAGCCGAAATCCTTGGGGTGTAAACACTGGGCGGCCCCTGGGATAAACCCCAGGAACCACTACCAGCGTCTCAAAGGAACGCAGCGCCCTGTTACAAAGCAACACATGAAGCACGGGGGGGGCGTTAAAGGGGGCATAAAAGACCACATCCCACCTCCCCCCTGGCACTTGGCGTGACACACCCAGCAAAACAAAATTGAAACACCAACAACCCGGGGCAGACAAGGACAGTCCTAGGTGGCCCCGCCGTAAAGGAAAGGGGGGGGGGGCCTATGAGGGAGGGGGGAAGAACAAAAAAAAACATCAAGCCTGGAGAGGTGCAGGGGGACACCCTGCTGAAAGTTGTGTGGGGTCAGTCACTGCAACCCATTCCTGGGACCGGCACGGCAAAGATCCTGGCCCCGCAGGAGGCACGCATGAACATTTAAACACCCTACAGAAAGTAGGGGTGCAGACGGCCAAACGCTCCCACACTGCCCGCCAGGTTTGCTCTCACTTGGACAGTCATACACTAATATATAATACGTGGGAGGACACAGTCCACTCTAAGGCCGTGCACCGTATCACATGGGACGCACTGAAAGGAAAGGCGCATGAGGGAAAAAGACCGGCCCGATGGACTCCTTCGCCAGCTCCCAGCCACACAGGGCGCCCGATGGGACACCACAGGAACACGACAAGCGGGGAGAAGACCCCCTGGACCGCCTGGCGACACTGGTCCAAAATGGATTCATGGCAGTAAATGTAAAGCTGGATGACATAGTCGCAACGATTGGGTCCCTGAAGGCTCCAGTGGAAAAGGAGAGCACACGTATTACAGTGGCAGAGAATAGGATAAGCACTAACGAGTACACGATCAAACAGCATGGCCGCGACACAGCCCATCTCCAGACGGAGCTACCCAAAACTCAACATAAGTGCGAAGATTTAGAATCAAGATCCCAGAGAAATAATATCCGAATTGTAGGGGTTTCGGAAACTTTTGGCAAGGGTGATATGGAAAGGCAAGTGGAGAACCTGTTGAGAAGTATCCTGGGAGCAGATTCTTTCTCTGAACACTTTTTGGTGGAGAAGGCCCACCGCACGCTAGTGCCGTTGCTGAAACCTGGGGCACACCCTCGCACCATAATAGCTGGTCTCCTCAATTACAGGGACAGAGACTCAATACTAAGATTGTCTATGCAGAAGGGCACGCTACATTTTGAACACAACAGGATCCATATCTATCCGGATTTCTCCGCTGACATACAGGCACTGAGGCGATCCTACGAACTGGTTAAAAAACAGCTGCGGAAGATGAGAATCCAACACGGCGGGAGAGCCCACTTTTTCGAAAACCCAACAGAAGCCATGACATATATAGTGGCCTCCATTCCGCTACCTCCTTGAGACCGGATAGTCGACCAGAACGCCAGACCACGACCCGGAGATGAGATACCAGGCGCAGTTGATTGACCAAATTAAACCATCTGCTCCCTAACACTGGGAAGAATCAGGAAGGGGGAGAATTTGTTTTGTTCTTTTTTCTCCTCGGAAATATGGGTAGCCAGCTCCTTACCACCCTGAGGAAGGAACACACTACACTATGGACGGACTGAATGTAGACTTATAATTAATCGAGCCGAGAGCCTCCGTGAGGGTGAGCCAGGTGTAAGCAATGGGCGACCCTCAGGAAGGATCCATCAGTTTAAGGGAAGAACAAGATACTTCTTACTTTGTAACGTTCTTTTGATGGGAAGTTCCTCCGACGTATTCCTTATCTTAAATATCTCTTTCCAGCTTTGCTGGCCTCGGAAATTTTTTCTCTAGAGGGCGCTGCGCGTCGACGTCCGCCGAGTCGATGTCCCTCGACAGCCGCCGTATCGACGTCATCCTGCCTATAAAGGCCGCGCGCAGCGCCCGTTGCTCAGTTCCGTTTTGTAGCCTACAATAATTCTTTCTGGACTAGACTAATCACCCTGAAGGAGTGTAAGCTGCAACAACAAGGGAAGTAGTACTGCAGGGATGGATGGGAGGGTCGATAAGGAATACGTCGGAGGAACATCCCATCGAAAGAACGTTACAAGGTAAGAAGTAACTTGTTCTTAGAAGGGATTGTGTCCTCCGTCGTATTCCTTATCTTAGATAGGCTCCCATAGCAGTATTCTGTTATTGGAGGTGGGAGTACTGACTTCATGCTTCCTCTTATTGATGAATAGAGTGCAATACTGCCCTTCCAAACCTAGTCTCTTGACTGGAGGAGGAATCCAAGCTGTAAAACCGTGTAAAGGTATGGACGGACGACCATGTGGCGGCCGCACATATGTCTCCAACCGGCACTCCTCTTTTGAGGGCCGATGAAGCTGCGATACCTCTGGTCAAATGAGCCCTAAGATTTTGAGGGGGCTCTTTTCCTGCCAGTTTATAACATTCCAAAATGGCTAAAATGATCCATCTGGAAATGATCTGCTTAGTTATCTGTAACCCCAGCTTGTGACCTGCGTAGCCTACAAACAGCTGGTCTGCTTGTCTTATCCTAGCCAGTCTACTAACGTAAAAACTTAAAGCCCTTCTTGGGTCCAGCCTGTGTAACCTCTCTTCCTCTTTCCCCGGATGGGGAGGAGGATAGAAAGATGGAAGGGTAATCTTCTGAGTGATATGAAATTCAGAGACCACCTTTGGGAGGAAATTAGGCTTCACTTGCAGAACAACTTTGTCTTTGTGAAAGATTGTATGAGGGGGTTTACAAGAAAGAGCTTGTAACTCGCTCACCCTTCTAGCAGATGTAAGTGCTACTAATAAAACAGTCTTAAGGGTAAGAAATCTTAACGAACAAGAGTGGAGTGGTTCGAAAGGTGTGCCCATCAGGAAAGTTAGGACTAAGTTTAAATCCCATAGGGGAACCTGGAATGGTCTTGGGGGATAAACGTTAGTTAACCCCTTTAGAAACTGTATTACCAAGGGTAACTTGAAATAGGATGGTTCTTCCGCAGTGCGCTTAAAGATGGATAGCACTGCGAGATAGCCCTTGATGGTGCCAACATGAAGGCCTGAATTCGCTAAATAAAGTAGGAAGGACAAAACCATTGGTGTACCACATGAAAAGGGATCGATATTCTTTTCTCTACACCAGCTGCAAAATCTGTTCCAACGGCAGCGGTATAAAGATTTTGTTGCTGGCCTTCTTGCCGAAAGCAACACCTCCATAACATAATCAGGGAGGTCCCAATCCTTGTACCTCAGCCTTTCAGAAGCCAAGCGTGAAGGTTGAGGGTTTTGATGTCTGGATGGAGAACCTGACCTCCCTTCTGTGAGAGCAGATTCTCTTTGAGTGGAAGTCGAATTGGAGGGCAGATGGACAAGTCTAGAAGGTCCGGGTACCACATTCTCCTGGCCCAATCCGGGGCAATTAGGATAATGGTTTTCCGGAATCTTCTCAACCTCCTGATCATTTGAGGAATGACAGGGACCGGTGGAAACGCGTACAGAAGCGGAAACTCCCAGTCCACTATGAACGCGTCTCCCAGAGCTCCTCTCAGGGGAAATTCCCTTGAACAGAACAGATCGCACTTCCTGTTGACACTGGTGGCGAACAGATCCACCTGAGGGGTTCCCCAAAGGGGGAAGATCTCTTGAAGGACTTCCTAAGCTAGTTCCCACTCGTGGGAGACTGTGCTCTGCCTGCTCAGAGCGTCCGCTGTCAAGTTCTTCTCTCCGGCTAGGTGAACTGCCGATAGAGAGATTCCTTCTTGGATTGCCCAAAACCAGAGCTGCATCGCCTCTCTGCACATAGGTAGTGATCTTACGCCTCCTCTTTTGTTGAGGTAATGCATGGCCACTGTGTTGTCTGTCATTATCAGGACATTCTTTCCTTGTACAGATGGCAGAAAAGCCTTCAGCGCAAGTCAGGTTGATATGTAGTCTGGACTCCGATGGAGACCAACGACCGCTGATGGTCAAGTCGTTGGCGTGGGCTCCCCACCTCGTGAGTGAGGCATCCGTGACTACTGTCATCTCCGGCCAGGGTTGCCAAAACTGCTCTCCTTTCAGAATGTTCTCCTGACAGGCCCACCACTGAAGGTCTTGAGCCACCCTGTCGGGAACTTGAAGCAGATCTGTCATTCTCCCTGAGAATTGTGACCACTGAGTTCTCAGTGCCCACTGGAGGGATCTCATTCTCAGGCGAGCCTCTGGCACTAGGAAAATGCAGGATGCCATGAGGCCTAGCAACCTCAAAAAGTCGAAGGCTGGGAGACGTTGGGCATTTTGAAACTTGGTAACCATCTGTAGAATGTCTTGAGCCCTCACCTCTGGTGGCGAGGCTTTTCCCAGGGAAGTGTCCAGGATCGCTCCGATGAACTGGAGTCTCTGCGATGGTATCATTTGTGACTTCTTCAAATTGAGGGAGAAGCCCAGTCTGTGAAGGGAGTGGCAAACATGATCTAGCTGGATCTGAGCTTGTTCCGAAGATACAGCTCTGATCAACCAATCGTCCAGGTAGGGGTAGACGTGAATCCCTTCCCTCCTTAGACTTGCAGCCACTAACGACATTAACTTGGTGAAGACCCTCGGGGAGAGTTGCCAATTGCGAACCTCAGGTATTTCCTGTGTTTGAGATGGATTGGCAATTGGAAATAAGCGTCCTGAAGGTCCAGAGATACCAACCAGTCCTGGAACTGAAGGGCCTGAAGGATCTGAGAAAGAGTTACCATCTTGAATTTGTCTTTCCTGAGGAATTTGTTCAATTCTCGCAAGTCCAAGATTGGTCTCAGTCCTCCGTCTTTCTTTGGAATGAGAAAGTAAGGGGAGTACCAGCCCTTGTTCCTCTCCGCTACAGGTACCTGGTCTATGGCACCTTTCTCTAGCAGGTCTAAAATTTCCTGCAAGAGGAGCAGATCTGGAGCTTTTTGAGAGCTGATCCCCGGTGGATGACTCTGAGGTATGCGTAGGAGAGGCAGGCAGTAACCTTGTGCAACTGTCTCCAATGCACAAGCATCTGACGTGATAGCCTGCCATTCCGCCAGATGTTGAGTTAACCTGCCTCCTACAGGTGTCTTGTGAGGGAAGTCCTCAGAGTGGTTTTGGGGCGGCTGATGCAGATGTCGATGGTAAAGGGGCACCTGCTGTTGCTGCGGCTTTTGAATATCTACCCCGTCCACCTCGGGTAGTTCTTCTTTGTCCCCTTTGAGCCGGTCGTCCTCTGCCTCTTCCGAATGCATAGTAGAAGCGAAAGGACTTGCCTCTCGCAGAGGTTCCTGTGGGACGAAAAGGTGTCTGACGGATTGCAGCGCCTAGGGATTTTGCTGCTGCCTTTGATGTTTGCAGTTTTTCTAAACTGTCATCCGCCTTTTTCCCAAACAAAGAAGAGCCATCAAATGGCATGTTCAAGAGCCTGGCTTGCACATCTGGGGCAAAACCAGACTTTCTCAACCAAGCAAATCTCCTGGTTGTTGTACTTGCCGCCATTGCTCTGCTGATACTGTCAGCCGAATCAATGCCCGTCTGGAGGGATTCGCACATAGCGTCTTTACCATCCTTTATGATATTTAGGAACGCCTCACTTTCTTCTCCCTCTGGGATGCAGTCAACCGCTGTAGAAGCACACTCCCAAAGTGTATGGCTAAATCTAGCAAGGGTGCAAGTAGCATTAATAGATTTTAACGCCATGCTACATGCCGAAAAGACTTTCTTAGCCATAGCATCATATTTTTTATCGTCCCTGTCTGTGGGACGGTAGGGTAAGCAGTCTTGATGTCAGTAGAAGATGCTGCCTGTACCACCAGACTTTCTGGGGATGGGTGTTTGGACAAAAACTCAGGGTCTGCAGAAGATACCCTGTATTTAGCAGACAGTATTTTATTTACTGCCGGGACGACATCTGGGGTTTCCCAGTTCGTCATTATTTTTCTTTGAAGAGCTTTATGAAAAGGTACTACAGGATCCTCCTGTGGACCTTTATCAAGAATATCCGTGAGGTCATCCTGTTGGAAAGCCGGTGAAGGTGTTGCCCACCCCATAAATTCTGTAATCCTGGCCATTAAGGCTCTATAAGGGGTTTCAGCATGCTCCCCCGGGTCTGGCCTAGCGAACTCCACCTCTGGGGAAGTGTCTAAACCACTTGCCTCATGTAAGGAATCATGGAGTTCCTTTAATCTGCGTTCCTCTGAGGATAACTCCTGTTGAACTGGGGGTGCAGATCCCTGCAACTCAAATGGCTCTTCCTGATCAGACAGTTCTCCCTCTTCCATAATTGAAGACATTGTTCTCAAATGGTCTGAGCTCACAAAGGGTGTGAAACCCATCTCCAATGCAGAGGGTCCCAAACTTGCCGTAATCGGCCTCAAAAACGTCGATGTCGTTGACGTCGAAGGCTTCGAAAGTGGCGTCGAAAACAAAGGTGGAGGCCTCGAGGTCCTCGATAAAACTGGAATTCTGCTCGAGGATCGTGACGACATCGAAGACCTGGGAATAGCCACTGGGTGCGCCGCAACCGTGACTTTCCTTGGCGTCGACGCTGGTGTTGAGGATGGCGTCGAGTCGACAGACCCGTGTGTCGAAGGTCCCTTCGACAACGGCGTCGAAGGAACCTTCGAAGAAGGATTCGAGGTCTTTGCTTTACTCGAGGGTTCGTGACGCGCTCGAGAAGCTTCCTTCGCCGGGTGCTGCGACTCGCAGCGTTTTGGACCTTCGGGTCTTTCGACCAGAGCATCGCTCTCGGCAGTCTTCGAGGGGGTCGAGGCCGCTTTCTCGAAGACGCTCATCATATTTTTTCGGAATTCCTCCCATTCAGCCCGGGAACTATGTTTCATGGGGCAAGGGATTCTCTTAGGTGAAACAGAGGAAGAGGACGACGAAGAAGGGGATCTTCGACGTCTCCTCTTCGAGTGCTTCGATCTCGAGGAGTGGTGTGACCCGCTTCGAGACCTGGAGCGCGAATGGGGACGAGGAGACGAATGTCTCGACTTCGTCGAGGAAGAAGAAGCTTTAGAAGTCTTACCTTTTTCCAGCTTCCCCCTACGCTCCTTCAGGGTCTTAGCTGTCATGGACATACAGTCCTCGCACTCCGAACAATGGTGTTCAGCTCCCAAACACCACAGACAAACTCTGTGAGGGTCAGTCAGCGACATCTTTTTTCCACAGTCTCGGTATTTTTTAAAGCCGGACCGAGGGGTCGTCGGTTCCGACGAGGAAGCCATCGAGTATGGATCGAATATCTCGAGGAAATTGGATTAATTCTCTACGAAACTGAGCAACGATATTCCGAGGCACTGAGTAAGCGCGGAAAAACGGAACTGAGCAACGGACGCTGCGCGCGGCCTTTATAGGCAGGATGACGTCGACGTCGATACAGCGGCTGTCGAGGGACATCGACTCGGCGGACGTCGACGCGCGGCGCCCTCTAGAGAAAAAATTTCCGAGGCCAGCAAAGCTGGAAAGAGATATCTAAGATAAGGAATACGTCGGAGGACACAATCCCTTCGAATGATTGTTACGGGGCAGCATCGTCAAGTTGGGGGAGATGATGTGGGTGGGGGACCAAAGGATCACAGGATGTTCAGCTCTGTTGAGCGATGCGGGAAGGGGCGGGGGGTGAGGGGTTGGGACTCAGTTGGAAGAGTCCCACAAGTTAAAAATAGGGGCGACATTGCAGCGCATGGAACTCTCCTGAACATTGGCAAGTCAAGAGTCACAACAAGGGTATACAGATATGGCTAATCCTGTAACGTCGGCCCGAGGGCTTCAACTAAAACTTCTCACATGGAATGCCCGGGGTCTGAACAATCGAGCCAAATTGAACAAGGTGGGAGCCTATATCGCCCGGCACCATCCCCAGATAATCATGCTACAAGACTTTGTACAAACATTGGCTGAGCTCTCCTTAATCTTCCCTAAAACAGTGACCCTTCTGACTCACAAGCTTCTAAACTAGTCTCTTCACTAGCTGATTACAGCTTTCTTCGTCGTAATCATGACCCTACGCATTCGGGCGGCAATCCGCTTCATCTCACCTTTTCTGATATCAATGAACTTCGGTCCTTCTGTCCCCTTCCGGTGCTATGGTCAGATCACTGCCTGCTCCCTTTTTCTTTTCCTCTTGCACATTCTAAAAACAGACCTACGACCCAATTGAAACATCAATGCTGTTGGTTTAAGGTTTCACCTGAGTCCATTTTTGGCTCGATTGAAACACGTACCAAACAGGGCATTAAGGATGGTAATAATACATTTAAAGCCTTAGTTGAGGCCTTCCAGTCAGCTGCTGACATTCTGGCCACCTCGGCTAGCTGCCATTGGCACTCAACTTAGATGGAATTCTTAACCTTATCCTGCGTCACATCTAGATAGGACTGTGAACGTTAGCATGTGTCACACTTAGATGGACTTAGATGGAATGCTTAACCTTAGCCTGCATCACATGTAGATAGAAATGTGAATGTTAGCATTCGCCACACGTAAATGAAACTGTGAATGTTAGCATGTGCCACACTTAGATAGAATAGTGAAAGATAGCAAGCATCACACCTAGACATAATCGCAAGGACAGCAATGCCAATTAACCGATCCACTAATTTCACCCCTCTGCATACACCTCTCAAACTCTAACCAAACACAACCACAAGCCTACAACACAACAATCCGCACAAACTTCACTACACTGCAACAAAACAAATCACACAGACTCGCACAACAGCACACGACGAATACCGACCGTAAAACACCCCAAGCCCAGCCAACTGACCCACCGGGCTGAGGCTGCCAACAGCACATCACTGCTTTCTTTCACATTTCCAGCTTATTCCCACTAACCCACTCCCCCCTTCCCTTTCTCAGAGCCGCCGGAGCGCCAGGGGACCACTACGGTGGTGATACTGCGCTGTACAAATATCCTTCAACATTAACATTAACTCAACCCTCTGCGCCATGGTACTCTTCTGAATTGAGACTGCTGAAGCAAACATGCGGTCGTTCTGAACGGAAATGGCATCGGCTACCTGAATCTTCTACGAAGCTAGTTTAAACACGTGCACGTAATATCTATCAGAGCTCCATAAAAAAAGCTAAAGCTCAATATTTTGCCAACCGCATTTATAATGCTTCCTGCTCCTCCAAAGAGCTTTTTCAGGTGGCCAAAGAAGTGACCGCTCCTATTTGCCCCCCTGTGGCTCTACGTACACAAACTCATTGTGACCATATTGCCTCTTTCATTAGAGAAAAGATTTGTACTATCTGTGGAGGGATACAGACTGCAAGATCTATTTCCCCTTCTCCTTCTGACCTCCCTCTCTATCTGATCGAACAATCTCCTAATGCTTTAAAATGTACGACAGTGACGGACACCATGGTCTCAGCTGCCTTGTTAAAGCTTAAATCTGTGTCTCCTGCCGATCCAATCCCACTCCGCATTCTTCACTCTCTTTCTCAAACTTGCCCCCCCTTCTTACAGAAGCACTTGAATACTCCTTCTCTACCGGCCACATTCCTGATTCACTTAAGCATGCAATGATCTCCGCTTTGTTGAAGAAACCTTGTTTTGATCCTGCAGCTACTGAAAATTACAGTCCTATACCCCTCCTCCCCGCTATAATGAAATTGCTCGAATCCATTGTCACCCCCCAGCTCTCTGCCTATCTTGAGTCTAACCATATTCTTCTCCCTATTCAGGCTGGGTTTCATCCTGGAATGGGCACAGAGTCTAATGGTGGCTCTGCTTGAAGATATAGCCTTGCTTCAGGACCGCAGAGAGGTTGGTGCTCTTATTCTTCTTGACCGCTCTGCGTCCTTTGACACTGTTAATCATCAAAGGCTTATTCAGTGCCTTTCTGATGCTGGAATTTCACGCATCCCTCTAAAATGCTTCTCTTCTTTTCTCTCCAATCGGCTCCAAACAGTTTCTCTGCCTCCCTTCATTCCCCCCCCCACTGTGCTTGAGTGTGGGGTCCCTCAGGGCTCCGCCCTTCCCCCCTGCTGTTTAACCTGTACATGTTGGCTCTGGCCAAACTAATTGCTGGTCATGGGGTGCGTTTCTTTTCGTATGCAGATGACACGCAGATCCTCTTGTGGATAAATGTGCCTATCGAGGACTCCCTCCAAAAATTGAAGAATTGCCTTTCAGCAGTCGGGATTTGGATGGCCAATAATTGGCTTAATCTTAACGGAGAAAAAACAGATCCTAGTGATCAGTCCTATTTCTGCTAGACAATCCTGTACCTCTGAATAATGGCCCACGTCCTTTGGTCCATGCCCCAAACAATCTGCGCTAGTTAAAAGCTTAGGAATTACAATCATGTCCTCGTGATCTAGAGAAGTACAAATCTCTGCAGTTTGCCAAACAGGTGTCGCTAAGCTTAAAGTGCTCAAGAAGGTCCTTTTCTCCCGAGCGATTCTAGATCTAAAATTGTGACTGCTGCCAGCATAGGGTCAATTGATTATTGTAATGGCATCTATCTTGGCCAACCACAGTTTTTGCTATTACGTCTCCAGATTCTTTAAAACTCAAACAGCTAGGCTTGCCCTAAATGCACCTAGAATGGCTCATGCTTATGACCTCCTTCGCCGTCTACACTGGCTCCCTGAGCCTAGTGAAATTTAAGGTCCTGTGCATTGTTCATCGAGCCATCCATCATGCTGGGCTGAGTTCCTCCAATCCAGATTTGTACCTACTTACCAACCAGGTCTCTTCAATCAGCTAATCAGTCTCTGCTGGTTGTGCTTCGATTTCAACGGGCTCGTGCAGGAGGAAGATCCATCTCTGTGCTTGCCCCTTTGTTGTGGAATGCCCTTTCTCTTCAGATTCATGGCATTCCTGATTTTGTTTCCTTTCGGAAACAGTTATTAACTCTCCTGTTTTAGTTCCTGCCATGCAGTCACTCCCTCTCCGTTAGCACCTTGATGCCTTTTTTGGTCTTTGTGCGCTCTACAAATTCTGATACAATACAATACAGCACTGTGGAGGTGATTAACAGAGAAGGGGAAGTATTGGTTTGTGAGAGCCAGTAGTACTGTGTTGGGAGTGTGCGGGAAAGGGTGAGGGAGAGCATTATTAAAGGGTAAAGGGTTAGTGGAGAGAGTGAAAGGAGAGCAACTGCGTAGCAGGTGGGGTGGAATGGTAGTGGGAAGGGGAGAGTAGTGGTGGACTGGAGAGGGAAGAGCAGTAGTCTAGTGAGGAGAAGGAAAAAGCTGGAGCGAGAATAGGAGGGTATAACATCAGAGGGTGGAGATAAGTTGTAGATAATAGATAAAGGGAGATACATTGAAGGGACAGAGAAGCCAGATTAGAGTTCTCGAGAGAGAGGGACATCAGGGCGTGAAAAGAAGGTGATTGAGGCTCGAGTTTCTGGATGGCACAACCACTTAGAACCAACACTCGGCTAGTGTAGGTCCCACTTAGATAATCCCAGAGGAAGGTTGGAAAGAAGGCAAACGCCTTTAAACCCTCACTAACAGCCAGACAGAATTTAGATAGTAAGGATTAACAAGCACTATATTCTAACCGGGGAAAAAAGGGACATCTGGGTTAAGGACGGTTTTGCTTTTTCTACACAAGAGCGAGGGATGCCCTTAGAGCCCCTTTTAAGAATTTTTATTAAAAACCTTTGAACCGTCTCTAGGAGTTGGTGTTCTTAAGGACATCTGTGACATCACACACTACCCGACAAAGACCTACAGTCCTCAAAAACATTCAGACCAAGATAAACAATTTCATTTGAATGTTAATGGATCATTAAAACGTGAAACTAAGAGGAAGTCTGAGGCCTCTCAACTCACTTTCACATCCGGATTAAACTGAGGCTAGCAATACAGTAAGCTAATATTTCATAGGTCTCGTCGGCCCAGTGGGGCTGTTCTCTAGCATCCCCAGATTGAAAATTAAGGGCAAAATCTGGTATTCCAAGTTAGCACTGTAATGATAGATGTTAGTATGCCTACTTGGCGCAGTAAGGCCACATTTCATAGGTCAAAACCCTCTGCATTATCCACAAGGCCTTCTGGGGCCTGGAGCCTCAATACCTTCAACTCTCTCTTCCTAAATAACTTCCTTCTCGAGCTCTTCGCTCATCCGCCTCCAACTCCCTCAGGGTCAGTCGCTTCTCCAGGCAGCGAGTTGGTGGTAGATCCCTTTCTTCTGCTGGGGCCTCCCTGCCTCCCTGAAACTTGAGGAGGACCATCTCCGGTTCCGGAAGCACCTCAAGACCTTACTCTTTGCTTCTGCTTTCTCTCCTCCTCTTCCCCTGCTGATCTCCTGGCTGAAAGTGCACTGGTTACCTGGCTACCCTCTCATCTTGGGCCCAGTTCCCCTCCCCGCCAGTTGCACACCTGTACTGCCCCCCCCTGGCAACCCTTGCACTCGGGGACTGTTTCTGTATCCATACGGCCCCTACCAGCACTTGACACCTTGATGTCTGCCCTTACCTTGCCACTAGCCACCAGCTGGCCGCACTTTGTTTATGGTCTATATTTATTTTACCGTTAACCGATGTACTGCACTGCCCCACACTCCTGAACTTTTCCCCTTAGCCCCCTCCCCTGCACTTGCACGATCTCAATGTCACCTGGCCTAGTAAGATCGTTGGCTCTGTCTTCCCGCTGTCCCTCCGCCCTTGCCTCGTCGCGCCTTGAAACACTTCTGTATATGCGCGTTATAAATGCCATATCACTTAGCACAGTGTGGTCCTTAGCTGAGAGACTCCTGAATCCATAAATCCACTTATCACAATGATATTTGATTCCAGTATTCGCAGTTACTTTGTCGGCCTTGCAAATTCTTAAAAATCCCAATCGAACTGCAGGGCGAGTTCCTTAATTTACATTCTCTGTCTCAGAGAAATACACTGGCCCCATGGTGACAAAATATTTACCAGTGCTTTCTGTAAAATAGTGCACGTCACTATAAGCACACTTCATATTTGGTGCAATGTTGCCACCCAAAGGCCAGGTAACACACTAAACATTTTGTCAGCCATGTACTGCAAACAAAGTTTGCTTGCAGTAAATGACAAATAAAATGTTCAAACATACTCACCAGTAAAGTCGAGTACCACGGAAATGGTACTCACCATTCATAAAATCTTCACGCCTACTGGGCTACTACATTTTGCTTGCACTGCTTCAGTAACAGCAGATTTCAATTTCTACACTAAGAACAGTAGTGGCGAACTTAATCCCATTTACCACAGCAAAGTAAAGTGGTTTTATGGGGTGCCGCCGCTGCAGTTTTTTTTGGTGCCTCATAGTGCAGCCCTTATGCCCTATTTAAAAAAGGAAGGACAAATTAGATTATCACTAGTTGGAATGGTAAACCCATATAGTGGTACAACACGTTAGAACAGTAAGGCCAGATATGCCCATGCTTTGTTAATATAGTAAGAATGCACATTTTGCTCATTTAGCCCAGACACCATTGATCCATCTGGTAAAGTGAGATTTAATTAAAGTGTGCTCTGTAAGAACAGATTACTGTATTCGTAAAAAGCACATCTCAATCATAATTTAGCACAACAGTACTGAAGTCCATTACTTCCAGTTAGCACTGAAAGACTAGAGTGTGGTATGTCCATTTAGCACAGTTAATGAATATTCCACAATGCCCATAATGCACGGTAATGGCAGATTCCAGCAAGATGGGTTCGCTTTAACTACAGATTAAACTATACTTAATTAGAAAGGTAAGGTCAGAATCCAGTTTGCTCACTAAGACAACTGCATAGGCCCAGGTAGCGTAATGCCGGATACCAGTATGTCCAAATTGTAATGATAATGATGTGTTATTTATATAGCGCTTTTCGCCAAAGAGCTGTACATAGAACAGATTTACATATAATTATCGCCCAACCGAAGATGGTACTCATTTATCGAACTCGGAACGATGAAAGGCGGAGTTGGTCTTGTCAGGATTCAAACATATGACCTGCAGATCTCACACAGATCACAGCAGTGAGTGCCCAACCCACTGAGCTATCTTCCCGGCAGGGATGGCATGTTCCAGTATGTACAGTTTGCGTAGTAAGGAAAGGTACTGGCATGCCCAATTAACACAGCAAGGCCAGGTTCTATTATACCCAATTAGCATAATGAGGCCAAGTGAGTTGCTCATAATAAAGGAGCATCCCTGCACTGCCTGGCTTCTGGTTCAATAACCTTGCTATGTTCTGTTGACTGAAGAAGGGGGTGTGGGGGCGTGAGCTCCGTTTGATTTAAAGGGTGGGTGGGACGATGGCTCAGCCCACCCACCCCACATGTATCAAAGCCATTCATTACTCTGCCCCTTGTGTTATGTTATGATATGGTGTTATGATATGATGATATAGTTCATTTATATAGCGCCTATACACGATGTGTTTCAAAGCGCTTCTAGGCAACGGAATGAACAAGGGAAAATACAATGACATTCACACCACACCAGTTAACAGAAGGGGCGAGCTAGAAGGAAGGGCATGTCATACTAAGTCCGGGTGCAGCCAGATTTTATGGAAGAGATGAGGCAGCGTCAGGAGCGGCCAAACTGTGCCATGTCAAGGGGTAGGAGTTAACACCAGTCAGGGGTGATTTATATGTAAAAAAAATATATGTATACATTGGGATGCAAAAGTTGTCAGGGGATCCCGGGATACCAAGACGAGGTTTTATTTTGTATACAAGTGGCATGGAGGAAAGCTGACTGCATCAGCATTTGTTCTTTTTTTAGTGAAGGGGTTCTGGAAGCAGAAGAGGAACTGAAGGCGCTGCCAGGGTGTGGAAAACAGGGTGTCACTGACATGTGAACGCAGTGATGCTATTCCACTGCTCTCAGCAGTAGGTGGGGCACCACAGTCCTGCACCCCCTCTTCATCTTTATTAAATGCATTTAGCAAAATCAGTACAGGAAGTTGTAGCCATGGCCTGGGAAATGGTCGAGCCAATGATACAGCTTTCAATACGGAATGGATGAAAATTAAAAGTAAAAAAAAAAAATGAGCAAAAATTGTTGTAACCTCACACACATCCACAAACCTCAACCACCACCTCTCCAACGAAAACTGAGCAGGAGTAGAGATAGGCAAACTTCCATCCCATTCGCCAGTATGTATTACTTTATAAGGACATTGTAATACAACTATAGATTCAGGACACCTTTGCACTCTCCAAAGTGCCACCACTAGGGCTGAGCTTGAGGCCTATCAAATAAGTTAGGTTTTTGAGTAACAAACTTAGGAAATACTCTTCTTATAAATTCAACCTATATCCGTGTTTCTCACAATGTACCTTGCTTGAGGATACAAACTCAGTCTCACTAGGATTTTAACATTAGTAATCACAAGAAATTTGGGGATGTTTTTCAACATTACAGATTTGCTTCACATGTTGAGGTCTATTTATGCATGGCGTTACTACCTTTTTAATGAGCTCCAACAAGAATATCCTCATGTATTTCACAGATGGTGGATATTTCGTACACAGAGGATGACGAACAGTCTAAAATGATAAGATATACATATGTTAGAACAATGTAACACTTACAGAATTCATTTTAAGTAACACAACATGTTGACATTTGAGAGCATACAAACTATTGCAATTTATACTGCACATTCCGCGGCATAAAAAGAAAAGACTCTTGATGAGATACACACATTATTTTGTACTAGAAATTGCCATAAGACAATAACAGGCTTAAATATTGCAGATCGGTTTACAGAAAAGCAGGACTGCGCTTCCTGTTTAAAAAACCTGTTGGTAGATCTTCCACTCCTAAAACACACATGCCCTCATGGTAATGAAGGGAACAAGAAAAAGATAATCTAAGCAAACAATAGGCTAAGAAGGGTACATTGCAATCCTGGAGGGAGGTCACAGTCTGAACTACAAACGATTCTCAGTTTTTTTCACAAGTTCATACTGCCACACACTTGGTGAAAACTGAACTCCGTTTCCAATCTCCAAACCTGGAAAAAGCGATGTTCTATTGAAACTACATTCCACAATATTAAAACAACTCCATTAAGGACAATAATCCTAAAGCTTGAGACAAATATAAAATACTACATTTTAAAAGGAAGGCTGACATATCTAAGACATTAATGTGCTTCTCCCACCTATCTAATGCCTTGGAATACTAAGCAGAATCAAAGGTCCAACGAAAATTAAACATCAGCAAACTACATGAGCAAAACGGCAAACACATTTAAAAGAACCACTAATCTTTTGACCAGCTTAAAACGAATGAGGAGTTTATACCCTTTTTAAAATGTCAAGCAGCAACAAGTGATCCAAAGACTTCTTCCACTGTTCCTCCAGTTCCTTATGAAAAAAGAAAAGCATGTTAAAATAATTCTAAAAAGGTATGCTTTTTGTTAATTAACCAGATGGAACGCTTTTCAAACTCAAATGGAAGGAAAACAGGCTCAAAAGATTTGCTGCTGTTTTGGGATTTAATTATTTGTTAAACAATGTCTGATGGTGTGGAAGTGCAGAGACTGCCTCAAATTAATGAAATCACAAAGTATCATTTAAATGAGGAATTCTACAAAAGTAATACATATTATCCATCCAATCAGTCCCGACTAGCAAGCACTTTTAAAGGGGCACGTTCATCAATCACCTTATCTAAAACAATGAAGTAAAGAACACCACCAAACCTGAAGACATATCAAATATGAGACCTGAGGTAGCCATCTTTTCCACAACCTTAAATGAGGACAGAGGTCCTGTAACGAAGTGGCAATAACAGACTTTAGTGATCACAGCAGGGCCCTTACTACTCCGAAATATAAGAGCTGCTGCAACAAATCATCAATAATGGCCCAGACTTTAGGAAACATGTTTCAATATTGAAGTGCAAGGATGGAATTTTGAAACTGAAGACAGCAGTTAGATCATGTTTAATGTTATTTTGCAACAATAGTTTGATCCTTTTCGACTAATCTGCTTTTCCATCATTCTATCTTTACCCTATTCTAGTTTTGCACCATTTCCTTTGTCACTTTCTTTCTTTCTTCTCTATTCCTTTGGTTTATCCTTTCTTTTGATTTTTCGTCTTGGCTGGTGGCAGTGGTTTAATTTTCCTACCATTGTGCTTTTCTACCACAGGCTGAATCCTCAGCTGCAGTATAGCACTCATGGGTGGCCATTGTGTCAAAATGGCCCCGGGCTTCTTTTTTTGCTATATCTTGTTTGTGAGGTCTTTCTTGTGTTTTTCTCTGCGCGCCAAACCAGGTTGAACCCCTTTGTTCGTTTTGCCTTTGGTGGGCTTCAGTACTGAAACCCGCCCCTGGCTCCAGGGCGTCTGGCAGGGCAGGAAGTGAGGGAGGTGCCCGAAACTTCCCTGTCCTTAGTCTTCAGGGCAACCTGAATGCACCCAGTCCTGATTGGCTGGCTGTCCTTGGAGGACAGCCACCCTACTGTGTGAGTGACAGATAGGCTGTGCATGAATGGGAGAAACCTGCATAAAAGGAGAGGCTTCTCGGACTGAAGACCGAGTCGACCACTGGGAATGACAACCAGATGAAGAAACCGTGACAGACGCCTGCTGCCTCCTCTGAGACCTTTGAATTGTCCGGTGAAGCCCTGCTGCTGTTTTTGCTCGACAAGAGAAGCTCCGGAAATTATGACTTCTTCCCTTGGGTTAGTGGGACCAACTAACCCTGAGACGAGCTTTGCTGGAAGACCTTCCCCCAACCGGCTGTACTTCTTTGCTGCTGCTGGAACCGAGTGCCAGGGGTACAGAAATTTGCAGGTGAGTGTAACGTTTGCAAGCCGGGCAAAACCTTCAGTCTCCTGAGGACCATCCCGAAGCAGGACAACCCAAGCTCGAGTCACCTCACCCGAGTGCTGGACTCAAGAAGTGAAGGAAGCCCAACCAGTATCCAAGATCCACGGTGGTGCTGTTCACCGCGCGATGAAACCGCGAAGTGCCGCTGAATTGAAAAGAGCCCGTAGCTGCTGCCGACCTCCGAACTGCTATACAGGAGTCCTCCAGACGTCCTCCCTCTTGTCCCCATGACTGAGGCTCAGGAGCACAGGATCTGCAACACTGCAACCAGGACAGAAGCCAGCTGGATCATCTTCTTCTAACCTAAGGTACTGTCCTAAGGGGTACTTACCTCTCTGTCTGTAGCTTGCTTTTCTCAGTTGAGACTTGCAGTAGCTGCTTTTCTAGAGTTGAGTTCAGCGCTAACTTTCAAAAGTGTAACAGCTTGTGGCCCAACAATGATTTTCTACAACAAGCTCTCTAACATTGTGGAAGACTTTACTATGAAAGAAGTGCCTCAGCTCCATAGACTTGCTCCAATTGACCATGGCGGTCATGGCTCCCTGCAGACTCTTCTAGTCCATTGACTTTGATTCTTACTGTCCCTCATAGGTGAGACATTGGTTTTGAACTAATATTGCTGGGAAAGATTTTTGTCTAGACTTTATTGGGAGATTTAAAAGTGCTGACATGCTCCAAGAACCTGTTTAACCTTTCTTCTTCCTTTAACCTTTCCAAGTACAAAGGTGATATATAAATGCCAATTCTGTCCTAGTTAGTCAAGTCACCTCAGGGTGTAGGAAGTGTGTATGAAGCATCTCTAAAGAGTATCTACTTGCTTTGCTTTGATTCTGAGAAACTATTTTAAAGTGTATTTGAGTGTTGCAAACATTGCCCTTTTTAAAGAATGCTCATTTAAAACTCACCATTAAATAAATAATTATTTTACTAGAAACCCTTGAATGTACATGTTATTTGGATACCTGTATTGGAGGATTTCAATGCTACAGCTATAAAGCTCACATTTACCCCTCTTGAGATAAGCCTGGCTGCTCAGTCACCCTACCAACTTGTGTTGTACAGGCCTATACCAAAAGGTGGGTTACCCAATTCCTAGAGGACAAGGGTTGTGTATTTTCCCACAGGGTTACTACATCAATTTTTGCCTAACACACATTTTCTTCATTCTGTCTATGCTGCCCTTTCCCCTTTTGTATTAAGTACCTGCTCCATTTCAATTTCGTTCATTCACTATAGATGCATCACATTTCTTTCATATCCTTTTAATTCCCTCCCGTTATACTTTGTTTCCATCTTGGTTTCTATTTATCCAACCCTTACATTCATACTCACGTTCCTTCGTCCCTCGCCCACTTCCTTCCGGGTTGCTTTTCTTTTATTCAACTGATAAACACTAACTACACTATGTTCTACATTTTTCTATCTTACTTCCTGTCCCTAATTATCATGATCAGAGCGTATCAGCCAATCTTGCGACTGGTAGCAAAGTCTTCTCACTCCTCCGATCTGGATTTTATTTATTGCATATTTATAAGGCACCTATACACAGTGTTTCAAGGCGCCACAAGACAAAAAGGGTGGGGGTTTATAATTAGATTGAAGCAATAACGGTCCTACTAGGCCTTGTGACATTCGGATCGTACAAGTTCAGCGGCAAGAAACAAAAACAAAATAAACAAACAAGAAATGCAGGGGGGGTGAGGGATTGAGGGGGTGCACAGGGAGAGGAGGGCCCAGTGATAGACGGGTACTAATGGGAGCCCAGGAGGGCAAGTGCAGGGGGGTGACAGGGGATCCATCAAGTGCAGGGGAGGGAGGTGGACCGGACATAGGAGGGAACCCAATCCTCAAGCTGGTCAGGGAAGGGACCCAGAAGGGCAGTGCTAGGTTGCTATGTTGGGCGGGTGCTGAGTAAGAACTGGACGAGGGGGGGTCTGGTGCCCTGTAAGACTCATAAGGCAGCAGACAGTGGGGCATTAGCAAGGGAGTGAGAGAGGGACGAAGGAAGTAGAGAAAAGCAGGGTCTTGAGCTGCTTCCTGAATTTAAGGAGATCAGGCTCAAGTCTGAGGGGGGGAACACAGGCCATTCCAGAGGGAAGCTCCTGCCAAGGATAGAGATCTAAGCCCCCCCCCCCCACCAACTCTCTACTTGGCGAAATGTCAGATCGTCCCAGGCCCTGAAGGCCTTGTGTATTATGCAGAGGGTCTTGAATTTGATCCTTGCAGCCACCGGGAGACAGTGGACAGATTTTAGGATTGGAGAGATGCAGTCCCTGGGCTTGAAGCCAAGGATAAGTCTCGATTAATAGGAGGGGGGAAAGAGAGGAAAGAGGCAGATTGAGGAAGAGGTTGTTGCAGTAGATCAACCTAGAGAGGACGAGTGCTCGTGAGACATTGAGCTTCTGGGGGAAGGTGAGGAAATGGAGAATGCCCCTAAGGAGGTGGAGCTGCAAGTTGGCCTTCTTGGCAAGTTCTGTGATGGGAGGCGAGAAGGAGCGAGAGGAGTTGAAAATGACACCAAGCTTTTTTGACTCACAAGAAGGTGAGCGAAGGGGCTCCCCCTTCCCTCAAGGACGGCGTCCAGAGAGTAGTCGGGAAACAGGGAGCAGGTGTCCCAATGAGAAGGATCTCAGTTTTACTGGCATTAAGGCAGAGATCATTAGCCGAGCACCATGCGGAAGAATAGCTCAGGGGCAACGCGTTTGTTTTGGAAGCAAGAAAACGCTGCGCAACACAGGTTCGAATCCCAATCCCGCGCTTAGAGACCTAATGAGTATTAAATGCGGTATACAAGAACAATTATTATTATTACTATAATTATGCCTGAATAGCGTTCAGGCAGTCAGGAAGGAGAGAAGAAGAAGAGAAGGTAGCAGAGGGAAGCTTGTAGGAGAGCTGTGTCTCATCAGCATAACAGTGGAAGTGAGGGAAGAAAGTGGAGATCAGGTGGGCAAGGTAGATATTGAAGACCACAGCAATAGGATGGAGCTCTGAGGGACGCTGCAGGTAGATAGTGAGGTGGAGGAGAGGAAAGGGCCCAGTTGAACCTGGGGAGGGCGGTTAGAAAGGAAGGAGGTCAGCCAGGCAGTGCCAGGTCTGTGTTGCCAAGTGTATTACAGAGACGATTCATGAGGGTGGCATGGTTGACCGTGTCAAAGGCAGAGCAAAGATCGAGGATGAGAGCAGAGGGAGAGTTAGAATCAAGGTTTGAGAGCAGGTTTTCACGTGTGTTCAAGAGAGCAGTTTCCATGCCTCTGGATGCTCTAAAGCCAGACTGGTGGTCGTGGAGACAGCCCACAGATTCAGTGTGGTGGATCAGCTGGGGAATGACCAGTTTCTCCAAGAGTTTGTTGAGGAAAGAGGTGATGGAGATAGGGCGATAGTTACACAGGCAGTAGGGGTCAGAATGTGGCTTTTTTAGGAGAGGTTGCACAAGGGAGGGCTTGAGGGGGAGTGGGAAAGAGCCAGTGGCAAAGGAGTGGTTACAGAAATCGGCCAAGGCAGGGGTGAGAGAAGAGAGGTTGTCCTTGATAGTACTGGAAGAGCAGGGGAGCACCAGTTTGGAGGAGACTATCATAGAGCGGACTACTCTAGAGACCTCTTCCAGTGCAATGGGAGAGAAGGAGGAGAGTATTGGGGGATCAAGGGGGTTCAAGGGAGACAAGAGAAGTGGGGGTGGAGAGGGGAGTAGAGGAGAGCGAGGACAGGATGTCCTACGTTTAGGAAGTGAAGTTGGAGGCCAGTGCAGTGCAGAGGGCCTGGGAGGGAAGAGGAGAAGTGGAGACTGCAGTAGGATTGGCAGGTTCCTTACAGATTTTTAAAAGTTCAGCTGTGTTTTGTGTGGCCTTAGAGATACGGGCTTGGAAATGGTCATCAGAGCGGCTGGAGAGTCAGTATTGCCTTTGGATAGGCGGCAGGCTAGTTTGTCAGAGGATGTGCTTGACACCTGCCACTTCCGCTCAGCAACTCTGCACTTGCGTTTCAGATTGGCCAGGTCAGAGTCATACCAAGAATTGTGCTTGAGTGTTGGAGATGGAGAGATGAAGGTTAGCAAGAGCTGAGTCAGTATGAGAGTCAATAGCAGGGCGTAGGAGGGGGAATGAAGGTTGCAGAAAATGCAGCGACTGACACTCGCTTCATCGGTCGAATGACGGAGACGGAGACTGGCAGTACGGGCGGAGGCATAGCCGGGGGGTCCAAGAGCTCCAGGTGGGAGGAGAGGAGAGCATGGTCAGAACAGGAGCGAGGGGTAGTGAGAGGTTAGAGATAGGGTTGTCTGCAGAGATGAGAGCATCCAGGGTGTATCCGGCTGAGTGGGTCCGACCAGAGAGAAGGACAGTGAGGGAAACAGTCACAGAGGTTGCGGAAGAGTACAGTGGCCGCGTCAGGAGAGCCAAGAGGAATGTTAAGGTCACCAAGGAGGAGAAGCTTGGAGGAAGAGGTCAGGAGAGGAGAAGCCGGCCCATTCTGAGAGGAGATAGGTCCAGGGGGCCTATAGATGGTGGCAAACGTGAAGGAGAGGGTTGGATAGACACCAAACCTACAAACAAGGTTTCAAAGGAAGATTAAGATGGAGTGGGTATGACAGTGGCAGGGACACATTCAAGGAAAATCAGGGCCACTCCGGCCCCAGACAGGATGGGCCTGGAGTTGGAGAGGATCTTGTAGCCATTGGGGAGAAGAGTGTCAAAAGCAGTGACAGAGCTGCCTTGAACCATGTCTCAGTAAGAGCGAGGATATCAAGGTCAAGGTCTTCAAGGACGTGACAGATGTCCGAGGAGTGTTTGACGGCAGTGTGTAAGTTGTGGGTTGCTAAGTGAAGCGGATTGCCCCCTTTGAATCTCTTCCGAGGAAGGGTGCACATTAGGGGAACAGTCTTCGGAGGGGACCTAGAGGCCAGAGGGGTGGCAGGCAGTGAAGAGGCAGGAGAAGGGAGGAAATTAATGAGGGACAGAAGACACCTGTCAAGAAGGAGAAGATTGGGCTGAGAGCCCTGGGCCATGATAGTGCCATTCTGAAAAGACATTAATGATACACCTGGAGGATGAGAAGTGTGCCAAGAGAACGTTCCATCTGGTTCCACCATTCATGGGTGAGCAAGAAAAAGGGGAGAGGATAGAGACCATATGGGGAGTCCATAGGTCTGGAGAGGGAAAGAAGATGTCAGTGATAGTCTGCCTGGAGGAAGCGTTAATAGAGGTATTGGCAATGGGCAGGCCTGGGTTAGAGACCCTTCTTAAACTTTTTCCCTTCCAGGTTTCGAAAGAATGGGAGGATAGGTAATAGAGTAGCAATAAGAGTAGATAGGGGAGATGGAGAGCACCATAGAGGGACAGATGGATACCTAGAAGGGGAGAGAGAGAAGGTGAGCTGCAAGTGCATGAAAGAACTCACCAAATGGCCTAGCAGCCAACAGGCAAAGAAGTGCAGGTACTTTAAAACAAAAATCAAACAGGGGTAGCAGATTTTTAAAGAACGCAGAGTTGAAGCCCAAACAAACAGGGGGAATGCAGCAATTCTATCACGGGCAACAGAATATAGGATCTCCTAGATTCGAAGTTCAAACAAACAAGGAGAATGCCAGCATTCAAACAGGGCAGCATAATTAGAGCATCTAAACAGTAGTTAAAAAATAAATGTGAAAATGTCCGCATTTAAACAGAGGTAGGATCCCAATCAGTCCAAGTTTGTAAGGAAGTGAAGAGTTCAGGGTTAGTTGTCAGGATACACAGGAGGAGATAGACTATTTCTTAGTTTAGGATGCAGCTCAATGCAGGCCAGTGTGAAAAGCGAGGGGCCAGGCGATTCAGATCGCACACACTGGATGAAAAACTTTCAGATTGCTTTATACAGGAGGTAAAGCAGCAGAAACGGAGGCGCGTGTAATGTAGTTGAGCAGGAGAGAGATAGTTAGGGCAGGCTAATGCGTGCCTAGGAGATAAAGGCAGGTCGGGCCCAGTGACTGCAGCAGCAGGGTAGAGAGAACATGAGCTCGGATGATGAACTCAACATTGTCTGCATACAGCAGGTAGGGAGAGCAGGACTCGGTCGGAAGGAGAATGCGGAGCAGAGGGTGCGCAAGTGAAGAAAACATTAGCAAAGCAAATTACCATTTGAATGGATGCCGGAGTTGGAGGCAGGCCCCCTAGGGACTGTAGGTGCTCAGGCAGGGAGAAAGCAGCATATGGGGAGCAGAGATTGCAGGCGGCACGGCGGCCATAGGCGGGCAGGCCAGACAGGGGGATTCGTCATGGGCCTTGTGCAGGGGGCCGGCTACAGCTGCCGGCTCCCCAACTGGCCTCAAGGTATGGAAGAACCCAATCAGGAATCAGCAAGGCGGACTCCGGAGAGGCTCTCAAGGCACTCCTGTGCCTGGAAATGGCTACTGCCATTTTTAAGTAGAATGAGGCCCATTAGGCGAGGGCGCTAGAGGGCCATCCAAGATGGCGGCTTCTCAGTGAGCTCTGTGTAGCTCCTAATTAATCCTGACAAATCGTCGCTTCTGTGGTGCCCAATCCTCCTGCCACAGCCACTAACGCCTGCACAAGACACTGCGGCACATCCCAAGCCCATTATTTCAACAGATGGCCACTGACTGATTTAAAGATCCGGCAGACAGAGCGGACCAGCGCTGAAGGAGTGCGGCCGGCGGACACCAGGCGCAACCCGCCGGGAGCTCTGGGCCGCAGCAATGAGGTGCCGCCACACGCGCGGTCCCAGCGCCCGAGGAGGCGAGAGAGCTCCTGATATGGCGGTGAACCATCGCGGAGGGAGTAGGCGGCGCCGCTTCGTCCAGATGGGCCCCAGACAATAACAAGGTACGAGCGCTCCACGATACACGCAGGCCCGCAGGCGCTCGCTCGCCCAACAAGCTCCCCAGCTGACCCAGTCCTCCCGTGTGATACGCGTGCTAATAACAAGCGAGAAAGCGCCCGATACCTCGGACAGCTTGGTCCTGCTCGCGGGGGGAACCCCAGCCACACACGAGCCCGCCGCGACCATCAGGGAGACGCGGAGCGCATCGCATAGACCTGCGGGCACTAAAAGACACACTTCTAAAGACCTCAAAACAACGTGCATAGTCAACTGAACAATACGGGCCTCACAGCCCCTCTCCAACCTACCAAGAGGGGAAGCAGTGAAGGAGCAACAAGATTACATCGCACAACCCCCAACAGCAGGCTAAGTTCCTACACAGACGGCAGCGGTTGACTCCAACCCCAGGCACCAACCTTAAACACCAGAGCCTGCGCCGCAGACCCCCTACTCGAGGGAAAAGCAACGCACACAGATTTCCTGCAAGGCACAACGCCACTACCACCGGCTACAAGCGCACCACGCGGCAGAGACAGTTCTGAGCGCAACTACTCGCTAGGCCGTGACTCTGCAACATCCAGCGTCGAAGGCAGCAGGCAACCCCCAAACTTACTCTGGTTACAGCCCGATAAAACTACGCAAAGGTCAACAAAAAAGCCTCACGACCCACCCATAACCACAAGACAAACCGACATACGCAGGTGTTCACGTCCAGCCAATACCCTTAAATTTGTCACAGATCACCACCAGAGTGCAAAATTACCCACCGTGGTCCTGAAAATGGGGAAAATCGACAAATCACAAAGGAAACTGAACTTTGAAGCCAGCGCCTTCTCCAGGGCGTCTAATCCTAACAGCAGACTGCAATCACCTACACAGGAGGCCCCCCGAATAGAGGAAGAAGTGCAAAACTTTGATATCAGAGAAATCCTACTGGACCTGAAGGCTGGAATTGGAGGCCTGGGAAGCAAACTAGACACACTTTCCTCAAAAGTCGACTAACTCCAACTTCATCTGGAGAAGCATGCAGACAGATTAGATGCAGTCGATCATCGTGTGTCGGACCTGGATGACGGCACAACGTCCCTGACCTCCAGGGTATCCTCATTGGAATCACAAATGAAGCAGTGTGCGTCAAAAGTGAAGACTTAGAGGGGCGCTCTCATGGAAATAACATCAGAATTGTCGGGGTCAGAGAGCAACAGCTCAGGATCAAAATGGAAGAACACGTGGAAAAGATTTGCATGGAACTATTCGGAGCTGAGACCCTCTCCCAGCTGTTTGTCATTGAAAGAGCACACAGGGTCCCCAACATGAGACCAATCCATGCCAGATTATAGCAAAGCTGTTAAACTACAAAGACCGTGATGCGATACTCAGGGCACCCATGGAAAAAGGAAACCTCCAGTACGACGGAGATCATATTTAATTCTTTCCTGACTTCTCCCAAGCAGTCCAGGCACAGAGAAGATCATACGCAGCTGTCAAACAGCGATTACAAGACAATCAAATACTATATTCAATGCTCTTCCCCGCGAAACTTTGCATCCAACACAAGGGCAAAACCCAATTCTTCAATACACCGGAGGAAACCAGTGACTACCTAGACCGTGCCGGCTGCAGACCGGCCTCGAACAACGGGAGACCACAAAGGAAAGACCGGATGAGAGAGACCCGCCATAAACCACTCTACAGGCAATAAAGGGCAAGACATCATGATACTATCATCACTAAGAAATAACCACCACAGAACGTGCATTTTATAATGGAAGGGAGCCCATCCCCCTCTTGGAAGGCTACTAGCGCCCCGAGCGCAGCAATGTTGACTGTTTTGTTTAAAAGGGAAAGTTCATCGAGGGCCAGTTGAGGGTTGCCCACACAGGGGAGGGAAGTTAGATACACGAATATGCCATCGACTGCTCATTCACGCACCATCATGTCCACACTACAGAACTCCACCCCGACAAAGTCAAATTCCAACAGATCCTGGCACACGCCTAGGTGCCAGCCGAAACCAGCCGACCACGCCACTTCCACCCTCAAACACTCACCCATCCGCCAGTAACGTTGGCTAAAATTGCCACCTGGAACATCCGAGGTGGCAACCAACCAGCAAAAACCAGGAGAATCCTCCAATACCTCCGAAGACACAAAATTAACATAGCCATGCTACAAGAGACCCACCTCCTCCCAACTTCGGAACAACACTGGGCCAAGTCCTGGGGGTGCCATAGGTACTTCTCGTCCTATTCATCCTATGCAAGAGGAGTCGCAATTCTAAATCGATAAGAGAGCTAATTTCAGCCTGATCGACTCGAAAAAAGACACAGAGGGAAGGGCCCTGCTGGTGAGAGGGATCCTAGCGGGGAAAGAAGTAGTCCTAGTAAACTCGTACGCCCCAAACACTGACGGACCAAATAACTTCAACTGGGTCATGACACAGCTAGGAAAGGTCAACTCAGCGACCATCATCTGGGGGCAGACCTCAACACACCAATGGCCCCAGAACTGATAAATCCCATAACAAATCCAGCAAGCCATCCAAGGTGAGCCTTCAGGTCAAGGAGATCTGCCATGCATTTGATCTAATTGACACGTGGAGACACGGTATACAAGAGAGTACACCTTCCACTCGGCCGTCCATAACACCAGCTCCCGCATAGACTACATTCTGGCATCAGCTCATAGCCCATTC
Source organism: Ambystoma mexicanum (assembly GCF_040938575.1). Lineage (NCBI taxonomy): Eukaryota > Metazoa > Chordata > Amphibia > Caudata > Ambystomatidae > Ambystoma > Ambystoma mexicanum. The sequence goes on along the minus strand of NC_090923.1, from coordinate 1,480,607,409 downwards.
AGCTGGGGACTGAGTCAAATCCTCACAAGATCCTACTCAGACCACTCAATGGTAACGCTCGAGCTTGCACTGCCTGACGCTGTAACACCCGGTCTCAACTGGAGATTCAAGTCTGGCTCACTAGCCGACTCTGTGTTTGCAACATAGCTGCGACAGGAAATCACGACATTTTTAGAAATAAATCAGGACTCCGTAAGCTCAGCTAGCACCATATGGGAAACACCAAAATGCTACATTCGGGGAGTATGCATGGCAAAAGAGAACGGAATGCTAAAACTGATTCGCAGCAAACTAGCCGATAGTGAGCGACGCCTGAGGAAGCTTGAACTCGAGTGTGCCACCTCCACTGACCCATGGGCCCAGGCCGATTTAAAGGAAGAGCTGCTAAAGTTCAAAGAAACGGCTGAGCGCGAACTGAAATTTCTAGGGCGCAGACATACGGAGAAGGTCAAAAACCAGGTGCACTGCTGGCCCGCCTACTAACAATTGACAAAAAACCCACCCGCGTGGAACACATCAAAGATGCACACGGAACCCTAGTCTACACGGAAGAAGAAATAACCAATGTGTTCCGGGACTTCTACCAAGACTTGTACAGTTTCAAAGGCAGTATAGACCCCGAGTCACTGCAAGACTTTCTCAACGACACCGAACTGTACTGGGTAGTCAATGAGCTACGTGAACCTCTAAACGCACCTATAACACTGGAAGAAATTCTAGAGGCAATTAAGCATCTCCCGAACACAAAAGCACAAGGCCCCGATGGGCTTACAGGGGAATTTTATAAAGCTTATGTAGCCACCATAGCCCCCCTGTTGCTTCAAGTCTATGAAGAATCTATAGAGCAAGGAAACCTCCCTCCCACAATGCGCAAAGCCAATGTGATAGTATTACACAAAGATGGTAAACCTCCAGAAGACAGTGCACCATACAGACAGATTTCCTTGATCAACCTAGACAACAAGATCTTAGCTAAAATTCTAGTGTCCCGCTTACTCCCCCTCATGCCAGCACTAGTACTCGGCGATCAAGCCGGATTTATCCCAGGGCGCAGTACGACCTACGGCATCAGATGGCTATTTGGCGTTATAGAAGCCCTTGATCCAACACAACAGGCAATAGCCGTACTCCTTGAAGCCAAGAAAACGTTTGATTCTGTTGAATGGCCCTACATCTTCGCAACACGAAGACAAATGGGGCTGGGGAATTTCTTTATCAAACTGGTATCTCTGCTATACAGCGACCCACAATCCTACATTACCCTAGGGAACACTAGATCCTCAAGCATCAAACTAGAACGTGGGACTAGGCAAGGCTGCCCCCTCTCAGCTCTCATCTTTGCCCTAGCGATGGAACCCCTAGCCTCGAGACTAAGATCCCACCAACTGCACAGAGGTCTTATGCTAGGGCCTAGTGGTCTCCCTCTATGCTGACGATGTCATGCTATTTGTCAGCGACCCCCAAACTAACCTCAACCCAGTAATGCGGGAGGTGATTAAGTTCGGTCATATGTCTGGCCTCAAAACCAATCATTCGAAATAAGTAATATTTCCTCTGACTCCGTGCACCAGTAAATTCAAGGACGATCACGGCTTTAAGTGGGAAAACACAAAGGTCTAGTACCTAGGCATCTACATGTCCCTCAGTCATAATGACATATATAAAGATAACTATGAGATGACACTAAGCTCCCTGCAGGAACGGGTTCATAGATGGAAGTCGCTCCCTCTAACACTGTGGGGTAGAACCTCCTTGACCAAAATGGTTATCCTTCCCAAACTCCTTTATTTATTCACAAACATACCATTGCTCCTTCCGAAATCCCTTTTCCAAAAAGTCAAAAGTCTCATTCTGGAACTACTATGGGCGGGGAAACCAGCACGCGTAGCATATACAACATTAACATTACCAACCTCAAGGGGCAGTCTAGCGCTCCCAGATATAGAAAAATACTACTGGGCAGCCCAAGCACAATTTCTAAGTCAAAGGGAAAACAACACATTTCATCAGTCCACACATACAGGTGGAGCGAGCCCTTGCATCCCCCAACTTGCTAAGAGCTGTCATCATCAGTCATATCCCGGTGCCTCACAATACATTGAACACAGTCTTATCTACCTATACAATTTGGAAAAAGATTGCACGCAAATATGAGGTAAACATAAGATTCTCTCCCTTACTGCCAATCAAATTCATTCCCGGTATCCCCCTCACAACCGAAAAAGTATATCTTGAATGGTTAGACAAAGTTAATATTCACTCCTTTGGAGACCTCTTCCCGGAGAGCACTTTTATAACTCCACAAATGGCTAAAGACAGAGGAGGCACCACCTCCCTCGACCTATTCCTCTACTTTAGACTACGCCACACCCTACAAGCTCTGTTCCCATCGTTTCCCAAACAGCCACCGACATGGGACCTACTACATAATATAATACAAGCTAAAGGCGAGGGGAGACTAGTGTCACTGTTATATAGGTCCCTTCTAACCGACACAGTAACAATCAATCCCTGTGTATAGTCAAAATGGGAAACAGATATCCAGGAAAGAATACCAGAAGAGGATTGGGCCTGCATCCTCCGTCAAACTCAGAAAGTTGTGATAAACACCCGATTTAAACAAATCCACTTCAACTTCGTGCACCAAACCTACTACACCCCAGTCAAGAAACAGACATCACCCAGAGCAGTCGGCACAATGTGAAAGATTTAACACTGCAAATGCAGATGTTTTACAGACAACAACCGACATATTAGGAGAGGAGATGACCCCACTCCCGCTAGTAGCCCTTCTCGGGTTGACCAAGTACTTACAGCCCGCGACATGTAAACTAGCATCCCTTCTCATGGTGCTGGCACGAAGGATGATCGCTATGGCATGGGGCTGTGGCCCAGTACCCACACTCGAAGCCTGGAAAAAAGACATTTTGTACTGTCAAGACATCGGCACTGAATTCATAAGGACACTACCACTGCATGCACGCCCCCCTGAAATTTGGGGGCCCTACATTGCATATCTGCTGAACAGCGCCGAAACCTTAGATCCAGAAACTCAAGCCACATAAACGCTATGGGAGGAGCAGTGGTGCCCAGCAAAAGTGCAGATGGCAAACCGAAGTAGTGAGGACAAGCAAATATGAACACGTCAATTGTGTCGGGAGTCAGGGGTGGGGGAAACTTGAGCAGGAATGTATGTAATTTGAAACTGTTATGACGGCACCCAGTTGGTGCGAACGTGTATGTTCATGTATGTAAACTCCAAAAATAAAGTACTTATAAAAAATGTTTAAAAAAAGTAGAATGAGGCCCATTGATATTGTATTATTTATTGCGCCTACACACAGGACAGAGTTTCAAAGCAAGGAAGGTGCGAACAAGGGAAAAAAAACAACAGTTACTCAGACCCCTTGAAATTCTGAGACGATAATACTGCACAGGCAGAGTAAGCGCGTAAAATACATTTACGGGTGAGATACAGCAAATAGGCCTGAAGGCGATTCTGCAGTTTTAGAAGTGCAATTAAGGTGCGAAGACAGTGGAGAACTGTTAGGAAAGATTTCATATTGTAGGTAATTTTCCTTCCATGTGGCAACCCGCAAACTTTTTGCTGTTGTTTTACACCCTGATCTAGACTTTGCCAGAGAAGCGCAGCCTTATACCGCACTCCTCTGGGCTTTTCGCTCACTGCGCACGGGGAAACTGACATGCCCTTAAGACAGTCAGTACCGGGAAACGTTGTTTTCCGTAGTTCTTTCCTCATGTTGCAGCTTTCCCGCAACAGGACACAAGAGGGCACTGTAAACTAAGTTACTGCACTCTTGGGTCTCTAGTCATTCTACAGGCCCTAGAAACTCTCGATGGATTTATAACGAACTGTGCAAGTGTGTCACGGACGGGACTGGTGGCAGCGATAGTTTCTTTGTGTTTTGAACTCCTTTTTGCCCTGTTAACCGCGCTTCTAGCGTTTGGCCAAAAGGGGTGGCCTGGCTTCCAAAATGGCCAGACCATGAGGTTCTTTGTCCTGTCCACTGACCGTCTTGCCCCTTCCCCTTCCCCAGGTCGAGCCGACCCGGGGCCATCCTTATTTGGGCATGTACTTTCCAGCAAAACACAGATGCTTTCGCGGGCTTCTACAGGCCTGGTGTGAGCCTCCAGGATGTGGGCTGGGATGTCTGGTCCCAACACACATCCTGGGTGCCAGAGAGTCTAGTATGTCTTGAATGCCTGGGTCCACGTATGGTGTGAGTGTTTTACGAGCAGATCTCCCATTGGGCCCTCTCTGTTTTGGCGCGAAGGGAACTCTGGATAAGATTAGGCTGGAAACCCCACTACCATGTCGATCTCCTGCGTTCTCACGAACGAAGGATAAGGAGCCAAGTATCCTGCAACTAAGAAGCTGAGTCGAGGAATCGCTTGTGATCCGCTGAAGGTTTGGCACCCTGCACTGCTGTCGTCCTGTGAGACCCCTCTGCCTCTGATCGCACGAGAAGGCCTGTACTGGCGCTTCGACCCTTTAGAATAGTGGGAACAACTATTCTTGGCATCGTCACCAACTCCTGTACGTAAGCCTTCAGAAGCGTCCCTGGACCATCCAGCGGACTGACCAGCCTACACAGGAACCTTGCTCTGTCACCGCCGTCAGGCTGCTGCTAAATTCCGAGCCCTCGACACTCTCACACGATTCGTACACTTGGCGTTCCCAGGTCTGAAGTGAGACGTGTACATTGGGCCTGGAATACACGCGGCTGCCGAGTTGCCCTGCTGAGGTAACAATCTGTGCGGGTTTGCTTATCTGGGACACCCTCGCCCCTAACTTCTGCTGCCGCGGAATCTACACGGCGCCAAGACGTCCCTCTGATCGCATCTGAACCTGCAAGCGAAGGAACTAACCCGGAGGAGCCTAGGCCTGCCTGCATCGGGGACCGGTGAGTAGTCAATACCCTGAACTGGTCGCCCTCCTGCAGGAGCCTGTGGCTTTCTCCCGCTGTTGAAAAACAGCACCCCTTTCTCCGTACTCGCGCCCTGTTTCTGCCCACAAGTGGAGGCCACGCTTGAGTAGCGGGGATCTGTTCATCATCGTTTTGTTCACCTCTCTGAACTGCCTGATTTCCCTGAAGAGACTCTCCTTTGCCCGTTGGCACCCACGTATGCAGGTACTTTTGAGCACAAGGCTCCACTCTTCGTAGGACTCGGACTTCCTTCTAGTTAGGTGGCCTCTGATGTCGAACTGGGTCTAACGATTACTTGCACTGCCCGTTCCCCCCCCCCCCCCCAATCTAGGTGGTCTGCATATTTCGTGCTTCTAACTCTTTAGACCCCTCGGTCTTGTATATATATTGTATTGATTGTGATGTGTTGGTTTACTGGAGTTTTACCGTGATTATTACTATGGTCGATGTTACAAAGGCCTTGTAATAAATGTGTCTATATTTTTAATACAACACCTGTCTGGAGTAATTTGTAAGCGTCCTTGCTTTCTGTGCTCATTGCGGGCTTTCAGTCACCCTCACCCCTCTTGAGACCTAGTCTTGACCGCCGCCATCGCTACCCTGATTGGTCTGGCTTGTCCAGAGGTTTCCCTGTTCCAAGAAACTAGGCTGGCCTTCTGAACCTCTGCCCCTCCGGGACAGAGTTCAGAAATCCATTTTAACAAGAACAGACAGACTATCTGCAGGCATGTGCATTTGGATCATGCAAGTGCATATTGTGCATATTATCAAACAGCTCTTGTGGGCTTGCAGTGCTCACCTGCTCAAGTGATGTAAATGGGGCAGAGCATCATTTTGACCGCCTAACAGCGATGCAGAAAGAGAAAAAGGAATGAGAGAATGGATGGAATGATTAACCCTGAAGGGAAACTTGCACAAAGCCCAGCCATTCACATAGTAGCACAGTTCTTTCCCATTAGTTGCTGCACCCATTAGTTGCTGCACCCTTCTATTAGCTAGTTCTCTCAGTCTTTCTTTCTTCCCCTTATGCATTAAAGCATATCTATTAAGCGGTGTGTATTAGGTTAAGTAGTCACTATTACGTCCGTGTGTGAGCTTCATGTAGTATTTTTCCTTTGGCCTTTGGAGAGCCATCAATGATGATGGGGAGGACCTTTTAATGAAGTGCTCTGATATTATGTTCTTCATTGACACTTCATACAGGTGAAATGGAAGATTATTTTCTAAACTTCCCACAGGGAATGCCCAACCTCAATTCCTGGAGAGACTGCCTTGATTCAATAAATAGCTGGTAGGCAGGTTTAGTACAACATACTGTACCACAGAAAAGAGGCACCATATACAGGTACCATATTGGATGTAAAAAGGTGCAATAATTAGTAGGAAAGGACTCTACAATGTGAACCTATGTGCTACAACGCATTAGGTTCCTAATCAATGTAATACTTCCAGCCTTCCTCATATTCCAGGCTAGAGGTAAGCTAGCACTTTACCATCAGTCAAAGAAAGGGCTACTTACACGGACACAGCTATTTAGGTACACACAAGTAGGGTTAGTCTTCACTTTTAGACAAAAGATTAGCAAAAATGTTGATTTGTCAACATTTCTTATAGATTATTCACTAGATAACTGTACATATCACAACAACTGGAATAAAGTTTAATATGCTGGAGCTTTTATTATCAGTTGGAAGATGAAAAAGAAGTAAGAAGAAATGGAAAAATTATGGCAAAAGTAAGAAAGAACTAACAAGAGACTCAAGAAAAAAAGGAGAAAAGGAAAAAGAAAAGAAATAAAGGAAAGAAAATGGTACAATAGTATAGAAGGAAAGCGAAATATAGCTTGTCGTAGGAGTGTCAACCTATTAGTGGAAGAGTACAATGGCAATCCATGTGTACTAACCTACTCAATTTAAGAATAATTGGTTTTCTGAGATGAAACATATTCTCTACAGTAAGTTTATATCAACACTTTGTAGCAGTGGCCATGGCCTAAACTGAGGTAGTGGTGGGAAAGATTGCAGTCTCCAACTGTCAAGTGGGCGGCACAGGAGTTGTATTTATTTATTTATTGAGCATTTGTAAGGTGCTTTACACAACAGAATTGTGTTTCAAAGCGCCACAAGGATAAATGAGGAGGGAACAGGAGAAATAACAGTGGCAAAACAGTAATATACAGTCATGGTCCTACTAGGCCTTGTGACATTCAGCTGTGCAAGTGTATTGAGGAGTGCATTGAGGAGAAGTGCAAGTGAAGGGGGTGGAACAGAGAGGAGAGGAGTGGACAAGTACTGGAGGAGGGACCGGGAGGGAAGTGCGAAGGGGAGCCAAGGAGGAGAACCTCAGGCTAAGTGCTGGTACAGGTGCCTTATGAGGTGGGATGTGGCACCGCCAAGAGGTGGCCCGCATGGCAGTGCAGTGGGGCAGTGGGGGTGCTGGGATTGAATGGGAGGAGCCCTGGGATTCTGTGAGATTCAAGAGGAACAGGCCACAGTCACAGTGGCAGGAGGGTGGTTAGCAGGGAAGGGAAAGAGGTTGAGAAGAACAGAGCTTTGAGCAGTTTCGGGAACTTAAGGAAATCCAGCTCAAGTCTGAGAGGGGCAGGGAGGCTGTTCGAAAGGGCGGCACCAGCAGAGGAAAGAGACCTGCCCCCACTCTCCGCTTGGTGAAGCATTGGACAGTCAGCGAGTTGGAATTCGAGGAGCGTAGGGCTCGAGGCAGGGAGTTGGAAATAGCATGGTCCAAGGCCCCAGAAAGCCTTGTGGACGATGCAGAGTGTCTTAAATTTGATCCTTGCAGCCACCTGGAGCCAGTGGAGACATTTTAGGGCAGGAGAGATACAGTCCCCTGGGCTTGAGGCCAATCATACGTCTTGCAGCCCTGTGCTGGATTAGCTGGAGGGGCGAAGGGGGGAAATAGGGAGATTGAGGTTGTTGCAGTAGTCAAGCCTGGAGAGGAACAGAGTTCTGGAGACATTGAGCTTCTAGGGGAAAGTGAGAAAAGGAAGAATGCCTCTGAGGAGGTGGAGTTGTTAAATGTCTCCTGGTGTACGTACAAGAGGCATAGCAGTCACTTTTACTCTCTAAGAAACAGTAGAAAACTCCCAACTGTGACAGGGCCTGTAAAGAGCAGGGAGGGAGCCTACTTTCATGGCCTGCAAGAGGGGGGAGGGACCCCCACCCCAACACCCTGATCAGTGTTGCAGTGAGGACATACTCTCCTTCACACTTCCTTACCTGAAGGATGTAGATGGCAGCTGGAGCAGAGTGAGGCGATGCCTTAGACTACGTGGCGGCAAACTACAAAAATGATAGGGGTTGCACAAACGCCACAACACGGGCTGCTGGAGCACGCAGCCCCATGGGGTGCACGACAACTGCAACACCGGAGCGGCTCCGGCAGACTATGTCTTTTACTTTCTAAGAAACAGTAGAAAACTCCCAACTGTGACAGTGCCTGCTTTCAGGGCCTTTAAAGAGCAGGGAGGGAGCCTACTTTCAGGGCCTGTCAAGAGGGGGGAGGGACCCCCACCCCAACACCCTGATCAGTGTTGCAGTGAGGACATACTCTCCTTCCACACTTCCTTACCTGAAGGATGTAGGTGGCAGCTGGAGCAGAGTGAGGCGATGCCGGAGACTACGTGGCGGCAAACTACAAAAATGATAGGGGTTGCACAAACGCCACAACACGGGCTGCTGGAGCACGCAGCCCCATGGGGTGCACGACAACTGCAACACCGGAGCGGCTCCGGCAGACCATGTCTGCTGGAGCCCGTGCAAATAATGGCCCTGCCAGCCCACCACGGAATTTGAATAATTAAAGGCCTCCACAATAATGCTTTTACTCCACTAAATCACCTGGAATTGTATTAAATTATCAGAATAGAGTGAGACACAGATTACAACGGGAGAATAGCGAGAGGTAAGGAGGTAGGAGGAGGTAGCGATAATAGTAAGTGAAGGAGTTAAGTACGAGAAGATGTAAAATCAAAGGGTGGAGGTGGAAAGGCGGAGTGAAACCGGAGGGACAGCAGTATGGCAGGAGGCGTTCTTAGGAATTCAGTGCAAAGAAGGGTCAGGTAAGAACTTGTGTGGAAGAAGAGAGAATCACACAGTGGGCGAAAGAAGGCACCTTCCCCAACTCCCTATAGTAATAAGCAGGATAGGTTAGGGAAACTATAGAAAATCCCCACGGAGTTAGTCAGCTAGAGTCTTAGGGAAATCAACTTTAGCTTTAGAAAGAGAGAAGATAAAAAGGTGGGACCGTTCTACCACAACTAACATCTTTGCTAAGGTTGCCAGGCTAGGGAGGGGGTAACCTGGTGGGAGACAGAGAGGTACGGCCCCTAGTGTCAACTTCCTTAAACAACTCAGTAAGCCGGAAGTTCTGATATTTTGTTCTGTTTTAAAGTCAATAAACACCCTTGGACTGTCTGATGGCATACGCATGTTTTTTGTGGCAGGCGGCCCCATCACACAACCAAAAAGCAAAAATATATGCTACAAACAATAGGAAACAAACTCATAGGCGCCTGCCCACTGCTTTCACTATATATTTCCACGGATAAATTCAGATCACTTGTACCAGCATGGAAGTGCCGGAGAAAGGAAGGAAGGAACCGTAATATTATCACTGCCAGATTTATTTATTTGCACTGCGCCGTACGCCCGCAGGCATCAGGGCGCAGAACACAAAGACAGAGTCAGATAGACTTAAATGGGGACGGGACACATGGCGGGACCATGAAAAAGACTGCCTGACTAATTAGCCTAACAACTGTTACTTAAATAGGTAGGTTTTGAGTTTTTTCCTAAATATAGTATATTTAGGTTTGAGTCTCAGTTGTAGCAGCAGATTATTCCATTTGGTTGCTGCTGCTGTTGGGAATGCTTTGCCAAGGCCATTTGTTCTCTTGCGTGGGGGCACTAATATGTAACCAAGGGTTTATGATCTCTGAGCTCTTCCAGGTACGTAACATACAATCCTGCTTTTTAGGTACGCTGGTGCTTTATCATAGAGGCATCTATGAACAATTGCCATGGATTTGAAGTGAATCCCGTCTTCTATTATCAGACAATGCAGTTCTTTTCGGTCTTTGCCGATATGATCTTTCTTCGACTTCTGTTAAACTATTCTAACTGCATTGTTCTGAATTTGCTGGCATTTCACAATGCAGTGTTTGCTGGCTCCTAGCAGAAGTGCGTTCCCGTAGTATAATCGTGACAGAATAGTCGCTCTGGCGATGGTCGCACAGTTTTGCTCGCTAAGATTTACCAGGTTACTCACCGTAGTGACCACCTTACTCCTAGTCCATAGTCCCCTTTCCCCCATACTTATGGGACATCTCTCCGTCCTGTGGGACGGGACCGGAGCACTTTGTAAAAAGCATCAACATTATTTTCAAAAATGTGTCCCTCCTCTCTTTCCTGCACAAGGCCCGGCATGCAGCCGTAATCCCGCCCACCTTTGCTCTGCCCCGCGCATCGCCCATCAGTCCTTTTCTATCGCCAGGTCAAATACCCCTTAGCAATAACAGAGGAACCTTATTAGGGGGGACGGCGGGCAGGCGTATGGAGCAAAGGGGACTATGGACTAGGAGTAAGGTGGTCACTACGGTGAGTAACCTGGTAATACTCTTACGTCCCGTCCCCTTTCCTCCATACTTGTGGGAGATTCCCAAGCACTCCTTACAGGAACTACGGGTGGATGGAAATACCCCTTACTGAAACAGGTTCTTCAGCACAGCCTGACCAAACTGAGCGTCAGCTCTTGAACTCATGTCGAGACAGTAATCCTTACAAAAGGCAGATGGGGAGGCCCAAGTAGCTGCCCTAGCGATGGACTCCCATGGGACATATTTCTGAAAAGCAACCGTGGCTGCCTTGCCCCGCACCAGGTGTGCATGGATACCCTTAGGAGGTTTCAGCCCTTGGACGGTGAAAGACTCCGTGATGGAGACGGCGATCCACCTAGAAATAGTTGCCTTAGACGCCGGCTTGCCCTGAGGATTACCGAAGGTCACAAAAAGTTGAGAAGAACTCCTAAACTCGGAAGTCCTGTCCAGGTAGAACTTAAGAGCTTGTCGGACATCAAGAGAGTGTAGAACCCTTTTAGCCACTGAGGCAGGGTTCGGAAAAAAAGACCGGAAGGGAGATCGACTGATTCAGATGAAATTCGGTCGCCACCTTCGGTAGAAAAGCCGGGATTGTCCGAAGGACTACCTTGTCCTTGTGAAAGACCAAGAAAGGATGCTCCACCGACAATGCCTGGAGCTCACTCACTCTCCTTGCTGACGTAACGGCGACCAGAAAGGACACTTTCCAAGACAAGTACTTGAGGTCCACCGTAGCCATTGGTTCAAAGGGTTTATGGAACAGCGCCGTCAGGACTACTTTTAGGTTCCATGGCGGGTGCGGATTACGAACCGGAGGGTAGAGGCGTGTCAAGCCAGCAAAATGCCTCTTCACCACTGGGTTAGAGAATAAGAACACATGTCTGCAGAAAGGTAAGCTGAAACCGCTGAGAGATAAGTCCTGCATGACAGAACATGAACCCCTGACTCTGCTAGGGAGGACACGAAGGACAGCACTGTGTCAATCGTGACCACCCTCGGATCCAACTTTTTCTCCAAACACCAATGACAGAACCGGAGCCATTTACTCTTGTATTGAGGTCTGGTCGAGGGTTTCCTGGCTGCCTGGATAATGCGCATGTTATCCGCAGACAAACTCAGATGCTCTGAAGACTTGAACTCAGGCACCATGCCGCCAAGCTGAGCGATTGTGGGGAGGGGTGCCACATCTGTTGTTCCCCTTGGTGAAGAAGATCGGGAGTTACTGTTAACCTGATCGGCGGATACATCGACAGGTGTTGAAGTTCTGAGAACCAAAACCTGGCCGGCCACCACCGGGCTATGAGTAGAAGGGAACAGTTCGCCGAGTTCTTCAACTTCTTAATTGCACGGTGAACTAGAGGCGGGAAGGCGTAAGCTCTCATGTTGTGCCATGGAATCTCGAGAGCATCCCCCAGAGAGGAGGCTCCCAGCCCCCCTCTGGAGGCATACTGAGGAAGATTCTTGTTCACCGCCGTAGCGAAGAGGTCCATCTCCGGTGTGCTCCAAAGCGAGAAAATCCATGAGAGGACCTCCGCCTTCAATTCCCAATCGTAGCTGACCACTGTCCGCTGGCTGAGGGCATCCGCTGTGACATTCAGCTGGCCCGGGATGTGCACTGCACGCAGCCACACACCATGAAGCACGGCCCACTCCCAAATCTGGATGGACAGGTCCACAAGGGGGGGGGGGGGGGTAAACTTTGTTCCCCCTTGCTTGTTTATGTAATACATTGACACCACATTGTCTGTTCTTATGCGGACCACCTTGTTGACAATGAGCGGTCTGAACGCCCTGAGCGCTAGGAAGATCGCCAGAAGCTCCAAATGATTTATGTGCAGGAGCTTGTCCTGAGGCGACAAGAGGTCCGAGACCTGAAGAAGATCGAACGTCGCACCCCACCCTAGAAGGCAGGAGTCCGTCGTGATCATCACCATGGGGACCGGGTCCTGAAACCCCGTGCCCCCAGACAGATTGCTGAGAGATGACCACCAATCCAGGTCCACTCTCATGGAATCCGGAATCATTATCTGCATGGAATCCGGATCCACTGCCTGACGCCATGAACTCCGAAGAGCCATCTGGGTCCGTCTCATTTTGAGACGAGCAAGACGAAGAGCCAGTAAACACGAGGCCATGAGGCCCAGAAGCCTCTGGAACCACCAGGCCGACATGCTCTCTGACTGCGCAAACATCTGACACGTGGCTAACAGCTCCGCCATTATGTCCTCGGTCAGATACACTCTGCAGTCGATCGTGTTCCAACGAAAACCCAGGAAGATCAGGTCCTGCGAGACCGCCATGGATGATTTCCGCCAGTTCACCGACAGCCCAAGATGGAACAGGAGCTGAAGGAGAGACTGGAGGTTGCCCGCTGCTGCCAGCGGACAAGGGCTGCGTAAGAGCCAGTCGTCCAAATAAGGATACGCATGGATACCCTGGAGACGAAGATAGGCTGCAATCACCAACATCATCTTCGTGAAGACACGCGGCACCGAGCTGAGGCCAAAAGGAAGCACCCAAAACTGGAAGTGCTCCTCTCCCAAAGAGAAGCGGAGATATCTCCTGTGTGGATTCCAAATCAGGATATGCATATACGCATCCTGAAGATCCACAACGCTGAGCCAATCGCCCATCTGTAAGGAGGAGCGTATCTGGCTGGGCATGATCATCTTGAATTTCTCTTGGGGTAGGAAAAGATTGAACTGGGAAAGGTCTAGGATGGTGCGCAGGCCAGCCTGGTTAGGTTTGGGCACCGTAAACAGCCGGGAGTAGAAGCCCTCCCCTCACTCCCCAAGGGGAACGGGTTGCACAGCTCTGAGGTCCAGAAGTTTCTGAACTTCGGCCTTGAGGGAGGGTGAGCCCGACAGCTGAAAAGGAGGGTTGAGGGGTAGGTAGGGGGGTAAAGGTAAGCGGAAGCCCGCTCGAGCGATTGACAAGACCCATCTGTCTTCTGTGATGGTCTGCCATGCCTCCCAATGAGACGCAATGCGTCCTCCCACTGGGGTCTCGTGCGAGCGCGGAAAACCCTCATTTGGCAGGTTTATCGGTGGCGGTGCCACCTGAACCCGATGAGGAGGCTGAGGAGCGGGAGAAAAACCGCGTGCGTTGTTGTCTACGGCGGTTATTCCCCGCAGGAGTATCCACTCTGCGAGATTTGCGGTCGAGGAAGCCCCTAAAACCAGAGGAGGGTCGACTTTGCGACAACGGTCTCTGGGATTTGAAAGGAGCTTTGACCAGAACAGACAATGATTTAGCCGTCTGCGTGCTATCCTTGGTCTTGGTGCGCTCTACATCAGTAGTAGAATGAAAAAGCTCCTTACCATCGAATGGAAGGTCCAACACCTTGTCTTGCACTTCCTTAGAAAATTTAGTGGCATGCAGCCACGCCTGCCGTGAGGTATCAACCCCAAGCATCAGGCCCCGAGCCGAGGTGTCTACGTGATGAGCCGCAGCCTCCAGGAGATCCTGGGCCAAGACCCTGGCATCGGAAAGGCCTCCTTTGAAGTCTTCCAACTTCTCGACCGGGATGTGCTCCTCAAACTCCGACGGACCTTTCCACATCCGCATGTTAGCTCCCGCCAATATCAACTCAGCGTTGGCCTGCCTGGGCTGCAAGGCTGAGTTGGCAAAGATTTTCCTCCCTAGGGAGTCCAGGAGCGTGTCCTCCTTTCCCAAGACCCGAGTAGCCGTCATGGACGAGGATGCTGCAAGTCTGGATTGCAACGTAGCTGCAGCCACCACTGTGGAGGAGGGAGGCGGACAAGACGACAGGGCCACCTCTTCCGAAGAATGCAGCCTGTTTCTCGCGTCAATCTTCTTATTGACAAAAAGTCCCGAGTGTGGCTTTTCCCTGACTCTTCGGACCTCAGCCAGAACGTCCTTCTGCAGGAACAGGGCAGTACGCTCCAAGGGAGACAGGGTGATCGCCCCAGAAAGCAGGCCCTCCTGCAGAGCGGGTGCCTCGGGCACCAGAACATCTAACAAACTCATCATGTCCGGTACCCGGTCATGAAAGGCTCTGATAGAGCGGGGAAGGTCCTCGTTGTCCTGATCGCCTTGAGGGTCATCTGACAGGTCAGGATCCTGCTGAGCCGTGTCAGGCACTGCCTTGTCCACTGGGGACAATGGATGCACAGGCGGAAGAGCAGGGGGAGGCACCACGGGAAAGGGAGGCGCCGGCAGAACCACCGGAGGAACAGGTGGAGCCGAAGGCGCAGGTGGACATATCTCCTTGAAAAGCCCTTTGAAATATTCCCTCATGGGGTTGGTGCGCATAAGCGCTTGAAATGTACCGAAAAAGGCGTCCTCAGGAGGACTCTCATGAGGCGGACAAATCCAGGGACGTAACGGGGAAGGGTGCCACACCGGCCCCTCCACATAAATCAAAGGAGCCGCCCCCACGGGCAATGAAACATTGTGCGGAAGAGGCATCTGGGCGTTCCAATCATTAACCGGCCGGTAGGGATGCGCACAAGGGACCTTAGGTTCACCCAAGGGACCGAGCCCTACACCAGAGGCCGATAGTTGTAGGGGTAGCACCTAAAATGGCCGCCGTGGTCGTGGCGGGAACGGGCGCCATTTTGTCCTCATCTGAGGGGAACTGAGGCAGGGGTCTGTAAAGACTGGTAGGGGGTGTCTGTACTTCTGCTCTCTATATGGTAGAGGAGAGGCACAGAAAACCCCAGCCAAGATTCTCTATTGTGGTAGCAATGGACGAGCAATCAAGGCCTAGCTTCTCAGGGGGTGATGCAGGCTAGTTCTTAAGTACAGTATAGTCCCCGAACCCCCACAAAGGACTGTCCACACACTGTATTACTGAAAACAGTCTTTACATAATTAATATTCAAAGGTATGTACACAATCACAATAACGCACTTTGTACTTGGAAGTCAATAATGATAAATATATACAATTCTAAAATGGTACCACTAATGTTATCGAATCTCATTGAAGTGCATCAACTGTACGGTTAAAATGTCACACAGATTAATAACTAGGAAACCAGCAATAGAGATAGGCAGGAACGTAAGGCAGAATGCTGACCCCTACCAATAGGCACAGTTCTGTGTGGAGATTCCCCCCACCTGTGCAACCTGTAAATAAAAGATATATAGCACAAGCCCAGTCCATATGTTCAATAGTCTCACTTCCTCCTATTAAGGTTTTACCCCCACAATGTACCTGGTGGAGTAGAGTTCTCCGACGATGCATCGACCGATTCTTCTTGAGTGACTCCCTTTCAGGTGGGAGCCACAGATCGTCGAGAGGTGTCGGGGAACTTGGCGCTCGGTGTCGGGGAATCGACGGCCCTTCTTGAGTGCCTTCCCTTTAAGGCGGGAGTCACGGGTCGAACATCCGAAGGTGAACAGGTGGAACTATGGCCGTGAAGTGGCAGCTTCTTTCCTAGCGGTGCTCGTTGACGACAGAGCGTCGGCGTCCTGCAAGGAAGAGGCATGCGGGGCACCTCGGTGACAATAGTTCTGGACCGCAAAGAGATGATGAAGAACTGTGGCCCAGCAAGGGCGTCGAGTCGTCGGCGTCTGTGGTCCTTAGGTGGCGGGAAACCCACCGGTGGATGCTCCTTGGCACGTCGACAGTCAGGCCTTCTCCAGCGGGAGACAAGCAGGTGACAATGCAGACGAGCGCGTCCGATGATCAATTGAAGTTCTTAGGCAAACGGGAGCACGGCGGCTCTGGTCGGCGACGGCAGTCGTCGACAGTGGCGGACAACAGTCCGAGTGCTTGTCCTTGGATTTCCGCAGCAGTCCCCGTGTCGAGTCGGCAGCCTGTCGAAGGGCTGTCTACCAGGGAGCTTTGGCAAATATCAGCTGTGCATGATGGTCCCTCGTAGCTCGGGAAGAGGGCGCCTTACCAGGTCCTCTCTGGGTCAGTCCTTGGAGGCACAACAGCTTTCAGATTGTGAAGGAGAGCAACAGCAATTCTTCTGGTCCAGCAGGGCTTCAAGGTCAAGCGTCAGTTACTCCAGTTACTCGTTGTAGTGGACTTCAGCTTCTGAACACGATTCCTAGCAGTGAGAGGTCCCCAGATATACTGTTGATCTCCCATTCATTCCGCTGGGTCACACTCAAGCATCCAATCACGACTATGGGCATTCATGCAGGCAGGCAGCCAATCAGGCACACGAGGTATTCAGGCCATTCACTTCTCTCCAGACACTCACAACAAGTTATGTGTATTGGGACAAGTACCGAGCCATTCAACACTCCAAGCTGCATTCATACCGGTTTTGGGCAGGGCTGTCTCAGTCATTGTGTCAACCACCAGATACTAGACACCCACAACACAGAATGCATATTCGTCACACACTCTATTCACCCGGGTCCCACCCACAGGAGGTACCCACAACATAAATCACCGGGAAGGCTCCAGCCAGTCTGGCCGGCCTTCACAACACCACCATATGGCATTTCCACCCAACAGCCAGTAAGGGGGAAGGGACAGAGTCAGGGCTTCCCAGGACTTTGGGAAAACAAGGTAATGGGTAATAGAAAGCAAGAGGCCACAGGGGCCATCTTGTTTTCCATCAGGAATCAACGGATCCCAATGGCAGGCTGGGGTATCCCAAAATGGAGGATACTCCGCGCACCTGTCAAGTTCAGCACGGAGCTGCCACTAGCCCATACCCTGCTCTGTGGGCCTCCCACAGGTGCCCAAAAACACACACTAGGGGCACAGGGTTGTACCCCCACCCATGGGTGCCATTAGGGTATCCCACGGGTCCGTTCACCAAACCAAAAGAGAGAGAGAGAGCTCCACCGCCAGGAGTCCCACGTGAACTCCTGCGCGGAAAACACGACGGAACACACGATAAAAAGCAGTAAAGGACAAGGATACGGAGGCCCTGTCCCTCCGATGCATTTCCAGCATCAAAGGCTCCCGTCGATGGATCAGGGGTCTTAATCTTAGCCTTAACATAAGGAACCTCGGCCGAGCCGGTACTATGAGGCCTGGAATGTTTTTGTGACATACCAACTGAGGCTTCGTAGGAAGGACCTCGGCACTGCCAGTAAAAGAAGAACGTTGCTTCTTTGCCCCCTCAACAGATCTGGTATCAGCACAAGAGCGGGTACGGTGAGCAACCGCTTTTACCGACAAAGCCTTGTCCGGCCTCTCAGAACTGTTGGTAGCTTTAGCCTCTGAACGAGGGACCTCGGACCCAGGCCCGGTAACAGCCTTATCTGCACGGGCCTCGAACATCCGTTCTGTAACAGCCAGCCCAGCCAAGGCCTCGGGGCGCACCCCGATCTTGTTTTTGAGGAAAGCCGACAGAGAGGCATCAGAGCGAGCTCCGGTACTCCACGATTCAGTAGAACTGGGTCTACAAACAGCCCCCACAGGAGGGGCCTTCGTGTGTACTCCGGTGTTCACAGGCCCCTTACGGAGACCCTCGGAGAAAACTCTATTAGGCCCAACGGGCACCTCAGGGCGAACCCCGGTGACAGAGCGATCAACGCCCCTCCCGGACCGAGAGGAACCCAGAAAGGTATCCCTCGGCCGGGGTGCTCTGAAAAGTAAAGAACTTGCTGGGTGTTGTTTCTTCTCGTCGATGAACGCCTGAAAATGCGAAGGAGGAGTTTGTCGGAAAACCTCCTCCCACCGCTCCAACCGACGTTGAAGTGCCCGGACTGAAAGGGAGTCACAGTAAATTCAGGAGTCCCAACGGTGTTCCAGACCCAAACACTCTAAACAAAGAGGATGGGGAAACGCCCTTGCGAAGCGACGGTGACACGATGAACAATCTGGAAAGTCTAATTTGAAGACATAGACAGACTAGAAAACGAACGCTAGCGAGAGCCAGAGAGGAAAAAAGGGAAGAAAATCTTCTGAGGATGCAAGTGCGCCCGGCCCCGATCAAGCGGAGAAAAGGACTGATGGGCGATGCGTGGGGCGGAGCCAAGGTGGGCAGGGTTACGGCCGCGTGCCGGCCCCACGCAAGAAAGAGAGGAGGGACACATTTTTGAAAAAAATGTGGATGCTTTTTACAAAGTGCTCCGGTCTCGTCCCACAGGACGGAGAGATGTCCCACAAGTATGGAGGAAAGGGGACGGGACGTAGGAGTAAGGGTTTATTTACTCTGAGAAGCCTAAAGTAGTAGGAGCAGTTTTTGCTCAAATACATAACCTGTGCTTCAGCACTCATTGAAGATTCCAATATCATCCCGAGGGTCTTCACCTTACCACCAACCAGGATGGAGGAGTCTTTGATAGTAAAGGAATCATATCAGGAGGTTAGTTTGGCCCGAGCTTGGTGGGACCCAAAACCCATCAGCTCTGTTTTATTGCTGTTTAGGGACATCCAATTATTATCCATCCAGGATTCAATTGTGTTGTACAGTGTCTTCACTGTGGTGCTGTCCTTTGTGTAATCACCACTTAACTCAACCACCAGCTGGGCATCATCGGCGTAGTTGGTAAAGTATGCGCCGATATTCTCCAGTACTGTACAGAGGAATCGCAAGTATAAGTTAAAGAGAAGTGGTGACATGCTTGCACCCTGCGGTACACCACAAGATATGGCAGTTTCATAAGAAAATGTGACTCCCCAATGTACCTTAGATTTCCTGTCTGTTGAGAAGGAGGCCAGCCAACTGATTGCCTCCTTGGAGCAATTTGCCACTTTCTCGAGTGCCTGCTGGAGCAGTTTGTGGTTCAGGAGGTCGAAAGCTGCACTTAGATCGAGAAGCATGAGAAGACTGGTGTGTTCCTCATCTATTATGCTCAACATGTGTGTTTGCAAGTCAAGCATAGCTGTTTCTGTGCTATGTGCACCACAGAAACCAGACTGTTGATTGTGTAGAATCTCATTTGCTTCCACGTAAGATTGCAATTAGGCTGTAGCAACTTTAGGAAAAAAGTTACAGTTCATAATTGGCCTTAGGTTTCCTGGCTCTCTTTGATCTAGATCGGGTTTCTTTATCAGAGGGGTGATGGTCACCGTTTTTATACTAGCTGGCACTGATTTGTCATGGAATGAGGCATTGACTATCTTCATAAGCAGGGGGGCGAAGATTTCTGCATTTTCCAGGATTATTTTGGGAGCCAACACATTTTTGGCACAAAAGGTCAGTTTAATTGAGGCAAATGTTTGCGTCATGTCTTCAGTTGTTATGTCCTGGAAGCTGAACAATTCTGCAAAACAACATGTTTTACTTTTTATAGGTGGATCGGCTTTGGTTTTGGTAGTTTTTTGTGCATATTCTATCATGTCTCTGGCAGTTTGATTTTACTTGAGAAAGCTGCCTGAACCGTGTCACAATCTTCCTGAGATGGAGTAAATGTGGCGACAAGTGCTTTAAGCTATTCAATAGATTTCAGAATTTCAAAAAGTCTGCTGGTGGAATTTGCAGCAGACCTAATCTGGTTG
The DNA here is from genome assembly GCF_040938575.1 of Ambystoma mexicanum. Taxonomy (NCBI): domain Eukaryota; kingdom Metazoa; phylum Chordata; class Amphibia; order Caudata; family Ambystomatidae; genus Ambystoma; species Ambystoma mexicanum. The sequence goes on along the minus strand of NC_090923.1, from coordinate 1,480,587,462 downwards.
TTGAAGTAATTCTTTTTATCCTTGCAGATACTCCTTTTATATTCCTTCTCAATTTCCCTCCAACTTTCTTTGTTAGTCGGCGAGGGTTTTTTCTGCCATCTGCATTCTCTCCTCCTTTTTCTTGCTTTAACACTGTTAATTCAGCATTGAACCACTCAAGATGAAAGTACAAATAGATAGTTTCATTTGCAAAGAAGCATGGATAGGAAAAGAATATCATTTTAGAGTTGAACCATATTTTCACTCACCTAAGAATACCACCATTGGGAATATGAATTACTGTGGACTACCTAAAAAATAATACTCCCCCCCCACACATGTGCAGTCTTATTATAATTATTCAGTAATTTGTTAATCCGCAAACAAAGCCTTTCAACTGCTTCAGTCTGGAACCATTGTCCATGCACTTTCGAGACTCTCAGCCTTCCAAATGTAAATCTTGATTTGTATACCTGAATCTGCAGCTACGTGAAGACACTTTGTGCATAACAGAGCAAGCTGAACCTCCCCTAAACATTTTCATGAGGAACAGAATGGCCTGATTGTGTGCGTTTTTAAAGCACTTTATTCTTATTAGTAGCCTTTGTTGTAGGCACTTCAAAATTTACCAGATCAGTGGATTGTTGCACAGAAAATGAAGGCAATTTTGTCGATGAAGAGTAGCCAAGAATACAACCTAGGTAGTCTGGGTCCAAATTCCACACCCCTTTAATAGTTTGAGAAAAAACACTTGCCAGAGCAGACAAACTCAATTAGAGACCTCACCTTGCGGTGCCCGTCGCTGGAAATCGCCTTCGCCTGTCCTGTGACATGTCCTGAAGTGGCCTCCATCGGTGAATCTTGCATTTCTTCATCGCCAGGGTTTGCATCTTGCATTTGGACCTAACCAGAAGAATCCTTGCACCTATAGCTCCTGGGCACCACTGAAGTGAAACCAACAACGGGAAATACAACCTCCAGTGACCCTCCCAGTCAACCCTTCAAGTTATCTGGGAATGTCAGAGGAGGTAAGAAAACACAACATCCCCCACCCCCGTCCACCATAGGATAAGACTGGAAACTAGTATCTTTGTATCCTAATATTCCATGTTACTGCCTTTTGGTCGTCAAACCTGCGTAGTACCATCGAAAGATAAGTACACAATTTACTTACCTAGAAGCTTTTTTTAAACATCTTCCTTAGAAAAATCACTTTGAATTAGAATTCACCTACACCGACTACATTTACTACAGACGACATTCTGGAGAGAAGCACTGTGGCTCCTGTGACCTTGGGCACAAGGGCCCCTTCTTCTTAGAGATTGGACTGCTGAAATTAGGGAAAATTCATTTAATTACCTATTGGGTTGAATATGCCATTTCTCAGAGTAAATGGTGAGAAATCGAAGGTAATTCTCTTCACGAACAAGAGATCCCCGAAAACCATGATATGGACTGTGGGGGGAACCCCCTAGTCAGAGTGGAATACATTAAGTACTTTGGGTACCACGTTACCAATACTTACTCTACGGAGAGCTGGAAACTCCTAGTTAGGGGCAAGACTATGCCATTGTTGGCAAAAATGAAGAGGGTGTATAGGCAACTGTAAATGTTTTCTTGAGCCCCCTTTTATAATACTACCTTTCCACTGTGACTGTGGAGCCTACTTTACTCTACTGTTTGGATCTTTGTCTTTTTGAACTGGGGGATTTCCTGAATACCATTCAGTGAACACTGTTTAAGAAAACCTAAGGCGTGTCTATGGTTATTCCTAACGCCGTTACAAGGCAAGAGTATGGGTTGATTTAATTGGGGGTGAGAGCCAAATGGAGAAAAATGGCAGAATATACAAAACTAGTAAATGCACCTGCTACGCTTGGAGTAAACTAGAGCATCTGGGGCCACTATCGCGAAATTCAAGGAAGAAATGGTTGAACTTCTTGCCTTGATAGGGTCATCCAATGAAGACCTTAGTCATAGCCTGGGCACTGTTGAGCACAAACTGCACAAACACGAATGGGTGATTTACTCAGGACTGGTGGGAAACTACAGTCTCTATGTTGAATACAGCAAATTTCTCACTAAAAGAGAGGTGCGCCCTTAGTATGTTTACATATTCTCTTGTTCGTAGGGTAACCTACTTATGCTTTAGGTTAAACCAAATTCCGACTCTGGAAAGCACGTGCAACGGGGCCCGGGTATGATCTATCAGAGCTGTAGATTTTGTAAGAGCTCGGCCGCTACAGAAACCATCAAGCATCTGGTGGCCGATTGTCCGGCTCTGCAAATAGAAAGGGACAAACATCTGGGGACGAAAATAGTAAGTGAATTTGTGTGGTCCAGCCTGATGATAGGCCAGGGTCAGACCCAGATACTATCCCTAACTGGTTTTCTTGATCAGATACAAAAGAAAATAACGGCGTTATGACAAAGTACACTGAACAACCTCCCTGTTTTTTCCTGAATTGATGTATTATGTATTTTGTTTGTACATTTTATTATTTGTTTTTTATGAGAATGTTAACTGACCTTGTTTGTCATGTTTTGCAATAAGTGAAAGGTTTATACTTTTGTCTGAACCATAACACTTAATAAAATAAAAAAATAAAAAAATAATGTCATTTGAATGCATTTTAAAAAGCTTTGAGACTGTATATATGTTTAATATTGAGTATCATGTGATATCACCTGCTAGTTTTTTAGTGCAAATAAAGACCTAGAATATATATTAGTATTTGTATACATTCCTGTCTAAATTGAATTGGTGTTTGCTTCCCTGGGTGGACTCATTGAGGACCTCTGACCCCACTAACATTTCTGAGAATAGCCTTCACTGCCCTTCACGTTTACCTTGATTTGGTTTTGGCTAACCTTTCAGAGTTCCCTGTTCACTATAACTAGGGTGCCCTCCTAAAATCTGTCCGGAAAAAATCTGTCCTCCCGGACAACACACCCCACTGCCCTTTCCCACTATGTGGCTGCCCAGACCCTTATCCTCACCCCTTGCACTTACCAGACCGTGCTACGATCCATTAATGATTGCAGTGTTCATCCCGCTGGCTCGAAGCACAATGCACTGTGCATCGGCTGATGTGCTGTGATATTCTGGGCTTCTCACTTCAGGTCAGATGTTTGCAGACAGCAATTGTACAGTTCAAGAAAGAACTTAAAACCTATCCTCTCCAGAGAATACCAGAGGAGCACATACCACCACTGCAGTATGCGATATCCAAGCAATTATAGCCTACAACTCCTCCTTCCACTGACCTATGTTAAAGCAATATTCATTGTGAAGCACGCCATTTCTTCCTAGCTAGGTTTGCGCTATATACACCCAAATTCAAAAAATTAAACTAGAAAATATTTGTTTATTATGCATTATTTCGGTAACTGAAGTTATATAAAGTGTACAGATTACTTGAAAGACACTCACTGAACGAGGGCCTGGACTAACGAGGGTTCTTACCAGCAAGTACCCCAATGAAATTAGCACCGAATGAAAAGGGGATAATCTGATAAATGTTCCTGAGTCCGAGTCAACAGTGCGGATGGAATGGCTACTGTGCAATGGGGTTGCCTGGAGGAGAGTCAGAAGTGAACCGAGGGACTGGGAAACTCAGTGGACAATCAGGAATAGAATGGGCATTGAAGAACCAATGCAAAGTAACTGTAGCAAATGAAACACATTCATAATGAAACAAGATAATCAGAGACAATGTACATGCATGAATGACTGCAGACCCAAGGCAATGATTACAAACACTTGGGATGCCAGTCAGAACTTTGTTTTATTTCATATGGATTGGACGAATACAATGCAAGTTAAATGCAAATATAATACAGTATGGCAGAATAACATACAAGGTAAATGCAAATGATACACAACAGAGCAGAATAATATGCAATGTAATTGCAAATGAAAAACAGCCAGACAGAATGATGGCAGCTTACTTTGACATGGGCAAGATGATAAGAAAGTACCATTTACACAGTCCAATGGGGAAAACTTCAGAACGGGTTGAATATTACATAGGTGGAATACATGCAGGCAGTTCAAACATACGCTGGGGGCATTCTATAGACAAGCAACTGAAACTGATCAAATGATATACTGTACACTTTCACTTCACATCCAAAATAGTTCTTAAAACAGAATACTGTAGTTCATCAAAGCGGTTACTAGGCGTCACTCTGATCTGCATGACTTAAAAGATAGTTCCGGGACTTTTTTTTTATTGTCCCTAAGGTTCGGCCATGTGTTTTTAAGCATAACTCGGTAGATCGTAGAAAACTTTCCTATGGACCTTACCCGACTTTTCGTCCATTAACGCACTCGAAATCAGCCGCCATTTTCTGATAATCCTATCATTTCCCCCCATCGCCCTGGCTGCACTGCTTTTGCGGCACTAAATCAAATCCCCCGCCCCTGAGCCTGACATCAGCAGACGCGTACCGCCCATTTCCCAATGCCAAAGCACGTTTCGTGTCAACAATCGCTGCGCCTCAGCTAATGAAGTGTCGCCATGGAAATGGCAGGACGCCTCTTTCCTCAATAAGTATAAACACACCGTTTCACAACACACAGCAGCAGATTTTCGATTCCATTACTCTCTCTGTGTTACTTTGAGTATTCTGTGACTCGTTTCTGTGCTCTGGTCAGCTACTTCGCCGCTTCTAGGCCTTGTGAACACCTGTACCATCTCTGTAAATTATTTTACTTTCTTTACCACACAATGGCTACAATAATGCCGTATATGTACGAGCCCGAGTACACCGAGGAGGAACTACTGGAAAGGCAAGCACGCGAAAACGATGGGGATTCTGACGGCAGTTGGGAGGACCAGTCAACGGATGAAGAGCCTGGACCATGTCGCATGGACGGCGTCTCCACCTGGTGCACGTGCAATCGGTGCGAGCTAATGCCAACTGAGGAGGAGAACTGCTGCTGCCGTGAAAATTCTGGGTGCTTGGCCTACATTTCGGAAGGCGAGCCAAGTCCGCAATGCATCACCGAGCTGCCAGAGTTCAGGGAAGCCTGCCTCTCACGGACCGTGTTGAGGATGATGATGGTGCTTATGCACGAACTTCGCGGCACTGTTCGTCCGCGTAATCCGAGTAACGAGTAAGTATGATGTCAGTGATGCCACTACTATGTCATGGTCGTCTCCCACATATAAAATTACATCTACATATCATTCGAACGCATGTAAATTGGTTCCATATTGTGCATTTTCTAGATAGAATTTTTTTCAAAGCAGAATGACATTTTTTACCTGAATCGACAGTGATAAGAAAGTTTTGTCATTTTAATACAGTTTGCATCTTTCATTTTCACAGGTGGTACAGGCTGGTGGCCTATCGTTGCTTCACTTGGTGGCTTCACGGGAGGCTCGGACACCGCGTTCGGAGAGTAATACCTGCCTGTGCGGTACTTGCCATTAGACAACATTTCCCCAGCGACAGTGGACAATACCGCGGTTTTTCCCTGGATGTGCTGCAACCGGAACTTTACAATGTGTAAAGTTACAATGTGTATTTATGTTCAATTGAAATAAAGATCTAAAATAAAACCCAACATATATTTTAACAATGGTTGTTTTGATTTTTTAAATGAATCTACTGTGTCTCCATTGAATAGTCTTCCTGTGCCTTGTCTTGTCACACCACATATTCTCCTGGGAGGGTGAGGTATTTATAAACTCACCCCCCTGCCTTCCATGTACTAGATCCTGCAGCCTGCCTCTTACATGCAGTTAGATGGCCTCTCCTTGGTGAGGCCCTGCGGCAAACGAGTCTCGTCTGCACGACCACCGCCCCAATCCACCCCCCCGCCCTGTCAAAGGCAGTTCGCACCGGGGTACTTGCGCTGGCAAGTGGAGCTGTCAGGGAGCGATAAAGGCCAAGAGGTGCCAAAGACCATGTTCACTTCAAAGTGGTCTATAGAGCATGGGTTGTTGTTCCCATGTCTACCTCCAGACCCCGTGTCTCCTGCCAAGCATCCCCCCTCACGCTGGACGGCCCCCTGCAATCCACATAAGTGTGTCTCCATTCACGAGTCTTCCTGTGTCTTGTCTGCACGACCACCGCCCCAATCCACCCCCCGCCCTATCAAAGGCAGTTCGCACCGGGGTACTTGCGCTGCCAAGTGGAGCTGTCAGGGAGCGATCAAGGCCAAGAGGTGCCAAAGACCATGTACACTTCAAAGTGGTCTATGGAGCATGGGTTGTTGTTCCCATGTCTACCTCCAGACCCCGTGTCTCCTGCCAAGCATCCCCCCTCACGCTGGACGGCCCCCTGCAATCCACATAAGTGTGTCTGCATTCACGAGTCTTCCTGTGTCTTGTCTGCACGACCACCGCCCCAATCCACCCCCCGCCCTATCAAAGGCAGTTCGCACCGGGGTACTTGCGCTGCCAAGTGGAGCTGTCAGGGAGCGATAAAGGCCAAGAGGTGCCAAAGACCACGTACACTTCAAAGTGGTCTATAGAGCATGGGTTGTTGTTCCCATGTCTACCTCCAGACCCCGTGTCTCCTGCCAAGCATCCCCCCTCACGCTGGACGGCCCCCTGCAATCCACATAAGTGTGTCTCCATTCACGAGTCTTCCTGTGTCTTGTCTGCACGACCACCGCCCCAATCCACCCCCCGCCCTATCAAAGGCAGTTCGCACCGGGGTACTTGCGCTGCCAAGTGGAGCTGTCAGGGAGCGATCAAGGCCAAGAGGTGCCAAAGACCATGTACACTTCAAAGTGGTCTATGGAGCATGGGTTGTTGTTCCCATGTCTACCTCCAGACCCCGTGTCTCCTGCCAAGCATCCCCCCTCACGCTGGACGGCCCCCTGCAAACCGCATAATGCCACGACATATACACGTCATTCATTCACAAACACACCCCTGTTTCGAATTCTTTATAACCCACTTCATATTTCTAATGAGAACTTCTTTGCGCTTTGCTAGTCAACCCGTGAAGGTGCTGGTTATCTGCTCTTCGTCTCTGCGAACTTCCGTGACCACTTCGAGGAAACTCGTCAGTTTGCAACCTGTGAACTGCTCCCTGTTCTACGACAAGAAACTGCTCTGATCCCTGCATCTAACTGTTTGTTCGTCAAGGTAAGGCCATGTACCATAATCATTTTGCATCCAATTTCTTTTCGTTCAAGACAGTACATGCAAGGAACTAGTCACATGTTCTGAGTTTAGTTACAAGAACCAAAACGAACCTTGCATTGAACCTTTTATGTGTCATTTAATTTTTTAACACATTGGTATTCATAGATAATTGTTGATCTTTACTTTTCAGAACTTTCCACAATGCCTGCCTGTTCCATTGGCGGTTGCCCTTCGAAGACCCATAATAAATCTGAAGGTACTATAATGCATGTTTTCCCTAAGACAATAGATCAGATACGAGAATGGGTCCGATATTGCGGATATCCACCTTCTGAGCTTGAAAGTAGAGTCCTAGAAGTCTTTGCGGACAAGAGGGGTAATCGATACCGCATCTGCAGCAGGCACTTTACCTCTGACATGTACTCCACATCATTGCTAATAAAGAAGAACACACCGCGAGCGAGGCGAAAATTGCTCTCAACCGCTATTCCCACTCTATTCGTCCACATCCCTCCACTGGTGAGTCAAGTTTACGTATTTATCTCTCGGCCTTGCGGTAGTGTGTAGCATTAGCTAACAATAATTTCCCCATTTATGTATCCACTCAATATGAAGGCGGAAGATTCTCCATCCGTGTCGTTATTGCAGCCATCAGCCACTTCAAGCGCCTATCGGGTAATCTTACTTGGCTATTCTGCCACTGACTGTACTCGTCCTCTAGTCTTTGTTTTCAGTTATAATTATTGTTATCCAAAATAATGCAAGTACTGTCTTTCAGGGAGATGCTGAGGAGTCCAACGTATTGACGACTACCGTTGATGTCACTCAGATGCTCGAGGTACGTTTCCGGACAGTTCCATCGATGGAGATCATCAGATCTTGCATTCTTGTAGCGTGATTGTTACACACAATGTTTCTTTCGTTTTTAGTCATTGATATGTCCTTCTGTCGTCGCCCTCCTATGTCTCTTCTTTTTTCAATATTGTGTTCATTACTAACGAAAGTCCAATGTTTCAGGGAGTCGATGGAGCATTAGTCCAAGAAGAAGCGGGAGCATGCAGTTACGGGTCGGCGCAACAGCTTGCAGAAGTGTGCACCGCAGTTACATCGTCCCTTGATGTTCTTATGCATTTCGAGGTATGGATACTGACAGTTCGATCAAGCGAAATCATATGACGTGATTACATCCGCTATACTTCCTTCTTTATTAACGCAAGTACTATGTTTCAGGGAGATGACGGAGCTTCTTCTACAAGAACATCACCCCTAGTAGTTGATGCAGATCTCTGGGTGGTGACACTTCCAACGATCGAGCAAATCGAAACATATTTACATATCCATTATTTATTTTAGACAACTGATCATTTGTGCAGGTCTATTTAGATGAGCCGTTGACGCCTGCACAAAGTTTATGTTCTTTTTAACAAAATAGAAAACCATACTAATGCAATTACTGTGTTTCAGGGAGGTACTGAAGCATCATCTTCCATAATATCATCAATGGAAGTCTATGAGGAGCCCGAGGTATGGATCTTGACAGTTCCATCTAACTAGATCAACAATGCGTGAATAATTGTCGTTTGAATGTTCTACACAAAGCGTTCATTCGTGTTTTGCTATTGAGATGTACGTGGGTATTGGTCCCCAAGTACATTTTGTGTTTTCGATATTATTATACATACTAATGAAAGTTCTATGTTTCAGGGAGTCGATGGAGCGTCAGTGCATGATGGATGTGCTTATCATGAAAATATAGTCGTTGCAGCGCAAGAGGAAGTGGAGACATGCACACACGAGTCGGAGCAACAGCGTCCTGATGTTGAAGTTCGAGGCAAGAAAGTTTCAAAGAAAAGAAAGCAAAAGAAGGTTAGTGGCCTGGTCACTATATTATGTTGTTTTTCACTGTTAATAGTTCAATACTGTAAGTTGTGTTTAAACTGAACATCCCTTTTCCAATCTGTCCTCTAGTTGCGAGTAGGTGTACGAACTAGATCTACACAGACAGTGAAGCGAACGAGAGATGTTGCTTGTCAAACCTTTTGGCAGGGACTTGAGACTGGAGATGCATCGTGCCAATGGGAAGAATATGAAGTGATTGACAACTGAGCTATACCACATCCAGCCATCGATAGTGAATGTCCTCCTGGTAGTTCGGATGCAGTCGGAGATCAATTCACAGAATCCACACCCGCAAAAACTAAGACCGCGAGAAAGTTGAAGAAATTGTTTTATTCACCCATCGCCGGAGAAGGAACAGATGTTGCAATGGAAGAGAATGAAGTGGACGACAATGAAACACCATCAATATCACTGAACATAGCGGAAGACGATATCAGAGATTCTACCTTTCATGTGAGTGACATGTCCTCAACGTTACAGGCCGAACCAGCTGGGATGCAGAGTGACAGTATAAGGAAAGAGGCCAAATTCATTGTATTCGATAGTTGTTTGATTGATATTATTATTCGGATGAAATGTGGGCATTCGGTTGGTGGGGAAGTATGTGGGGAGCCATTGATTAATGTGACTCGTGGTCTGCACAACCCATGCTGGAGCAACTGCCAGCAGGCAATCTACTTTGTGCAGCGGCTGCACTTTTTAGTGGTTCAAGTTTTAAAAAGTTAGAGTCTTTCTTTCAGTTTGTGGGAATCCATTTCATTGCGAAAACTCAGTTCTACAAATACCAAACCGATTATCTATTTCCAGCCATTAGCGAAGCTTGGAGAATGGAAAAAATGTCTATTGATAGTACATTCGCGGGCAAACGGTTCAGGCTAGCCGTTGATGGACAGTGCGACAGCCCAGGATTTTCAGCCAAGTACTGCACCTACCACTTTCAGGACATGGAAAGTAAGAAAATTGTGAGTTTGGTGGTCGTGCAGGTGTCACAAAGTACATCCGCAGTGGCCACGGAGAAAGTTGGCTTTGTAGCATCATTGCAAGAACTACAATCGCGGGGAATGGTGATCGACCCGATAGCCACGGACAGACACGTTTCAATTGCCAAGACAATGAGAGAAGAGTACAAAAATATAAATCACCAATTTGTCGTTTGGCATCTTGCAAAAACAATCAATAAAAAAATGTCGGCTGCAGGTAAAAAAAAAGATATGCAAGGTATTTCACAGTGGTCCAAGTCAATCAGCAACCATCTTTGGTGGAGCTCAAAAACATGTGGAGGGTCGTTGGAAATTCTACTGGAAAAATGGCGGTCAGTAATGCTACACTGTACCAACGTTCACCGTTGGAACACAAACCAACATTTCCACAATTGTGAACATGGCCATTTGTCCACAGAGGAGGCACGGAAGAAGAAGTGGTTGATTCCTTCATCATCCACTCACAAAGCCATTGAAAAGATTGTATTTGATAAAACTATAACAAGAGATTTGAGGGGACTCACGGAATTCTGCCACACAGGAGATTTGGAGGTGTTCCACAATATGTGCCTAAAGTAGCGGCCAAAACGATTGCATTTTGGCATGGAGGGCATGATAAATCGGACTCTTCTAGCGGTCTTGGCACATAACCATAATGTTGGCCGTCAACAAAGTAGGACGACCGGAACTTTAGGGACGCTTCGCTACAATAAGGCCTTCACTAAAAGAAGTAAACAATGGGTGATCAAACCAGTGTTTGAGGATATGCAATATGAGTTTATTGAGAGACTAATTGTTGATGTCCTAGATAGGCACATACATGGAGTTGTGAATGAACCTGTGCAGGGGACAACTGCATTGCCACCCAACATTGCCTCTGTTCCATGTCCACCTAAAGAAGAGCTCATTGAGAAATACACATCACGGTTTAAATGATTGTAATTTGATTGTCTGTTCTCTCGAGTCTCCTCATGTCGCAGGCCCATTGAATATGTGTATCTATGTAATGTGTAAATAAAAGTGATTGCTCAGTGTACATGCAATGTGTCTCTCTACCCTTGCCCCTCCCTTCACCGTGCAGTAGTGCGAACCACCCGGGTTTCACCTGTGACTTTGCTCTCGAGTCTCCTCATGTCTCAGGCCCATTGAATATGTGTAGCTATGTATTGTGTAAATAAAAGTGATTGCTCAGTGTACATGCAATGTGTCTCTCTACCCTTGCCCCTCCCTTCACCGTGCAGTAGTGCGAACCACCCGGGTTTCACCTGTGACTTTGCTCTCGAGTCTCCTCATGTCGCAGGCCCATTGAATATGTGTAGCTATGTATTGTGTAAATAAAAGTGATTGCTCAGTGTACATGCAATGTGTCTATCCAACCTTGTTCATTTGCGCATTAAATTAAACCAAACAGTAATATAAATCATTTTTCAAAAAATATAGAATGTCTCCGTATTTATGGTTCTCTGGGGCTGCAAAGCACGCACACAAAATGCAAAGATGGAGTGTAAATTTCAAGTCCTGTGAGATGGCCTTAGACTGAATGTAGCTAACTAGGAATGTGTGCTCGTTCAAAGTGAAGGTCAGCTGCTTTGATTTTTTGCTCTTGTACCGGAATGGCCCACGACTCAGTATAAGGTTCTATTGTTATTTGACCTTGACAGGCCGGGACCATCCCGAAAGACTTCTTTTTGGGGGTGTGGGGCAATAACGTAAGAAACGATAATGAATAAAATTTCAGAAACGATAGCCATTTAATGTTCGTTCATTAGAAGAAATAACGTCGGCATAGAAGGAGTGGTATTTCGGGGCTGCCCTACGCACAGAAACAATGGAAAATGCAAATATAATGTAAGTAACTCTTTAGATGAGTTTATACCGCAATTTAAACTTGTTCGTTCTATGTGGCATATTGTTTTGTACCGCGCACTATCTTGAGGAGAACCATCTCCTTTTACGGAAGCACCTCAAAACCTTCCTCTTTGCTTCTGCTTTCTCTCTCCCTCTCCCCTGCTACAACTGGTCCACTGTCTGCGACCTCGGTCCTGGGCCCTTCCACTCTCCACCTGCACTGCCTCCCTGTCAACCCCTGCACTGGGGGACTGTCTCAGTATCCTACAGCCCCCCCTTGACGTATAATACCCAGTTGCACTGTCCTAGCTATGAAATAATTTCCCGACCGAATATATAAAATGAATAATTTTAATAAAGATCTGATGGTGAGACTAATTTCATTTTTTATGTTTTTCAAACAGGTACATCCTTCATTATTGCATGTGTCACGAGTACCAGACACCGGCGGATGGGTTTTTCAACCACCAGTTGCTTTTCCGCGTGAACAACGTTACCACCCTGACCATTTTATGGGACGATCGCCAAGCACAAGTATGCCCTTACGCGGTACTAACGGCTAGAAGCAACATACAGACCTTTGTGGTGGCCTAGTGCCTCGTTGTTGGAACAGCCATGAGATTATCAGTGCGACCGAAGAGCTTATTTTATCGTAAACCAACACCCTGTGTACTGCACACGAACATCGCTTGCCTCAAGACGAACTATTTTGGATCGAGAGCAAAGAAAAATGCAAATCGCTGAATATTCTCTAAACATTTGATGTCCAATAAAAGTACTTTGCCAAATGTACAATCTTGCCGTTTGCTTTTAAACCACAGTTTCATATTCCGAATTGTGGCGCTGTATTGTGAGATGATCTAAGACCCTGTGTACAGCAAAGGAACATCGCATGCCTCAAAACGAACTTTTTGGAACGTGAGCAAATAAAAATGCAAACCGCTGAATATTCTCAAAACATTTGATGTCAAATAAATGTACTTTACCAAATTTACAATCTTGCGGTTTAATTTAAAAGTACAGTTTCATATTCCCAATTGTGGCGCGCTGTGTTGTGTGAGCTCATCTGTGTTGATTTCCGGGTTCTGTGTGGAGTTGCGTAGTAGACGCCTGGGCGCATTTGCCTACGCAGCTCAGTCACGTCACGGATAGAGGCGGGGAATATGAATGTTTTCATAAAGTCTGTTTCAGGGGCGGGGGATTTGATTTAGTGCCGCAAAAGCAGTGCAGCCAGGGCGATCGGGGGAAATGATAGGATTATCAGAAAATGGCGGCTGATTTCGAGTGCGTTAATGGACGAAAAGTCGGGTAAGGTCCATAGGAAAGTTTTCTACGATCTACCGAGTTATGCTTAAAAACACATGGCCGAACCGTAGGGACAATTAAAAAAAAGTCCCGGAACTATCCTTTAAGAAAGTACACTCCACGCCAAAGCTTTGACAATGTGATTATGGTTGGATGGGAGGCTAAATGCATGGGTGAATAGTCGATGGATGAGTGGGTGAATATGGAAAGATCAATGGCTGGATGTCTCGGTGATAATGCACTTTCAGGCATATCTCATACATGGCTTTGGATTAGATCACATCAACATCGGAGGGACAGCAGCGTGCATTTATCTTGACCCTCTGGCGTTCTCCCTGCCTCTACTTGATATATTTAGTGTGGATTTCTCACTATAGGCCTTTCCCTCCAGGTTTGCCTTCTAACTTTAGAGACCTAACCTTTCCGGTTTATTCACCCGCTTATTTTTAAGTCAATTTTACGCTGCCTTTATCATGCGCACACATTCCTCTTGCGCCTCACTTCCCTGCCCAATGATACTAATGTGTCATGTTAAGATTTCTCAGGCGAGACTTAGCATCTCTGCCCCTTTTTAGTTTAGGGTAGCCCAACATTCTGCCTGGTATAGCTGTGACACTCTAAGGGTCAATTCTTCACTTCTATGGATGTTTGTGTCATAGCCCATGCAAGATGTACTAATTTGTATATTTCACTATGCCCCATTAGCGAGAAAGCTCACTTAGCCAGAAGGAGCACATTCTATATCCCTTATATTTATCCAATTCACCTACCAAAACTCGGCACAGAAAAACATGTCTCATTACATTTTACAATGGACCCCTATAGCATAGGCTAAGGTTAGGCCTTCCTGCTACATAAGCTTGCACTCTCATTCTCTCCCCATCACTGGATGCTATCAGAGTGTGGCTCCAAGAGGGAGACTCATTTGTAATTTCTCCCTTTTGTATCCTTCAACTTTTCTTTCAGCGCACAGCCAACTCCTGGCTCTGACACCTCTGTGAGCAGGCTCAGTAGCACCAGGTCTCTTGAGGACTGCCATAAGGGACACACTACAATGATATGGTCTCTAAATCTCCACAACATACAGGAACTCTTGAGCATAACTCAAGGCCATCATACATCTACAACCTTACATATAATGTAAGCCAACAACACATTGCTCTCCTTACTGACAAGATAATGGATGTGCATATTATGGACAGCCCTTAGTCTTTTCATTACCATTTTGGTCTGAACCCATACTACGGTACATGCAACATGCAACCCAGCTAACTCTACGAAGCTATCCTCATGTTCGTCTTCCCCTCCCCCATTCCCCCTGTCACCTTTGTCTTTGGGTCTATCTTTGACTTTACCCCGCTGTTCCCAATTACTGCTTACATTTATCATCATTTCCTTCTCACCGCACAGACCATGGTCTGCTTTGCACCCTGGGTGGGGTCACAGTTCAACCACACGGACAAGGTATCTGTGCTCTAGGACCACGACAGTGGTGAAAAAAGCTAACAAACACAACACTGACATTTCTAAAGTATGAAACGTGGCAGAGTGCAGCATTAATATCAACGTTTACTTAAAACTGCCCTGAAAAAATGACTGGCCATCTTAAAGGAAAGAGATATTCATGCTTTAATGTAGAATTACTGACCAATGCTTAGTTGTGACAGGATCCGTCTCTCACATAATTCAAAAACGCAAAGTTGTGGAATTTACACAAGTGGAAAAATATGCACAAAGCATTTTCAGAAACGCCTCATACAGTTAGTAAATAATGTTTTCTTTTGAATGCAGAACTTGTCTTACTTTACTCAAAGCTCGTGGGTATACTAGTCTTAAACTCTGTACAAAATTCCTTCACAGAGGTATAGAATTCTTAAAATCCTAAAAGCAAACGCCTTGTGCAAAATGTCTGACGTGTGATGTTACAAGACCAATCAAGACTCAATAAAGCCTTTTGCAAATAACTTTTGTTAGAAGGCCGTGGACACTTCCATGCCAGCCTGGTTATTATCCCGCAGCAGCCTGGGAGATGGACAGAAAATAGCAACAGCTCAAACTACTGATTGTAATTCAAAAAGAGCTCTGGGCTCCCACTACCAATGCCTACATTCGATAACCTGAGGGGCACGGAAGGCACCAGTCTTCAGGGCATTGAAAAGGGTTTGCTGGGTTTGGAACCTCGCCCACTTACAGTCCTGGACATATGCAGACCAACTATGCCACTCACACACACATTAAAATGCCTCCCTACAGACCTCAAAAGGTAGAACGCTACACCTCTGCAACAATGCACCCTAGCACCACATGAACACAACGTTCCCATCTGTACACAAATGCTGCTATGCCCTGGATACGGGCTACTTAGAAACGGGCCCACACACACAGTACAATTGTTCTGATCTGCTAGCATTAACACACAGCAAAACTAGCTTGCCTTTTCTTTCCTCTCTCCACACTACCCGAAACCAACCCCTCTCTTTCAGGTATGGCAGAACAGCTGGAGACCATGCAAATGACAACAATGTTTCGCATACTTGCCAGTAACATAAAATGAAAGCAGTCCTCTGGCACCTTCACAATTCAATCACAGCTGTAATGCTCCGAATACTTCCTGGTAATCTTCATTATGCCTAGTTCTACTCTTCTTCGTCACAGTACTTGCTCTATGAAGAACCATCCGCTTTCCGGCAGAACCCTTTCCCAATTTTATTTTTTTCCTTCCTTTGGCGGCTCCTCCTCAAAGCTAAGGGTATATATAAAGCATCTGACCTGTCCCATAATCCTCCTGTCTAGAACCAAAATACCCAGGACGATTTTACCACCAAGGAAGATGAGGCGGACCATCAGTACTGTTACGAGGATGAGTAGGACTAGGCGTAATGAAGATTACCGGGAAGTCATCAGAGAATCATAGGATTGCTCCGTGAGTGCTGTTCGCTGTAGCGCGAGACGTTGGCTTTGCTGAGAGAGAGATATTCTGAGAGACGCTGTTGGGCATTTACCAGATATTGCTGAGAAAGCTGTGGAAAATCATAGGCTTGTAAGGAAGGCATGGTATCAACAGTAAGACAGAAGGTTCAAGTGTGTTTATTGAACTTCAACAAGTGTATGATAAACGCCTATCTAACCCTAAATCTATAGATTGGAGCAATCTATGCACATCAAATAATAGAAAACGCTGTCCTAGTCATGTTGCGTCAAAATAAAAAAATAAAAACGTATTGCCAAACCCTACTCTATATAACAAAAGGTGTGTGAGATATTGCAATGCATAAATAAGTGTTCAGGAAATAATAGGTCAGAATGACTGAGTAAACGTGTTCCCCCTTCCCCACGTTTTCAGGCACGGGACACAGCGGCTCATTGGAGCTCGGAACACACTTTTGAGCCTCTGGATACAGTTCAAATCAATGGCTATTTCTCAAGGTTAACAAAAGTCTTCGTTTCACAATGCGGCTTACAACGGGTCTCCCTTTGTTGGGCTCTGACCTTTTTCCATTATTCACTTGGGTCAAAGACTTTCGATTGTGCATGGGATGTTTGACTCTGACCCTCAAATGACCACTTCGACTTTATTCCTGGCCTTGTAATGGTTTCTAGTATCTGTAGTTCTCATACAAAGTTCACCTTGCTTCCTCTCAACCGGGGTTACAGTATTCAACTTTCGCAATTTCTCTTGTTTCCCTCCGTCAAGCGCAAGCTTTTTAACATTACTTCTCTCTCTTCAATCACATCAGAGTTCGAAACACATCTTACTGAGACTCGACTGGGCAGTTTCCCTTCGCCTGACCACTCGGTTGTTTTGTACCCTTCTTTCAACACAACACAGTCCAAAAATGATTTACCGGTTTTCCTGCAATCTTCTTGCGTCTTTCAGGGTCTCCCTCCACCAGGTTCGGACCCTCTCCCAAAGTTCACAAGGGTCTCTCTCCCTCTCTCTGCCGGGCTCAGAACCCTCTCAGGGTTCACAAATGGCCTCCCTCTGCCGGGCTCAGACCCCTCTGCCAAATATCTAAACAAAACGAAAAAGAATGTCTTTGGACTTCCAGTCCCATAATGCAGTTCTTGGCATTTTGCTCACACTTCCTCAGCTCCCCAAAATGGCATTCACATGGTTTAAGGAGCTGCCGGATGAACAGGGGACATTTACCTGGTGCCAGGGTCTCGCCATCTGCCGCCCAGTGGCCTGGGCTCTCCTGTTTAGCCCAGGGGAAGAGCTTTGTTGTGGGTGCCACCAGGAAACCCCAGCTGCTCCTAGTTTAGGTCACCTGGAGGCACAGCTTCCACTCCACACTGCAGCCTCCCTTGCAGTCAGGCTCAGTGTCTGGGTAGTTCTCTCTCCTCCAGGCCTTCCAGGTTCCTCTCAGTTCCACAGGTCTCTCTCTGGCATCCTGGCACCTTCCAGCATGCCCACCTAGCTCAAAGTGCGCTCACCTGCTCCGCCTTTTTTACTTCCTGGGAGTGCCAAGTGGAGTCAGGTGTAAGTGGTTAGAAAGGGAGGCCTGACCTTGCCTGACCTCATTAGAGGGACAGTCCAGTCTTAATATAGCATAGTTTTTCTTCTGTCTCTCAGCAGTTTTTTGAGATCTTCATTGTCTCAGCTCCCCTCTTCCTCCTCTAAGTGTTTGTAGATTAAGGAAACACTGTGTGGAGTTTTGTCCAAATAAACAGGGTGAGTGGATGATGGTAAATAAATGCATGTGTGTGTGGTTTCAGAGAAAGGTACTGGGGCAGAATGGAACTGGTTTGACGATATACTATTTCAACTGAATTGATACTTGTTGGAATTAGGTAGGGTGCAGTGGGTCAGGATTTAGAATAACCTAAAGGTGGAGGAAGTGTCGGAAAGGGGGGAATACTGCGTCTCGCCATCGGATGTCCCACCCCCATTGCGCAAGATCCCTCACCCAGATGATCCACCCGCACTTGTCCACCCCCAGGGTCTTGATCCAAGGGCAATGGCAATACCCTGGCCACCTGAGAAAGAGATCCCCAGGGTTCAGCCAGTGAGACACCTTCAGGTTTCTCACAGGCCCCTCCCACTAGACACTGGACGTACTATTTAAGGAGTAGCCTGTATGCATCAGCACGCGCGCGCGCGCATCACAGGAGTACTCCATGAGTGCTGTTCGCTGAGTAGTGGGAGACGCTGGCTTTGCTGAGAGAGAGATATTCTGAGAGACGCTGTTGGGCATTTACAAGGCGGTGTGCTATACAACTACTACTGTGACTGTGGAATTAAGTATTAGGGTCAAATGAACATTGATCATTGAAAATGTATGAAAACTTTTGCGACATTGGCCAGAAAGCTGTGGAAAATCACAGTCCCCTCCCACTAGACATTGGAAGTACTATTTAAGGAGTAGCCCGCGAGCATCACGGAAGTGCTGTTCGCTGTTTGCAGGCTTGCGGCTGAGAGTGGGAGAGGGCTGCAGAAATGAGTACATTTGGGATCATTTAAATTTGTAACCATGACCCAGATAAGTAATGCTTGCGACATAGTGGAATTAAGTGGCATGGGGACCGCTGTCACTGTGCCTATGCTCGTGCCTGATTTAGTACGGGAGCGCTGACTACGGGCGACAGTCGGGAGTCTACTGATATTGTCACGCCTTTTACACCTAAACTAGCTATTGGGTGCGCTTATCCTCTGAGACATCGTAAAATGTGTACCCCAAAAACCATCATGGCCCCATCGAGTATAAAGAAAACAACAAAGATTACTAAATATTATCTGAAAATTGAAGGTCTTAACGCAGTTGAGGAAGAAATCGCTGTAAAAGAAATGATGTCTTCTGTCTGACTTAAATGATTCATTGAAATGTATTGGATCCAAATTAATAGAAAGGGTATTGAGCCCCACTGTCATTAGCAATAATATGTCTAACCAAACATGCATATTGCAACATCAAATAACAGATCCTGGTTTTAGCTCCAGTCAAGCGAACATAAATGTGACAGAAATGGTAATACCATTGGTGGTGAACTCACAAAATAATGGTGTGGCCCCAGACACCCAGGTAATGTCCACATCTGTAATAGCTGGGGAGACACATTGTCACAAAGAGCTATCGATAGATAACTGCACATTAGTTGAGAGCCATGACTGCATTTACAGAAATTAATTTATTGCCAATACTTTAGAGATATGAGAAACAATGTGCAAAATACCCAACCCACTCCAACACATACCTCCTCACCATTTCATGCAGACACGATCAATAAATCGTGATATGGTTTAGATATTGAAGTGGGGGGAGCGGAGGAAGTGTACGCTGAGTGCAGCCAGGCCCCATCCATCCCCACACCACTGCGTGATGATTATTGCGAGTTGAATGGTCTTGAGGCAGATATAAATCGCTGAAACCGCTACAGATATTGTGCAAAAGTGGAATACTAGTGGTACGAGTACTGAAAGCATCACTTCAACGGCTATATTTGAAGTTTTTGAAAAATTGTTAACTATGGTGGTCGAAAGGTGAGAGTAGAAAAGAACATAGATATTCAGTCTCTCGTTCTTCAAAAAAGTATTAATCCAAGTAAGAAAACCTTAAGAGAACAAGGCACAAATACTGAAAGTGGTACTGGTCAAATACATAATGCTGTTGAAAAAAGGGTTGCAATGTATAGATATTAACATGCCTAAGGAAAGTACGATTACAAGATCTGTAACCAGTTTGTTATCTGAAGAAAAAGAGGTTATTCATCTTGTATCAAAAGGGAAAAAGGAAAACATGCTGGCAAATTGAGGCAAGAAAATAAAGAAGCGTATGAAAATCCTGCAGGCAGTAATGTATGGAAAACGTGCTAATGAGAGTATCAATATGATAACTAAAAATGCACGTGTTATAGGTCAAGACAAATGTCAGAGTTAGATCTGAATAAAGATCTGAACTTGGGCAGTAAAAAGAGCCAGATGATAGTAAATTCTAAGAAAAATAGGAAAACCCTAGTGGAAGACATAGTGAACAATAGGAATCCACTGTCCCTCGCATGTTGAAAAACAGTTGAAGGTCTGAGTGTAGAATGTGCGAAACAAACCATGTGACATTCGGAGCTACAGGATTGACCATGTAGCTGGGAAAGGATTATTGAAGAAAAGTAATAGTAATCCTGGTGTTGTTGACTTGTGTAAAGCCTGCAAAAAAGAAGAAACGTAGCGAGTGTGTTAGCACAGATGATTGTGCGCTTGAAGAAGTTCACTGTTATTTGTGGATGAGTGTGAACCTGGGGTTATTTCCTCCACTGAATGTAGGATCACTAAAGTGAAAGACATGAAGGTGACAAAACAAGGTTGGTAAACTCCGCCTCTCAAACCATTACGAATAAGCAGTACAGACAAGATGAAAGAAATATCCAGACTAAGCGTATTAATACTGAGCCCGAAGTAGAAATAATAGAAAAAAATAAGAGCCTTACAACCAAAGCCCATCGCCCTTATTAATCAACATGCCCCTCTAAATTGCGCTGCTGTATTGCAGATTTTACATAATGTGGTCCCCTTACGAACTATCACTACTGAAGATATAGAGATTGTGGATCAAGATGAACATAGAACCATGGTAGCCTCTAACATATGGTATGGTTCAAAGCAGAGGCCACGCTTGATTACATACTTCATTATGAATTTACTCGCTTTAGGCTCGGTTATAGTTGTGGGACTGTGTAGATGATGTCGACCAAATATAGATCTGTATCTCCGTCCTGCAAAGCATCCCAGAAAGGGGTTTCTAGCACAACCCCGATGGAAGGAGGTGAAAGGAGGAGTAGGCATGAAGAGAGGGCAGTAAAACATTGAGGGAACACCGAGATGTTTATCAATGAGAATACCACTAGCGATGATGGCTACTGGCAGTGGCTCCTAAAAGCTTTTAAGGCTCATTTTATGAAAACATCTTGATGACAGCAACATCCTATATTCTTGGAATACAAGAGGGTTCTCCCATTTAGATGCCGACGATGGTTTTAAGTCAGCCCCAGTCAATACAGCAAAATAGAACTACCAAAGAATGTCCTAGGCTGAGGTATTATATCACCATCACCTCACAATGCTAAATGGACACTGTCGGTGATGCATAAAAAGTCTTGCTTCCACCATCGACTATGTGTTTGTGAACCACGCAGCTCTTGAGATGGTGGAAGATAAGGCATTAATAAACCATGAGGAAAGTGATTGCATGCCATTGTGTGTTAGAATGACATCTGTGAGAAACCTGAAGGTGTCTCACTTACTAGTCCCTGGGGATCCATCATCAAGGTGGCCATGACACAGCCATCGCCATTGGATCCAGTTCCTTGGGATGGACCAGTGCGGGAGGGTCACTTGGATGACGGGTATTCGGGAAGCGGAAAGTGGGAAGCGGAAAGTGGGACGCCGAAGGGTGAGACGCAATACCCCTTTCTTATGACAACTTTTCCCCATTCGACCCCGTAGGATATTTAGAAACCCTAACCTCCTCCTTTTCCAACACGAATGCTTTCTCACACTGTGAAAGAACAGACATCCACCAGAGCCGTTTACCGGACATGCCCAACACAAGGGTCAGGCAGAGTCAGGCAATTGCCGAGAACTTCACACACCCGACTGCCCTTTCCCTTCCCCACAGGGATAAAAGGTCGGAGCACGAGAGCACACTCTGAGGAAGGCCAAACACACAAGGAAGCAGCTATTCCGGGACGCCAGTTGAAATGGAGGAAGGCGGTGAGACCTGAAAGGACGACAACGTCAGCGTTTACACACTCTTCACTAGTTTGCAATGTATTCCCCTCCTCCTCACCTGAATCAGGGTCCTCCTGTTGTAGCTCTTGTAGTCTCCTCTCCCAAATACTCTTTTTTTTTTATAGATGGGTATGGCTTGCCACGGAATGAAGCTACCGTGGGAGTTGTTCTCAACGACCCAGTGGCCCCTTCCCGGAACAGCCGGAAGAGGGGAAAAAGCCCTAAGGCACAAAAAAACCCTTGAAGGTGTAGACAAAGTTCTTCCAAGAAGAGCCCATGGAGACTGGATTTAGAGGAGAGCTGCCACGTATGAATCCGTGTTCGCTAAGAGAGCGAAGGTAACAATAGAAAGAGGCGCGGGTGCACGAGGGCGGAAAAGACAAAAGGAGTAATGGTAAGTTTGTACAAGGTAAGGAAAAGAGAATGGAACAGGAGTGTGCGAGAGGAGCCAGGGAAAGGGGAGAGCGAAGATGGAAGAAGCCGCACCGCACGGAGAAAGCAGAGACGAGAAATTAGTTGAAAGCCGCCGGAGGGAAGGAAGGAAACAATGGAGAGCAGCGTACCATGTGTACGGAAGAGGAAACGACTAGCGAAGCCTCCCAACAGAGGAAAAGCAGAAACGCCAAGCCAAGGGTTGCAACACACTGTCCGCCGGAAGGATAGGAAACAAATACCTTCCGGCGGGTAGTGCTTACACAACTAGACCGCTAAGTGCCCCTTCGGAAGACGTGACGGCGCTAGCAATGGCGGACCAGATGCCAGCGATCCCACAGGCGTCTGCCCAACCGGGGCATGACAGACAAGGAGGGAATTGCCCTTGCCCTTTTCAACCCAGACCCACAAAAGCTTCCAAGAAAGCAAACAAAAGACTGGGAATTGCTGCTGGTGAATTGTGTGACAGATGTCAACGGTACGCAGGGCCCTCGCGCAATGATAGCCAGGGTGGGGAGAAGTGCTTGCCGCTGTGGTACCATCCTTGACTCCAGCGGCAAAGGAGAAGCCAAAGAGTTCAGCACAGCCTGTGAGTCGGAGAACGCTGATAGCGGACCAGACTGTGTTAGGCTCAGGGTTGCAGTGGCAACATCATATGTGACGAAAAGAAGATAACTAGACAGAGGTCTTTTGTGAACAAACTTGGTGCAAGAGATAGTGTGTTCCGACCAAAGACCTCTGGCTGGTACCCATCTCTTGATCAATGAGAATGTATTGAACTATGGTTGGTGAAACTCCAATACCAAGAGGCCCTAGGGGAGGCTGGCGTGGGGTGTCAAAGTGGTCATACAAGGGTCAAGTCAAACCCCTTGTACAGTTGAAAGTCTTTGACACGTTGCAGAAGCAAAGTGAACTATATTTCTGGGGCAAATGCGAACCCGACTGAGGGATGCCTGCGAGTTCATTGTGGTGATCGAACTGGGAGTAGCCTGACTGGAGGCTTAAGCAAAAGCCTGACTGGGGGCTGAGACCCAGACTTGGGTACAGAAAAAACATAAGGGGTCTAGAAAGATTGTGAAACTCTCACTTGCCTTAGAACAAGATTGACCGCACGAGACGTGACTGCCCTTCGGAAGTCTCTGTTTGAATGGGCAAGTGATTTGGGAGGCTGGTAAAAGAAGGTCTCAGCCCAGATGAGGGGGACCTAAGTAAAGTGGAGAAGGCAAACCGAATGGCTGTTTAAAAATACATTAAGACCTCTGAATATTACAAGATGATGATATATTGATTATAAAGCTAAGTAAAATGAAGAGTAATACGCCTGTGAACATTGTAACAACAAGAGTGAACCCGATCAAGGGATGTCCACAGTGAGTAGATGGTCTGAGCCCGATTTGATAGAGGCTATCGTTGAGAGAAGAATCGGAGCCCGGATGAGGGGGATCCTAGGGTGAACAGTAATCACCCACCTTCAAGACTAGCAGAAGGAACTTTTGTTTTGTTGTTTTGGCAGATCAGGCCCTCTGAAGCAAGATACTTTTCAGGGAAGGGACTTGGGCACAGAAGGCCCTGATATCGAGGAAAAGCAACTGTAAGCTCATGCTGGAGAAGACCAGGAATGTGCTGTGCACAAGAGGCCCACCTTGTCCCGTGCTAAAAACTTTGGGAAGGGAGACCCCGGCCATAACATACTGACTTATTTTGTGAACACTTCTTTCTTATCTGGCGAACATTATCCCACACTATTTTGTAGCATAGTGGTAAGGACTGGCAATAGGTTTTTTAGAATAGGCCCTTTTTATTTAAGTAAGACTCCACTAGGATGGTATTATTATTTGATGGTCGTAGCTTGCTCCCATCTTAGATTTAGGTTTAGATTAGGAGTTTATCTCACCCATTTTTACTGTGATTACTTGTGTCTGTCTTGCTTTGATACCATGCCTTCCGTAGATGTGTAAGCATCTAATGTAAAAAAGCGAGTGTTTGACCTGAATGGTAATAGCTTTGTAAATAATGGAGCAACCCGTATTCTTTGGAACCCTGTTAATCTAGAGAAGGGTAGAATTGTGGCTGAAAGAGAGACACACCTCTTTATTGAACGCTGCACTCATGTTAGTGGAGGTGATGGCTCATTACCCATTCTTGTGTTTTCAATACTAACATCTTGTATCAAAGGAGTAACTCGCACAAAAAGGCATTATAAAAGTATCTGAACGTTGGAATCGTAGGTGTGATTATAGTCGTACATATGATCATAGAATCCAAGTTGTCAAAAAGCAATTCCGAACTAACATTGCTGAGATAATCTTATAGCACGAATAATGGTTTAACAGCTATTGAAGTTAATAAGAACATAAAACTATTGAAGTCAAGCTATCGTTGTTGGCTGAGGGGACACGGATTAAAGTGAGGGACTAGGGTATGCAACAACTAGCAACACATACAAGATTTGGTAATAAGACTGGTATTTAGAGTAGTCAGAGGTGCTGTGAAAAAAGATCTAGCAACAGTGTGTTGGAGGAGACGTGCCACATCCATGTAGAAAAACATTGGGAGCCATGGAACCTGCTGACCATGGTGTGACGCTACTATACGAAAGGTGGATAAGCAAATCATCTGTGACTGACATAATTAAAATGAACAAGCAACTAAAGACCTCTAGGGCGGTAGGCCCTGATGGTACATATAACTGTCTTATTAAGTTATCCGCACATGATTGGGCAACGGTATTGTACATACTGTTCAATCAAATAGGAAAATATGGTCTTGTCCCAGTCACATGGAGGGAGAGCAATATCCTACCAGTACATAAAAAAAGGAAGCTGGAAGGATCCGTCCAACTACCGAATGTTAGCCATGCTGGACATACTGGGAAAAATATTCGCGAGGGTTTTGCGTGAAGAAGTAATGATTCATAAAAATAGCGCTACAAACCCTCAGGCATCTGAGCGCTGCTTATTATTACCCATGGTGTGTGGTGCTCATTTATCGACCTCGGAAGGATGAAAGGCTGAGTTTGGCCCTGCCGGATTCGAACCTGCATCAGCAGGCTCTGCACAGATGTCAAAGCGTGCGCTCTACTCGCTGTGCCATCGGACCGGCTGGATAACAATGAATAATATCCTACCACCAAATCAGACTGGATTCAGGAAGAAATCTGAGACTGCACATAATCTGCTCATTCTGGTGACAGCAATAGAGTATGCCTGGTATAGACGGCAACTTCCAGTATACACTGCTTACTTAGATTTCAGTGCAGCTTTTGATACAGTAATGAGGAACCGCCTTAGGAAAAAATGGATAGCATTGCATATTCCTCTTGCATTGTTAAATATGATAATGCTGCTTCATCAGAATACCATTGTTAAGAGTACGTCTGGATGCAGAGGGCAGTTTGTCTAATCTGTTTCTGACAACAAGAGGAGTTAAACAGGGATGTATGCTGGCTTCAACCCTTTTTAATCTCTATCTTGCAGATCTTGTAGAGGCACTCAACATCCCAGATGCGTGTCCGGTAAAAGTAGGAATGTTAAAGATGGGTTGGCTGGGCTATGCTGATGACCTGCTTCTACTGGATTATACCCCTAAGGGGCTTCATTGTATGCTGGATGCACTGGGAAAATATGCCGAAGTGAATGGGCTACGCATTAATATTAACAAAATAATGATCATGGCATTTTCTGTGAAAAGACATGTTATTTATTTCTTTTATTCAGCATTCGACTCTGAAAAAAGAGCCTTTTGCCAGTAGCCACAGTGTCACTGTTTTTCCATGTTTAAAAATCTCCTGATACCAGAAAAGAGAGAAGACAGCATTTCTCGGGATGTTAACCTTCGTTCTACTCCTTTATGCCATCTATTTTATTAAAAATCTCCTTTAAAAAGTTGATCAATGCCAATGTCAGGGAAACCCTGTCACCCAGAGTCTGTGTAATCCACCACTGGTTTGATGATGCTGATGGTTGTTCATTAATGAATTTCCCGAGTATGTTGGTCCTGGTTACTGTCAAGGCAGTACTAAATGGTGCAGGCTTTCCTTAGAGTTCTTGTACATGCGCGTCAGACCCAGTCTTTCTTGATCTTACTTTCAGGATTTCTCTTGTGGGATATAGGTTCAGCCTAAATCGCATGAAATGTGTATGATAACCCTTGCTTGGAAAAGTCTTTAGATATTGTGTTAAGGCTATGGGCTTCAGGGCACGCCTTTCCGTACAATTTGGACTGAGTCTTTCCTCCTGCATCGTGATCCAGTCTTCTGTCCACAACTTCCTTTTTACCCATGCAGGATTGTTAAGCAGGGTTTCCTCCGTTGTTCCTAGGTTGAATAGGATTGACAAGCCCTTTTCCATAGGCGGTGGCCATCTTTTTTTTTTCCTTTTCCATCGTGACATTGGCTGCGCAAGCAGTGCAGATCTCCTGATTAACATTTCTGAATGCCCTGCCAGGAGGGCCTTGCTTCGCTCTGGCCTGCCTTGGCTTGGGCTGGGCTGGCGGGGCTTTAAAGATCATGTATGCCGTGCTGGCGGGGCATGAAAGCCATGTAAGTGTTACACACACCCCCAATTCAGCTCTAGATGGGTATTGCATTCCCAACTGTCCAGTGATTTAACCATTGTGCCACACAGATTCCACCAGCACAGCAATAGAATAGTGACGTAAATTGACATTTTCTGCAATTCCAATATAATTATACACACGTTTTTCACAGAAACAAGAAACATACTCCACATACATTTTTCTATCAAAGTCACTTATTCATTAATAAATATTTCAAACCTCAAACCACCACAATCTGTAAGAGGTCAGACAGACACCCCACACTCGATAGTGATTCCAACTGCAGAGCTACCTGGAAGCAGGTTGCTTGCCCCAATGACTTCCATCTGCTAGTGTTTGAAAGGTTACCATCATATGTTTATAAATTATGGCTTGAAAAGTACACAAACCATAGTAAGGTACACACATAAATATATAAATGCTTACATTTACAAACTTGTTTGTGTGCCTCATTGTGGTTTGTGTACTTCAAGATGGCTTGAAAAGTACACAAACCATAGTAAGGTATGCACACAAATATATAACATTTATACATTTGTGTGATTACCTTATGGTTTGCATACTTTTCAAGCCATCTTGTTTAAACATTTCTATGTTTATAAAAGATAGCTTGAAAAGTACACAATTCAAGCCATCTTTTATAAACACAGAAATCAGCACAAAGTCCCCAGGTTCGCTGAGGGTTCGCTGCGGGTTAAAGACACCTCTGCGACCTGGAAAAACAAAGGGACAGTAACTTCCTCTGGTGACCCCTCGCGCAAGGGTTCACCTAAGGAATTTACAGTGACTGACAGAAGTGGCAATGCTGTGGGTGGCTGGGACTTCTGTCAGCTTGCCTGACTTAATGGCAGGCGCATCTCCGTTGCGGCTGCTGCAGGATAATGTGTCCTGCCAATATTGCGGTGGGACGGGGGGCCCCGGCAGTGCCCCGGCTCAGTCCCACTTTTGGCAGACTGCCGGGGCCCAGCCCTGGCTGGCCACGTCCATCTTAAAGCACTGTTTACCATAGAAACCAGTGAGTAAAGGTTAATTCACAAAGACAGGCACAAACAAAGCCTCTCTCAGTTGTAAAGAAGCTCTTTCCTCATGCATGATGCCCAGAAGAGAACCTCCACAAGTTTCCTTTTGCTGTCCAGATCAAGCGGTGACTGCCTGGAAAATGCTACAGATACAACAGTAAGGGATTAAAGGGGTGGGAGAGGGAAGCTTTCAGACCAGCGTGCCTGCCAAACCATGATATTGAGCCAGGATTTTTCGATGGGGTCAGAGGTGGGAGGTAGGAGAAGAGTTTAAGGGGTTCCCCGCCATACCGGCAACCCCTGCCACTATGCTTAATGGCTAAAATGGTGCTCACTCAAATGGCCACCTACCACTGATGGTGACAGGAGGCAGTGCCAATCCTGCACCCACTTGAGGCAACAGAAAAGACCAGGAAACTCTGTAAGAGGCCTTGTTTACACCCGTGAATGGTGAACCATCAAACCTCAAACACAGAATAGAGGCAACATATGGGCAGACAGGAACACAGTAACAGTAGTCCCATCTTCCTCTGTCACTATGGCCTTAAAACTCCTTGGCGGGGCATCTGCAGTCCAACATTCCCATGCAGTGCTCCTTCCATCAATTTCGGGAGGACAGAGACAGGCTTATTCCTGCAGCACTTGCAACCTAACCACTATGCTTGGGGTAGGAATCCCCAACATAGTTTCCACTGTGCCATTCTGAAGCTGCTACTGCCGCAACATGGGGCAGCACCGTCAAGGAAACTGGAAGTCCAGTAGATCCTGCAGGAAGCATTGTTGTTTGCAAAGTTGAGAGTGGGAAATCACCAGACTAAATACACAGAATAGTGGCCATGAACATGAGATATTGGCACCATGACCTCAGTCCTATTCTGTCCTACTCACTGTGACCTCAAGGCTTCTGTCTGCGATCCACACACCTTCATGCAGCGTTCCCTCCTCTGTATTTTTATGCTGCCCAATCCCTGCGCCCTGCCCTTTGGGGGCTCAGAGAGGCCTCAAGCCTGGGCACCACCCATCAGAGGGCCCCAGGGTGTCCTATACTCACTAGGCCTGAGGCGGCCCTCCACCCCCTTTCCCCCAAAACCGAGGTCTAAGCCCAAAATGGACCGAGGGAGAAACCATAAACAGAAAACTTAAACCCTGAAGCCCAGCAGCAGGGTCAAGGCTTCTGGAGGCAAAAGACTAGCAAGTCAGAAAGCCTGGGCACCCCCGATCCTTTGCCCAGCAGTGACTCCAGTGTGCCCCATACTCACCAGGTCTGGTGCTGCCCTCCCAAAGCCCAAGTCCAGCAGGGACAGAGGGGAAAACCACAAACAGCATTGTTAGACCAACAAAGCGCAGCACCAGTGTCAACATCTCCAGGAAAAGAAGGGGCCAGCCCAGCAGGCCTCTTCCATGTTCACTGTCCAGAAGGAAAGAAAGTAAACAGGAGGACCATGGGAGTGGTCATGTGCTTTATACGCCAGGCTATGAGGGGGAATGGCCAAAGGAAGAAAATATGGGAAAGGGTTCTGTTGAAAGGTCAGTTACAGTAAGTACCGGGACGAGGAAGAGAGGACGTGGGGGTACATTATAAATTATGATTGTTTATTTATAGAACGCTTATACACAGGTGAAGTGCTTCAAAGCGCTTCAAGGTGGGACGGGAACACGGGAATACAGAGTCATTTTTAGGGTTTGAAATTTCCGAATGAGCTTGTAAAAATGACTAGCAAACTTGTCCTGACGGCCTTACTACAAGTGCAGGTGTAAGAGAAATAGCAAGGAGCAAAGGGGGAGGAGAGGGAGAAGAACATACAGTCTGTAAGCTAACATACTCGGCCAACAACGTTTCAAATAGTGCAAGTGTGTGACAGATGGTATGGCGCTAGGGGTGGGCAGGAGGGGAGAAGGACATACAGAAACAACCTTACTAAGCCTGGCGGACCAGGTCCAGTACATTCTAGATAACGTAAGGGCCGGACATGGAATGAAGGGAGGGGAACAATGTGTCCAGTCCAAGGCCCTGGGTTAAGTGCAGAAAGGTTACCATTCTCAAGGAATGAGTAAAGAAGTGCAAAGGTGGTGGGTGGAGTGCAGAGGCCTGGAGGTAAGTGCGAGGACTGGCAGGGAAGCCAGAGACCTGTGTGGCACTGGAAGTGTAGCAGGCGACCAGTCAGCAAACAGAGCTGAGTTAGGGACTAGGGCAGTATGCAAGAAGAGAGAGGAAGTTAACAAGGGAGAAAGAAGGAGGAAGAGAAGAGGACAGTTTTTAGGAGATTCCGTAACTTAAGGTGATCAAGCTCAAGACAGAGAGGCAGGGAGACTGTTCCAGAGGGAAGCGCCTGCAGAGGAAAGAGATCTACCACCAAATCTCTGTTTTGAAAATCGGCTCACCTGGAGAAAGATGGAGGCAGATGAGCGGAGGGCTCTAGAAGGAGAGTATTTAGGGAGAGAGAGTTGTGGATAGTGCGGGCCAGGCCCCAGAAAGCCTTGTGGACTATACAGAGGGTCTTGAACTTGATCCTTGCAGCCACGGGTTGCCAGTGGAGGTATTTCAGTGCTGGAGAGATGCAGTCCCTGGGCTTGAGGCCAAGGATAAGTCTCACAATTCTGTTGTGGATGAGTTGTAGAGGTCAGAGAGTGGAAGTAGGAAGATTGAGAAAGAAACTATTTTAATAGTCAAGTCTAGAAAGAACCAAGGCTCTAGAGAGGGTAAGCCTCTGCGGGAAGGTAAGAAAAGGTTGAATACCTCTGAGGAGGGGTTTATAGTGATAGCATTGAATGCAAAAGCATCGAAAAGAATTATCTTTTTTTTAATGGGGGTCCCCCCCAACTCGTTTTTTTACCCCTTAAAATCCATTGAAACCTTTACCTTTAAAAAAAATGCATTTTTCGATGCTTTGTATTCGATGGAATCACTGGATACCGTGAGGAGGTGCAGCTGGTAGTGAGATTTTTTAGAGATGTCCAAGATGTGAGAGGAGAAGAGGAGAGTGGAATCAGAGATGAACCCGAGATTATTTTCCTCACTCTAGTGGGTGAGGGCGCAGGGCCAAAGGAGGCCGGCCATAGTGACAATGGGAAAGCAGGAGCGGGGGTCCCAATGAGGACGATCTCTGTCTTGCTGCCATTGAGGCAGAGATCGTTCACAGCACACCAGGACTGAATTGCGGACACAGTCAGGTATGAGCGAGGAGGCCGAGTGTAGCCTGAAAGAGAGCTGTGTGTCACCCGCATAACAATTAAAGTTGGAGGTGAAGGCAGAGATCATGCGGGCCAGAGGGGCCATGTAGACATTGAAGAACCAGTGGGATAGATTAGATTCCTGGGGGACACCACAAGTAGAGAGTGATAGCTGAGAGAAAAGACCCCAGTTCCACCTGGGAAAGACAGTCAGGGCCTGATATGTGATCCCCAGGGTGTCACAGATGATAGATCAGGATGTTGTGGTTTACTGTGTCGAAAGCAGAGGAGAGATCGAGAAGAATGAGGACAGAGGGAGAGTTGGCGTCAAGATTTGAGAGCAGGTTTTCACGGGTGTTCAGAAGAGCAGCTTCCGTGCCTCTGGATGCTCTGAAGCCAGAGTGATGGTCATGGAGACAACCAGATTCTGTGTGGGGGGTAAGCTGAGAGATAGGCAACTTATCAATGATTTTTCCAAGGAAGGGAGTGATAGAGATAATGAGAAGAGCCTTTTCTCAAGCATAACACTACTTTGCAAATTATATGCTCCCGCAATCCTGCCACACCACAATTCTCCTCCTTCGGTTTGAGGTGCTCTTCTTTGCCTATGTGCATGTGAATGCATTATTCAGCAAAAGGGGTACTTCAAAGTATCCGCATGTGTTTGGTTTCTCACCTTGTCTTTGATCGGCTATGCTACCAATGGGCAGAGGCAGATGACACAGAATGGTGCATTGCTAGCTAACTTCATTGTGGATAATTGAATGTGTCGTCATTGAATTGAAATTTTATTTGTATTGCGCTCGTACGCAAGTGTTTCAGAGCGCGACAAGGGAAGGGAACAGGGCAGAACAAAACAACGATCTTACTAGACCCAGAGACATTGAGAACGCGCAAGTGCATGGGGGAGGGGGAGGGGAAAAGTGCATGGAAGGGGGGAGAAGTGGAAAGTGCGGAGCAAAGGAGAAACAGATAAATAATTCTGGTCATTCTGGTGCTGTTGCATAGGTTTGTTTCTGCTCCTCTTTAAAGGAATAGAGCGCTAAAAATAATTATTGTCCTGAGGGTTCGGGCATGTGTTTTTAAGCATACGTTGATCGATCGTACAAACATTTCCTATACACCTTACCGTAGTTTTCCTCTTTTTTACATATGTGAAATCAGGCAGCGCCCATCTTGTGATAATCTTATCCGTTGCCGCATCACCCAAGGTGGACTGCCCTGGCGTCACTAAATCATATCCCCCGCCCCTGAGGCTGAGATCACTAGACGCGTACCGCCCATTTCACAACGCCAATGAACGTCTTGTGTCAACATTCTCTGCGCTTCAGCTAATGACGTGTCTCCATGGAAATGGCTGGACCCCTCTTTCCTCAATAAGTATAAACAGACCGCTTCTCATCAGACAACATCAGATTTGCTTTTCCAATCGTTTCACTGACTTTTTTTTTAGTATTCTGTTCCTCGTTTATGTGCTCTGGTCAGCTACCTTCGTTGCTTGTAGCCAGTGCGAACAGCTAGTAGTACTATTACTATCCATTTTTATTTTGCCCCATAATGCCAACAATACAGCCCTACCAGTACGAGCCAGAGTATTCTGAGGCGGAATTACTCGAAAGAGAAAGATGCGCAAACGATAGGGCTTCGGACGACAGTTGGGAGGACGATTCAACAGATCAAGAGCCTGAGCCTAGTCGCATGGACAACATTTTGTCCTGGTGTACCTACAATCTGTGCACGGTAATGCCAACCGGGGTGGAGAACTGCTGCTGCCGAGAAAACTCTGGATGCTTGTCCTACATATCGGAAGGCGAGGCACGGCCGCAATGCGTTACCGAGCTGCATGACTTCAGGGCAGCCTGCCTCACACTGACCGTGTTGAGGATTATGATGATGCTTGTGCACGAACCTCAAGCAACAGTTTGCGCTCGCAATCCAAGTAACGAGTAAGTGTACTCTAGTTGTGATGTCACAAAGTCCACTAACATTTCATGGTTGTCTCGTATATTGTGGTAACTTTGATCTATCAATGCCAAACAAATGTAGTCTTGCAATTCTATACATCACTCGCAATTTGGGGAAATCATAGTGGTCTCTTTGTGTCTATTTCATGTACAACCATGAAGCAATATTTCTTTGTGCCCCAAATGTAATGGAATGCATAGTCGTTCAATATTGTACAGTGTCTAAGTAACATTTGTACTGGCAACAATGCCATTGGATACAAGATTTGTCATTGTCAACTAAGGTGTAATACACTTATCTTGTTCATTTAAAAACTGTTTGTAGGGGCGCGGGGCCAGCCGAGGACCCGTGCGGATGGCTCTTCGGCAAGCTCCGTGATTCCACCCATCCCCGGAATCCCTGCCCCCCTAAAAACGACCCAAAAATCATGCGAAGGCTACCCAGGTAGTCATAACTGCCTTGTGCATCGATGGAGAGGGAAATCGGCCACCACCAGGCACTTTAACTGAAGTTATAAGCGAAAATCCCGCGTAGCGATCTCCCCCCAAGATGGCGACCGCTGTATTCCTCAGGTAAGGTGAAAGCCGCAATATCCTGAAAGGACATGAATATGTCCGGGAAACGTACCGCTGCTCCGTGGTCCCCCCTGCAGGCCTTGGCATCATGGCTAGTTGCGGAGGAAACGAAGAAAAGAAGATTGGCGCTCACCCTCTGAGGCGCGTAGCACGAAGCATGGGCTGCTGCTGGTAGAGGTGGCACACCCCGGAACCTGAGGTGTGTTGCTGTCGGAGAGCCGCAATCCACAGAGGAACCGGAGGGAAGAAAGCGGGCGGTGTTCGACCCCGACCCTGGCCTGAAAGACCTGCGGGCTGGAAACCGATGAGCGAGCTCAGCGGTGAGCAGAGGTGAGCGGGGGACTCCCGCATAGCGGAGAGGCCATAAAGGCAGCCCGGTACGCAACTCATAGCCCCCCCCTCATGAAACCTCGCATACAACTGCGACTGGGACTCCGGGGGGCAAGGTACTGCAGAGACAAGGTGCCGGCAGTGGGAAATCGCGGATCCGAACGGTGGGGTCTGAGTATTCCAACCGCTTCTGACATTCAGAAGAGCTGCAATCAAAGCAGCTCTTTCTCAAACGTCACTGCAGCATACAATTCTTAATAAAAAGGAGCGGAATACACAAGGAAGCAGGGAAAAGGGCCACACGACAGAACACTAATTTGGGCGGTCTCAAAGAAAGGAAAGAGGCACCGTCTGCCCTCCTCACAGCCTAAAGCCGGGAAGTAGGGAACCACACTCGACCCGTCTCTAAAGGACTTTTCAAAGTCGTGGAAAAGGGGGGAAAACACGTCAGATGAGCAACGGCGACAAACAACTCTGACCCTAACACGGCAAGTCTAATCTGAAGCAACAAACAAGATCATAACCCGATCAAGATGTCCAAACAAACCACGAAAACTAAAAACCAAGGCTCGGGAGATATTAAAGCTATGCTGCAGACGACAGACACTCAGAAGCGCAATCAGGTGCAAGCCCAGGTGCACGCCCCCCCTCCGGAGTGTGCTGTTGAACCTGAGGACCCACCTATCCGGAAATCAGACCTGCAGTAAATGCTGCAAGAACTTAAAAAAGACATCAAAGAAAGCGCAAATAGTCTAGCTAAATCCATTTCGGATCTCAATAAAGGGGTCGTGGCAATTGAAAAAAGGATTGACGAAGTTGAAACAGTGGTGACAGAGCAAAGCCACGAGCATGACATCTTGGCAAATAGAGTCCTCGAGCTGGAACAACAAATGGAATGGATGCAGAGTAAACAGGAGGATGCTGAAAATAGATCCAGGCGAAATAACATTCGCATCCGCGGGGTTCCGAAATCGATACCAGACCCTGACCTGCAGCAATACGTCGTGACCTGCTCCGATACATCCTGAACGTAGACGAGACCAAAGAAATTGTGCTGGACCGGACGCATAGAGTTTACTCTGCATTCCAACTCAGTAAGAACCTAACTCCAGATGTACTAACCAGGATACATATGTTCCAACTGAAAGAGGACATCATGCGAGCGGCCCGTAAAAAGGAACCCATTAAGTTTCGCTCCAATTCAATCCAATTATTCCAAGATCTGGCCCAAGCCACACTCGCCAGAAGGAAAAAACTGAGGGTGGTCACAGACTAGCTGAGAACTCAGGAAGTGCAGTATTGCTGGGGTCATCCGACATGCCTACGCTTTGAGTGGAAGGGCCGAAAATTCTCCGTCTCCAAAAGAAGAAGATATGGCAGAACTCATGCAGGAAGGGGAAGAGAGTACCCTCACTGACAAGGAAGGATCCCCATCCCGGAGTGAAGAGACAGTAGGAAGACTTGAAAAAGGTCAGTGGAGGCCAGGATGTCCCCGACCGCGAGGGCGTAATAAGGAGCCTAAGCCTTCGGATCCCACCTGAACAACTGCCAAAAGCCAAGAGATCAGGGAAGATCTTGAAAAAAAGGGGATGCCGATATTATAAAAAGGGGAGACCTACTCTTAGGATGTGATTTCGAGCTGTACCAGATGTACAAGAAACAAACAAACCAAACATCAAACCAAAGGGGGGGGCAGACAGGTGTCCGGATCCCAAATTTCCCGGGTGAGTATAAAACCAGGTGATAAACTGTGAATATAATATGTTGGAAATGTTTTTAAGAAGTTCTGATTTTAGAGTTGGGACAGGGGGGGGAAATTTTGTTTTTTTGTTCTTGGGTGATAAAGTTCCAAAAGTACTTATAACAGGTAAAAAAGCTGTGAGTGGGATCGCAAAAAATGGGACCAATAGTTTATCTGCAGTTATGTCGGAGTTGACATTCGTCTCATTAAATGTTCAAGGAATCAACTCCCCAATTAAGCGGAAATCTGTGGTAACTAGGCTGAGAGACATGCACGCTTCAGTGGTATGGCTGCATGAAACACACTTGCTACCAGGGGATGAACACAGGTTGAGACACAGAGCCTTTCCCATACAATACCTGGCCTCCAGTGGGACTAAAAAGCGGGGAGTGGGTATTCTATTGGCAAAAGGCATTAATTTCGAGAAAAGATTTATCAAAAGAGACCCTTGACGGCCGCTACTTGATGCTCGGGGGAAAAATGATGCATCAATTGGTTACTTTGATCTCAAAATATGCCCCCAATGCGAGACAAGACCACTTTCTACTGGACCTGTTGCCCAAAATTGCACAATGGGGGATTGGGAAAGTTCTAATTGGAGGCGATTTTAATGGAGTAATGGATGCAACATTAGACAAAACCCTCCCAGCCACTTCTAATGATCATACATTCAGACAGGCTCTCGCCAAATTTCGGAGGGACCTACACCTCCTAGAGACTTGGCGTTTCTTTAACCCAAACGATAGATCATACACCCATTATTCTGCAGTACACAGAGGCCACTCCCGAATCGATATGATACTTGTTTCCGAAACAGTGATCCCACAGGTCACGGGATTGGAAATCGGAGTGCGGTGCCTATCAGATCACGCCCCGGGACTACTTAAAATAGAGTTGGACCACCCGCAAAAACAACCCCATAAGCCCTGGCGACTAAATGAAGTATTGTTGAAGGACCTGGGGGTCCGAACGAGTATAGAACAAACCCTACAGAACTACTTTCAGGAAAACATGATTACGGGGATGGATTGGTTGACCATTTGGGATGCCAGCAAAGCTGTAATACGGGGGGAATTCATTGCCCAAACGTCACACTATATTAAGAGTCGGGAAAAGGTGAGACGCAATATGGAAACCAACATACTGAAAGCAGAGGTGGAATACAAGGACAAGGACTCACAGAGGGCATGGCGGGAACTAAAGAAAACAAGAGCAATCCTAGAGATACACCTAGCAGATGATTCAGCACGCCTTCTGGTGCAAACAAAACAATTTTACTATATACATGGGGGTAAAGCTAACCGATTCCTTGCTGCCAAGTTGCAACACCAAAAACTCCGGAACCGGATAACCCAACTCCGCGACCGGAACGGGGATGTAGTGAGGGGGGAGAAAGAGATAGTATAGTATGAGAACATCACCTCTTCTAACAATCTAAAAAAAGAAAACTTAGAGGAAGAAGCCCAAGTCACCTTTTTAAACCAAGTTGTATTGCCACAAATCAGTGAGGCGGATAGGCAACAGTTGGAGGGCCCTATAACAGATGAGGATGTGGGGGAGGCAATAGGGGCACTGAAAGGACATAAGACTCCTGGCCCAGATGGGCTAAGCAACGCATACTACAAAACTTTTAGGTCCATCTTAGTAGGCCCCCTGACACAAATATTTAACCACATTAGAGACAGAGGGTGCACATCCGGGGATATGGGTCCAGCAACTACAATACTACTACTGAAACCAGATAGAGATCCAATGGATTGTGCAAGCTACTGCCCGATCTCTTTACTAAACGGGGACGCAAAGATTTATTCTATAATTCTAGCCCGGGGATTAGCCACGGTACTTCCGGGGATAATTCACCTAGACCAAGCAGGCTTTGTAAAGGGGCGGCACACATACGATAACATCCGTAGGGCCATAGAAGTGATTAATTGGGGACGGAGGTCTGGTCAAAGGTTCTCATTGGCAGCTCTGGATGCTTCCAGAGCTTTCCACAGCTTCCAATGGGGATTTCTACAGCTAGTCCTTGAAAGATTCGGTTGTGGACCAATATTCACTCGTGTGGTATTGGCCAATTTCACAAACCCATCCACAAGACTAATGGTCAATGGGAAACTGACAGAGTATCTCCATCCAGAAAGGCACAAGACAGGGGTGCCCATTGTCGCCCCTGATCTTTGCCATGGCTATGGAGCCACTTGCATGCAGGGCCCACGATCATCCGGGAATCCATGGGGTGGAGGTGGGCAATATCGGTCCACAAAAAATAGCCCTCTATGCGGATGACATTCTTAAATTCCTGAAGGGCACTGGGCACTCCCTACCGGCAGCCATACAACTGCTGGAGGAGTTCGCGAAAGTCTCAGGATTTAATGTTAACTACCCCAAGTCCAAAGCCCTTAATATTTCTGAAATCCCAGAACGAATTCGGGAGTGGGAGAACCAATACCCCCTGAAATGGGAACACAAGGCAGTAAAATACCTCGGGATACAACTGACCCCCAGCTACAATAGATTATACGGGGCCAATGTCCCGGACCTTCTGAAAACACTAACAGGGGACCTGAAACAATGGCAATTGCAGGAACTAGCCTGGATAGCACGCATTACGGCGGTAAAAATGACTCTACTCCCTAAATTTTTATATGTAATGGGTGCCCTCCCAATCAGAATCCCGGGCCCAGCAATCCAATCCTTACAGAAAGAAGTAATGAATTTCATATGGGGGGGAAAAAGCAGAGGATCCCCCAAAAAATACTTTTTAGACCACAAGCCTTGGGGGGACTTGATATCCGTAGATATTTATGGGCAGCACAGGTGGCCCCAATGCTACAATGGGCCGCTGGAGAAAATCGAAATCAGTGGGTCACATTAGAAAAAGCAGCTACCAAGATACCCCTTAAAAACCTGGGCTTCCTTGCCACACGCCACAAGGAACAAGGCGGTCAGTTGTTGGAATCAACTAAAACCACTCTCTGGTATTGGGATAAGGTACTGAGAAACCGAAAGATCAAAGTGGGGGGGGGGACCACTCACACCGATTGCATGTAACCCAGACTTCACCCCAGGAATGCAGACCAACTTCTGGACACACTGGGGGGGCAGAGAAAACAGTTTGGTTTTGGAGGATCTTTACATAGATGGGCCACCTGTGACATTTGAGGATTACAAATCCAGGTTTAACATACCAGAAAGAGAACGTTTTCACTATGCCCAGCTCAGGCATTGGGTCTCAAATGCACGGGTGAAAGAGGGGGCAACCAGGAATCCAACGGGGGTGGAGCTAACAATACAAGAAGGCCTACCAGATAATGGAATAACCAGACTATATCGCCTAATAGGGGGAACAGACCCCGAGGAAAATCTCTTACATGCAAAAGTGGGAAACAGATCTAGGCAGAACAATCCCCGGGGATACCTGGGGCCGCATTTGGCATAGAACCGCTAAGAGTTTTAGATGCACCTCAATTAAAGAAGCAGCATATAAACTATGTCTCTGTTGGTACATTACGCCCGTTCGAATACACTCCATCAACCCAGAATACCCTGCAACCTGCTTGAGAAATTGTGGCCTTCCAGGGGAATTTATTCACATGTGGTGGTCCTGCCCACTAGCCGAAACATATTGGAAGGAGATCTTAAGTCATATTAAAGACATAACTGGCGCGCAACTTCCATTCGACCCACTAGCGGTGCTCTTGGGAGAAGCGGTGGAGGGTTGTTACGCAAACTCTGGGCCTACGGCCACACTTATCACTCATATGTTGAGTGCGGCCAGAATCACGGTTGCACAATTATGGAAAACCAAGGATGGACCAATAGTAGCCATGTGGTGGGTGAGACTGTGGGGAGTAATGGCCATGGAGAAGGTGACAGCAATAGCCCTTGGCTCATACTCAAAATATTTAAACACTTGGCTGCCACTACATGAGTTTATGGACGTCAGAGAGCAGATGTACTTCAAACCCAGAGCACTCCGTCAATCTCTATTATTTGACAAATATGATCATTGAACCTGAGAGCGATCCTACTACCTCCAGCTGGCCATTTGAAACAAAAAGCAGAACACTTTTTCACCCATATGTTGGAATATGTTTGGGGGTGGGGGGGGGTAGTTACTGTTTACTATGTATGGTTTAAATATGAGCAATGGATTTAAATTGCATTGAAATCCCAGGTTTGTGGTAATTGAGCTGGCATAAAATAATGTACGTTTGTTAACA
Organism: Ambystoma mexicanum; assembly: GCF_040938575.1. Taxonomy (NCBI): domain Eukaryota; kingdom Metazoa; phylum Chordata; class Amphibia; order Caudata; family Ambystomatidae; genus Ambystoma; species Ambystoma mexicanum. The sequence continues at coordinate 1,480,547,610 of NC_090923.1, read as the reverse complement.
ACTGGCTATTAATATCCATATGTTTACGATGCTCTAAAAACTTAAATAAAGTTGTTTTAAAAAAAGACTGTTTGTATCTTTCTCTTTCACAGGTGGTACAGGCTGGTGGCCTATCATTCTTTTACATGGTGGCTTCATGGGAGGCTTGGACACAGCGTTCGACGAGTAATACACGCCTGTGTCGTTGGTGCCATTAGAGAAACTTTCCCCAGTGACAGCGGTCAGTACAGGGGATTTTCCCACACTGTGCTGCAACCCAATGTGTAGTACATTTGAGCCATCAAAATCAGCAACAAAATAAAACACAACAGAACTTTTATCAATGGTTGTTTCAATTCTTCAGTGAATAAAGTTTGTCTCCATTCAGCAGTGTTCCGGGCCTTGTCTGCACGCCTCATGCCCATCCATTCATCCCCCCTCCATTATCAAAGGCAGTTCGCACCAGTGGATGTGCGCTGCCAAAGGGGGCTGGCAGGTGTTGGAACGGCCAAGGTGCCAACACCATGTACACTTCAAAGCTATCTTACGCGCAGTGGCCATTGTACACATGGCCTAGCCAGACCCTGTGTCTCCAGTCAGGCTCCCCTGAAGCAGGCCGCGCCCCTGCAATCTACATAAGTGTGTCTCCATTCTGCAGTGTTTGGCCCTTTCCTGTATGCCTCAGGCCCCTCCATCCACCCCTCCAGAATCAATGACTGTTAGCACCTGTGGCTGTACCCTCCCCAATGGGGGCTGGCAGAGGTTGGAACGGCCAAGGTGCCAAACACCATGTACATTTCAAAGCTAGCTTATGCGCAGTGGCCATTGTACACATGGCCTAGCCAGACCCTGTGTCTCCAGACAGGCTCCCCTTGAAGCAAGCTGCGCCCCCGCTATCCATATAAGAACACGCCTTATAAACGTTATTCATTCACATACACACCCACTTTTCTAATTCTTTATAAACCACTAGATATTTATCATGAGAACATCTTTAAGCACTGCAAGTCAACTTGTGAACGTACTAACTGAGAACTCCTGTGACCACTGCGAGTCAGCTCGTCAATGTGCTACTGTGAACATCTCCCAGTTCTCCTGCTACCAACTACCCTGCTTGCTGAATCTGTTTGTTGGTCAAGGTAAGGGCAGGTCACCTAATCATATCTCCTTGATCTTTACATTTCTATCTATTTCGAACAAACGTACCCAGTAGTGCAACGTTCATTCATCTCATTGCATTGACTTGAGTTTATAATTTGTTATGTTATCGATATATAGCAATTGTCATCAGTGTCAATTGGGATCAAATTGCATCCTTCGCGGACCAGGTCTATAAGCATGTTTCCTTTTGATGCACGATAGTACATTCAAGGGAAGAGTAACGTGTTACGATTTGTGTCACTTCAATGAATTGTGTATGAAAGTTATGCTAAAATACAGCCTGCTAGGCTACACAGGTTTTGCTTCGGTGACCAAAAGATAGATGGCATAGAAAAATGTATGATATAATTCCATCTTTCTCACACTTTTATGCAAAGTAATTTTCGAATGATGTTGACTTTTTTTTTTTTTTTTACAGAATTTCCAATGCCTGCCTGTACGGTTTACAGTTGCCGCTCTAAGACCCATAACAAACCTAAAGGCACTACAATGCATGTATTCCCGAGGAATATAGATCTAATAAGGGAATGGGTCAGATATTGCGGATTTGTACCGGAAGAGCTTGAAAGTAGAGCCCATGAAGTCTTGGGGGACTCGAGGGGTGATCGATTCCGCATCTGCAGCCTGCACTTTGCCACAAATATGTACGACCAATCGCAGTACACAAAGAAGCATCAACTCAGAACGTCTCGTAAATTGCTTCCAAATGCAATTCCGACTCTATTCATGCACACGCTGCTTCAAGTGAGTCACGGTTCCTGATTTAGCTGTAGGCCTTGGGGTACTGAACAGGTACTTACATGGACGGATTGGTGTTTTAGGTGCAAATGTCCCTTATAATACTTTTCATACTTACAAGATTGTATTGCTTTATATCTAAATCCCATTTTGCTAAACATCTGTCCTTGGTTTTAGGAGCATCATAGAAAACGATTTATGGGCACAGATAACTATGCTATAGTGCCCTTGGAAATAAGCATAACATTTTCATAATCGGTTGCTTTACATGTCAATTTTTTAGGTTAGGATTTCTAAATCAAATCTAATTTTCTCTTTACAACTCCATGACAATGCACTGAATATGAAGGAGCAAGATTCTGCATCCATGTCTTTCCTGGAGTCAACAACAACTTCGAGCGCGCAATTCAGTTCCGGAAAAGTTTTATGCATGGAATTTGAAATAATATGATCAAATGTACGTATCCTATCGTTTGTTTACATAATGTTTCATTTATGGGTTTTTATTGATATGTACCATTGTCTGCATCACATTGGGTGTGTTCAATTTCACTTTTTTCATCCATACTAAAACAAGTACTGTGTTACAGAGTGATGCTGGTACTTCTACTACAATTACATCATCCCAGAGCCAGAGGTATGTGTACTGACAGTTCCCTCGAATGAAAGAAAGTAGGTCCAAGATCTGATACCATTAGACAGTGACATTATTATAAATGAGCATCTTTTGCAAATTGCTTCAGTGCAACATTTCAATCGGAGGGTTTCGCACAGTCATAGCCATCAATCAGGTGAAATTCTAAATGTATATTTTGACTAAGTGACGTACATGGTGTACGAGGGTATATGTGTAAACCATGTGTGTGATGGAATAATTTGATTTCAAATACGAATTACTTATTTTTAATGAATACTCTTTTCTAGTGATGTATACAAGATCAGGATATAGAAGAGGAGGCACGTGGATCCGAGTTGGCGGGCCAGCTTGCTGGTGCAGTCGTTACAGTGAAGAAGGTTTCACAGAAAACCAAGAAAGCAAGGGTAACTAACAAACAATTTCAAACACTGTTTTGTGCTGGTGCCTTCATAACATGCTTTTAAAAAAAATCTAAAGTGCCATATACTGTATGTTGGATTTACATTGAACATGTTTTTCCAACCCGTCTTCTAGAAGCCCGAAGGTGTACAAACTATTCAGACACAGATAGCTACAGAAATCAGAGATGCTGCTTGCCAAACTGATTTCACCATCGAGCAACCATTATTTGAGGCACAGCGTGTTCAAATCAATAAGCAGACTCGAGATGCTTTTGCCCAATGGCCAGAAAATGAATTGAATGTTACCGGCGAAGCCAGCAAAGTGTTGTTGGACCATTGCTACAATGCGAGCGCTCCACCAGATGAAGATGAAACAATGTAATGAAGATGCATTTGAATTAGTCGCAGACCACTTGACACAATCGACACCCGCCAAAAAAGGGCCACCCAAAGAACAATCGACATTGATGTTTTCTCAGATTCGTGTTCAAGTAACAGAAGCTGAAATAACACCGACTGAAGCATCAGAAACAACATTCATGCAGGATGATAGTCTAATAAAGGAGCCCAAATACACTGTATTTGACAGCTGTTTGATGGCGATTTTAACGATGCTGAAATGTGTGCATCCAGTTCGAGGGGAAGTATGCGGGAAGCCACTGGTGAATGTGACTCGTGTATCACAAGGCAGTAACCTCAAAATACAAGCCACCTGTGAAATGCTCCATGCAAAATGTCCATGGTCCCCTCAACCGATGCTGGGGAAACTGCCAGCTGGAACTCTAATGTGTGCAGCTGCTTTACTTTTCAGTGGCTCTAGTTTCAGTAAATTGCCCAATTTCTGTCAATTTGTGGGACTCCAGTTCCTTTCTAAAACGCAGTACTACAAATATCAACGTCAATATCTATTCCATGCTATTAGTGAAGCTTGGAAAATTGAACAAATGTCTCCGAAAAACGGTTCAGGCTAGCTGTCGATGGACAGTGTGACAGCCCCGGATTTTCAGCAAAGTACTGCACATACCACTTTCAGGACATGGAAACTAAACAAATTGTGAGTTTGGTGGTCGTGCAGGTGTCCGAATGTAAATCCTCAGTGGCCATGAAGAAACTTGGTTTTATAAAATCCCTGGAAGATCTCCAATCGAGGGGAATGCAAATCGACCTCATAGCCACGGACAGACACGTTTCAATAGCCAAGACAAAGTAAGCAGTTTCCAAATATTAGCCATCAATTTGATGCATGGCACGTTGCCAAATCAATTAATAAAAAAATCTCAGCTGCAGGGAACAAAAAAAAGGTTCTGAAAATATTTTACAATGGTCCCAGTCTTTCAGCAACCATCTTTGGTGGAGCTCCAAAACTTGTGATGGGTCTGTGGAAATTCTACTAGAAAAACAGAGGTCACTAATGCACCACTTTTCCAACGTTCACTCTTGGACAGAAAACCAACATTTCCACCAATGTGCACATGGCCTTTGTTGCCAGAGCAGGAACGGAAGAAGAAGTGGTTCATTCCATCTTCACCTCCACACAAAGCTCTTGAGAAGATTGTGTTTGATAAAACTCTAACAAGTGATCTGAAGGGACTCGCTGAATTCTGTCACACGGGAGATTTGGAGGTTTTCCACAATATGTGCCTAAAGTACAGGCCCAAGAGATTGCATTTCGGCATAGACGGGATGCAATATAGGACATTACTAGCGATAATAGCGCATAACGTGAATGTAGGGCGTGAACAATCGAGGACTGTGGGAAACTTTGGGATGCTTCGCTACACAATGGCCTTTACGAAAAGTAGCAAAAAATGGGTGGTCAAGCCAATATACGAGGAAATGGAATTCGATTTTGTGAAAGATCTTATTATGACTGTCTTGGACATACATACTCATGGAATCGCGCGCAATTATGTTCTGAGCACACATATATTGCCACAAAACATTGCAAACGTGCCCTGTCCACCTAAAGCAGAGCTTGTGGAACAGTTCACCTCCAGGTACAAATGATTACCATCTGTTTTTTTGATCAACAATATTCATATAAAGTGTTCAAATAAAGCATCCAATTTGTCTTTTGAAATCTATCCTCTTTCTCAATTTTATTTCAACAAGTACCATGTTTACGAATGCCATACAATGTAATGCTGTGCTTTCACACTTCCCAGTTTCGTCAAGCTACTGTGGGACCTTCACTGATCGTGAGAGGGCCAGATAACAGTATGAAAGGAACTTTGGGGTTCTGCAGTTGCCTTACCAAACAGTTGCCCAAATAGCTGAATAACTACTCGCCCCACAAAAGGGATGAGACCTAGGCTAGATAAGATACTCGGCACGCAAGAACTACTGACTGTGAGCAAAACAGTGCATCAAAGTGGGTTGTTGGTGAGAAATGGCTGCACTCTGACCAATATGTTCATGGGGGCATGTGTTGGGGGTCATTGCTAATTAAGGAAGGAGAGGGTTGGTTGAGCCACCAGCCCCCATACATTATACGCGAAAGTGACACCCTGCTCTTACACTCGTGAGGGACGCCTCTTTTGCCCTTCTGCAGTCATGGGGAAGAAGGCCCTGACATAAGCAGAGGTGGGGCTATTGCTAGACACACTTGGACTAATTTTGTGTACCCTCGACTCCAACTTTGGACAGGCCGCATTCTGGCATTGTGAAGTTTCCCCTCCCCCTCAGTAGTGCCGCACACAGTGAGCACAGACAGCCCCCACCTTTTACCTCCTGCGCCTCCCAAGTCCCTTTCTCATGGATGCACCAAGACAAGATGCTGCTAACAGACTGTATTCATTTAATTCTTCCTCTGAGATTACTGTCCTGTGTGTGTCAGGGCCAAACCATGACTTGTAGTTGTTCATCCATCTCAACAAATGTTCTCCTGCACATCTCACCCCTGCTGCTGGAAAATTACTGCTTGTTCAACCATGTGTCCCTCCAAACCTATTCTTTTCATGTACCAGAAGCGTGACCCTTCCTTGCTGACCACCCCAGTGCACCTCCCAATAAAACAAGACCCCAGCCACAGTATATTCTGTCCTAAAGTAACATGTCTCACTCCACCCCCTTTCTAGGTCTGATGTGCCAGACCGGTCAGGTAACAATCGCGACCCCCGCAGGTTGCCTCAGGGGCAAGACCCCCCACACCGTTCACCTCGCTAGTGACCCAAAGTGGGATAGTACAAACGCACATGTGCAATTTATAGGCCTCTGATATATACTTAAAAGATATAGTCAGCCCTACAGATAAGGGGTGTACCGGACACTTTCTCAGTAAAAATAGGCAAGCACTACCAAAAAATAAACATAGGGAGTAAAAATACTCCCAACAAAAAAAGAAATAAGACACATAGAACATTGTGCCCCTGCTTTCACCCACACAGGCCCATGGATATGTTTGGACCTGTAGTGCATGTGGTAACACAGGAAGAAACTACTGTTATCACTCCCTGATTGGAAGACGTAAACATACATCTTTTAATGTGCATAAATGCCAAGGTGTAAAGAAATAATTATCACAAAATCATTTCCGTTTTCCAGTTAAAACTTATTTTTGCTCACTTATAAAATACTCCTATTGAGAATTGGAATTCATTTTCCTCCATAAAAATCATTTTACTCCCAACTTTAAAAAATAAGGAGTAAAATATTCCTACTTCAAATCTTATCTGGAGCACTGGGTATAGTGATGATCATTATTTAATGCATGTCTAGGATAAGTGTGTAGATCAGTGTGGGGAGTGAGCGCCTTCACTATAGGATGTCTCATCACAGGGGCCGAAATTTTATTTGCAGTCCTCGGAGTCTTACGATTTCAAATGTAGGTGTCAGCGTTACTAGAATATATGACCAATACAGAATAGGTATATGAGGGGTGAGATTGAGGTGGTTCAGGGTTAGGGTTTGGAAACCAGATGCGTTCAAGGAGAAATGCGGTCAGGGGTTCAGGGGACCGCTGCCTAGCAGGAGGGGGTTGCAGCAGGGCTTGCTCAGACAATCTCGTACAAGCACATTTTGTCAGGGCTCGAGACTTGCTCCTTGTGAAAAACGTTTACCTGATTTGCCGCCGTGTGAACATGAGATGGGCTGAGCTGACGGAGGGTGTGGGCTGGCTGTGGGAGTCGCTGGGAGAGTGTGAAGTTCTCCAGAGGAACAAAGTAAATCACTAGAAATCTCACGCGACATTGGTGGATGGCAGCAAACAATTCATATGTTTTTCAAAAATCTTTCTAATGCCACTATGGTCTGAAGGGCTATTGGCTCCCATTCTGAGCGAAGGTCAGCAGCTTTGAATTTTTGCTTGCGAGCTGAGCAAAACCCACGCATCGTACACATTATAAGGTTCAATTGTTCTTTGACCTTGAAAGAAAGGGATGATTCCAAAAGGAATGAATGAAGGAAGAGGGGGATGTAATACCGTCAAATATGATAAGGTTCACCATTCCAAAACTGGACAAAGTAACATCTAATTTAATTTTATGAAAATGTGTTGATATGAACGAGTCTCTGCGTTATGCCGAGAGAATGGAAATGCCGAATATAATTTAAGTTTTAATATAACCAGGTTACTCACCGTAGTGGCCACCTTACTCCTAGTCCATAGTCCCCTTTCCTCCATACTTATGGGACATCTCTCCATCCTGTGGGACGGGACCGGAGCACTTTGTAAAAGGCATCCAAAAATGTGTCCTTGCTCTCTTTCTTGCGCGGGGCCCGGCGCGCGGCCGTAACCCCGCCCACCTTGGTTCTGCGCCTCGCCCATCAGTCCTCTTATATCGCCAGGTCAGAGACCCATTGGCAATAACAGAGGAACCTTATTAGAGGGGACGGCGGGCGGGCGTATGGAAGAAAGGGGACTATGGACTAGGAGTAAGGTGGTCCCTACGGTGAGTAACCTGGTTATACTCCTACGTCCCGTCCCCTTTCCTCCATACTTATGGGAGATTCCCAAGCACTCCTAACAGGAAATACGGGTGGATGGAAATACCCCTTACTGAAAAAGGTTCTTCAGCACAGCCTGACGAAACTGAGCATCAGCTCTTGAGCTTGTGTCAAGACAATAATGCTTACAAAAAGCAGATGGGGAGGCCCAAGTAGCTGCCCTAGCTATGGACTCCCAGGGGACATATTTCTGAAAAGCAACCGCGGCTGCCTTGCCCTGCACCAGGTGTGCATGAATACTCTTAGGAGGTTTTAGCCCTTGGACGGTAAAAGTCTCTGTGATGCAGGTGGCGATCCATCGAGAAATAGTCGCCCTAGACGCCTGCTTACCCTGAGGGTTACCGAAGGTCACAAAAAGTTGAGAAGAACTCCTAAACTCGGAAGTCCTGTCAAGGTAGAATTTAAGAGCCCTTCTGACGTCAAGAGAGTGCAAAACCCTTTCAGCATCTGAGGCAGGATTCGAAAAAAAGACCGGGAGGGAGATCGACTGATTCAGATGGAATTCAGTTACCACCTTTGGTAGGAAGGATGGGTTTGTACGTAGGACTACCTTGTCCTTGTGAAAGACCAAGAATGGATGCTCCACTGACGAGGCCTGGAGCTCACTCACTCTCCTCGCTGACGTAACGGCGACCAGAAAGGACACTTTCCATGATAGGTACTTGAGGTCCACCGTGGCCATTGGTTCAAAAGGTTTATGGCACAGCGCCGTCAGGACTACATTTAGGTCCCACGGCGGGTGCGGACTACGAACCGGAGGGAAGAGGCGTGTCAAGCCTGCAAAATACCTCAACCACTGGGTTACTCAGAGAAAAAGAGCACTGTTCCGTAGAAAGATAAGCGGAAACCGCTGAAAGGTAAGTTCTGCATGCCAGAACGCGAACACCCGACTCTGCTAGGGAGGACATGAAAAACAGCACTGTGTCAATCGTAGCCACCCTTGGATCCAACTGCTTTTCTAAACACCAATGACAGAACCTGAGCCATTTACTCCTGTATTGGGATCTGGTCGAGGGTTTCCTGGCTGCCTGGATAATACGAACGTTATCCGAAGACAAGTTAAGATTCTCTAAAGACTTGAACTCAGGCACCATGCCGCCAAGCTGAGCGATTGTAGGGAAGGGTGCCACATCTGCTGTTCCCCTTGGTGGAGAAGATCGGGGGTCACTGGTAACCTGATCGGCGGATACATCGACAGGTGTTGAAGTTCTGAGAACCAAAACCTGGCCGGCCACCACGGGGCTATGAGTAGAAGGGAACAGTTTACCGAGTTCTTCAGCTTCCAAATTGCTCGATGTACTAGAGGCAGAGGCGGGAAGGCGTAAGCCCTCATGTTGTGCCATGGAATCTCGAGAGCATCCCCCAGAGAGGAGGCTCCCAGCCCCCTTCTGGAGGCATACTGAGGAAGCTTCTTGTTTACCGCCGTAGCGAAGAGGTCCCCATCCGGTGTGCCCCAACGCAGGAAAATCCCTGAGAGGACCTCGCCTTCAACTCCCACTCGTAGCGGACCACTGTCCGCTGGCGGAGGGCATCCGCTGTGACATTCAGCTGGCCCGGGATGTGTACTGCAAGACACCATGAAGCACGGCCCACTCCCTATCTGGATGGACAGGTCCACGAGGGGGGAGAGACTTCCGAGGGGGGGGGGGGAGACTTCGTTCCCCCTTGCTTGTTGATTTAATACATTGACACCACATTGTCCATGCGTATGCGGACCACCTTATTGGCAATGAGCGGTCTGAATGCCCTGAGCGCTAGGAAGATCGCAAGAAGCTCCAAATGATTTATGTGTAGGAGCTTGTCCTGAGGCGACCAGAGGTCCGAGACCTGAAGAAGATTTAACGTCACACCCCACCCCAGAAGGGAGGAGTCCGTCGTGATCATCACCGTGGGGGCTGGGTCCTGAAACCCCACACGCACCGACAGGTTGTTGAGAGATGACCACCAACCCAGGTCCACTCTCATGGAATCCGGAATCATTATCAGCTTGGAATCCGGGTCCACAGCCTGACGCCAGGAACTCTGAAGAGCCATCTGGGTCCGTCTCATCTTGAGACGAGCAAGAGGAAGAGCCAGCACGCACGAGGCCATGAGGCCCAGAAGCCTCTGGAACCACCAGGCCGACATGCTCTCCGACTGCGCAAACATCTGACACGTAGCTAACAGATCCGCCATTCTGTCCCCGGTCAGGTACATTCTGCAGTTGATCGTGTTCCAGCGAAAACCCAGGAAAATCAGGCCCTGCGACACCGTCATGGAAGATTTCCGCCAGTTCACTGACAGCCCAAGATGGAACAGGAGCTGAAGGAGAGACTGGAGATTGCCCGCTGCTGTCAGCGGACAAGGGCTGCGTAAGAGCCAGTCGTCCAAATATCGATACACATGGATACCCTGGAGACGAAAATAGGCCGCAATCACCGACATCATCTTTATAAAGACACGCGGCGCCGAGCTGAGGCCAAAAGGAAGCACTCGAAACTGGAAGTGCTCCTCTCCCAAAGAGAAGCGGAGATATCTCCTATGTGGGTTCCAAATCAGGATATGCATGTACGCATCCTGAAGATCCACGACGCTGAGCCAATCGCCCATCTGCAAGGAGGACCTTATCTGGCCGGGCGTGATCATCTTGAACTTCTCTTGGGGTAGGAAAAGATTGAAAGATTGAACTGGGAAAGGTCTAGGAAGGTGCGCAGGCCAGCCTGGTTGGGTTTGGGCACCGTAAACAGCCGGGAGTAAAAACTCTCCCCTCGCTCCCCAAGGGGAACGGGTTCCACAGCTCTGAGGTCCAAAAGTTTCTGAACCTCTGCTTTGAGGGAGGGCGAGCCCGACAGCTGAAAAGGAGGGTTGAGGGGTGGGGTAGGGGGTAGAGGTAAGCGGAAGCCCGCTCGAGCGACTGACAAGACCCATCTGTCTTCTGTGATGGCCTGCCACGCCTCCCAATGAGACGCAATGCGTCCTCCCACCGGGGTCTCGTGCGAGCGTGGAAAACCCTCATTTAGCAGGTTTATCGGTGGCGGTGCCACCTGAACCTGAGGAGAATGCTGAGGAACGGGAGAAAAACCGCGTCCGTTGTTGCCTACGGCGGTTATTCCCCGCAGGGGTATCCACTCTGCGAGATTTGCGGTCGATGAAGCCCCTAAAGCCAGAGGAAGGTCGACTTTGCGACAACCGTCTCTGGGTTTTGAAAGGAGCCTTAACCAGGACAGACAAGGACTTAGCTGTCTGAGTGCTATTCTTCGTCTTGGTGAGCTCTACATCTGTTGTAGCATGAAAGAGCTCCTTCCCATCGAACGGAAGGTCCAGCACCTTGACCTGCACTTATTTCGAAAATTTAGTTGCGTGCAGCCACGCCTGTCGTGAGGTATCAACCCCCAGCATAAGGCCCCGAGCCGAGGCGTCTACGTGATGAGCTGCAGCCTCCAGGAGATCCTGGGCCAAGACCCTGGCGTCAGAAAGGCCTCCTCTAAAGTCTTCCAGCTTCTCGACCGGGATAAACTCCTCAAACTCCGACAGACCTTTCCACATCCGCACGTTAGCTCCCGCTAATATCAATTCAGCGTTGGCCTGCCTGAGCTGCAAGGCCGAGTTGGCGAAGATTTTCCTCCCGAGGGAGTCAAGGAGCTTGTCCTCCTTTCCCAGAACCTGAGTAGCCGTCGTAGAAGAGGATGCTGCAGGCCTAGACTGCAAAGTGGCCGCAGCCACCACTGTGGAGGAGGGGGGGGACAAGATGACAGGGCCACCTCTTCCGAAGAATGCAGCCTGTATCTAGCGTCAATTTTCTTATTGACAAAAAGTCCAGAGTGTGGCTTTTCCCAGACTCTGCAGACCTCGGCCAGAACGTCCTTCTGCAAGAACAGGCTGGTACGCTCCAAAGGAGACAGGGTGAACGCCCCAGAAAGCACGCCCTCCTGCAGAGCGGGTGCCTCGGGCACTGGAACATCTAAGAAGTTCATCATGTCCAGCACCCGTTCATGAAAAGCTCTGATAGAGCGGGGGAGGTCATCGCTTCCTGATCGCCTTGTGCGTCATCCGACAGATCAGGGTCCTGCTGAACCGTGTCGGGCGCTGCCTTGTCCACAGGGGACAATGGGGGCAAAGGCGGAAGAGTCAGGGGAGGCACCGTAGGCAAGGAAGGCGCCGGAGGAACCACCGGAGGAACAGGTGGAGGCAGAGGCGCGGGAGGGCATATCTCCCTAAATAGCCCTTTGAAATACTCCCTCATGGGGTCGGTACGCATAAGCGTTTGAAATTTACTGAAAAAGGTTTCCTCCGGGGACTGCTTCGGAACCCGACGAGTCCTCTCATGAGGTGGACAAATCCAGGGACGTAACGGGGACGGGTGCCACACAGGCCCCTCCACCGACATATCCACGTAAATCAACGGTGCCGATCATGCAGGCAGCGAAACATTGTGCGGAAGAGGCATCCGAGCGTTGCAGTCATAAACTGGCCGATAAGGATGCGCACAAGGGACTATGTTCACCCAAAGGGCCAAGCCCTACACCTAAGGCCGATGGCGTAGTTATAGGGGTAGCACCCAAAATGGCCACCGCAGTCACGGCAGGAACGGGCGCCATTTTGTCATCATCTGAGGGGAACTGCGGCACGTGAGGAAGTGCGGCAGGGGTCCCAGTCGATGGATCAGGGGTCTTAACTTTAGCCTTAGCATAAGGGACCTCGGCAGAGCCGGTACTGTGAGGCCTGGAATGTTTTTGTGACATGCCAACTGCCAAATTAGCCTTCGAAGGACGGACCTCGGCACTGCCGGTAAAAGAAGAACTTTGCTTCTTTGCCCCCTCAACAGGTCTGGTGTCACTGCAAGAGCAGGAACGGTGAGAAACAGTTTTCACCGACAAGGCCTTGTCAGGCCTCTCAGAACTGCTGGTAGCTTTAGCCTCTGAACGAGGGACCTCGGACCCAGGTCCGGTAACAGCCTTATCTGCACGGGCCTCGAACATCCGTTCGGTAGCAGCAAGCCCACCCAAGGCCTCGGGGCGCACCCCGGTCTTATTTTTGAGGGAAGCCGACAGAACGGCCTCAGAGCAAGCTCCGGTACCCCACGACTCAGTAGAACTGGGTCTACAAACAGCCCCCACAGGAGGGGCCTCGGAGCACACTCCGGTATCTACAGGCCCCTTACGGAGACCCTCAGAGAAAACTCTGGTACAATTATTAGGCTCAACGGGCACCTCAGGGCGAACCCCGGTGGCAGAGCGATCAACGCACCTCCCGGCCCGAGAGGAACCCGGAAAGGTATCCCCCGGCCGGGGTGCTCTGAAAAGTAAAGAACTTACCGGGCGTTTCTTCTTCTCGGCGATGAACGCCTGAAAATGCGAACGAGGAGTTCGGCGGAACACCTCCTCCCACCACTCCAACCGACGTTGAAGTGCCCGGACTGAAAGGGAGTCGCAGTAAAAACAGGAGTCCCAACGGTGATCCGGACCCAAGCACTCTAAACAAAGAGGATGGGGATCTGCTGCGCGAAACGACAGTGACACGATGAACAATCTGGAAAATCTAGTTTGAACGACATAGAAAGACAAGCACGCGATCGCTAGCGAGAGCCAGAGAGGAAAAAAGGGAAGAAACTCTTCAGAGGATGGAAGTGCGTCCAGTCCCGAACGAGCGGATAAAAGGACTGATGGGCGATGCGTGGGGCGGAGCCAAGGTGGGCGGGGTTACGGCCGCGTGCCAGGCCCCGCGCAAGAAAGAGGAAGGACACATTTTTGGATGCTTTTTACAAAGTGCTCCGGTCCCGTCCCACAGGACGGGGAGATGTCCCATAAGTATGGAGGAAAGGGGACGGGACGTAGGAGTACTGACGATTCTATAGACCAACGAGTCAACGTATCATTAGCCGACTGTTATTGCCGGCTTACATTGTACTGGGTTGTTCTTTGTGGCATATTGCAATGACACGCAAATACAACCTGTGTGTGTACTTGTCTTTGTCGGGGGAACATGGGCAATCCAGCATCGAGATGCATGTAGTCCACCACTAGGTTCCCCAGGTTCCACAAACGCCAAATTCTACGCTAATATTTAATTAAAAATCCGTCTATGTGTACTTCGAATTGTAGCATCAGCTTCAGAATCCCATTTCGAGCTGAACGTACTCTATAGCACTAACCTCTGAAGCAAATTGTAGACTACTTTCCATGTTGTTTTCTCTGTGTTCCCATTGTTTCACGTCTGTGTTTCATCATTAGTTTTAACACGAGGCCGAATTCCAGATACCAACTGACGGGTTTTTTAACAGGCAGCTGCAGATACACTTGAATGGCTGGATCACCATAATGCTTTTTTGGGACGATCGTCACGGGCTGATATGCCCTTATGCGTTACTATCGATAAGGAGCAACCTGACAAATCGTTTACGGTGGCCTAGCGCCAAGCTGATGCCCAAGCCTTGCGATTCACGGTGCGTCCAATGCGCTTCTTATACCCAAAAGAAACACCGCGTGACTCACGATAAACATTTGTGGATCTAGAACAAAGAAAAGAAATTACCCATTTGCTTGAATATGGCAATCGCCGGATGTTCTCGGAGCATTTATTGTGAAATAAAAGTACTTTACAAATTGTACAGTTTTGCCATTACCTTTAAAAGTATAGTTTTATATTCAAAATTGTGACGCGCTGTGTTGTGAGATGATGTGTGTTGATATTCCGGGTTCTGCGTCAACCAACGTTAAAATGTAGGTGATGACTGGGAGCATTTGATTACGATGCCCAGTAACGTCATGGAGATAGGCAGAGAATATCACTAGGTTTGGTGATATCAGCCTCAGGGGCGGGGGATATGATTTAGTGCAGCCAGGGCAGTGCACCTTGAGCGATGCGGCAACGGATAAGATTATCACAAGATGGCTGTGATACCCTCAGGTCTGGGCGAGTAACAAATGTAATAAATAAATAAAAAAATAAAAATGGCTGCGCCCTGCTGCCTGATTTCGCATGTGTAAAAAAAGAGGAAAACTATGGTAAGGTGCATAGGAAATGTTTGTACGATCGATCAACGTATGCTTAAAGACACATGCCCGAACCCTCAGGACAATAATATTTTTGAGTGCACTATTCCTTTAATCTGCTCTGCTAGTAGTGGACTGAAACAGAGGATTGAATGTGCCTACATAATATTAGTATAATGGTAAATTTTCTGCTGTTAAATGTATTTTAAGATCCTTCAAACCTACTGCACAGGCACAAAATATAGATTAATTTTTTGCAGTGTTCATTAACTAGTTCCAGCTAATGGATAGGTTGACGCTGAAAATATAACTGAATATCTAGGCATGAGTGAGAAAAGCATGTTTGTTTTGGGTCTCTAGAAAACCCAATGCAACAAGATTTGTGAGCATTATTTTTTTTTACATGCCATCCTTGCACGTTTACTAAATTTGGCATGTGTGGTTGGAAGCTGCTAGTACTTTTTTTGTGTGAACAAATAGGTAAGCTGCATGAACGAAGATGCATGTTAGAAAGGATAAGGTTTTGTGCCATGTAACCTTAATTGCAAAGTCACTAAAGCACTATCCATTAACGTGCTTCAGTAATGCTGCTTTAGTGAAGGTTAAATGACACTTAACAAAATACAAATACATTTTCCTCGAACTTTTGACCTTGCCCATGTGATTTGGCCAGCTAGCAACATATTTGTCAAGCGATCTTCATTAACACATGTCAAATTGTGTGTACTTCCAGGGAGGCGGTAATGTGAAAAAACAATGCAGAACAAACATCTTTTAATTGTTCATTAGGTCTTCCACAGACTCAAAAACATGAAAAATATGTTTTCAGGATGCATACCTTGAAAATGTCCATTTTGATTTTTGGCAAACACCTTACTCTTTATTGGAACAAGTGCTTGCTGTGCCAATTTTGAAATGATTGGCCAATTTGGAGATACTTTTCCAAATACCAAGAATGTATCTATAACAAAAAACGCATACCTCAAATATCACACTGCTACAAAAGGACTCATGTTCTGTACATGACCAAGGAAACAGCTTTTAGTGCAAAAAGAAATCATTATTTTATTTGCCAGGAGAAACGGCCTGCTTGCTGTGTGCGTTTATCTCTGCTGCTCTTGTGAGTTAAGAAATGTTTTGAATAATACGTTATTTAAAGGAACATGACTGACTGTAACCCCAATACTGCCTGGCAAGCACCAGTGGCTGCCCATAAACCCCCCCCCCCATAACTACTACTCAAAGCCCATGCAGAAGAGCGCAAGACGGGGAGAGAAGGCTGCAATGTGAGCGGGTGAGGTTATACTGAGACTGCGGCTGGTGCCGAGCGGCGAGAGCAGCTGCGCGGGTCTCTCCCCACATTATTTAACATACGCCCAGGCACACAGAAGGGCAGTTGGAGAGCTGGTGGACCCGAAGGAGGGGTGAGGGACAGTGCGACCCTTGGGGCCACCAGCCCCTCCCCCATCAGCGGCAAGCTTGCTGGGATCCGGAGGCAAACACCCTGAGCAGCCCATGATCAGCTGAGGAATAGAGGAATCATGCACCTGTGAGTGGGTTCGAGGACGAGCGAGCCGCCCCCCCACCCCCGGTGATTACTTTCTGCACTGCCCATCCTACCCTCCATCAAGGAGGTGGGGGGAAAACTGAACTGCTGCACGTATGGTGGACACGGGTGGTGACAGGACACAAATGGCAACAACTTGCCCTTTCCCCCCTTAACATCCTGCAAGAACACATCCCGGGGAGTATAGGGGGACCCCGAAGCGCACTGTGGCTGGGGGAGGCCGAGGAGCCGGCACATCTTGGCTGCAGCACAGTACAATAAAGCCCCTAAGCACAACTGCAAGAGAAGCACGAGACTGTAAGACTGCTCACAACAAGGGCCGGTAGATTCACGTTAAGACATTGTTTAAATCACGCTCAGTATGTCCAGAGGTAATGAGCACAACAGGAAGGGGCCCATGGACGCTTACACGAGTGCCAATATGGGGGACCAAGCTGCTGGATCATCGCGGGCCGCCACCCCAGAACCATGGAGCCCAAGAGGGGACTCCCCGGATCCCTACATGGTGGCACTGCAGAGCGGATTCGCCGCAGTAAATTTGAAACTGGATGACATTGGTAACATCATTACGTCCATTAAGGCGGATATCCAATAAGTGAATACACGAGTACTAGAAACGGAGAACCGGATAAGAACTGTCGAAGACACTGTAGCTACCCACAGCAAGGACATGGAAACCATCAAGAAGCACTTGAAGGTAGTGCAGATGAAATGTGAAAACTTGGAATCGAGGTCCCGCCGTAACAATATCAGGGTGGTGGGGCTGGAGGAAAAACAAATCAATGTCCCAATGGAGGTCTTCATAGAAGAAGTAATCCAGGTAGTGCTCCCGGACGCACAGCTTTCACAACAGTTCCTGATTGAGAGAGCCCACAGAGTCCTAACGCCACCCCCTTAACTACAGAGACAGGGATGCAATCCTTCGGCTGTCCCGGGAGAAAGGCACCCTAACATATGACTCTGCAAGGATACACATCTATCCAGACTTTTCAAATGGGGTACAAGCCGCTCGTCACAACTTCGACCAGGTCAAGAGAGCGCTGAGGGCACGAGATATCCCCTATGCAATGATGTACCCCGCCAAGTTGCGCATACAACACGCTGGCAAGATGCACTTTTTTGAATCCCCCGAGGAGGCCATGGGGTATATGGAACGGAATATCCCCCAAACAGCGAACAAAAAGGATCCAGTACCAGGTTGCGGCAAATGAGACCGGATGATGAGCACGAGAAGGTATAAGAATATACAAATTCTGGCTATGCGAAGATACAGGTGCGGCGGCCCTCTAGGTGGTCTGGTTGGCAGACGGAGAGGGGAGCTTGACCGTACAGAGCCACCCCATCAGTTCAAAGGTTGAAAAGTTCAGTGGGTTTTACACCGTCCAGTTGGGGGGATGGTGAGGGAGGGGGGCAGGGAGGGAGTTGGGCCGGTTGCCCAGGGGGAAAAGAACAAGAAGCACTTGCGTACACTCGGATCACGAACATGTATCCGGCTAAGTCAGCAGGAAGTGGTCAGAAGAAGAGACGGAACGCAACAACTAAAAATACTGTTGAGTACGGCACAAGAACTGGATGTCTTCCCAGTTCCTCTCTCTCAACACTGACAAAACCGAAGTTATATTCATTCCCTCTAACTCTGTTCCCCCTCCCTGTCCTCCTCCATTCATTCAATTTCCTCCCTCCAATCTTCCCATCTCTCTTCAGGCTAATAATTTAGGAGTTCTCTTTGACTCCTCTCTCCTTCTCCCAACATATTTCCCTCACTTCCCCCACCTGTCGCTATCACCTCTTCAATATTCACAAAATCCGCCCTTCCCTCACTTTCCACGCTACTAAACTCAATCTCCACCCTCATCTTCTCCCACCTCTTCTACTGCTCCTCCCTACTCTTTGGACTTCCTACTTCTCATCTTGCCCCTCTTAAATCTATCTACCACTCTGCTGTCCGTACCCTCTGTCTACTTACCACCCGTGACTCCATCTCTTCCTCTCTCTCTTCCCTTGGCTGGCTTCCTTTTCACTCCCAGCTTAAATTTCAATTTCTCTGCCGTGTCTTCATATCTCTCCATGGCCTCGCACCCCCTTATCTCTCCTCCCTTCTCTCCTTCCACTCCCCTCCCGTCCCCTGCGGTCCGCTGACCATTTCCTTCTCACTGTACCTCCCTCCTCTTGTGCCTCCTCCCAACTCCTAGCACCTCTATACTGGAACTCCCTCCCTCTTGCTATCCGCTCCTCCCCCACCCTCACCTCATACCCACTTCCCTTAAATCTCTCCCCCTCCATTCCCCTCCCTGAAGCTCCTCCCCCCTCCTGTTTTCCCCCTCATTCTTTCCCCTAACTACTTCCCCCCTCTCCTACCTCCCCCCTTCACCCTCCCCCTTCCCTCCTCCTACCATTCTTCACCACTCCACTCCCATCGCTCCCTCTCCCCTTCCCTACACTACCTATCCCCCCAGTTAATTGCTCTTTTCACTGTTTTGTTGAATGATTCATAATGTATTTGCTTCAAATGTTATATTGTTTGTTTATGTATTATGTTGTTCAATTGTACAGCGCTTTGGCGTAAGGCGCTTAATAAATCAATCAATACAAATACAAGAAACATGACGGTACCTCAGCAGAGAATGAGGCCGCAGCATACCTATGACAACACAACCGAGGATGCAGGGGGTTAGGCTACTCACGTGGAATGTGCAGGGTCTGGCACATCCAATAAAAGCAAGAAAGATACTAGCATATGCAACCCGCCATAAGGTTGACATATTATTCTTACAAGAGACTCACGCTACCAAGAAAGTTACAGACACATTCGCACGAAACTGGGGTCACATAAAAGCGGCAACAAACTACTCCTCGATGGTGCGAGGGGTTCTCACAATAATACACAAGAGAGTTAACTTCCAAATGTCCAAAGTACTGGCCGACGAAGAGGGCCGCTATGTGATAATGTGGGGACAGCTGCATAATGCGCAAGTCATATTGGTCAATACGTACGGTCCAAACACAGACAGCCCCGAGTTCTATCTCTGCATCATGGAACTAATATCACCAATTGGTACAGCGAATGTGATCTGGGGTGGTGACTTCAATCTAACTCTAGACCCAGAGATGGACCGGTGTGCGGGAAACAGTAGACCAACTACCAGAGCAGCACTCACGCTCAAGCAGGCAATGATCACCTTACCCATGGCAGACATACGGAGGAAACTGCACCCCCTTGAGCGGGACTACACATTTTACTCAGGGGTACATGGTACCAGCTCACGAATTGATTACTGGCTGTGCTCCCCCAAACTGATGCCACAGATGGAACAGTGCTCAACCCTACCACGCACATTGTCAGACCATTCCCCGGTTCTCCTGAGAATGTCACCCAAGAACTTGGAACATACCACCCGCACATGGCGCATGCCACTAGACCTACTAAAGGACAAATCGGTGATTGAACCACTTTTTCTTTGAACGCAACACCGGCACAGTACGGACCCCGAGTTCGGTGTGGGAGACGTTCAAGGTGTGGCTGAGAGGCCAGCTGATGGGGACATCATACGGCACCTAGAGGGAAATAAGAAAAAGCCTGTCACAGACAGAACGGGAATTGAAGGACCTTGAGGCTCAACAAACCATGCCCTTAGGGAAGGAGCAGCTGGAGAAATTTAAGATGCTTGCAGAAAAAGAAGTTCTTTACATGACCCAAACTATAAGGGCAAGGAAATATGGTGAAGGGAATAAGGCGAGTAAGGCAATGGCAACCTTTATCAGAACCGCACAGGGATCAAGATACATTACCAGTATCCACGACGAGGATGGGAATGTAAAGACGGCTCCACACGAAATAAACAAGGAATTCCAACGATTCTACTCCAAACTATATGCAAATGCAGACACAGTTACCCAGCAAGACCTCCTAACATACATGGACTCGTTCCCATTACCTACATTAGGGGACAAAGAAAGATCGATGCTAGATCTCCTTCTGACAGCCGAAGAAATCGAACAAGCCATCTCGGACCTTCATGCAGGTAAAGCCAATGGGTCGGACGGCATTCCGCTCGACCTCTATAAGGTATTTAAATCTGAGCTGGCCCTGAGACTATTGGAAATCTGGGAGAAGGCACTCGAGAGGGGAAAGTTACCTGGCACTATGAGAGAAGCAATCGTAACTGTCCTCCTTAAGCCTCAAAAACCCCCACAGGACCCTGCATCATACCGCCCATTGTCACTGATAAATTCAGATGCAAAGATTTATGCAAAGCAGTGGCAAATCATCTGCTTCCGCACATGAACAAACAAATTCACACAGATCAAACAGGGTTTATCCCAACCCGCTCGACGGCATTGAACCTACAGAGATTCTTTGCAATAACATCACAGTTAGACCCAAAAGCCAAGGCAGCCGCAATTACACTTGACGCTGAGAAAGCGTTTGATTCAGTATCATGGAACTATATGTTTGCAATACTAGACAAGATGGGGTTTGGGCCAGTATTCAAGAGCTATATCCGCATGGTGTATACGAGTCCTGTAGCAAGGGTGAGAACTAACAGCACACCGTCCTCTCCTTTTGAACCTTGGTAGGGGCACCCGTCAAAGGCTGCCCGCTATCTCCTGTCATATTTGCGCTTACAATAGAGGGCATGGCCGCTAAGGTCAGGCATGAGCACATGTTTAGGGGCATTCGTATTAGAGGGAACCCCCAATTACTGTCCTTATATGCAGACGACACGATGGTATACGTCAGGTACCCGGAAGTACACTTACCACCAATAATGCAGGAAATAAATACATTCTCCGAGTACTCTGGCTATAAAATTAACCAGACAAAATCAGAAATAATTCCACTCACGCCAACCACAGAGCAATCCCCCGCCACAGCATCATTTAAATGGTCCCCCACAACAGCACGGTACCTGGGAATAATAATGTCCACTGACAAGTAGACCCTTTACGCTAACACTTATGAGCCATACCTGAAACTACTGGAACATAAACTTGCAGTTTGGAGCAGGCTTCCAATATCCATGTATGGCCGTGTGGCCCTACTCAAGATGGTAGTAGTACCCAAATTGTTATACATGTTTTGCGGGATACCCATTTGTCGGGCAGGGACTGCTTTCAGAAGCTACAGAAACTAGCGGTCATCATTGTATGGGCGGGGAAATCAGTGAGACTAAAATGGCCCAGGCTATGCGAGTGATATGAAACTGGGGGACTGACAGCCCCGGACTTCATATTATACTTCCATGCAGCACAGTCGCACTTTGCAAAATACGGGGGGGAAACGGCAGAAAAACATGCCCATGTGCAGGCTGAGAAATTCGCAGTAGCTCCAGCCGATATTCGGGCAATGCCTTACACAACCAGGAAGGGCAATATAAAAGAAGTAGACCCAGTGAGTTCTACGTTTCGTGCCTGGATAGCGCTATTTGCCAGAGTGGGGTGCGAAAAACCCATATTGGCCGCACACCCCCTTATGGCACCATCCAGACTTAGAGCCAACATTTGACACGGCCATACAGCGTAAGTGGGATCCGGACAAGGAAATGAAAATAGGAGACCTATTCCCACAGGGCAGTTTTGCAACACTGAACATAGTGCACAACAAAGTGGGGAAGGGACTTGTCACCACGCTACAGTATTACAGACTAAAAGCTGCATGCAAAAAGAAATGGCCGTCCTTCCCTGAAGCCCCCCCCCCCCCGATTCATGAGTTCCTAACATCGGTATTATCCCGGAGGGATTCACTGGCTCGGTGTCGAGCTTATACAAAGCGGCCCAGGAACACACCCCCTCAGGGAATTTAATGAAAAGTAGATGGAAACGGGACCTGCACACGGACATAGAAGACACCCAATGGTCCAGATACTGCTGGTACACCAAGGAGATATCTATTAACTCAAACTTCCGGTTAATTCAGTTTAAAATCCTAAACCACTTACAAACTCCCAAGCAGGTTTCCAAGTATGGCCCTTCTGTTCCAACAGCCTGACCCAAATGCGGCACCAACAACACAGACTCTATACACATGTACTGGGAATGTCCTCCAATAAAGTCCTTCTGGGAAGCTATAGCTGTAAAAATAAGTGACATTACAGGGTTACACATCCCGGCCCTCCCACACAAATATCTCCTGGGCGATATTGGAAAGGCTTCTGTAAAAACTGGTAGATTCGTGGCTATGGCAGGGGCAGTGGCGAAAAGAAACATACTACAATTATGGAAATCCAAGGCAGCCCCCACAGAGGAGGCCTGGCTGCGAGACTTAATGTATGTGCAAGACACGGAAGAGCGATTTGTGAACAGTGTCAACCCTACCAGTAGATCAAAAGACATTTGGGCACCATTACGAACTTACCTCAGAGACAATCAATGGGGCGGGATCAGAAGACTCCTCATGAACTGTTTTAGCGATTGTAAACAGAAACAAAAGACAATATCCATAAAACGAGAAGGAAATAACTAAGGGTGGTATTGTATAACTGCAAGATGTGGAATTAATACACACAGTAGGAAGAATGTAAAGGTGTGCGACCAATGGGTCTATGTTGTTATATTCTTTCGGCAAATGTTTTGTTATGATGTATATTGTACTCAACAGCAAAAATAAAGGTTTTAAAAAAAAAATATTTAGTGTTAGTCGTCACCCTTTACCCAGTGCTCAGTCTCTAGATACAGGTGGGGTGGAAAAAAAGCAACATGGCGAAGATATGTTTCAGGCGATAGCCTTGCCGAATCTTGCCTTCATGTTCGGTGTGAAGATAGAAACAGGGGAAGGAATGTCTGCTAGCAGTTTTGTACCTGTTATATATCCAGTTAGCAGCGTGGAATTTCAAGATTCTTCGACTAGCCAACATCTGCTGGCGAGCCTTCAGACAGCCCACGGTCAGAATTACAATCTAGATTTTTGGCTGAGCGATGGAACAAGTGAAGAATCTCTCCGAGACCTTGTCAGTTTTGCATCCTCAGGTCAAGTCAGCATTTCCTGATCCACCACCACAGACTCTACACAACCTACAGCCGGGGAATGTTGTCTATGTCTAGAATTGGTCCAGGAAGAACTCCTTACAACCCAGATGGCGGAGTCCCAGGAAAGTCCTACTTACTACCCATACAGCAGCTAAAGTGATGGGTGAGAAGACGTGGCTCAATTGCACTCTGAAGAGGGCCATCGACCCTGAACTATGTTCATTGTCAACTGTGTCTTCGGAATCTTCACCAGGACTGAACAACAGGTATACGAAGCAACAAGGGGTATTGAGGGGGATGTACAACAAGTTCCCTGGGCCTCTTACACCTCTGCCTCTGAAATGTAGCACGAGACAATATCACCCAAGGTGCAATTTTCCATGGTTAGAGGAAGCTGCATATATGCCATCAAGTGTCCATTGGTGCTGCTATGCAGAGTCCTGCCCACCTGGCCACAAGCACTTTATACATGATCTCACTTATGTGGTTTAAAACTTGTAGAGGGATATTAATGACCATTCCTACAGAGGACAAGGGATTATAATTTTGAAGAACAACTCTATGTATTTTAAGAATAAGAAAGACCAAATGTGTTCATAATCCAGATAAATTTGTCATTCAATCCAATGGTACACAACTCTGAAGAAACATCAAATGAACTTACTAAGCTATCCTGAATTGGACAATCAACTAGAGTATCAAGAATCATTATTTAACACTTTACTATTAAAGAAATATGTGTTCACAACAAATTGTGTCAATCTAAAACATTCTTCACAACAGCCACACTACCCACGTAAAGATGTATGCGTGCTGATGCAGGATTTGAGCCTTATTTCGCTTTATTCCCCTCCTGAAACTCCCCTGCTCTCATGCTATAGCACTCGCACATTCCAAATATTTCAAGGGCTTTTAAGAAAGTTCTTGTTTTCGTTTCCTTTTCCCCATCCCCGCCACCCCACCTTGTTTTGATGCGCCCTAAAACACAATTTTGCTGTACAATGCACATTACAAATGATCAATAAATAAATAAATAAAATTAAAAAAGACCTCATAAGTCAGGTTGCTAATATGGCTGTCTGAGATGTCGGGTAAGTTACTTGTGAGGTTACCTGTGTGAATAAGTGTTGGATTGGGAGACGCTTGATTGGTGGGCATAGAGACATCTGTATAAATTGTTAGTACCATGGCTGTCTTGCCCACATTGGTGCAATGAGTATAATTGTTAAGCAAATATCCCCAACTAAATCAGCCTTAGTGTGTTACCTGGGGACCCCGGTTGAGGGAACCTAGGGGTAAAGTTTGGCATTTTTGTTGCAAATAAGTCTACTGTTGGTTGGTCCCATGTCAAAGATCTCTCTGAGTGCATTAGTGTTGAGTTCCCATTCATATTCCGGTATTAGGACCCTGCTGAGAGAATGCACCAGACCATTGTGACCTTCTGGAACATGTGCTTGGATGGATATTTTCCTTTGAATGCACAAGTGCCAAATGTTTTGTGCCAGGATGGACAGTTGTTTGGAGTATGTTCCGTCCCGTTTGTTGATATAAAATGTTGCGATTGTGTTGTCGTATGAGGATGCTTTTGGAAGGAAAGTAGTGCCATTTTTATTGCTAGGAGGTCTAGCTATTGTATGTGGTACGAGTTCTTCTTTGTTGTCCACTTTCCTTGTCCTTTGAGTACTGTTTGCGAGACTACCACTAGCTCTTCCCATTGTCCTGTTTTTTGCGACTATTGCTCCGCCAGCCACTGCTATATTATTTTCATCCTTAAACGTGCAAAGTGAATTATGAATATGCAGGATGCCATCATACCAAGGAGCCTCATAACATTTCTGACTGTTAGCATTTGACCTGCTTTCAACAGAGGAATGAGTGATTGTAAGGCCTGCACTCTTTTTGGTGTTGGGTATGCAGTCGCTTTTCGAGTATGCAGGACTGCCCCTAGGAAAAAATGTTACCTGCTTGAAATGAGGTTTGACGTCCTTTCATTGATTCAAAATACTAGGCTGGGAAGTAGGTTTACTGTGTGTTCAGTGTGCGCTAGTCACTCCTGTGCGTCCCTTCCCGTTATTAACCAATCATCAGTATACTGGGATAGTCCTGTGGGGTAGATATGCTGCCACCACTGCTAGCACCTTGGTGAATATGCAAGGGCATATTTAAACACAAGAACCCCAAGAAAAGAGAGACTTATTGCGAACGTCCTCAAAGATAGGAAGTCATCCCCTGAGGCAATTCTAACCTCAGGGGATGCGAAAGTGGCAATCCTTCATCCAAAAGCATAACCTTTTTAGTTTCCTTGTCAGGAGATATTCGCAGGTTTAAACAGGTGCTCTGCCCCTCTTCCTTGTTGTTGTTGCTACTAAAAAGTCTACCCTTTTCTAGCCCCTTATGTATAGCAGGTTGCTAGGCATTAGCCGGTATTTCTTTTCTATCATTGGATTAACTAGTTTAGTTTGTACCGGGTTGGCCAAGGATGGAGCGATTCTCCCAAGTACGCTTTTGGGCAAGGGTATGGATTGCGAGACGACTTCCTATCTTTGAGGACGTTCGCAATAAGTCTGTCTCTTCTTGGGGTTCTTGTGTTTAAATGTTAAATCTTGTAGCTGCTCTCCTTCAGTACAAGACCTGGTCCCCTGTGGGAGAGGATGCAGTAGAGGGTTCTACTTGGTCTGGGGATGGAAGGGTATAGTACTCTGTATCTATTCCTGGTTTCCTCTTCATCCGCCACAATCTCATCCTCATCTGAATAGATGTCTTTCTCTACTAGCTGTGACAAAACTGGATAATTCATCCAGTCGCACCAGAAGGGAGCCCCACCCTTTGAAGATAGGGAGGTGCGCCTGCTATGCAAGACTCTCCATAGGGGTCTGGGAAAGTGGAACCTCATTGGGAGTGACTGCCCTCTTGGGGACAATGACTCCCATTCCGGAACAGAATTCCCAGTCCAAACCACCTTGTCTGCTTATATGGATGTGGAAAAGACAATTAAATCTTCTGCAACGACTATATTCCACAAATACAAGAAAAGAAGGGTATTGGCTACAGGCAATGCTGAACACAGCCCCAACACCATAGTCAATGAAGGACACTTCTGTTTTTGCAAATGACGTGTATAAGAGAGGAAACTCCTACGGAGAAGGAGGAACTGCGATGCAGAGGCAAGCTTCTGCATCAGTGATGTCCTGGAGGGATGCAGCCATGCAGGGCCACAGAGCCTGAGGCAGCAAGGAGGGCGAGAAAGCAGCACGCCGAACGCCTGAAGGTTGGCATTCTAAACGACAGAGGAACCAAGGTCAGAGAAGGAGCCGAGACAGGAATCCCCACATCTCATCTACTGGCGCAACCACAAGTGAGTAGTGGTGTGCCGGAGAAGGCTGGTAATGGATGCCGAGACCAGATCCTGGTATGGAGCCGGAGTCTCCAAGCTCCATACATGTTGAACCATAGCTACAAAGACAGATAACTACAGAGACGGATAGCCACAGGGAAAGCCAAAGAGGTTATAGGAGCCTGAGAAACCAGACAGAGAGCCTACCGTTAAAAGGTACAAATATTGTGGTTAACGCCTGTGAACGTTATCAAGGTTACCGGAGCCTGAGAAACCTGAATGTGCAAATACCCAATGTAACACTTGGGGCGGCGCGCACGTCTGCAAAGGGAACAATTTCCATTGATTCTCCTTTGCTTGCTGCCCTCGTAGAAATTTAAAGATGTCTGCCTTCTTTTGTGTACCCTAGAAGGAGCCTTGGTGTCCTCTCCCACCCCCACCAGTCTGCATACGGATTGGCCTGGGAGCTGCACAGTGGCCTATTGGGGACCAACATGCTTTAGCCGGCCCCCCAAGGCCCTGTCTGCTGCCGGTTCGTTGCGCGAGGTCTTCCTGCACCCCCTCACGAGAGCATTGAGAAGGTCACTCCCACACTGGAGCCTGAACTATCGTGACAGTCTCACTTCAACAACAATGGGTAAGTCGCCTCTAGCTCAACATACTCCTACACCTCGGACTTTCCCTCCCTCACTATATCTCACCTGGACTTCCCTCCTTCTCTCCCACCCCTCCCTCCCTCCTTCCCTCCTTCCCTCCCTCCCTCCCCTGCTGTGCCCTCTCTCCCCTCTGGCTTCCCACCTCTGCCTCCTCTTTGGCTACCTCATCCTCTTCTCCTTCCTCCTCTTCCCCCCCCCCCTCAGGCTCCTTCTACACCTCCGCAGGACGTACCTCTGATTTGTACCCCTCCCCTGAAGTCTTTCAAGGCTGGCAACCTTCTCCAGATTACCACTCTCAACTCTTGCTCAGCTGTCAAACACTCCTCTGACATCTGCCGACTCCTGGAAGAACTCAACCTCGATATCCTCGGTCTCACTGAGAAATGGTTCACGGCCAGCTCTGTGACAAGCTTTGACACACTCCTCCCTGATGGCTACAAGATCCTCTTTGCTCCCAGATCCACCCGTTCCAGTGTGAGTGTAGCCTTAACCTTCCCAGAGTGGATTCCTGCCGATTCCTACTCCTTCAAATCCCTTGTCTGTAGGCTCTCTCTCTCTCCCAGCCACTCTCTCACCATTGCTACTATCTACCAGCCACCTGGTCGGACTACCTCTTTACTCTCCAAGACGGCCGACCTCCTGGCCTTGACCACTCAACTCCTCCTCCTTGGAGACCTCAATATCGACCTGGATGCTTCCTTTCCCTTTTCTGTACTCTTTCGAGTTCTCTGATAATCTCTCTCTCTCTCTCTATTCTTCCCTCTGGCCCGACTCACTCTACAGGGCACACTCTGGATGTGCTCATCTCCTCTGACCTCCCACTCTCTAACCTTCTCACCACTTCTCTCTCCTGGAGTGATCACTTTCTCCTTTCTTCCCATCTCTCCCTCTCTACCCCGAAGGCCAAGCCTGCTCCAGCACTGCCACCTACCTTCTCGGTCATCCAGCCCATGAAGCGTGCGTCAGTTGAGGCTTTCGCTGCCACTTTCTCTCCCCCACCTCCTCCACCTCTGACTAACTCTCATCCTGACACTGCCCTTTCTAAGCTCCACTCTGCTACCTCTGATGCTCTCGATGTTCTTGCCCCTGTCATGACGATCCGCTTGAAGCTCAATGCCAAGTGTAACTCTTGGTACGACGCCGACCTAGTCACCCTTAAACGCAAGTGCAGGGTGGCTGAGAGGAAATGGTGGGCGTCTTGTGCATCCTCTGACAAACTGGACTGCCGCCTGCTCCAAAGGCAATACCGGCTCTCTGTCCGCACTAGGAAGAGAGCCAACATCCAAGCCAGCGTCTCTGCGGCATCTAACAACTCGGCTGAACTCTTTAAAATCTGCAAGGAGCTGGCCAATCCTGCTGCAGTCTCTACTTCTCCTGTCCCCTCCCAGGCCCTCTGCACAGCCCTGGCCTCTCATTTCATCTCTAAAACCCAGGACATCCTGTACACCCTCTCGTCCTGTCCTCCTCTTCCCTCTTCTATCTCTGCTATAGCCAGCCCCCCTGCAGCCTCCTCTCCTCCCACTTTCTCTTCCTTTCCTCGGTTCTCCCCCAACGATATTTCCAGACAAGTCCGATCTATGAAAGTCTCATCAAAACAGGCTCTTCCCTGTTCGTCCAAAACCATCAAGGACCAAATTGACATCCTTGCTCGTGCCCTGGCCAGCTTCTGCAACCACTCCTTCACCACTCCTTACCCTCCCCTTGCAAGCACTCTCTTGTGCACCCTCTTCTAAAGAAACATACTGCCGACCCCTCCTGCTAACTATCACCCGATCTCTATAATTACTTTCCTGGGCAAACTCCTGGAATAGCTGGCCATCTCCCAGCTTAATCTTCACACCGATTCTGTTTGAATGTCTCCATGATCATCAGTCTTGCTTCAGAGCAGCCAGAAACAGGGAAACTGCTCTCCTGAACATCCGTGAAGATCTGCTCTCCAACCTCGATTCTAATCTCCCCTCTGTCCTCATCCTACTCAATCTCTCTTCTGCCTTTGATATAATCAACCACGCCATCCTGCTTAACTGCCTCCCTGATAATCTCGGTATCACTCATCAGGCCCTGGCCTGGCTGACCTCCTTCCTTTCCAACCAACCGACCCAGGTCCAACTTGGGTCCTTCCTTTCCTCCATCTCACTCTCCATTTGTGGTGTTCCCCAGGGGACTAACCTCTCTCCCTGGCTTTTCAACCAATACCTGGCACCCTTCTTCCACCGCATTGCTGCTCTCTGCACCAATTTTCAGTGCCATGCGGATGACACACAGCTCATTTTCAGGCTCCCCTTTGCCACCTCTTCTATCTCTCTCATCTCTGACTGTCTGTCTGCAATCCAGGAGCGGTGTGTCGCCAACCACCTGTGCCTTAATGCCAGTAAGACAGAGATCCTCCTCATCGGCACTACTGCACCTTCCTTTCCTGTCACTCTCTGGCCGGCCTCTCTTGGCCCTCTCCCTGCACCCACCTGTGAGGCTAAGAACCTCGGGGTCATGTTTGACTCCCCGCTTTCTTTTTCTCCACACATCTCAGATGTCTACAAGAAGTCAAACTACCAACTGCACCTGCTCAGAGGTATTCTTCCTTCCCCCAGAAGCTCACTGTCTCTAGAGCGCTTGTTCTCTCTAGGCTGGACTACTGCAACAGCCTCTACATAAATCTGCCTGCTACTACTCTCCGCCCTCTGCAACTCATCCAGAACAGGACTACGAGACTTGTCCTTGGCCTCAAGCCCAGGGATTGTATCTCTCCAGCCCTGAAATCTCTTCACTGGCTCCCTGTGGCTGCAAGGATAAAGTTCAAAACCCTTTGCATTGTCCACAAGGCCTTCTGGGGCCTGGGGCCGCAATACCTTCATCTCATCTTTTGGAAATACCTTCCTACTCTAGCTCTTCGCTCCTCCACCTCCAACTCCCTCAGGGTCAGTAGTTTCTCCAAGCAACGAGTTGGGGGTAGATCTCTTCCTTCGGCTGGGGCCTCCCTCTGGAACAGCCTCTCTACCTCTCTAAAACTTGAGGAGAACCATCTTTGGTTCCGGAAGCACCTCAAGACCTTCCTCTTTACTTCTGCCTTCTCCCTTCCTCTCCCCTGCTGATCTCTATCTGTTTCAGCACCGGGCACCTGGCTACCCTCTGATTTCAGGCCCAAATCCTGTACACCCAGCTGCACACCCGCACTGCCTCCTGGCCACCCTGCACTTGGGTCTGAACCTGCAACCCTACAGTCCCTTCCTGCACTTATTGACACTGGTTGTCTGCACCTTATTATTGCACTTGTCACCTGCTAGCCGCACTACCTGTTGTTGATCAGATTTTCTGCACGTTTCCACTCCTCCCATGCCCTTGCACGTTCTCAATGTCACTGGGCCTAGTAAAATCATTGTTTTGTTCCTCCCTTGTACCCCTCCCTTGCCTTGTCGTACCCTGAAACACTTGTGTATGGGTGCAATATAAATAAAATATATCAAAGAGCGACTGAGAATAGGTACAAAGATTGTGATTACCCCTGTGAACGTCATCAAGGTTACGGGAGCCTGAGAAACCATGTGCAAATACCCTATAAAAGTGGGACTGAGAATAAGAGTTGTGAAAGCTGTCAAGGTTGCGGAGCAGAAACCCGAATGTGCAAATACCTGATGAAAAAGAGACAGAGAATAAGAATTGTGAAAATGATCATGGTTATGGGAGCTTCAGAAACCCGAATGTGCAGGTACTCTATAAAAGGGGGACTGAGAAAAATACAAACATTGTGAACAAGAGCTGGGAAAGCTGACAAGGTTATGGGAGCCTGAGAAACCAGTGGGTGCAAACAGCCTATGAAAGAGGGATTGATAAAGAGATATGGACCCTTTGAAATAAGGCTGGACAAGTAAGAGAAGATGCAGAACTCCGATAAAACGGTTCCATGTGATAAAATCGCGACAAAAATGCTTCTGTTTTTACGCCGCAATGCATGTAAAGGATGCGGGGAACACCCCCGCAACCCCCGAGACCCATTATACCATTTAAGGGGAGCAGAGGACACCCCAGCAGCCACCCCGCACCCCTGAAATGGTATAAAGGGGCACACCTTTACCGGGTCAAACCACTGCATTTTTACCATGATTTTTTTTACCGCAACGTTTTTGCCGCGATTTTATTACCTGATACCGATAAAACAGGGTGAACAACCGCCCTTTCAGGAATAACTTGGTTAAATGTTTTTTTTTGTAGTTAAATTCCAGAGAAGGTGAAATCCTATCTTACTACAAACACTGGGAAGAATATCCTACGTTGTTAAAAAGGAACTTTTGAAAAACTTGAGCACATGAAATGTAAATTGGGCCAAGCAGACGCTCTGTTGAGGCTATAGCAGCAAGGCTTATCTTGTCCCTTTTAGTTAGATATTTTTTCTAAAGTGGTGAGGCCAGTTAGCTTGATAGGATTCGGACTGAAGAACTTTAAAGCCCACCTTAGCTTTTGTTTGGTTAGGTAGGGATCTTCCCTCATAGCGATAGAGCTAGTAAGGAGTTTTGACTCTTTATTTGACTACAACCTCTTGAGAATGAACTCCATAGACAGAAGTCCTCCTTATGGTTCACCACTTAGCTCTTCTGTCTCCTCCTGTGCCTGTCTGTTTTGACTGGTACTGTTTTGTGTCTCTTTAGGCCGTATTCTGAGCCCTGTGCCCACTTTCTTTTTTTGAAATTTATCACAAAATTCCATGAAGGATTCCATCTTTCTAATAAGGAGATTGAATCCCTCTTCTGTCCAAGGGGTTCCCTGTGGGGTAGACTTATGTGGGTCTAAGAGCAAGCCTTCCTCCTCTTCTGAATCAGACCCTGCAGCCAGGGTGTACTACCTTTTTTCTGCAAAGCAGATAAAGTGTGCCTTTCCATTCCATGGACTTACTTCCCTTAACCTCTGAATGGGTGGAAACTGTTCTTTGAGTGTTCCTTTGTCCAGGTGGTTTGTTCGGGTGTCATGTGTTATTTACGGGGGGCAGGGTGGAGGAATGGGGGGTCGTGGAGTGCTCCGCCGTCGCCCTGTGTTTCTGTCCCCCCCTGCCCTATTCCGTCGGGGTGTGCAGTTTATGCACCATCCCAGTGTGCGTTTTTGTTACGGTAGGTGTCGTAACAACATGAGTCTTTGGTGCAGTAACTGAATGGTCGGACAAATCTTGCCCTGTGTTCGTCTAATTTACCTTTGGGATGGGGTCATCTGCAGCCTTCTGGTCGCCACAAGTTGTCTCCACAGCATGTCCCGCTGTTGGACCTATGGAGCTGGGGCCGGCTGGGCTGCAAGGAAACAATGCATTTCCTCAGTCTCTTGCTCTTCGGCTTCGCTGACGGAACTGATGCCTGCCTCCTGTGCCTTGAGATCCACCCAATTTCTACTCGGCCTGGCTAGCGTAGGCTGCCCATAGGCTGCTACACGCTTTATAAAGGCTAATAAATAAATAAAAGAGGAAATGGCACGTTGCCAGTATTGACCCATGTCTCCAATCTGATGCATTAGATCCTCAGAGGTATTCTACTTGTTCTCACTTTCCACCAGAAGCTCACTGTTTCCAGAGCCCTGGTTCTCTCCAGGCTGGACTACTCAACAGCCTCTTTCTCAATCTACCTGCCTCTAACTCTTCATCCTATACAACTAATCCAGAACAGGACTGCGAGACGTATCCCTTTGCCTCAATTGCAGGGACTGTACCCCTACAGCCCTGAAATCTCTCCACTGGTTTGCAGTGGCTGTAAGGATCAAGTTCAAGACCCTCAGCATCGTCCACAAGGCTTTCTGGGGCCGCAGCCTCAACTACATCCAATGCTCTCTGCCGAAATACCTTTCTTCTAGAGCCCTTCGCTCTGCTACCACCAACTATGAGGGTCAGACGCTTCTCTAGACAGAGTGCTGATTAGATCTCTCTCCACTGCAGGTGCCTCCCTCTGGAACGGCCTCACTACCCCTCTCAGACTTGTGCCAGATCACCTGAAGTTCAGGAAGCAGCTCAAGTCCTTCCTTTTCGCCACTGCCTTCTTTCTCTCTCTCTCGCTGCCTTCTAATTTACCGGTCTGCTTCGCCGACTGGTTGCCTGGCACCCTCAGTCTCTGTGGGTATCAGGCTCCTGTTTGACCCCTCTTCCTTTTACTGCCTCCTGGTCTACCGCACACTTATGGGCTGTAAACTGTAACCCCTGCAGTCCATCTGCCTGAAAGCACTTTCCTAAAGCTGCGCTGCACTTACTAAGAGTCAAGCTGGCCTGTTCGCACTTCCCCTTCCCCTCTCCCTTGCACTTCCCCCTCTTCCTTCCCCTTTCTCGTTGTAGCACTTGCATGATCCGAATGACAAGGCCTAGTAGGATTGTTTGTCTTGTCTTCCCACCCTTGTCTTGTGGCGCCTAGAAACACTTGTGTACAGACGTGATATAAATGCCATATCATATCATTATTGCTTCTGTGTCTTGCATTTTAAAAATCGAGACAAAGAAATACGGAGAACCATCTATTGGTACAGAAATAGGCCAGTAACCACTGCATCAGTGAGAGCTTTCGACCAGAGAGTAAGCAATGATAATTATAGCAAGGTAATTGACGGACTAAAAGGTTTTCACCAAGTGGCACTGTCAAGTAGGTGCACAACAGAGGAACAGAAAAGTGATGTGGAAAAAGGATTTCAATGATGATCTGAATTGTTCTGTTTCCCAATATCGACTTTTAGTAACAACATTGAGGCGGCAAAGTTATGCCAACTCAAAGTTATGCCAACTCAATGAGTCACAGGTAAAATATCAATTTGACACAGGAAAAGGAAATAAGTTGTGTACCATAGTTCAATACCTAGTCTTGCATGTTATTTAACCGCTATCCAAATGCATCCCTTATAAATCAGGGATACCCGCTCCTGGGGAGCGGGGCAGGGCCACGAATGTGCTGATCCCACTGCACCCCTGGCTGACTTTTGCTGATCCCTGTGGCCCTCCTGCTTTTCCCGCACACCTTAGTTGTTTTACCGGACCTGGAGGTATCACTACATATTATCCCCAAATATATCGCCGTATATATGGTCGTCTGGAACTGCCACAGGCGATATTTTGGGGGAGATAATTTTTGGGAGCAGGGTTTGTCCCCCGCTCCTTTAAAAATAATGCGATATGGCAATATTTTTGCTGGGATATTAGCACAAGTAGCCACCTGGAGACGGACTGCAACCTCTCAACCAGGAATTAGTTAGTAAAAGGATTGCAAACATTTTTACATGGCAGAAAGGCTATGCCCGGAGCACTTTTTTGCGGACGACATTTTATGATTTTTGTTGGCCTTCCCTCTCTCTCCCTTGATCGTCCTGCAGCGCCAGCTTAATTTAACTGGACCCTGCTGGTGATCCTAGGTGGAGGGTGCGTTTCTGAGCACATCGATTTATCGCTTCCCTGACCAGAACTG
Organism: Ambystoma mexicanum; assembly: GCF_040938575.1. NCBI lineage: Eukaryota > Metazoa > Chordata > Amphibia > Caudata > Ambystomatidae > Ambystoma > Ambystoma mexicanum. The sequence continues at coordinate 1,480,512,847 of NC_090923.1, read as the reverse complement.
GAACTAGAAAAGCAGTGGCAGCTAAAAGGCAAACCCTGCCTGCAGCTTTTACATTGGTAGAACTGTTCATGCTGCTGCAGCATTGCTGCTCTCGCCACCGGCCATATGTCGAGTGATCGAAGAGCACCGTTGGAAACGTCATCCTGACACGAGAGATAGTCACAGTGGGCCTAGATGCCTTGTAAATGCCCCTCTTTCCGTGTGGGTGTTATGTGTTAAAGTTATACATATTGTAGCCCGCCAGGCTCTTACCATGGTTTAATCAATGTAATAATTCCTCCATGAAATATTATACTCAACCTGTGCTCACTGGACCCGGATTTCTAGAGAGTTACCAAGCTCTATTAATTACTAACACTGATTGTTATTAGTTTAGGTTGTTTGTTATAGGTCTGTACGGTGCCCATGGTAAATGGTCAAATTTCACAGGACGTACTCCTTTGACAGAGTTGAGCCTTGTGAAGAACATATTTGTAACTGCTGTATAGTTCTATGTATACAAGACTGCAAGGTGTGCAATTAACATCAACGTATCCTCAGATATAGACTATAGAACCTCAAAAAATTAAATTAGAAGGTAGAGGGTAATCTGGATGAATACCCGAGGCAGATATCTGGGAAATTAGAAGAGAAGATTCAGATTGCAGAAAGGGCCCTTGCCAAGACACCGTACCCAATGCCAACCAACCTCCCCACTGTAAGAATGCCACATGAGCTAACCAATTACATACAAGGTCAGGAATCTGACGCCTCCAAAGGCCCTTATAATCGCAATCCCATTCCCCCAAGTAGCCAGAATGTAAACACATACATGCTGAGAGGACCATGGGTCCTCAAGAGGACCTAGCTCTAAGGGGTCTGCCGTTGTTTGCCCCCTGAACCCCAAGCGGTCCAGATACTAATTTCCACAGATGTATGATTGGCAAGAGGGAATGGCTAAAGAAATTGCTGGTCTACATAAAAGAGAATAGCATCCTGGATCTTATTAAAAATGTCGATCTGTTTTGCGGTCACTTAACATCATAGACGACATGATAAGATCACTTAATAATAAGATCTCATCAGGCTCGGAGCCTGCAGCTTCTATCAAACTTGAGTCTGAGATTTCACGGAACAAAGAGGCTCAGCTTAACCGAGAGGTCTGTAAAAATACTGCCCCCCAGCTCATATCCAGAGAAGTGTTACTATACAGTTAGTTGCACAAAATCCTACACCACACACTATCCATCAACATATAAGCGACAAAGTGGCCAGACTAAGAAGAACTAATAGCACTAGCCATTTGCCAGTACTACCCCATCCCTCCGAAGCCGCACCCCTGGTTGGGATGCTAGTAGGGGGGTTATCCCCTCCCTAGGGAGGCAACTGAAAGTATGGTAAACATAATAAAATGTCCCACCTTCTTAAAAACAACATTGTCGGCCTAATGGTAAACCCCCATAGGTTTCGGATGGCAAGACGTAGAGGGTGGGTAGGCAACAGGCCAAGCGACATCATAGGAGATTGTGTTGCTATAACCATTTCCAATTCCATCACGGCCGACTGGGTTTTGCATTCTAATTTGGTGGTCTTCTCCCAGACAAGAAAAATTACTATTCTTCTTGACTAAATTTACCGAAATACAAGCTCGAGGGGAATCGGGTATACCTCATGTTACGAAGAGACATTCTGGTAAGACACAATAACCGCAGAATAATGTTATCACTTCACGCCCAATGCAAGCCAAAATTTCACAGTGCAAGGACCATGGGGAGGCAGGCTTACCTAAGCACACCTACATGTTACAAAACAAAGATTACAAGGGTGCTTTCATATCTGAAAATCGCTTTGAGGCCTTAACCGCTTTAGGTATTTAAATCTTTTTATTGAAGTAATACAACACATGCTCTTGGTTGGTCCAACCCAGGACCTAGGCCTACATTTTTTTTTTTAAAAAGGGAAGTAACCAGCAACAAATCACAAATCCTACCGCTCTTCATTACTCCTTCAGCAACTGTCACACCTATTTATAACAGTAATAACATAGAACCACCCCCACCCACAAGTGCCAAGTCCCCTCTGACCTCTTCCCCAATGCCCCCCCTGTCACAATCACAAACGTTGTATCTACCTTCCACGTCCTCCAGAGCCCTTTCACATCCCTGGCGCCCACATTGTTCATCTCATCAACCCAGGTTAAGGAGTCCAAGTGCCATGAGTCTCGTAGAGCACATAAAGTCTTCATTCGTGGTTCTGAGTAACTGTAAGAATTCCCCCCACTTCCGAAAGAAATTCACAAGCCAGTTATGCAGGACAGATATCACTTTTTCACAAATCAGGAGCCTCCAGATACCGTTCATCCAATCATTGATAATGCGCACCGATTTCCAGGCTGCAGCAATGGCGTTCCTTGCCACTGTGAACATCACCCTGAGGAGGTGAGGCGTGTGCCTACTCCCCCGCACCAACTCCAGCACAGCCCAGTCACATCCCTCCCCATGTGCATCTATCTCTCAGGAGTGATGTACCATCGGGCCAGCATCTTAGTTTTGTACCGCATACTGACCGCTCACTGTTGCCCGCACGACTCACCTCCATTACCCGTACCATTGTTCTTCTTCTAACTCTTCCCCAAATCTCTGTGCCAACTTGTCACGTAGGATGGGAGGCCATCATTTAGGGAACAATTCAGACAAATATACAGCTGCAAAATTAGCCTTGTAGTACCTCCTCCCGTGAATATCAGCCTGTCAAATGGCGTCAGTTGCCTCGCAGTCTCCACCCTTTTGATTCTCTGCAGAACCCAGTGCCTAAATTGTAAATAGCTAAAACCTTCCCTCTCCCCCACCCTGAACATGGCTTTGCACGAGTTAAAAGATCTGATTTCTCCTCCCTCAAACGTGAGATAAACTCACAGGCTACCTCCCCCCAGTTCTGGAATGCATTGTTTCCATATACATGCATAAAATCCAAGTTTAAATGAATCGGTGGGGCCGGGCCCGGGAATGTGGTCAGCCCCAATCTCCTAGCAATCCCATCCCGCACACTGATCGTGGACGAAGGTAATTCATACACACCGATTGGTCATCCCACCTGGGGATCCATGGCATGTATCTGAGTGATCTACCGACCACATGCTCTTCTAGGTGCCGCCGCCCCTTCTGCGAGCTCGGATCCACCCAATCCCTTAGTATTCTCTGCTGTGCAGCTTGATAGTACCTCCATAAATGGGGCACATCTAATCCCCCCCCCCCGCCTCCTGGACCTAGAAAGGGCTGCCGCTGTCCCTCTTGCTGGCCTCCCACGCCACAGAAACATGCTCACATCCTGTTAGTTTCACCATGGTTTGTTTGGGGACTTCCCCCAGGAGGACCTGGAACAGATACAATCATCTAGGTAACACATTCATTTTGATTGCAGCTATTCTGCCCAGCACGGATACTGAATGCACGCTCATCTCCTCAGGTTGTTCCTGACCGCTCTAAATGCATCCGAATAGTTAGCTCCATACAGCCCATCCACCTTCACGGTCAGCTGGATACTAAGGTATTTAATACTCTTTTCTGCCCATCTGAAGGAGGAGATGTTCTGCAGGCTCAGCATCCTCTCTTGCGTCAGTGATACATTTAGGGCTTCACTCTTCTCCAGACTTACCTTAAAACCGGACACTGCCTGGAATCGCCAGAGCAGGGCCATTATCGATGACATCGACCTCTCCGGTTCAGAGGTGGCCAGGATGAGATTATCTGTGTACAAAGCAATTTTAAGGTATACCGGTTGTCTTGTATATCGGGAACGGCCGTAATGCAGTTTGCAAGAGGCTCTACCAAGAGCACAAAAAGAAGAAAAGAGAGGGGGCACCCCTGACTTGTGCCCCTGAGTAAATTGAATCCCTGAGATAGCCGTCCATTCACTGACACCCTACCTGTAGGCGCCCTGTACAACCCCACTTATAAACTCTGAGGCTAGGCCTGCTTTGTCCATCACTTCCCTCAAGTATACCTACTCTACGTGGTCAAAAGCCTTTTCGGCATCTAAGGCCAGTAGCATTGAGGGCACCTTCCTCTTATGGGCTATGCCTATTAGATATATTACCAGCCTTGTATTGTCTGCAGTCTGCCACCCTGCCTAATCCAGATTGGTCCATTCCCACCAGATCCGGCAATACTTGATTGAGACGAACTACCAGTATCTAAACAAAGAAACAAAACATGAGGTCTACCCATATAATGAATTTAAAGAAACCAGGTTTAATGGGATTCAGAAAAAAACAAAATTTGGAGAAAGTTTACATAGGGAAAAACAATGTTTCAACCTCCACCCCGCTCCCCTGGACATTTTTAAAAACAATGGGTGAAAATGTTGCATTGTAGTGCATACTTAAAAAAAAAAAAGAAATTGGTAAATAGTCAAACAGTTGGCAATTGGTGCTGGGGGGCCCAGGGGGCAGGCATGCCATTTTTATTGGACATTTATGATAGATGTCCAGTAAAAAGATACAATCCCTGTCCCCTGGGCCCAACACAATCAACATGATTATGTGTGTATGCAAGGCACTAGGGGGCCAAGGGGGAAAGCATGGTATTTTTGACGGGACATCTATGATAGAAATCCAGTAAAAAAAATACCATCCCTGTCCCCTGGGCTCCAAAGCGCCTCAGAAGGAGAGCTGATTTTGACAGGTGGGTAGGGGGATTGTGCAATAAAGGCATTTTCAAAATGCCTTTGTTGTACAGCCCTCCTTCCCCCTCTATCCACTACTTGCCAAAATCAGCTCAACGGACCAAAACAAACGAACACACACATTCAGGCAGCAATCAGTTTGTTGTTGTTATTTTTTACACATTTCATGCTGGGCTCTCACGGCCCCCCAGGGATGCGGCTGCGGACCCCTATGGGGGCGCACCATAGTTTGAATACCGCTGCTCTAGGCATTCATCCTGAAATACTGCTCAATATCCTCACCAATCTCACTCTGCCAAATAGGGTTGTGCAGAAGGGATGGGTGCAGTTTCCAGCATTTGGACCTTTGCTCCCTAAGACGCAGGACCCATGTGATGTAAACCGGTGCATGGTCAGAAAGCATGATTGTGCTCATTGTGACTGGCTCGAGTCCCGCAAGAATCTCCCTCCCCACTAAAATGTAATCAAGCCTAGAATATATCCTATGCACATGTGAGTAAAAAGAGAAATCCCTCATGTCTGGGTTTGCGTTATGCCATGAATAGACGAGGCCCATCTTGTCTAATCCTTACAACAGATGCTTTGACGGCTGCGTGGTGCCCACGTATGAGCCTTTAGACGCATCCCAATTGGGGTCAAATGTCAGGTTGAACTTGCTGACTAGTATCATGTCTCCCCCCGCAAATTCCACAAATCCCTTTAAAATTGCACTGCAAAACTCATTATGGTCACTATTGGGGATCAGTCTTCCCCTTCACCAATAGAAATTGGACCCTCCAGCTCACCAGGATACCCAACGCCTTGCTTTTGGTTTTCACCGCTGAGAAGAATTGATGTGAATAAAACTTCATCCTCAGCCTACTTATATCCTTCTTTAGAAGGTGCGTCTCCTGGAGGCAAGCTACATCGACCTCTAGCTGCATAATTTCACCCAGTAATCTCCCTCTCTTCTGCAGAGTGTTGAGTTCCCAGACGATAAAAGTCAGGACCCTGAATGTGCCTGCTTATGTGTTGGCTGAAGACACAGGTGTTGGGCACCGGAATCCCCTCCTTCCCCTCTAGAAAATGCTGTTGCGACTATGACATCTTCCCCCGAACAACATAACAAACCTCCCCTTCCTCCCTTGCACCCCTTACAAATTCCCCTCTCAATGATCACCCCGGGGAGCTATCCTGCTCCAAACCAGAGTCGCAAACCAGCAGGAGCATTCGGCCTTCTGCGCATCAGGACACTGGGCCACATTCTGCTGCTTTGTTCTCCTTGTTCGCCCTGTAGTTGAAGGCCCAAGATCTGTGCTGACCCTTCTGGGGTAGGGCATCGGGTCTCACGACTATTCCACGTGAAGACCAGCCCAAAGGGAAAAGTCCACCTGAAGCGCATTGTGAAGGCATCAGACAACAGAATCAAGTTTGGTCCACAAACTTTTATGAACTCAAAATGCAGGATGAAGTAAAGTCTAACTTGCCTGTTACGCTCACCTGGTCTCTGCGGAGGCGTTTGGGCACGGTTGCAGCCCTCCCGGGGTGAGATCGCTCGGGTCTCGACTTTGCCCTCTGCACTTATGTGGTGACTGGTGGTAATAGGTGATGCTGCTCGGGACTGTTCCTGCGTGGAGAATAGGGGGCGTGAGTATGCCAGCATGTGCGCCTGATCCCCTTCCAGATCCCTTCTCCCAAACCGTGGTACTCGTGGGATGCGCTGTCCCTGGAAAGCTCACCTGTTGATTAGTTTTGGTGAGCACTCCGTCCTGCTGCTTCTGGCAGGGGCGCTTGTATGATCTGGACCGAGTTCCTTCACTGGTCCCTTGCACGTGGTAGTCCAGTCCTGCTGCAACTAAGCCACTATACTTCAGGTTAGTGTTCCTGTTTGCCTTCATCTTTCCTCGTCTGTTTTTGTTGTATTGTAAAGTTTGTTGTCTTATATTGCTGTCCGTTCCACTTTTGACATTTGCTCTTTTGCTTTCTTCCCTTGCAGGTGATGTTGCAGGCCCGGCAGAAGCTGCAGAGCTCTAGGCGACAGCCAGAGGGAATGAGGAACGAAGCTGCAGCGGTACAGTAGCTGGTAAATTGTTAACTAGGGGGCGCGCAGGATTCAAATGCGGCGCAGCCCTAGGACGGATGTTCTAACCTTGTCTTTCTTCTTCTTCACAGGGTCCGTGTTCGTGGATGCAGAGTGCGGTGCTGCGGCGTCAGGATCAAGATCACTGGATGTCAGAAGATGAGTCTGCAGATTAAGCGATGAAGCACCGGTTTCCTGGAGGTGAGTATGCAGGAGAACGCCTGGTTTCAAAGGTAAGTAAACTGGTCCAAGCGGCGGTGAGCGTCACGTTGCACGCGAGTGCACAGTAACGCGAAGCACCGGCCTTAAGGATGGAGCAGCTTATATAGCTGAGCTTCTGAAGCCAGGCCTACCAGGTTCAGCCTGCCTGCCACACCCTACCACACCTGATGAGTCAGCAAATGAAGACCAGGCCTAGGGAGCCCCACCCAATGAGTCGGCACATGAGGATGTTCTCTGTAATAAAGGCGTTCTGCTCCTGGAAAGTTCTTGTAAAATAAAAGCACTCCTGCACTGAAATAAAGTAAAAGCACTCCTGGACTAAAACAAAGTGTTCCTGCTCACATCTCTATTTAAGCCTGGCGCCACGGGTGCCAGGACTGAGTCCAACCAGGGCCCCTGTGTTTATAGGTGCAAAAGGGACATAAGTTAGTCAAGTGACCCATTGCCCCCATCACTAGATGGTGTGGTTTTTGTGTTCTGGGGCCTGTGGCCATGACATCGCCCTAAGCCAAGGTTGGATTTCCCTACCTAAAGAAAACGAAGGATAGTTTGTGTCAGGAAGTCCAAAACAAATATCTGTCTGCGTCCAAAATCTATACAATGTGTAGTGATGTCAGCATTAAAAAAAAGTACTGTTCAAAAATAAAGTTCAAAGCTTCTTCCAATTCTTGGCTTGTAATCAGCACTCCCTTCCCCAAGCTTAAAATAGTTCATAGGGCACAGGGGTTCCTTTCCCCAAGAGTTTGTGTGTTCCTGCCGTTCAAAAGAAAACAATTCCTTGGGACACTTTCCAGCTCTTCTTTTATTTTTACTTTTCACTAGTTCACACAAGTAGTTGAATTCCTTGACTTCGAAATGTCATAAGAGTCATTGGAGTTTAAACACAAGCTTCTTTATAGGTGCTTTCAGTGGCTTTTCCATAAAAGGGGACACTCGGTCTAGGCGCAGTTGTTGGACCACATGGTCCACCCATTACAGGTCACGCAACCAATACCTCTGCTTAGCTGCTTTTCCATCACCATTAGGCCAATGCTTCAACTTGACAGTGATGCTTGCTTTCATTCACCTGTGGCACACTCTCTTGACACTGCGCCTTGACTTGATTCACCACCATGCACTTGTTACACTTTCTTGTATTCTCCTGGCTCTTGCCAATGCAGGGTTTCTCATAACATACAGTTCCTTTGGTTCCCTTGGCTTTTGCCAATACTCGTTTTCATATTTGCTTTCACTCAACTTAGTATTCATAAAAATGCATGCTTCAGTTCAAATCAATGTTCGTTATTCAGAACAATCAATGTTCGTTATTCAGAACAATGTGTGCTTCGATTGAAATCAATGTTCGTTACTTATATTTGCCTGCCAGCCCGATGTTCTCCATTCTTGGTTCACTCACCGGTCGGATTTTAAGACTTCCTGCAAGGTCCTCTGTTACCACAAGTTATTTCCTTCCCTTCCTGTGTGGTACCTTGCATCTTCTTCCAGCGGCTATCCGGGGCGGTGCTCATCCAGCGATCCTCCTCCTGCAGCTCAGGACTGACATGACCGCTTTGCTTAGTCACGCTGGTCCCCTCTTGTGGTTTGCCACAGGCCTGCAGCGACCTTCAGCTTCGCATCCTGCTGCATAAACTCTGCATCTTTTAAAAGGAGTTGAGCATTCCCGTTGTCACACTTCTACACTGGAGAGCTCTGCTTGCACCCAGCAGTTTGTGGCCCTACGTCCAGAGCGGACTACATTTTCATCATGATTCCGGTTTTAAAGTTCCCACCACCAGGCTTGGACCAAAAAGGACTAGACCGCTCGCCATTGAAAAGGCAGTCCTGCCTTACTCGTGTTGTCCTCTTCCTCGTCTCAGTACACCGTTGAGGCCAGTGTGTATGTGTGTGTGTTAATAATAAGATCATGCCTTTCTTTAGTTGTTCACTTCCTCATCCCAGTGTCACATTGTGGTTTCTTGGAGAATGTTTTAAGGGAGGAACAGGGAAAGGGCTGAGAATAGCCTATAGAGGCTTGAGGGACAGAGGGTTTGTTATGAAAAGGAAACGGGGGATACCATGTCTCATCTAAGGACGTCCTCTCCCCACTTCCCAAGTCTCATCCACCCAGGTGATTCTCCCTCGCATATCCACCCCCATGGTCAGTATCCAAGAGCGATGGCCTTTCCCTGGCCACCCGAGAGGAGGATACAGGGGGAAAAGAAGAGACGACTGCAAGGAAGGCATGATATCAACAGTAAGACAGATACAAGTGACCACAGTTCAAGGGTGTGAAAAACGCCCATCTAAACCTACATCTACAGATGAGAGCAAGCTACGACCATCAAATAATAATAATGATGAAGTCCTAGTGCAGTCTTGTCAAAATAAAAGGGCCTTTACTAAAAAAAAATGGACTGCCAATCCTTACCACTAATTTGCAATAATGTAGGGTAGTGTTCATGAAAAAAAAGAAGTGTTCACAAAATAATATGTCAGGATGCTGGGGCCGTTGGCCTCCCTTCCCTATGTTTTCAGCACGGGGCAAGGTAGGCAACTCGAGCAAAGCACACACTAGCTTCTGCGGCACGAGGATACAGCTCCATACTCCCATTTCAGGACCTTCTGTGTCTAAGTCTCTTTACTTCTTGCAAGTCTCTTGATGCAGAGGGCCTGCTGTACCAAGAACACGCAAACGTTCTTCTCCTTTTTCTAGTATTCAATTTGGGTGTCCACGCTGGATCCCCCTCAGCCGGGCTCAGAGCCCTTTCTATCGGTCAATTAGTCTCCCTAAGTCCAGCTCGGACCAATTGTGACGTACTTTAGACTTTCAAATGTTCACAGACCCATTGCATGACCACTTCGATCTCAATATTTCTTTCTCTCACACTCAGCATCAGTTGAATACCCAACAGAGATTTTCGAATGAGCACTCACGTGGCGTCGGACCACTGTGTGTATGGTATCTTTTCTTGGCCTCCCAAAGTTCAATTATAAAGTTCAATGACTTCCTTTGGCTTCCAACTGTATTTGGGGCGCTCATCCCAAACGCCTCACACACTGTTGCCGCTTGCAAGCTTGATTCAAAACACAAGCTCATTTGGTATCAGTCTCTCTGACTCACCAGCTGTGCTGTCTTTTCGGTTATGGCGTCCTTTCGCCGACACCCATTTTTATGACGGGTGTTTGGCCGTGGGAGTTTTTACGGAAAAGGCCATCTCATTTTTTTCGGGAGCGGGGGGGGGGGGGGAACTAAATAGTAAAATGAAGAGGGGCTTTGGGGGAACTCCCGCGGCAAAAACACCCGTTGTAAAAACAGGTGTTGGCGAAATTACATGGAACCCTTTTCTGATGCTGCTTTGTTGTAGGAGCCAAGGACAGTACCACTGCGGCAATCGCTCCTCCCTGCCTGGGGGATCGACGCGGGAGAGCCCAGGGTACCTCCGACATACTGTGCAGGTTTGATCAGCCTTAGTTCCTGGTCTACCGTTTCTTACTTTCCAAGACTCACAAAAGTAACGGTCTTTACAGGTCAAGGGTACTTCCCTCTTTGTAACACTCTCTGGTCTCACCGTCTTTCTCCTCGTATTGAACTGCCATCTTGGAACTGTTGTTTCCTCGTGTGTTTTGCCCAGATTGTGCTTTTGTTCGCTTTTTATCCGTGTGGGAAAATGTGATGGAAGTCAGGTGTGTGTAATGATCTGTAATTGCCTGACCTTGCCTGACCATAGTGGTGGGACATGTCAGGTATACTGATTGGGTGTTAGTCCCTTGCCGCTCACTGTGAATTGTACGTGAGAAAGTGTTTGTGTCGGAAAAGGTGGGCGGGGGGGCTGTTGAGTTCCTAGGTATCCTACCTGGTAGGATGGGGAAAAGGTGTTACAAGGAAGGGGATACCACGTCTCACCCTGCGGTGTCCCACTTCCATTCTCCGAAGACCCCTCATCTAGGTGATCCTCCCATACTTGTCCACCCCTAGGATGGGGAAAAGGTGTTACAAGGAAGGGGATACCACGTCTCACCCTGTGGTGTCCCACTTCCATTCCCTGAAGACCCCTCATCCAGGTGATCCTCCCACACTTGACCACCCCCAGAAACTGGATCCAAAAGTGATGGCTGTGTCCTGGCCACCTGAATGACAAATCCCCAGGGACTAGCAGGTGAGACACCTACAGGTGTTTCATAGGACCCCCTCAGGTTCCTCACAGCACCTCCCCCTTTTGCAGTTTCTGCATAATTTGTCAGAACGTTTGCCTTTTTGTAAGGTTAGAGCCGCTATGTCTTGAAATATTAATAATGACTGTCCTTGGAAGGAGAGGGTGCCCATCTTCCTTGATGTGTGCAGTATCTCTTCCTTCGTCACATAGGAGTGAAACTTCATTATGATTTCTCTAGGCTGGGATTCCGGCTGTCTTCAGAGTGGACCCACCCTATGGACCCGGTCAGGGACTATCTCTCGAGGCTACTGCCGAAAAATACTGTTGCTTCCATTTCTTAAGATCAGTTCCCTTGACTGCTTCCACCGCTCCTCTGATCCCGAGGTTCTCCAGTCGGTGTCTGTTCTCCAGGTCCTCCATTGTGGTGACCAGCAGGGTCATATCTTGCTTGGCAATGGCTAACTCCCCCTGTAAGCGAAGCACATCCTCTTGCAGGGATTGTACCGCAGTCTCTGTGTCCTCCGCCTTCGAGTTCAGCTGCTTCATATCTCGGACCATTTGATTTTCTCAACGCTGCTCTTCATCCCTGCACGTATTGATTGCGTCAGCTCTTCTTTCAATTCTTCTTTCAGCACCATAAGGCAGACCACGAGGTCTGATTTAGAGAGCCTCCTCGCCTCTTCCATGACTCTGTAGACCGCTGCTCCGTAGGGTGCTTTCGATGTGCTCCTTTGGCTCCCTCTCCCTTGGTCTGTTGCTGATTTACAGACCAGAATTTGATCAAAATCCTGCCACGGCGTGCTGATTTGCATACCGGCATCTGCCTCCAGCCAGCACTGCATGCGCCAGGCCCCGTCTCCCTTGAGGACACAGCTGCTTCGCTGCTTGGCACAGAATGTTCCCCGCCCTCCAGTCGGTCACCACCACTGCGACGGACGCTTAAGACGTCAGCTGGGTCTCACAGCCTTACACCACACAGCACCTTCCCAGGGGTCACCTCCCTCTAGATAGAGGTTGCATACTTCACTCTGCTGCCTTCTTGTTAGGCTCTCCTTATTCTGCCAGCAGTCATTAATATGCCAGCCTTCCATGAGCAACTTCCCCTCAGGGGAAATCACTGCTGCTCCCAAATTTGTTGCAGGCAAAAACCTCAATGTGGATGACTTCCTATCCCAGGGCCTTGTTCCCCTCCGTTATTGTAGTAGAGCAATGGCTTGTCACACTGCTGAGTATTGGGCTGGCTCCCAAGTCCTTCTCTACATCTGGTGCTCCTCCCCCCACACAGGGCAGCCAGATAGCTGTCCAGAGAGACCGACTCTCATTGCTGCTGTTAATCTACTGCACCACCCATTGGAAAATACTGCACACCTCTCAGCCTGCGCAAAGGGACTCTGCAAGTCTACGTGCTTCTTCAGAGTGGGTTGCAACCAGCCCTGCTCTTCCCACCCTTATGCCGCTCCAAGGCTCCCTGCAGCATTTACTGCTTTGTGCTGCCTCTGAGCGCCCACTCACAATGGGACTGTGAGCGCCTACGCTCCTCCGTCACCACAAGCGTTTGCAGGGTGGGACTGTAGTGCACCTGCAAGGTGTGCTCACTCAGCCCCAGGTGTCATAGCTTACTGCATTCCAGGGATCTTCCACGGCGCACAGGCCATGCCATTGGTGCCATGAGGCCCCGTTAGGACACTCATCGCAACACTACCCCGGACACCTTGGGGCTCCCAAGCGAAGCCGAAGATACCTCTCATATGCACCATGCTGTGCTCATCAGGTCGTGGCCAAACAGGTCCGAACTATGTCACAAATAGACGTGGCTCCCCGGGGTGTTCGAAAAAAAATACCAAGGTAAACAGCCATATTGGGCATCCTTGGCCACACCTCCTCAAACTCCTTAGATGAAATAGATGGACGACGACATGATGTAAAGACACCCGGTTTAATCAACCTAACCGTGGCAGGAAAGCTCCACTGACATTTTGTCTTGGAACCTGGCTGGCCAATTGGATAGGCTAAACAATGCAGAGGATATAACCAAACTGCAACAATCCGATGTAATTTTTCTCCAGGAAACATGGGCCATGGACCCTTTATGCCTGGATGGTTATGCTACTTGTCAGATAGACGCGGATAAAAAAAGCTAGAAGGCACCCCGTTGAGGGGGGGGAGGGGAGTTATTCTGGTCAAGGCTACAAAGGAAACTTCACCTATATATCGTTCCCCTCTCCATTTTCTTCTGTTCAATTTGTTTCCCTAAATAAGTACAAAAAGGGTACCAAACTATGTAGCAGGAATCACAGAGGTAGCTCAGCCCTATCCCACCTAAAGTCCTCCATAGACTTCTTTATGGTTATGGGGAAAAATTCCTGCCATATTTTGGAGGCGATTTCAATGCAAAGATTGGAAATGGTCCATCAGAAAATATTACTGCTACAATGAAGGATCGGATCCTTGCTATACCACCAACTTCTAGGTTGTACCCACGCACATGTGCGAACAGCTTATTACAGTATGACATACATTACCGTAATCGTATTTCTGATTATTCTATCTGCTTAGAATCACATGCTGTGCATGTAGTCTGACATATAGTGGTAATCACAGAGTATTGCATCTTTTTCGAACATCGAAAAAGGGACGTCGACATGGGTGTGACTGTAACACTATCCCTAACATGACGTGTACCCAAAATCCCGCACGTGTCAAGGTCCCACCGGTTGTTTTTCTTCTGCCGCGAGGGAGCCTTGCAGACTGCATGAGTACAGAAAAGAGAAAGTGTAGAATGTCTATGTTCCTTCTACTCCAAGAGGGGAGGAAAGGCGGGCGCATGTGAATCTAAGCAGATACAATCATCAGAAATATGATTACAGTGAATACTATAGATCTTCTGATGCTTGTGAATCTGCTTAGAATCACTTTCTGTGCATAGCAGTAACCAGAGATGGTGGTGGGATGTGTGAAGGAACAGTAGCAAAGTGATGTCTTATTACTGCTTGTCCCACCTGAGAATCCGACTTGGAGTGTGTGTCTAAGCAGTAGTGTTGGGGGAAAAGTGTGAACAGAACTCCAGGTTGCTAGCTTGGAATCTAGAGGAACATTTACAATGAATGCTATGGTAGCCCCTGTGCCTCGAGTAAAGTAGGCTCTAGGCATAAAGGGTAGATCTCTCTTGGCAGGAATGTAACACAGTGTGATGCAATTTACAATCCACATGGAAATAGCCGATTTAGAGACAAGGTCGCCCTCTCTACCAGCTGCCACAGAGAAAGAATTGGTTTGCCTTTCTCAGTGGCTTTGTCTTCTCAAGGTAGTAAATCACTGCCCTCCTCACATCCAGTGTGTGGAGACTTCTTTTGGCCACGTTAGTGAGGTTTTGGAAGAAAGTGGGAAGTTCGATTGATTGATTCACATGGAACTTCGAGATGAATTTAGGTGCAAAACATGGGTGTGTGCGCAATATCACATTGTCTTTGTGAATAGTCACAAAGGGATCTTGAACTGAAAGGGCCTGCAGTTCACTAACCCTCCTTATTGAAGGTATGACCACTATGAAGGCAGTCATATAGGCGAAGGCCTTAAGGCTAGCCTTGTGCATGGGCTCAAAGGGAGGCGCCATTAATCTGGTAAGGACAACATTCAAGTCCCATTCGGGAGTCGGGTTGGAAATAGGGGATAAAGTCTCTTTACACCTTCCATGAAGGCCTTAATGACAGGAGTCTTCCACATGAAACCTTGCTCTGTGATGTGGTGTACGCAGAGAGAGCGGCGAGGTGGACCTTTAGGGAGTTGAAAACGAGTCTAATACGTGTGTTAGACAACTGACAATATCTTTAGGAAAGCAGTCAATGGGATTGACGTTCTTGGTATTGCACCAAATAAAGCGCTTCCACTTGTTGGAGTAGCAGTGTCTGGTGTTGGGTTTTCGCTCTTCCCCGAGTATGTCGATGCATCTCGGAGGGAGTTGAAGGTGCCCAAACTCTGACTTCAGGAGCCAAGCTGCTAAGTAGAGTGTTTGGGGACATGGATGCAGTGTCTCCCAGTATGTTGTACGGACATGGCAGCTTCCTGGGAGTGGAGATTGACATTGCCATGAGATGGGAGAACCAAGGCTGTCGGGCCCACATTAGGGCCACCGGGATCAGACCCCAACAGAGATGTGCCCATGCTGAGAGTGGCCTCGACTGCAGGGGTGGGAAAGGTTTTCCCCTGCAGAAGGTTTTCCCTTGACCACCACTGCAGAGTCTAAACAAGGGTTGTCGAGACAACCACTAGATCGTCACACTGCCTTCTGCGACAGCCTCCAACAGGCGGGTGCATGTAAGTTCCGGGACATCCTAGAGGGTGTCCTAAACAAGGCCCCATTGAACATCACTATGGCTTGCGAGGAACATGGTGTTGTTGGCAATCCTTGTGGAATACGCTGCAGAGGTGGTAGCACGCTTGCCAAAGGCGTACAATTCTTTGCAGTCCTTGTCAGGAAGAGAATTCCGATGAGGACAGCGGTACCCCCTACCTCTTGTGAGTAGTGGGGACAACCAAGGAGTCCGGGGTAGCATGGCCCCAAATGTAGAGTGCGTCCAGAGGAGCCGGGCAAAACATTTTTTATAGACAGGGGTTCACTGCACATGTGAGAGATGAAGGGGCCGGATGCTTATTGACAACCTTCAGCAAGGGGATGACTTGGCTGACCAGTGTCTTTTCCTTAAGAATATCTTCCACGAATCAGGGGCAGCTTTGTGTGTGATAATCTTGAAATGGTCAGAAGCCTTCTTCAGGAGGGTGCTGATCATCATCTGGTCGTCTATAGCTCTATGGTGAAGATGGGACCTTACTGCAGTCTGAAACAGGCGAATCAGCTTCTGAAAGCTTCTCCTGAAGCTTCGGTAGCATTTTCGCTGAATGGATACATTTTGGTGCGTCTTTCGGTGCTGCCGTGGTCGTCAGCGCTACTGCGTCTTTCGCCGGCAATGCGTCGGAAGTGAAAGGTTTTGAGGGAGCACCTGCTACAGAAGGAGTTATAGCCCCATGCATAGGCCACTAAGGCGGTTGCGCAGAGGTTGCCGCACCACGAGGTTCGGAAGGCCCAGTCTAAGACTTAGACATGCCTTGAAACTTTTATTGATGGATCTGCCAGGGATAGTTTGGGGGTTGTGTGCTTAGAAGCATATGGTGCGTGAGTGTCCTTGTCGCCGGACTGTGACTTCCCCATAGTACTTCGCCTGTCGGGGACGGACACGTAGGAGCACAGGGGCGCCACAGTAAGGTCAACGGCATGCGAATTGAAGCTGTGGCTGCCAACGGATTCCTCGTCTGAGGTGAGGGCACTGGTGGGGGAGTGACTCTCAGACTGCATGCCATAGACCGCATACCATTTCGTATGCCTGTCTTTCAGGGTCTTAGACCGAAAGAGCTTACACAAGCGCTCTTCATGGTCACGAGGAAGACACCTATTGCATCAGCGATGGGTGTCCTTCCAGGGAAATTTGCTGTTGCGAGACGGGCAAAACTGAAAAAGGTAGTCCTCTCCATAGCAGAGGGAAACCGCAGCCAGACCAAGAGAAAAGGTCTTGAACACTTGTGTATAGGCGCGTTACAAATGCCATATCATATCATATCATATCATAAGAGAATTGGTAAAATAAAGGCATTCTCAGAGGAGAAATCAAAACAAACAGGGCCCACTCTCCCTACGGTAAAGGCTGTGCCAGAGGACCAAGGCCACGCAGTCAACAGTCGCTGAGCAGCCCGGGATGGAACGTCGGCAGACAAGACCAAGCGTCAACAGCCGTCGAGAAGTCGTTGAGGGCAATCGAACCACAGACAAGCAGTGGAATTATCAACAATGGAAAAGCAATATAAACTCTTAGGAGCTCTGCATTATGTACAACCAACTAGGTAGGTAGAATAAACAATCTGGTGGGACCCCAACGTGCGAGGGATGTTGGGTACACTACATGTCACATTAGGGATAGTGTTACAGTCACGCCCATGTCGAGGTACCTTTTCTCAATCTTCAAAAAAAGATTAAATTATCTGCGAATACCACTAGATATCAAACTAAACAATTGATACAATCACACTGCGCATGTCCTACAAGCAATTTTTTATATTAGTAGAATTGGTGGATTGGTTTCAGCCGACACGTGTTTCGAGCACAGCTCTTCTTCTAAGGCTGATATTTACCAATGTATATATTGCATCATACAAGTATCATGTGTTTAAACCCAGTCAATTATGTAGTTTAGACAATACAAAATAAGAAATCAAAGTGCCAGACAGAGGCCCAGTACATCCCAGGTATTAATAAAAGATCATAACAATTGATATATTATGACCGTAATTAGTCCAACAAGAACATATGTAATGCAACAAAAAAAAGGATACATTTCCAATGGGCAGTGAAGCAACCCCAAAAGGAAGCAAAAGAGAAAAAAATACAGTGAAGGCAGAACAAGAAAAAAAAGGGGGGGTGCGGAATACGTTTTCAGATATGCACAGATTCGAGCAGATTCACAGCATCAGAAAAGTGGTTACAGGAATGAGGTTTACGCTCAATTAATGGCGACATAGCGGAGACATCCCATGTAAAAACACCTTCTTTGATCACAAGGGTAAAACTACAATTGACTATATGTGCATTTCAATAAACTGTTGGAAAGGGTTAAGGAATTCAATGTCTTGGAGGATATGCAAACATACCACCATGCACTCTCTCTTAACATTAGAAACACAAGCTGAGAATTGGGTAGGATATAACACTACGCCCACACACAATAGAATATGAAGTGCTAATAACAAGGCAATTATGTGGGACCCGAAAATTGTCCAGAAAGTTCTTAAACATATAACTGCTCATAACCCTGAAAATGTAAGGAATATCCTTTGACTTAAACTCACCTACAGAAAAACTACAGGCTGTTTATTCCCATTTAACCACAAATATTGCAAATATGTTTCTTAGCTGAGGATCAAGCTGGGTAGGCACGCAAATAAAAATCACCTGGTTCAATGAAGATTGTTAAAGGGCCAGGTATCCTCTTCCATCAAGGAAGCATAGATCACACTGCTTCTAAAGAAGGACAATCTCGATCCCACGAATGCAGGAAACTACCGCCCTATCACCAACATCTCCTTCTTACAAAATATTCTGGACAAAGTAGCATGCGCTCATCTCCATTTTTTAGAAGTTCGCAATCTGGTGGCAGCTCGACAATCCAGCTTTCGAGTCGGATACAGTAGAGACAGCGCTGCTTGATTTAAAATCAAACATCACAGGCATTATTAATGCTTCTTGATCTGTCAGCAGAGTTTAATTTAGTGGACCGTTTTCGGTTTATAAGGAGACTGGTAGAAATTGGCAGATGTTCCAAACCCGAAGGGTCAGGGTGGCAATGGGGTATTTTCAGGCATCCCTGATCCAACTAACCTGTGGTGTTCCTCAAGGCTCATGCCACTCCCTCATGCGGTTTAATATCTATACAAGGCCACTGTTCAATCTGCTCGATAGCATGGGGGACTGCTATACAAACTACGCAGACAACACCCAGGTTCTTTTGGAACCGTCTGGTGTGGAAGCCCATGATACTTCAGCCATCAATAACATCTATGCCGCTGTCCAATCTTGGATGGCTTTGAACTCTCCAGCTCTCAATGATGGCAAAACGGAGCTACTGATCATGGGTTCTGACCCAGGCTAACAAAACTTAACTCATGTTATAGTCCCTTCTCAATTGCTGGGTGTTCTATTAAAGTATTCCCCCCAAGTGAAAACTCTGGGAGTATACTTTGACTCCAAGCTTTCATTTGATAAGCATGTATCTCATCTGCGCTCAATTTACATCTATTTAAACAACCACCATAGGCAAATACGCCCCTACCGCTCCATGGAGAATAGAGCGGTTATTGCTTCAGACCTAATCAATGCTAAGCTTGATTATTGTAACAGCTTGATGGATGGTTAACTATGACTCCAAAATTAATAAGATGCTGGTCATCCAGAATGGGGTGGTTAAGGCTGTCCTTGGCCTTAAGAAATAACAACATGTTTCAGCAGACAGAAGTAACTTACACTGGCTTCCAGTAAAACATAGAATTCTTTACAAAGCATGCACCATGACCTATACATGCATACATGGAATGGCGCCCAGTTCTATCTCAGAGTGTCTGAAGGCTGCCCCAATCAGAAGTGTGCTACGGTCAAATGAACACATTTTACTTGCCCCAAATTCATGGAACAAGCTCCCTCTCTCTCTTAGATCCATTCCTCATCTGGCTCCCTTTAGGAAAGCAGTTATGTTAGAACCTACAGGAAATCCACTGAGGTAAACTCATTGTTTTTGGCAAGCATTTGCCACAAATTAAGTGTGATTCAGAATATACCAACAGGTGAATATACAAGGGCTAGGAGGAATTGCAGAGAGCTTGAGGAATTTGAAAAATAATGCAGCGTGTTGGACAAAAGGTCCATGCAGCTAAATTGTGCAGCGAGGTTATGCAGCAAGTACACTGGGCCAGGCTAGAAGAAAAAGCATTAACATGAACAGACAGGACCTGCTTAAACATAAAAGTAAACGTACACAAGACTGATGTGGTTTGGATGATGACATAATATAGTGCTGAAAGCGAGAGATTGCTAAAGATATTTCGGAAGCATTGGGGTATCTTGACATTAGACTCAGATCTGAAAAACTAGATCTCTGATAAACCAACTATGGAGTATACCAGGGCACCGACTATTAGAAGTCAACTGAGCCCTTTGTTTATGAAACCTTTCGAATTGCGCAAGACATGGCTAAATCGAAATTTGGCTGGTTTCTATAAGTGTGGGACCTGTAACATGGGTACTTACACCAGAGATTGTAAGAGTGTCAAAATTAACAATGAAGAAGAATTCAGGATTGATGAGTTTGTGAATTGTCGAACCAAGTATGTGGTGTACTGCATAGTGTGTGTTTGTGGACTTAGTGAAGTAGGAAGTATGATCCGGGAAGTACGGATCTGTATTAGGGAACACCTATGCTCCCTAAATAAAGAGGAGCCTAAACTACCACTATCAGTGCACTGGCAGAAATGGCATCACATGGATAGAAAGGAGGATTAACGCTTCATTGGCCTTTAAACAATAACTGCTGATCCTAGATTAGGAGACCGAGAGAGGGTTCTGAGGCAAGCAGAGGCCAGGAAAATGTGTAAACATAGACTGGTGAGTCTAGGTTTAAATACGGAGCATAAAATGGGAATCTTCCTGTGAATGCTGGAAGTGTTGATTTACATGGGAGGTAAGCAACTTTAGTGTGTATAGGGTAATATGGTAAAAAGGATTTGGGATTGGGCATAAAAAATAACCATAGAAGCCTGATTGGAGGAGACAGTAAATAGTATATACAATAAGGGACAGATCTATGTAGAATGTTTGGGTATACTTGTGGAACTAGGAATCATCTGTAAAAGCTGAAGTGTGAAGTTCTTCTGGAAAGGAGTTACACGTGAATCTATTGGAACTAAGGCATAAAATAAGCAGTGTTGCATAGCAATTTGCTATGCAATTCTGTTGACTTGCTAATTAAACTGACACTTATGTAGCACACCTTGCTATTTAAATTACCCTGTTCAATGAAAGCACAGCCTAACCTGTATTCCTCTCTTGCCCTCAGCAGTCTCTCCGCCCTCTTTTCTCCGTTCATTGCAAGTTCAAATGGACTAATGGAGAAAGAGCGCAGCAGTAAAATCTTCTCTACTCTTAAAAGTGCTAAAGGCCATACAAAAGTATCACTAGCACAGATGGTGGCTCAGAGTAAATACCAGGTTATTAGCGGTCCCTGCTCTCCCCCCAAAAGTGGTATTTAATGCCACATTGAAATTCATATCAATGACTGACAGGTAAGGGCCATCTCGTCGACCTGAAGTTGACAATTACCCTGTCTGCTGCAACACAATACTACATACTTAGTCACAGGCTATGACTTTCCTTTACCATTGTAAACTTTGATTTATGAAATATATGAACTTCTCCTTGCAGAGCCTAATGATGGGTCAAGCCTGTGGTCAGACAATATATGGGACACTCCCCTGTGTATCATCGACTGGACCCAGCTGCACAGACCCTTGCACTGAAAACCTGTTTTCAGTGTTTTCAGTGGCTTTTTATCATATCTATTTGTGTCCATTCATGCAGCACACTTTTACATTTTACAGACACTCATCTCACTAATGTATCACTTCAGCAGTACACATACATGCTTTATCGTTGCTCATTTTGTGTCTTGGGTACAAATAACTTCTGGTGAAATTAAAAATTAGTACAAAATTAGTTTGGTTGCTAATCAAGACATTTTTAATTAGCAAACTCTGCTAATCAATTATTGAAAACTAATTTATGCCTTGTGGAACGATGTAAAAATGTGTATAAGGGTGCTAGGTGCTTGTCACCACCAAATCACACATTCTGATTTATAAATTGGAACTGGATCGATATCATTGGGAACCCGAGTAGTTGCCGTGCATATAACTATTTTTGAGCCTACTGCATAATTATGGACGCATGGCTATGTGTCCTTTGACATGTGCAAGTATAGATATGTGGTGCTGTATCTATCTGATAGGGAGATTGGTGCTTTGGGTTACCGTGGTGCATATATGATAAGTCATTTATAACGTGCATGTATACGCGTTTCAAGGTGCGACAAGACAAGGGAGGGCACAGAGAGAGGACAAGACAAACAATCTTACTAGGCCATGTGTCGTTCAGAACATGCAAGCGCGGTAACGCAAAGTGCAGGGGAAGGGAACAGGGAAGTGCAAGGGGGAAGGAAGGGGAAAGTGCAACTAGGGCCGTAAAGTGCAGCCAGGGCAGCGTGGCTCTGGGTAAGTGCAAGGAGGCAGGGGACTGTAGAGGTTACAGCTACAGCCCCTGTTGCGAGACAGGCCCTGGGGGAGTGCGGGGGAAGACTGGAAGAGGAGCCTGGTACCCAGTGAAACTCTGAGGGTAACCAAGCAACAGTCAGCACAGCAGACAGGTAGGTTAGCAGGGGAGGAGGAGAGAGAAAGCAGAGGAGAAAAGGAAGGTCTTGAGCTGCTTCCGGAACTTCAGGTGGTCTGGCTCAAGTGTGAGAGGGACAGGGAGGCCGTTCCAGAGGTAGGCACCTGCAGGAGTGACCTACTCCCTACTCTCACCCTGGAGAAACGTCACACCCACAGAGAGTTGGAGGCAGCGGAGGACTCGAGAAGGAAGGTATTTAGGAAGAATGTATTGCAGGCCCTGGCCCCCCCAGAAAGTCTTGTGGCTGATGTGCAGAGGGTCTTGAACTTGATCCTTGCAGCCACCTGGAGCCAGTGGAGGGATTTCAGGGCTGGAGAGATACAGTCTCTGGGATTGAGGTCCAGGGTAAGTCTTGCTGTCCTGTTCCGGATTAGTTGCAGAGGGCAGAGAGTAGAGGAGGACAGATTGGAAAGAAGAGGCTGTTACAGTAGTCCAGCCTGGAGAGGACAAGGGCTCTGGGGACAATGAGCTTCTGGGGGAAAGTAAGAAAAGGAAGAGTACCTCTGAGGAGGTGCAGCTGGTAGAGGGCCTTCTTGGAAAGGTCAGTGATGTGCAGAGGGAAGGGGGGTGGGGTCGAAGATGACACCAAGGTTTTTTGCCTAGCAAGAAGGCAAAGGAAGAGGGCCCATGGAGGGGGGCCAGAGTGAGAGGGAAAGCTGAGCAGGGGTACAGATGAGAAGGACCTCCATCTTACTGCCATTAAGGCAGAGATAGTTGGAGGCACACCAATACTGAATTGAAGATTGACAGTCTGGAATGTGCAATAGAGGCGAGGAGGATGTAGGGAGCCTGAAGGAGAGCTGTGTGTCATCAGCAGAACACTAAAAGTTAGAACAGAAGGTAGAGATTAAGTGGGCCAAAGGAGGTACGTAGAAATTGAAGAGCCAGGGTGAAAGGTTAGATCCCTGGTAACACCACATGTCGAGATAGAGGTGGCAGAGAGAAGGAACCCAAGTTGGACCTGGGAGGGTCAGTCCAGGAGAAAAGTCCAGGGCCTGATCTATGATGCCTAGGTTCTCATGGAGTTGATTGATCAGCATTGTGTGACTGACCGTTCGAAAGCAGAGGAATGGTCAAGAAGGATGAGGACAGAAGGGGTGCTTGTGTCGTGATTGGAAACCAGATCTTCATCAGGAGAGCAGTTTGCCTGCCTCTGGTTGCTTTGAAACCAGACTGGTGGGCATGGAGACACCCAACAGTTTAGTGTGGCGAGTAAGCTGGGAGATGGCCAGCTTTTCCAGAAGTTTGCCTCGGAAAGGAGTGATGGAGATCATTGATAGTTAGACGGACAGGTTGGACCGGCAGAAGGTTTTTTAAGGAGGGGGAAGAACAAGGGAATGCTTGAGGAGAGAGGGGAGACAACCAGTGGCGAAAGAGTGATTGCAAAAATCGGCCAAGGCTGGAGCAAGGGTGTCATTGTGGTTCTAGCGGAACAGGGGAGCACCTGTTTGCACAACACTTTCATAGATCGGATTTGTCTAGAAACATTGTCAGGTGATATCAGAGAGAAAGAGAAGAAGGGAGGAGGAGAGGGGAGAGGCGGCCAGAGGGGGGTCAAGAGCGAGAGAGGAAGAGGTGAGCGAGGACAAGATGTTGTGAGTTTTAGTAGTTAAGTGAGAACCCAGGGCCGTACACAGAGCCTGGGAGGGAGCAGGAGAGGTGGAGAATGCAGAAGGAGTGGCCAGTTCCTTACAGATTTTGAAGAGTTTGGCTGTGTTGTTACAGGCCGCAGAGATGCAGGCTTGGATGTGGACTCTCTTCCTGGACAGGACAAAGTCTGGATGCACCTGAAGCCCTACACTTCCTCTTGGCCACTCTGCACTTGTGTTTCAGGGTGACGAGGACAGAGTCATACCAAGAGTTGCACTTGGAGGTAGGATTCAGATGGATTCTCATGGCAGGGGCAAGGATGTCCAGAGTGTGGGAAATGGCACAAGGCATACATTTGTTTTCAAAAATCGATTAGCAGAGTTTGATAATCAAATGTTGCTTGATTAGCAAACAAACCCATTTCAATAGCAATGTTGTACTAACATTTCTAATGTCACCAGATGTTATTTGTACCCAAGACAATACATGGATAGTTTTGTGTACCGCTGAAGTAAGACATATAGTGAGAAGAGTCGGGCCTTGCAAATTCTTTAAACATTCTGCTAGACTTGTAGGTCAAGTTACTTAGTTTTCCTACTCGACCTAAGAGAAATGACCTCGACCCATGGCGACAGGTGACAACAAAAGTAAATTTGCTTTCTGTAAAATGGTGCATGTCCCCACAAACCCACTTCATGTTTGGCACACTGCTGCCACCCAGAAGCAACTCATTCACAGTGAAACGTTATTTGACATGTTGATTAAATGTTTCAAGCATCCCATGCAAATGGTACTCTTCCTTCATAAAATCTACTCGACTATGCAAGCGAGCAAAAATACTTGTTTGCGCTCCCTGGATGAGTGTCTTTAAAATGTTGAAGGTTAGTTACATGAATGGACATGAAGAAATAGATATGATAAAAAGGCTCTGAAAATCATATGGCCGGCTCTCCACGCAGGAGCTAATATATAATACAATCCTGATCATCGAATAAAGCAAGCTCATGTGGTTACCTACAGAGTATGGCATTGCAGTAGATCTGGAGGTGTATAGACTGGATTGAATTATTGATCACTACTTTGCATAAACCTCGAGTTTGTGTATTCAAACCCAGGGAAGGGCGCTCAGCCAATCAGGTGGCTGGAATAGCGGGTGATAATACACAATGTCCCAGCCACCTGAGGTCCTTCCCCGCGTGGCGCTTTTCTTTTTTTACATTGCGAGGAGGCAACAGGGATCCTCTTCCAGTTGCCTTCCCACCCACTCCGCTTAGCTGCGGGACCGGAGCATTGCAATCCGGCGGTCCCGGAGCTCCTCCCGTCTGGCCGTCATCATAGACATGGAAAGGGGGCTTGGTGCCTTTTACATAAAATTTCTTTTCATTTGTCATTGGAAGATCGACTGCGCTAGCAGCGCGGATCTCCCAATGAAAAATTGTGAAAGCCATTTGCACCCCGATGAACCCCAAGGTGCGGATGGCTTTTATGCCCTGCCAAGAGGGCTGACATGCACTTGAACAGCCCACAGCTGACACCCTCACCACGTTTGGGCCTGCCATAGCTCGGGCTGGTGGGCCGTTAAAGGCCATATCCGCCCTCCTGGCAGGGCATGAAAGCCATATTCATTATGTAAGAGGAAAGAAAGTAAGAGACTAAGGAGAGTGGACGGTGTAGCAAGCGAGTGAACTGGGCAAACTAGGTGGAATATTGTAGTTTGCGTCCATCTCAATTTCAGGGTATCTGGTATAAAGCAACATGGTGATACGATAGAATGTGAAGGAGTTTGGGATCAGATCATGAACTGAGCACCAGTTGCAGGATGTATCCAACCAGCAGGTCACAGAAGTAGGCTTGCTAAGCTAAGGCTAAGCCTATGTCTCTATGATATACATTTTCAAAAGGTGTTCACTTGTCAATATGATGCATCTTCCCCAACAAAATGAAATATAGACGATACTGAGATTTAGATGCACCAACCTAAACTTTACTGTAAAGCATAGAGACAATGCAGTGTTTTACAGTAGCAATACTGTAATTATTCATTATGTAACAACTTAAATGTTTAGGAATGGAATTGCATGACTGTCTTTAAAAAAGTAAAATACCTAACACATACTGGTCTTTCTCAGACAGGATACAGTTAGTTTAAATAAAAGTATCATCCTGATTACTTCTAGTTTGCAATTGTTTGAAAAGGAAAAAAACATATCTTGTATAGCACACCCACACAGGCCTTTGGCATCTAAGAGTGAAGTAGATTGTTACAGCTGCACTCTCTCTCCGTTAGCCCCTTGGAGCTTGAAGTGAACAGAGAAAAGAGGTTGGAGAGAATTCTGCGGGCAAGAGTGGAATGCCAGGTGGGCTGTGCTTTTATTAAACAAGGTAACTTAAATAACTAGCTTTGCTACACCAGTGTCAATTTAATTATCAAACCTACAGAATTGCATAGCAAATTGCTATTCAACACTGCTTATTTTATGCCTTGTGGCAAGGTTCAGATTAGAGAGGGTTGTGTCAGAGTGAGAGTCAGCCACAGGAGTAGGAGGAGCAGAGAAGGTTGAGGCAAAGGCATCAACTGACACACGCTTATGGGCCGAATGACCGAGAAGGTAGGTGGCAGTGCCGGGGTGGGCTTAGCCTGGGGGACAGAGAGTTTTAGGTGGGAGGAAAGAAGAAAGTGGTCAGTCCAAGAGAGAGAAGTAGTGAGAGGGAGTGTCTAAGGAGATGAGAACATCCACTGTGTGCCCAGAATTTTGTGTTGGATCAGAGGGTAGGATAGAGAGAGAGTAACAGAGGTTACGCAGGAGCCCAGGGGAGAGATCAGAAACATCCAGTTGGATGTTGAAGTCTAAGAGGAGGAGAAGTTGAGAGGTAGAGGCAAGGAGGGATGTGGAAGGGTCTGCCCACTTTGAGAGGAAGAAGGCAGCCTGGCCAGGTGGCCCATAGATTGTGGCCACAGCCAGAGAAAGGCCAGGGGAGATAAAGAGCCTGCAGACCAGGCATTCGAAGGAGGAGTAGGCCTATGCAGGAAAGACAGAGGCACGAGAAGTTTCACGTTAGTATTTACTGACATGAAAACAGGTGCATAAAAGCATTCATGTGGGAGCACACTTAGGTGGGCCGTAAGAGTTTACCATAATGCACTAGGAGGCTTGGGACTGGATTACTGATAAAGGCAGAGTTATGGTCAATTAAGTCTGTATGAAAGGGAGACACGCATTCTAGGTGAATGGAGTGCATTAAGTTTGATAATGTTTAGTGGGGTGAAAACGGCATTATGTATCATTGAAAGCGTGGAGCTTATTGAAGTGGGTATTGAGAGGTTACCATAATGATCGCAGGCGCCTTCAGGTAACGCGCAAGGTTGCACATGGTTTGTTTTGAAATGGTAAACGTTGCATTACGTAGCAGTCAATCAGGGAGGCCCAAGGAGGGTCGGCCAGTGTCCTGCACACAACACAACGCCCTTTGCCTGCACTGGTTTTAAAAAAAAAATAAAATGCAGCAGCTTCGGGACGACAACAACCATATTGCCAAATGTTGACAGGTGGAGGCTTGTTCAATGAGCTACTTTATGGCAGAGGGATTAGAGATATGAGAGGTGATTATTCTTTAGAAGAGTGTTGCAATCTCTGCTAACGTGTATGCCCAAGAATTTGACAGTCTGGCTCCCATCAATATTTTCCCCTGTACCCTTGGTCTAGCTTTGCCATTCGTTAGAGGAAATACAGGGTTTAAAATTAAGATTAGATAAGCAGGAGCTAAAAGTAGCTCCTGGGCATCCAGCATTAAACAGTGACCAGGAGCTACCACTGGGGGACAAAGAGATAGTACATAGTGTTACACAAATGTAACTTCCCCAAAAATACAAAACATATCATTTTGTCAATTATTTATGACCCCTTATGTTTTAGATTGTGTATAGATGTGTCCCAATGTTTATTTTTACATTGTCCCAAATCCACACATTCAAACGTACATAGGTGTGTTTGTTCTGCGTGCGTTGGAACAGGATGCCAAAAGTAGCTCCAGTTAAGCCAACCAGGCTCTTCTAAGCTACAAGCAGGAGCTTACTAGCTCCCAGCTCCCCTCAAATTTGAACACTAAAATAGGGTGAATTTGGATCAATTTACCCATAATCCAGAATACGAGGCAAATTTCACTACATCCTGAGAAAGGGAGTGAAGGTATATCAAAGGGCTTTTGATGTATAGGAGGACATCATCGGCGTAGAGGGAGCTAGTTTCCCTCTGCCTTCCCATCGCCAGTCCCCTTGCAGCAGGTATTGATCCGACTGTAGTGGCCAATGCCTCCATGGCAATAGCAAAAATTATCTGAGACAATGGACAACCCTGCCTAGTGCCTCGACCAAGTTCAAAAGGATCAGAACATACACCAGAAATATTAATTCTGGCCGATTGTTGGGAATATGGAGTTAACACTGGAGAGAAAATATCCTAACAGCCCCAAACTGTCCAGAACAGTGAATAAGTAAGGTCATGATAGAGTCAAATGCTTTTTCTGCATCAGTAGCACCGGCAATGCTTGCATATCGGAATACATTTGTACCATGACTGCAAATAGTCATTTCAAATTTAAAGATGTGCATCTATGAGGCAGGAATCCTGACTGATCTAGATGAATCAATGATGATGCATGGCGGATGAGTCGATCCGCAAAGAATTTAGTGAACATTTTGTGTCCATGATGATAAGTGAAATAGTCCTATAGGACACATAATATGTAAGGGTTCTTATCTGGCTTAGGGATAAAAGGAGAGCTTCACACAAGTCTGTGGAAGGGATTCCCTTCTCTATTGACTCCTCCCACAATTTCAGCAGCAAGGGTGCAAGCTTTGGCGCAAGTGCTTTATAAAAATGTATCAGTTAAACTGTAAGGCCCGAGGGCTTTAGAGGTGGGTAGTGATGATATAGCCGTCGTAATATCATTGACGGAGATAGGGGAATTCAACTTGTCCATCGCTTCACAGCGAATCAAGGGATGGGTAACTCGTCTAAGCAAGTTTCGATATCAGAGATTACGCTTACCTCCCTGGCCCTGTAGAAGTCTGAATAAAATAGCTAGAAAGTCTCTGTTATGCCTTCAACGGATTTCTTCATTGAACCCTGTTCATCACATATAGCCACAGTTCTTCGTTCTGCATGGAGAGAGTGGGCCAGCTACACCATATTTGCGTGCCTCTACTGAGGTAGATATATACTTCACTTTGCGATCTGCTAGGTGGGGGGGGGGGGGACAGACCTAATTACATTTTATCTAGGAAGTAGTAGTGCTTCTTTATCGTTAGTCTTTTCCATCTCAGCCTCCACCCCTCTGATATCGATTTACAATGCAGACATGAGGCTTCTCAAGTGGAGTCCCCCCTTTTCAATACCCAAACAGATGCCTCACATGTAAACCTTAAATGCGTACCATACTGTGGTAACCCATGGAACTGTTTTCCCATTGTATTCGACAAAATACAGATATGGTATTATCCATGTCCAGTTTAAAGGCTACATTGAGGAGGGCCAATGATTTAAACTGCCGTGGTGAGCGGGGTGGGTTTGTTCGGATAAACAGAACGTCCATGGACAATGACCCGCGAGTGTCCTAGGTAGCAAGATGCAGTCTTTGGTCCTATGGACTAGGAGTGTAGGTGCTAGTATCAAGTCTATTCTATAGTACATATTGTAAAACGAGGACTAGAAAGAGTATTCAGCAGACTCTGGATGCATGGAACATCTTACATCTACAATATTAAAATATGCCAGATTACTAAGGATTTCTTGTGCTGCATATGAAAGGTCCCTAGAGGATTTGCTTGATAATGCCTAGTGCTAAATCCAGGGTAGTATTAAAATAACCCACCCATATACTTTTAGTGGCTATATATTTAAGCCAATTCTCAAGCAGCGACGTGGCTTAAAACAAGGGATCATCTATGTTGGGAGTGTATAGGTTTACTAGTGCCAGGGGGATGGTGACATATTTCTCTGACACTATTACATATTGACCATGCATATCACATTCATATCCCAAGGTCTTAAGGGGAGGGACCTGGGAATCAATGTTATCACACCCGTTGGACGAGTACGAGGTGTAGAGACGTGTACCACACACCCTTGCAAAGGACTTTTTTGCTGAGCCCTGTAAATGAGACTCCTGGATAAGTAGTTATGCTAGCCCACTGCCTTTCACAGAATAGCTGCCTTTCACAGTACAGCTGTGCCTTGATGGGCTTGTTAAGTACCCGCACAGTCCAACTAATTAATGTACAACCAATGGCCCAATGCTTCCCTTCCATGAATACTATGCATACTGCAGTTTAAGGAAAAGCTAGGCACGTATCTGCCGTGCCTAGCACTGGTCAATGGGCAGGCTCTTGCCAGGTCCGAGACCTGGCATCAGATGTCTCCCCGGATCTCGGACCCGGCATACCTCAGCCCTGACAAGGCTTTAACGAGCCTGCAGCTTTGCCGAGGGAAGCTCGGGGCATGGTGATCTAATCTGCTCTGTGCTCCTTTCCCCAGCCGTCATTCACGCGTTTGCAGACTCTAATTTGCTCAGCCTGCTTTCTTTCTTCTGGCCTAAAAGGCACACCACGGGAATCAATGGGCCATGATCATCACTGGAGTGGAATGGTGTTCCTACATGTTGGGCACAGTGTGGTTTTCCAAATGTGCATCTTACACTTTCATAGAAAGTATTTTCGGTACGCAAAAATGCTACTTAAACTTGCATTCACTAGTTTTCTTTGAAAGGGTTTTTTTTTGTCGGTCAAAGAGTATTACCCTGTAATTTTTGAGCCCCTTACTTTGTGTTTTATCATAGGTTAAATTTATAAAGACATTACATATTTTTGACAAACTGCTTATTCACAAATAACAGCCGTTATTAGGAAATTAAACTGTGGGTTCGTTCATGTGTGCCAAATTTTGATTTTCACTACAGAGGCACACATACCCCCACTTCCGCCCTGAATATATGCAAGCAACCAGCCCAACCCATGCCCTACCCAAACACATTTTATAGCACTTGGTTTTTTATATGGAATTGCAAAAAAAAAAGTCATACGATTAACAACCAGTTTTTAATATATAACATCTCAGCAACGGTCTCTCAAACTACGGAGCTACCCTGGTAGCCTTCAACTGTAGAGCGTGCCTATGAATCCCTAATGTACTAACAATCACTGCATTACCAACAGTATTTTGGGGTGCACCACTTCCATGGAAGTTATTTGAAGTGGAATTGATGTACAGAGTGGAGTTTGTAAAGAAGCAGCATGCAAGAAATTGCACAATTTTTATTAAACTATTATTTTGAACATTTCCTTTGAGCAGAGTTCAACTGCCAGCTGCGCCCCTCGGAACTCCACCCCCTCCTCCAAACTCTGCCTCCAGAACGTGTAGGATGCAGTGTTGCCAGGTCCGCTTATTATAAGTGACTTTGGGCTTGTTTTTGCCCAAAGTCACTTATAATATTTGGAGGTCGCTTGTCACGGTTTTTGCCTGCTTGTTTGACCGTCTGTGCGCATGTAATTAGGCTTGTTTACATTGATGTTAAGCCCATTACAAGTCGCACAGAGCGTCCTGCACTGGGCTGCTGGCAGCACTTAATTGCTCCTTTGTCTTGCTCCCGAGTGCTCCCTGTATTTTACATATGCTTAGGCGTCTGGCACTGATGGGATTGTTACCTGCCCACTAGGTGACCCATCAATGCCAAATGCCTAACATATGCAAAAAGAAAGCTTGCTTTAAAAGTTTAGTCATGCTGTCAGACACACTGACATGTAAAGAAGGGATTTTTTTAGTTTATCAAATGTTTTTAAGAACATAGTCACTCTATAGCAATGTTATCCTGGTGATATCCCCAGTGCTGCCGCATTATCCACTAAAGTCCTTTATTTATTTTGCAAGACTGGGTTAGATATCTAAGGATTCAGTGTCATTGGAGTCTATATATAATATCTACTCAGAGAGATTCATTCAGGGCGGCATTGTTTCTTTTCAGCTTCCAGTTGGCCATGTTACAATGCATTTAAAATTCTAATTCGGTTTATGTTATTGGTTACCCTGTTCACCACCCACAATATGCACACTTCCATCTGAAATTGTCAACCTGTAGAACAAGTGCCGGTCGTCCATCGTCCCCACTACAATTGGCAGATGTTGCAAACGGATGACCAAAACCATGTTGAGCTGAATCACTAACGCACATCTGTAAAACCAATAGACGTTTTAGTAGTAGTGGAAAACCAAGTTTTAAACTTTTTGTGCCCCATTTAGCAGTCTATGGTGATCAATTTCAACTTAGATATACTTTGCGATCTGCAGGCAGGATTACCAGTTTTTCAAACAGTTTTTGTCACAGGTTCCTGTCCAGTCACAACCGGGAGGTGGCGAACGCTCTATACCCATACTTGCCAACCCTACTGATTTAAGCAGTAGGCTACTGCTTTTCAAGCTGTCCTATCGCCTACAGATTTGGGTGACCGATCCTACTGCTTTTTACAGGGGCAGGTAATTTATGTGACTCTAAGGCCGGCTGCTTGAGACCGGCCCAGGACAAAGCATGCAACGCATTAGTTAGTCTGTGTGCGCGTTGGGCGGCTAAGTGATTACTTTGAGTGATGGGCTCAGACCAATCCAGTGACCTGACAGCTACATGACTCTGCCCTGTACTCTGGCCGGGACAGGCCTTGGGTGAACCACCAGTGAAGACAGTAGCAGAGCATACCACCATCGCACAGCATCTGCATATCAGACTGAGGAGGGTATCGGTCTCCATGTTGTTCAGTTATTCATCTTGCACTGCAGGAATAAATATGCATTGCCCATGCTGCTGCTACAGAGCAGTGGGAAATGTTGCCTATCAGCCCTGTGTGATTAGCTTCTGTGAAGTTAGGTAATTGAATTTGGTGTTAATTTACCATTCAGAATCATACATTTTAAACATCTTTCCATGTTGTGCTGTTTGATGGGTTGTGTATTTTAGAATGCTCCAGTGGTGCCAACAATGTATGTTTTGTATTTTCCTGTGATGTAATTGTTATGCTTGGTATTACTTAGAAACTTGAAAAATCTGAATTTTTTTGGGCCACAGAATGTTGGCAAGTATGTATACCCAAACACTGCCTGCTCTACTGCCAAAAGGTATTGTTCTGTCTTGAACCTAGCCAGCCAGACGTTTAGGATAACCATTCTTTAGCCAAGTTATGTTGCAACATAACGTTTATTAACCAATCTCCAAGTGAATAAAATACAGTAGTTTAAGTAGAAAATATATTTCAGAACAGCATTACTTTGTATTCTGGGACTTCTAGTCTCCATTAAATAAAATATTGTTGTTCTAACACACTATGTCAGTGTTCCGTCTATGTGTTATGTTTCTTACTTTTGAGACCTTTCCATGACGTTTTAGGTGCACGCATTCGGCTTATTTTTTTCTTCCGACCCATTTCCTACCACTGGTCGTGCAAGATTAATCAGAGTTTGCTTAAGCTTGTTAGGGGGGAGTAAGTCTACTACTGTACTCACCATCCAGGGGAAAAAGTTCAGATGCTGCCCAGCTAGGAAAAGGCTCTGGAAAGTTGAAACGAGATTCTGGCTCTGAGAGTCCATTCTGAAAGCTGCGCGATAGCGGGAAGTTACCATTAGAGAAATGAACGTAGCAACGTATACTCAACACGTGACCTACACTTCACGTTTCTATACAGACTGCGATTTGTGAGCGTTCTGGTGTTTTGTAATGGTTGATACTAGTTCCCATCCGAGAAACGGACCATCGGTTGTTAGGGCCATTTCTCAGATGGGAAATAGCTGCTTCAGTGTGAGTGAGCTAGTTCCCATTTGAGAAATGGCCCTTTTTTGCCCCCTAGTGGCTAAATCCTGCATAATAATGGGAACTAGCCCACTCACACAGAGAAGGCTAGTTCCCATTAGAGAAATGGCCCTTTTTGCTCCCCTAGTGGCCAAGCCTTGCATAATAACGGGAACTAGCCCACTCACACAGAGAAGGCTAGTTCCCATTAGAGAAATGGCCCTTTTGCCCCTAGTGGCCAAGTCCTGCATAATAATGGGAACTAGCCTACTCAAACTGAGAAGGCTAGTTCCCATTAGAGAAATGGCCCTATTTGCTCCCCTAGTGGCCAAGTCCTGCATAATAATGCGAACTAGCCTACTCACACTGAGAAGGCTAGTTCCCATTAGAGAAATGGCCCTATTTGCTCCCCTAGTGGCCAAGTCCTGCATAATAATGCGAACTAGCCTACTCACACTGAGAAGGCTAGTTCCCATTAGAGAAATGGCCCTCCGACCTGGAAAGGCAGAAAGGTCCTCTCGGCTAATGGGAACTAGCCCACTCACACTGAAGCAGCTATTTCCCATTAGAGAAAGGGCCCTCCGACCTGGAAAGGCAGAAAGGTCCTCTCGTCTAATGGGAACTAGCCCACTCACACTGAAGCAGCTATTTCCCATTAGAGAAAGGGCCCTCCGACCTGGAAAGGCAGGAAGGTCCTCTCTGCTAATGGGAACTAGCCCACTAACACTGAAGCAGCTATTTCCCATTAGAGAAAGGGCCCTCCGACCTGGAAAGGCAGAAAGGTCCTCTCGTCTAATGGGAACTAGCCCACTCACACTGAAGCAGCTATTTCCCATTAGAGAAAGGGCCCTCCGACCTGGAAAGGCAGAAAGGTCCTCTCGGCTAATGGGAACTAGCCCACTCACACTGAAGCAGCTATTTCCCATTAGAGAAACGGCCCTCCGACCTGGAAAGGCAGAAAGGTCCTCTCGGCTAATGGGAACT
Organism: Ambystoma mexicanum; assembly: GCF_040938575.1. Lineage (NCBI taxonomy): Eukaryota > Metazoa > Chordata > Amphibia > Caudata > Ambystomatidae > Ambystoma > Ambystoma mexicanum. The sequence goes on along the minus strand of NC_090923.1, from coordinate 1,480,478,337 downwards.
AGCCCACTCACACTGAAGCAGCTATTTCCCATTAGAGAAACGGCCCTCCGACCTGGAAAGGCAGAAAGGTCCTCTCGGCTAATGGGAACTAGCCCACTCACACTGAAGCAGCTATTTTCCATTAGAGAAAGGGCCCTCCGGCCTGGAAAGGCAGAAAGGTCCTCTCGTCTAATGGGAACTTGCCCACTCACACTGAAGCAGCTATTTCCCATTAGAGAAAGGGCCCTCCGACCTGGAAAGGCAGAAAGGTCCTCTCGGCTAATGGGAACTAGCCCACTCACACTGAAGCAGCTATTTCCCATTAGAGAAACGGCTCTCCGACCTGGAAAGGCAGAAAGGTCCTCTCGGCTAATGGGAACTAGCCCACTCACACTGAAGCAGCTATTTCCCATTAGAGAAACGGCCCTCCGACCTGGAAAGGCAGAATGGTCCTCTCGTCTAATGGGAACTAGCCCACTCACACTGAAGCAGCTATTTCCCATTAGAGAATCGGCCCTCTGACTTTTCTGCATCTCCAGGCCAGAGGGCCGTTTCTCTAATGGGAAATAGCTGCTTCAGTGTGAGTGGGCTAGTTCCCATTAGACAAGGGGACCAATTGATCTCCTGTTGATCATCAACTTGTCCCGAATGTCCTCTTTCTGATAATGTTCAAAACAACACTTTATAGCCAACCCTCACAGTGCTGTAACAAACTCCTCAATGGTCTCACAACATTTCTGTTGTGTGATGGAAAATTGATAACAAGCCAAAATGTTATTCCCCTTCCCTCGTAATGCTTGTCCATCTTGGCTATGCATACATCAAGCTGGTTGCCCATCTTGATGCATTCAGCTTGTTTTAAGAAATTGTTGTCCAGCCCGACCTCGACAAAGAAACAGTGCCTCTTTCTTTTTACTCAAATAATTAGGACCATATACTGCTAACATATACTTCTGGAATCTTTCTTTCGATTTAATAACCTAGGAATAACCCAGTGCCTGGTATATTTCCCATAATCTTTGAATTCGTTTCTGTTGCTTCCCTATTTTTGTGCTCTTGGTATTTGTCACCTTGTTCACAGGGACAAATGTCTGTAATCTCCCTTTTAAGGTGCAATGAAAAAACACCTCTCAGAGTAACAGCCAATTGTGCTACGGCATGCTCCCTTCTTTATGTGTGCAAGTGTTTCTTTCGGTCACTACAGTGCACGTGGGACAGGCACAGCACGGAGCGCAGTGCCCGCAGTGAAGGCCTTCAGCTTGTTACATAGCTAAGCAACAGACATGTCAACTCCTTATCATGACTAAAATTCCCAGGTAACAACTTGCAACACCGGACGATGCGTCCTTGGATCACGTGTTCTGTCGTCTGCATGCACGGCTATGCTGCTAGGGTGCTTCCTGTGTCCTCATAGGCTCACGCACAGCCCAGATAATCCCCAATACATGGCAGGAGAGTCCCACTGAGCCACCTTTTTGACTGTGCAACTAACCCTGTACCTGTTCAGCCAGGGCAACCACACTCAATGGCAAGTGCAGGCTCTTTGTCATTGCCGCAACTCATCACCAGTTAAGGAAGTGAACCAGAACACAGCCAGTATGTGTGACTTCATTTCTTTTAAGTTCATCTTTATGCTGTAACAACTCTCTCTGTCCTCACCCTTACACCAACCACCATACAACTTGCCTTGCATTCTCTTCTAGTGTTCTCTGTTCACATTCCACACCCATAAGATTCCCTCTGCTGACATTCCTAACACTGTAAGGAGTCCCCCGTTCTTCTAGAGGACTTTAATCCCATGGCCACTTTCCATATTCTAATATTACTCAACTAGAGTTGTATTGCCAAGTGGGAATGGTTCAGTTAGTCCCCCTCTAGTGCTCTATATGAGCATAGGTTGATCCTCCTCGGATTGACGACGCATTGGTCCTATTGGGCATGAAGATTTGTTTGCTCTCCTGGCCAGAAAGACCATTTGTCTGTCCCGGGCTTGAAGATGCGCTGGCACTCCTGGGCTTGAAGACAAAGATAGGCCCTTCCAGGGGCCAGAAACTGATGATGTGATGCATCGGCAGGGCCAGAAACCGAAGAGAGGCCCACTCAGCTTGGTGTTGAGAGTTAAACCACGGTCAAGTGTGTTTACCCAGGGTACTGCACCCCTCCTCATCTTTCCAATACCCCTCTCTACTTTTGAAGGGCTAGGTATTAGGTTATGATGTACAACAAGGCACCAGCTAGCATAATACTTAATGGACACAGGCTTTCGTCCACACCATTTACCTTATTTTCAGGGTCCACCTTCTGCACTTCTTCCTTCCTCCACCTTCCTTTTCTTCCTCAGTACCTTTCCAAAAATGTTCCTCCATCGGTGGCCCTCTTCCTACACCGATTTTGTCTGTACCTTTTAAACTGTTCTCCAAGTAATTTCTTCCTTTCTCTTGTGTCTCACCTTCCATCTCTGCTTTTCCCCCTTGCTAGTTTTCCCCTTTTCACGCTGCTCTCCCCTTTCCCTTCCTTTGACACATCTTCACCTTCCTCTCCCATCCACCTCAAGTCTTACTCTCCTTCAACTCCCTTCACCTTCCTCCTTTACTCCGCTCTTTACTGCAACGCTTGTTTCCAAACTCCCATACCAGGCCTTCTACCAAAGCCTCCCTGTATAGTCCTGCCCCTTTTTATACTGGAAAAGGAAAGGTGTTAATTAATGTGCCCAACTCCTTGTGTGTACGTGACAAAGTGATTGGCTCTTCTGAGTAACTCGCCATCTTCAGATCTAGGGATTCGTATCAGTTATAAATTGTCAGCTGCCAACTTGAAGTCAAGCAGCGCTGTCATGGTAGCTGCCTGACCCCACCATGGTGCCTCCTGCAGGCAGCTGCACAATAACTCTGCCAACCTTGAACCTCCTCATAAGCCAACTTCATTGCATACCCAAGCTCAAGTAGGTCTTTTCCACAGTCCATCCTGCAGACTGTGTATTCAAATGTACTTTTAGTGGGATCAAAGACGATACTCACAAATCTTTTGACCTTCTAATGCAGAGTTGTTCATTCTTCAAAACTCTACCAGGTCTTGAATTACAGACTGGTACCTGGCAAAGGATAAAGTGGATAGGGTAGACGCCTTGGGAATACCTTATATACTGGCTATTATCTTTCTGAAAGTACAGGCCCCTCCAGGGTCTCGTAGCTCCATTCCCATATGTACACCTAGAAACATGGTCACAGTTCTCTCCTTTTTTATGCTGTCACTCAGTTCATTGTTGTACTCAATATGTAATTCTTTTCATTGACAGTTTCATATTTTAAGTCATTTATATTCCATGAAAGTATTTATATTGTTAAAGTAGGCCTTATTTTCATTTATTTTATTACTTGAGTTATCACTTCATGGTTCTTACATATTTATCATATTCAAGATTTATTATAACCATTTAATTGGACCAAAGTGTGAAATATCTTAGCCGTTGGCATAATTATGGATCTATGTGTTGAAATTGAACCTGAAGTAGTTGCATTTTTTCCAAATGTTTTGTACCAATTTTTTTAAATGTCAGATTTTGGGGTAGGTCGGTTCCACTGCACTTGGGGATGGTGGACTCACATGGGAGACAGATGCCGAAGGCCGGGGACATCACCTCCAGCCGTCCTTGAGTTTTGGCTGGGCTACATTACAGCTTTTCCTTTCGTGGAGGTTTAGGCACACTGCCGGGGCTCCCTGGTGGGGGAAAGCTGTAACATAGGCCAGCCAGAGCTCCAAGATGGTTGCAGGTACAGTGCCCGGCCTTGGGCGGCTGTCTCCCATGTGGGTTGACCATCCCGCAGCCCAGCAGCGGTTCCAGGAAGCCCCAGAAGGGTGCCACTCCCTCAGGGTAGGTGACCCTGTCAGGGCTCCCTGGGACAGCCGCTGCACTTGGACATGGTCACTCCATATGGGAGACAGCTGCCCAAGGCCAGGAACAAACTATCCTGGAGTTCTGGCTGGCCTGACTTACAGCTTCTCCCTCTGGGAAAGGTCGGGGAACCTGCCGGGGCTCCCTGGGAGTCCTGCTGCACTTGGGGATGGTGGACCCACATGGTAGTCATCCAAGGTCGGGGACATCACCCCAGACCATCCTGGAGCTCTGGCTAGGCAGCATTACAGAATTTCCCCTCAGGGAACTGATTTAGACCCTGCTGGTGCTCCTTGGCACTGCCGTTGGACTTGGGGGATGGTCAACACTTTTTCACCCAGGTAGGTACACCCACACGAGGTACTGTTTTCATCCAGACACCTTTGGGAAGGTAGGCCATGTGTTGGCGGTATGTTTCAGTAGTTTCCAGGTTGGAAATGTCTGAAAATTGTGTTTATTTTCCCTAAAGTTCAGACTTTGCCGGGCTTTTGGGTAATAAGTTCTAGGGCAATTGGCACAAGTCAGACCTCTGTCGGTTCCTACGGGAGTCTGCTCTCCTGAAACACTTGGGTTACCAGTGGTTTAGCCTTTTCCATTTGCACCCAGGTAGTTGCACCGACACATGAGGTACAGTTTTCGTCAGGACATGTGTGTGTATGTTGGATGGTAGGACATTTGTTGTTTTCTCTTAGTTTAGCATTTTCATACATTTGCTATTGCACTTTGTTACACAAACCTTTAATTTCCCAAATGTGAACTACATGTAGTTGCCGATTTAAGCACTGTATGCTTTTGTAACCTGCTCATGTCACCTACCCTTCAAAAGGGCTGCCTGTGCTCTTTCAAAAATGGTATGCTTGCCATTCCTCACATTTATTTTCCTTATTTACACATGCTAAGTATCACTGTTTAGGCCGTCAGCATAAAATTCCTGTGTACTATGGCTCCGTTTTTGGCTTATGGTACATGCGATTTCCTAACTGGAAAAGTGAGGGGAATGTAGCGGGGCACTGCTTTTCTCAATATTCATAGAAGCCATTACCTTACAGGTCCAACCATGTCCAGCACATACCTTTTTTAACTGTCATTTTTCAAATCTTTCCCCAAACTATGGGCATTTTCCCTACATAGATGTTGCCTCACCTTCACAAATCACTTTTCCTAAACTTGGAATTTTGTCTACTTTTCAGAAATGTATGCCTTGGTCTTCCCTTTCAGCTTTCCTACCCTCCTCTTCCATTCCGTCCACGCATGGACTATTGGGGGAGGGCGGGGGGGAGGGGTAAACTCGCATAGCTCTCACAAAATTGATGGTAACCTTATTTTTTTGGTTTTCACTCAACCTGTTCTTGAAAGCCTGGAAAATGGCAAATTCAGCACAGCAAATCATTTGTTCCTAGCTCTTACAAGGAAACACCCACAGGCTTCTTTGTACATATTTTTATTGGCATTGTCTGAAAAAACACGAAATGTGCTCCGTTTTCGGTCATTTTCTCTCACCCCCATACAGCAAACTAGGATTCCTAGGTGGCGTTATGATCACCTACATGTGGGAAGAAAGGGGGCCAAATTTGAGCGAGATATCACATGTAAATAAAGCATTACAAGGGATTGAATGGCGACATACCGAAACCACCAAAAAAGGGCTTGGCGCGCGGGGGGGTGGGAGGCATTGGCAGTTAAGGGGTTAAAAACAAATAACACATTAGCTTAAAGAAATAGACAATTGGGTAATTAAGTGTTTTTATTATGACAAGTGCTTACACTGTAAAGCAACAAATAATACATATACATGTGTAAACCAAAGATCAAATTGGTGGAGCCATATGAAGTGAACCTGTTTTACCTGGGGGATTGGAAGGAAAAAGAAGCCGAATAGTGAAACATTTATGGAAAAACAGTTCTCATAACTGCACATGAGTCGTTGCAAGAATTGGATAAAAGAAAAAGTAAACTTTATTATTGCAAATGTTCACAATCTTTTGTCACAATATTTCCTGTAAGGGCTCAACAGATATCACGACTTAACACCTTCAGCAGGGGCACGATGATACACAGTGCCAGAGGTTTGTAACGCAATTATCGATCTATAAATTATTTGCTTTTCATAATGGTGCTGTAATGTGAACAAGTACAGGTAAACTATAGACAACTAAATGTCTCAGAACATTTCCAAGTTAAAAATGTCACTCGAAATATGGTGAGCTAAAATAACATGAAAAGCAACTCACACTGCCTAAAATTAAAAATGTGATTAGAGTGGAAGGAACTCAGAAACACTTGACACTTTTCTCAAGCGCACCTGGCACTTTTTGAATCTGTTATACTCTTTGCACTTTAATCAGGCATTTCCAATAGTTACGATTTGCCTTGAAGTAATATGGTTCTTCTTTGACTTTATGACGCATTTGCACACAGCACTTTTATATGGATGTATAATGGATTTATATGTACAAGGCAGTTTTGTCAGTATTTAATATCAGGCATTCCAAGCGGAGTGGCCGAGCAAAAATATACAAACAGAATTTGGCCTGTAGATATTCTGCCCCAGTTCCATAAAAGGCATGATGTACTAGACATTAGCCCTTGACCTGAATGGGCTTGGCCATGGGTAGCCAATGAAGATGGTGCACACATGGAGTAATGTGAGCACAACTAGGTGTGTAAGTGGCTACTCTGGCTGCAGATTTCTGCAGGACCTGAAGGTGCCATAAGAAGTAGCCAGTTTGTGCCAGAAATGGGGCGTTGCAGTGTTCCATGGAGGACATAACAAGTAAGGACACCAGAGGGGCACGTAACTGAGAAAGGAGTAAACAAAGAACCTTACTATGGGGTTTTCAGTTGAAGATGGCCCCTTTGACATACTTGACTTAGCTTTTCTGTCTGCGGCATCTCAGATGACATGTTTACCCGTAAAGATGGCCAAAAAGAGGGGGTCCAAAAGGCAGTAGAGGAAAGAGGGCCCACCACCAACACCACATTTTTTTCCCTTGAACCAGCTATTACACATCCATGCACCCACAGCTTCGAGACAGGACCTAAATCTTGTCGCTGCCTTGACAAGAGAGATCTAAACGGACCAGGATCTGTGTGATAGCAGATAAGCTTGGTAAGAGGTTACATGTACATGTTAAACAAAACCTGGAAGATGGAGGAAACCTGAGGGAATCCACATCTCAAGGCAGACGGTACAGAGTGAAAAGGTGGGGGGTGGAAATTGACTGTTCGGTTAGAGAGAAGCAAAGAAAACCAGGAAAGTACGGCACCAGAAAGGCCGGCCCAGACGAGCAAGGCGGCATGGTCAACGGTATCAAAGGCGGCAGATAAGTCAAGTAATAAGCACCGACGCTGCCAGAGTTGTGCAGCCAAGCCGCATCATCAACGTTGGAGACCAGCACCCCCTCTGTGCCACATCCTGGACGAAAAATGGATTGAGAAGTGTGGAAGAAAGATTACTCAAGAAAGGGCAGATGAAGGTTCAAAAAGCTTCATAAGAAGATTCCAAAAGGGCCCCCGTGACCACCCCACCGTGAGGAGCGCGCTCCTCCCCGGCCATCCGAAAAAGGAGCAATAAGCGGCATTACAAGACCCCAGGGCAGCAAAAGCAAAGGGGACGACCCGTGAAGCGAGCGGTCACCAAGAAAACTCCAACTGCAGCGTTTGGGGCAGAGTTAGTGGACCTGAGACCGCCAGCAGCGATGCCTGTGTGGGGACTGGCAGTCGAGCAGGAGGAGATCAGCGAACCCATGCGGGTGATGCAGAAGACGCAGGGTGCCCATTCAGCCAAGGCAACATAGGCGAGACTGGGGAGTGTGAGCGGACCACCGCGGATCCATTGGCAGTGCAGCAGAGCCGGCGCAGCCCGGACACCCAGCTACAAATGAGAGGGAGCGGGTAGTATTCCCCCTGAAATCCTGCGCCTGCCTCTGCCCCATACAGCAAGCCTGGCTCCACGCAGCGCAGGGCCTCCACGAACCACACGGCACAGGGCCCCCATGAGCTGTGATGCGCCCCAGCTGGCACAGGGTAAGTAGGCATAATTAAGGGAGTTGGTAGCCATGAAGCAGGCGCTCGCAAGACGCTCCCCTCCCAAACAACGGACATGGAGGTGTATGAAAGCATCTGCCCCAGCGCACCATAACCTACACTTGGAAGGGGACCCCCCTATGGCAGGAGACCCGCAGCATACCCGGACCCCGGCAAAGGCCCATGCCCATACCATTCAGCAACATCAGAGGCAAACTGCAGTAATAGAAGGGTGACAGCACTAAGTTTCCTGCAGCATCCCCCCCGCTAACGGCCAGGGAAGGAACCCAGGGGCGAGGGGTTGGGACGGCACGTGCCCCCAGCCCTCAGCATTTGACTCTGCAGGAGAGCGCTGCTTCGCTCCACCACCCACCCTTATGAAAACTAACCCTGCCATGCAAGATTAACCGAGAAGGAACCTCCATGGGTTCAAGAGCATACTTAGAGGCTCAGGAGTGGTGGGAGCACGGGGGACCCCCGGGAAGAAATTCAAGAAGCTCCTGGACTCCAGGCCAGTGTGACACTGCGACCATAACCGCTTTCACCTTTGAGCGTATTAGCCCCACGGCCCCCAGGGGGGCAACCAACCTAGGCTCTAAAGGGGAGCTAGACCCCTGCTGCGCACAGGAGGGAGAGAAAAGCATCCCCTTCCTACAGAACAACTGGCCAATACCCCGGGGTCAAGAAGAACCTCAGAGGCCTGGGAAGAAGCCCCCTACAGTAAGGTGCAGGCAGGCACTCGCCATCAGCAGGGAATGTTGCGCAACAAGGCCAAGGAGGCCAAAAAAGGCCAAGATCTCAAGAAAACAGAAGGGACCCTCCAAAAGCTATGGAGAAATGAGGGGGAAGCCCCAGAGGAAGAGGATCCATCGGTGACAGAGAGGCAGCAGTTGGAGGAACCCCTGACGCTACCACAGGGGCAAGAGGTCACGAGCAAGGGGCTGCAACAGTGCTTTAAGGCATTCAGTGACCAAATGACTGCTACCCTTCAGACACAATTAAGCCTAATACGCACAGAATCCCTGCAGGAAATCAAAGGCGACAGTTGAATTGATACAAATGAAACGCAATTCAAGAACTCACTTAAAACACCCGGAAAATAGATGTATTAGCGAAGCAGCAGGCGGTAGCGACACAACCTGGAGCTCCAAGCCAAGGACTTGGAGAACCGCTCGGGAAGGTCCAACATCAGGGTGAAGGGGCTGCCAGAAAGTGTGAGCGATGCCGGCCTCAGGGAAACAATGCAGCACGTGTTCAAAGATTTGCTGGGCATGGCTGGTGGAGAAATTCTCAGATAGAAGGTCCGCAGCGAGAAGAACCCGGGGCCAGGCCAAGAGAAGTGGCGATGGCTTTACAGCGATACAACCGAAACAAATGGATCCTCCAAGCGGCGAGGAAAGCAACCCTGATAAAAGTGAACAGCGCCATCAGAACTTTTACAGGACCTGGCCAAATCCATACTAACAACGAGGAGGCAAATGGGCCCGGTGACCAAAGCCCTTACCAAAGCCCAGATAAGATCCAGGCGGACATTCCCCTTTGGAATGGTCTTCAAGTGGGAAGGGTGCCAACACCTCATCACTACGTTGGATGAGGGACCCAAGATCCTGAATATTGAAGAAGAAGGGGATGCAGGGGGAGGACCTAATAGGAGGCCAGAACATGAAAGCCACCAAGAGAAGCCATGGGAGTAGAGAGGAGTAGAGAGGTCAGAGCCGAGGGATAGCAACCAAAGCCCCAGGCTGAATAGGCTGTCTACTTAGCAGCAGCAGGGGGGGGGGGATCACGAGACACGGGTTAAGACCCGGCGGGGTTACACAGGGAATGTCAGCCTAAGGGTCGGCTCCGGGAGATGGGGGGCTGGGGGGTGACGGATCTTGGAAACAGGGGAGAGCAGAGGAATGGCTCTCCCCACACAGTTATTCTCTGGGATGGGAACAAGATCCAGCAACCTAGGACGACGTTACGGCTTGGGGAAGTTGAGCCGAGTCCAGCCGGAGGGGGCGATGTTACGGCCTGGGGAAGTTGAGCCGAGTCCAGCCGGAAGGGGCAATGTTACGGCCTGGGGAAGTTGAGCCGAGTCCAGCCGGAGGGGGATCGTTTCGACATGGTTACTCTCAGAACGTAACGGGATATGGGTAGGGATCCAAATACTAAAACTCAATGTTAGAGGACTAAACACACCGACTAAAGAGACAGAAACTGGAGAACCTCCTCCAGGATACAAAGCCCGACATTGTGACGCTCCAGGGGACTGATATCCGTAAGCAAGACAGATAAAGAATGAAGTTGAGCATAACCCCAGGTTCTGCAGGCCAACGACAAGAGCAAAGCTTGAGGGGTCCTCATAGCGTTTAGACACCTACCTGACGTCGAAATAATAGGCACAAAAGTCGACAAGGAAGGTAGATTCCTCTTCGTCCAGCTACAATGGGGGGTGGCCTCTCACAATCGCCACAGTGTACGCCCCCAACTCCGGGCAGGACGAATACTTGCAGGGGGTTTTGGAGAAGCTAAACCAATTAACAACAAGCCAGCTAATACTGACGTGATTTTAACTTGGCGTGGCGCCAATCCACGGACAGAAGCGCAGACAGGACACCCACATCTGAAGGCCCATCTAGTAAACTACAGGCTAGCATAACAGAATGGCATTAGCAGATACATGGCATGAACTAAAAGGGGACTCCAAGGGGTATACTTACTACTCACATGTGCACCAAACATTGTCAAGAATTGATTACATATTGGTTTTGGAGACAATGCTTTACCAAGTATGGATCATAGAAAGGGAAACCATAGCCATGCCCGACGACACTCCCCTGCAGCTACAAATCCAATGGGAGGGTGGGGGGGGAATCTGGAAGTGGTGGTTCCCCTGACATCTGCTGAGAGATGCAGTAATTTGCGACGAGATACACAAGTCCATCCGCAACTTCTTTGGGGAAAATAAGACCCCGGAGGTGCAGGAACATGTAGTATGGTACGCCTTTAAGGCAACCATGTGGGGGATGCTCATAGCAAAGCAGGCATCTCGAGCCAAACAGGAGAAAGCCCTTCAGGTGGACCTAGAACAGGGGTAATGGAGACCGATAGTGGGGGTAATGATCAGGAGGGAGTATAGGCTTATCAAAGGGCAAATCAATATCCTTCTAGCTAAACAAGCAGTAAAATCGCTCCGATTCTTGAGGCAGAAGTATTACCTCCAGGCAAACAAGACAGGCCGGCTCTTAGCCAGGTAGGTTAAGCAGAAGGAGACGGCAGGTACAATACGCCACATTCAGATGGTGCAGGGACAGGAAACCACACGTACAGAAGAGATCCTTCAGGCGTTCACAGAGTTCTATACAAGCCTCTAATCTGCGGAGGCACCGAAGAGTGACCTCCAAAAGGCCTTCTTAAAATCTTGCTGGCTAAAAAGATTAGAACAGAGCCAGCATGACGCTTTAGAAGGGACGATTACCTAAGACGAGGTGCGTGCAGCGATCCAATCGCTACAACCAAATAAAGCCCTAGGCCCGGACGGGTACCCCGCCACATTCTATAAAGCATTCCATACCACATTAGTCCCGTTAATGATATCCCTGTTCAACTCCTTCTCCGATACGGGCCGCATCTCCCAGTCCATGGAGGAGGCCAAGGTAATCCTCTTCCCTAAGCCAAACAAGAAACAAACCCTCTGTAGCTCCTACCGCCCTACTGCCCTAATAAACCTTGATGCCAAAATCTTTACAAAAAATTCTAACATCTAGAATGGATAAAGTAATCACTGACCTGATCCACCCGGATCAAGCAGGCTTTGTCAAGGGGCGACAAACGTTTGTCAACATTAGGCGAATATCCCACCTGATAGAGAAGTCAAACAGGGCAGTCCTGAGGGCAGGGAGTGTTAGCACTAGGTGCAGAGAAGGCATTTGACCGAGTCAAATGGTCATTCTTGTTTGCTACCATGATGGTTATGGGGTTTGGCCCGGGCATTGTCCACCTGGTCAAAGTCAACTATGGAGCACCACTTATCAGGCTGGCTATCAATAGGCATGTCTCCCAGGCGATAAGGATCACTAGGGGTACTAAGCAGGGCTGCCCATGTCACCATTCCTGTACGCAAACTTTCTCAAACCCTTCCTAGCTAGAATTAGACAGGAGAGGGGAATAAAAGGGATTACATTCAGTGGGGACGACCATAAGGCAATGGCCTTTGCCGACGACCTCCTAGTCATGCTAACAGACATGGACACTTCCCTCGGGAAGTTAACAGCACTCCTAGGGGAATTTGGCAGAATGGCAGACCTGAAGACCAACAACCAAAAACAACAGTCGATTAATGAAAACATTATTGGCTAATGCTTTCACTTTGGTTCGTCTCGCGCTGGTCCAAGAATGTCACCTCTAGCGGCACAATACGAATTCCCCAGGCCGTCCCTCTTAATCACGGCCCCAGTTCCGAAAAACAACAAAATAGAACCAGTGTCCTATTCCATTATTCCTAGTTTAAGTATTCAGGCGACCAGCCTGCTTTGAACACTGTACTTTTTTTAAAGTAAACGCTTCAGACCCCCAGGACATTCATGCAGGGGCTGGGACAGGCAGTGGTAGCTCGCTTCACGGCGGACCGCCAGCTCAATCCCAAGATCCAACTACAAGCTTTTTAACTGCAGCAACTTTAATATATGCTATTGGAGCTGGAATTACTGTGGTTGCTGGCACCAGACTTGCCCACCAGTGGGTACTCGTTAAAGGATTTAAAAATTGTACTCATTCCAATTACAGTGCCTCGAAAGAGTCCTGTACTGTTATTTTTCGTCACTAACTCCCGGAGTCGGGATTGGGTAATTTCGGCGCCTGCTGCATTCCTTGATGTGGTAGCCGTTTCTCAGGCTCCCTCTCCAGAATCAAACCCCGATTCCCCATTGCCCGTGGTCACCAAAGTACCATCGAAAGTTGATCTGAATGCATTGTCGCGGTCACATGGATGTGCGATCGGCATGAGGTTATTTAGAGCCACCAAAGCGGCCGGGCGAGCCCGGATTGGTCTTGGTCTGATAAATGCATGCATCCCGGGAGGTCCGCGCTCGTCGACATGTATTAGCTCTAGAATTACCAGTTATCCAAGTAACAGATGGCGCGATCAATGGAACCATAACTGATTTAATGAGCCATTTGCAGTTTCACTGTACCAGTCGTTTGTACTTACACGTGCATGGCTTAATCTTTCAGACACGCATATGCTACTGGCAGGATCAATGAGGTAGCCGCACCTGATGGAGGGTGGCAACGGGGGGAGCCGCGCAACTGCCTCAGAGCCTACCTTCGCACCCTCTGGGGCTGTCTGCAGGACCCGAGCGCCAAAGAGCATCCCTAGACGTGTGTGTGTCGGGTGGACAGGTTGGTCACGCGGGTGCCGGCGGCCGGGCCTGCTCAGCTATGCCACAGGGTGGGTGGGAGAGACCAGGCACAACTTGAACCGGTAGGGGGGGGTCTGCCAGCACGCTGCCACTGGTATGGCGACAGAGGGGGTCAGCAGCCATCGTGTGTTCCGAACTGCTGGAGAAACGTCATTTGTGGAGGAGGGGCCGCGCCGTGGCTTGCGAGGGGATCCCATCTGATCTGACCACTGGGGAGTTGCCGGGCTGCTTAGCCTTCGCTCTAGAGCTGCCCACACGAGGGGGCCCTCCCCGAGGGAAGCAAACCCTTGACACGGTCCCAAGGGGGGTGGAAGCAAATTGCTTGAAACAGCCGAGGATGGCCAAGCAGTCCAACCCTAGACAGACCAAGTGCACCAAATTGATCCCATGGAGTGCTCGGAAGAGCACCCCCAGCAGGCCAGTCTCTGCTGGGGCATTGCGTGGGGCACGCCCCCCGGCTGGCCCGGGTTTTCACCATAGAGCCCGGGTTGGGCAACGAGAACCAAGAGGAGCGCAGACAAGTCCCTCTCACCCAGTCTATAGTAATCCGGAGGAAGGAGACTAAGTTTTGTCATCTG